>NC_068309.1:12290034-12928159 GCF_025860055.1 Xyrauchen texanus
AAGAAAATACATTTTATTAAGTTTAATTCAGTAAATAAATTCACTGCAAAAAATCCTATTGCAATCAAGTTTTGATCTTGCTTTCCATTTAAAATAGTTTTACTTGAGAAGCAACAAATAAGATAGTTAGACTTGCTTTAAGAGCATGTATCTATGTATACAAGTGTATTTTTTCACTTGGTTATACTTTTGCGAGTGCAGTTAAGACAAAATATACTTCTATTCAAGAGCTATTCTCTAAAAGCATGTCTAAATATCTTATATGCAGGTTCTGAGGAGAATGCATCTTTCTTTTTTTTTTTTAAAGGATTTTTAGATATTTTAAGATTTTATTTTTAATATTATATTCAACATTCTCAGATAACAATTTTTTTCTTCTGCAGTATAGCTGCTAAAGTAAATGTACGTTGTTTTAAAGGAGTTTTAGGTATTTATATTGGAAAACAAGCCAAATCAAAAACAAATCAAAAACATATTTGTTTGCGGTGTATAATGGGGCGAACACAATCTCTCTAACCATTGTTACTTCAATTCATCTTTAACTCACAAAAAAAAAAAACTCTTTCTTATTGATAAAGCTGTCACCGGTGTTAGACATAATTTAGCGCAGGTGTAAGCGCCCTTACAGCTTTTCTCTCCCGGACGGGCGCTTGACCACGCCCCCGCTGCCACACACGGCTTGTAACAAAAAATAAAAAATTTGCAGTAAACAGTAGCCTACCAAGAAAGTCATTGGTCACTATCTTCCTCGTCCTGTGCACTGAAACCACTGAAGTCATCTCCTTCGGTGTAGGAGTTTAATAGCCTCAGATTTAGTTGTCTTTTTGCACTGAGTCAATTCCTCACGCTGCTGTTTCCAACGTCTTATCATCGACTCATTAAGACCAAGCTCCCGTGCAGCAGCTCTATTTCCTTTTCCAACAGCCAGATCAATCGCCTTCAACTTGAAAGCTGCATCATATGCATTTCTCTGTGTCTTTGCCATGATTAGGGTGACAAAATGACTACCGTAATCAGAATGATGGGAAGTTTGAGCGCGCTCGATTTAATCTAAACAGTAAACAAAACAAGTTGTTTGACCTTAACCCGTTCGGCAAGTTCATTGGTCTAATGAAAGCTTCACACCGCCGAAAAACTGTGCACGTCACAGAATGTATTTTTTTTTATAAAATTTGAAAGTGGGAAAAATCCATATATTAGATTGTTTAAGCCACGAGGTTCAAAGCGTGGGAAAAAAGTTGCGGCTTATAGTCCGGAAATTATGGTACTTCCAAAAATTGTACAGAGCTGGTGGCACTTGAAGTAAATACCTAAAGAATTGAGACCTGGGAACTGAGACTTGGCTCCCAAAATGTTGAACCAAAATTTCAAAGGATCTAAACACTCCACTCTCATATAGGTCATCAAGCGTATTACCCTAACTCAGTTAAGTGGTGCGGTGTTAAGTGGTGTCGTCTCAGTAAGTTGCTAACTAGTTTGTGAAATACATACTGGAAATTAATAAACAATGACCCCATCATTTTCCATTTTCAATTTGCATTTTGATTTGTATTGTATTTTGATTTATTCTTTATTTAAATGGTCAGCAACTGACTGATACTGAACATACAGTTCTAGAATTTGTTGACAATGTATAGTAATAATGTAAAATATTCTTTGAAAAAAATATTTAAGAAAGCAGCCTTCTGAGTACCTTTGCATAGTCATATCGGTCAAATGACGCCTGGCATGGCGTCATGTGACTCCGTGATCTCATGTTACATTTAAAGAGATCAAACTATTCAACAACGCAAATGTTAGTCAACAATTTTTTATTTTCGACGTTGTCGATAAAGTCGACTAATCATTTCACTCATTTTTGGAAGTACTAAAAAAAACTATGTTTTAATTATAAAAGTATATAAAAGTGTGTGGATCGTCACTTGATTTCCAATGTAAAATCTGGGTCCTGAAGCAAAACCAGTTGAGAACCACTGAGTTAAATGTACAGACTGGAGCAGTCTGGCTGCGCTGTTTCGCACCTACAGTATATGTTAATTGTTAATAATCATAAGACATTACATTAAAAGCTCACAGCTGATGTTAATTTTCATTTAGCAGTTAATTTAACATCCTATGCTAACATGTACATTTTCAAAAGAAGACTTTTTTTACACACTTCAATCTAAAAAATAAAATGGTTTCAAGTTTCAATTATAATAAAGCTCAACTAAAAAAAAAAACTTCTATTTTCACTCCATTAAGAGTCATTGTAACCGATAATAGTAATTGTGTAATACCGTATACCGTGAAACCATTATATTTTCTGAGACGGTTATCGTACCATACGAAAATCTCATACCATTGTAACCCTACCCTGGGGTAGTGTCTTTTTAAACCCAACAGCAATTTAAATGCTGGGCTATGCAATGTTTCTCACCTGCATTTATAAAAGGTGGTTAAAGCACCACTTTTAACCTGGGTTAAGAAACCTTGCTCCAAAGCAGAGGAAGCACTGTTTTTGTGGGGCTAACCCTCACAAAACAAGTTGTTTAGCAACAGACAATCAATAATAAAGTGCCCAAAAATAAATGCTGTAAAAAATATATAGTGTTAACTGTTTGGTCATGATACCAAATGCTTTAATGTTAACAAATAGAACATTATTGTAAAGTGTTAAACCATTAAAACATTTAAAAAGTGACAGCAAAAGTGTTCACTGGAGTTATAAAGAGACTGTATTATATTTGTAGTATGTTTCAGAAGACATAAAATGTGAATTGTGTTATATTTATAAGTTAAAATATACTATTCCAGCTTATAATTCAGAGACAACGAGAAGCAAGTTATTATATGCAAGCCACAGCAACAGCTGCTCAACCAATGGCATAACTATCTTGTTTTTTCCACCTATCACAGGTGGAGAGAGTTCTTGTAAACATGCAAACAAAAATGTAAACCCAGGGTTTACAATTGTACACTATGAAATCTCAAAACCTGACTACTCAGGTTTCAGATTTACCCAATGTAAAGTATGAACAGTGAAACATGGGACAAGATAACCTAGTATTATGTTAACCAGGGTTAACAAAGTCTGAAAAGCCCATAAGTTCCACATGCTTGAAAGTACTTGATAATCTGCTTACCAGCTCTACGTCTGGAGGGATGGTAAGGCCAGGGGGCGCCACAAACGGTTCCTCACTCTCTTCGTCTGGCTGCTCTTGATCTGAGAGATGTACAAAGTGTGTGTGGTGTGGGGTTTAATTGTTTGCATAAGAGAGACAGAAATGCAAGACAATGAAAAAAATTATGAAGAAGTTAAAGAATAAAACCCACATGCAATTGTAAAATGGTGATCCTTTAGCTAAAGAACTTAAGGCACTTTAAGTTTTGATTCAAGTTATTCCAACTTTCCTACACACCACAAGACCCGTCAGTTTTGTTTACTGTTGCTGTCTCCATCCACTATTCCACCCTCTGCCTCCCCCAGAATTGGTCAGGACAGGTGGAAACAGAATAAAACTTTTATGTCGAGTTGAATGCAAATGGGAAGCGAAGCTGAAGATAGATACACATGGCTAGTGCGTTAATGTATAATGTATAAAGCCATTCAAGTCCTCTCTCGTTAACATTCCCTAATTTATATGCTTTTTTCCAGAAATGCTGTTTTTTTAAAAGACACAGTACCAGTTTTAGCACGTGTTCATCAAATCAATGTAAACAACATGTTACAAAAAATGTATATGAAATATAATATCTTATTTATTGATTGAATACATGGATTTGTTTATATTTAAAAAGCAAAAATGTGACCAAGATGATGAAAAACTAATAAAATATAATTAGTACATTTTATATTTTTGTAATGTACTTAGTTATAAGGTCTGCTGTAAAATTAACAGCATTAGCTGGGAGAGAATTTCTTTCATATGCAAGTAAAAGGGACATTATAATTTAAATATGCCCATATGAATTGATATCAAATCAGGAGATTTTTATCAATACCCAGCCTTGGCTTCAACATTAAGTCGAAAAAGTTACATTCAAATTATAACCCAATATGAATAATATTAAAGAAAAAACAAAACCACAAAGTAAGTTTTACCAGGTAAAAGGTTGCTTTTTAATGATAAACATCTTGCTGACTCCACAAGTAGGATACAAACTTATGCCCTCAGCTGTAACAGTAAAATATAAGTAATCCCATTTTAAATAAAAACCTTTTAACGGCACTGACCAGGACAAGCACTCTCTAAAAGCACTTCAGTCTATTCCTTGGTTGCCAAATCTGGTGGATCACCTAGTATGGCAAAAGTGGCAACTGGAGGCGCCTTGCAATGTTCCGTCTAAGATCCTCAGGTAAAGAAAATATTCTTGCTTCAAATTCAGCTCTATTTCAATTCATAACTTCATCACCGTCGCAATTAAGATGTCAGCAACATGAAAGCTGGGCCCATGTAATGAGTTGGGGGTCAGGACTGTGTGCTTCGTGCCAAGCATCCTGTTCTCTAACAAAGGCTGGTGCGAGCAGGTGTGTATGTGCATAACAAAAGCATGGACAGAGATTGGATACTGTTTGCTTTAGAAACTCATTTGTCATGAAGTGCCAAATTTCCTCTCGAGACGAGCTCCCAGGTCTGAAATTAATTCTAGACTTCTGTGTTTATATAGCAATCAGCCATGGAGTATGATGTTTTTCTAAAAACCCTTTAGCACTGAACTGCTGGACCTTGCAGGTCATTAACAGTCTCTGCATATCCACTGCCATCCTTGCACACTCTTTAGAAGACTTTGAGCTTTTTAATGCCACAGGGCTTAAAATCGATTTTATTTGACCTAAGGGAAACGGCCTTGTTTCATCCCGAAGCATTTTGAGGCTGATTTGCAGAAGTGTTACAGAGGGCACATAAAGTTCTCTCAGAAACTGTATCTTCTGAAGCACACTCAAAACCACCAGCTCAAATCAGCGCGTGTGTGTTTTTAAAGTTGTGTGGTTTTTGATTTTGCATGGTTCCCACCTGTTTCTTTTGCAGCCTCTTCTTCCTCAGTGGGCTGGGAGGGGTCATAGTAGTCGGCACTGTAACGGAAGGCCACTGCGTTGTAGGTGCCTTCATCAGCCAAAGCTTCACTCAGTCTTTTATACTCCTCCTCTGCAAATAAAATACAAATAATAAATAAAAAAATAAATCAATAAATAAAAGTGAAAATGTGAGAGGTATTTTCCCATGCAGAAGTCCCACCACAATGCTAGGGTGTTGTAATGTGAAGGGTTGCCAGGGTATTGCTATGTGGTTTCTAAGGTGTTCAGACTGCATTGCTCTGGGGTGTTCTTAGTAGTAGCACAAGGCAAAAGTGCATATTTCTATACAAGCTGCATGATTTGAAGTAGCTTAAACCGTGCAGGATGTTAATACTTATGGTTAGGGAATTGAACAAACCCCTAACCTACAATCCAGTAATCCACTAAAAATAAGTTAAAAAAAAAGGATTAAAGATTAATCACTTTTTCTGTATTCTTCATATGTAAGTTGCTTTGGATAAGTCTCTGCTAATTGAAAACATTTTTTGTAGATTTTTTTCCATGATCAAATAAATACTGCAATAAATACAGAGTAACGCAACTATTAAAACTGCAACATGTGAAAAGGACAGTCCGATCTAAAACTTTATTTTTCGTTTATAGGATGTTAATGTAGACAAACTGATAAAAGCTAGGTTTAATGAGGTTAAGTTCCCACTGAAGGGCGAATCAACACAATTACTACAGAGATAATGACTTGTGTACTGTCACTATCAGCAAAGGATACCATATTTCACTCCCACTTACTTTGCTCCTCTACTTTACAAAGAGTTTTAAACAGCTTGAGCAGGGGATCATCATTTTTTACTCATGCTGGGATAATATGGATCATCAGGTTCTGAACTACTTCTAATAACTTTTGGAGTTTAAGTGCATGCTGTCACCAAAGTGACAGGGGGGACATACCAAATACGAAGAAATTCATTTTTCAAACTTTATCTCAATTGTAACACTAATAATATAGAAAATTAAAATGTTTGTATTAAGTTATAAAAGAGTGCACAGTAGAAGCATTTTCACTAGTAGGCTGTTACATCACACTGTATTATATTTTAATGCACCACATTTCTTGGCAACTGTAAACAGCCTACAGTTAGACTAGCGCATTATATTGCTGGCGGAAGATTTGTTTATTCTAATCGGCATTAATAATGGTCAACCAGGTGGCTTGGTTAGCTCAGCGAGTAAAGACGCTGACTACCACCCCTGGAGTCACAATTCAAATCCAGGCAGGTCTCCTAAGCAACCAAAATGGCCCGGTTGCTAGGGAGAGTAGAGTCACATGGGTTAACCTTCTAGTGGTCACTATAATGTGGTTCACTCTTGGTGGGGCACGTGGTGAGTTGTGCGTGGATGCCGCAAAGAATACTGTGAAGCCTCCGCACATGTTATTTCTCCGCGGTGACTCGCTCAACAAGCCACATTGACATTCTCAGACGCAGAGGCAACTGAGATTCGTCCTCCGCCACCCGGATTGAGGAAAGTCAGTACACCACCACCATGAGGACTTAAGAGCGCACTGGGAATTCCAACTTGGGGAGAAAAGGGGAGAAAATCTAAATAATGGTCAACAAATACAGATCTTTAAATGGCAGATGTCGATATTCACTGATGAGCCAAAACATTATGACTACTCACAGGAGAAGCAAAAAATGTTGATCATCTCCTAACAAGCCCACATGTCAAGGTTTGGGTAGATTAGATGGTAAGGGAACAACCAGTTCTCGTCGTCAATGTGTTGAATGTGGGAGAAATGGGCAGGTGTAAAGACCTGAGCGATTTTTACCAGGGCCAAACTGTTATGGCCAGACGACTGGATCAGAGCATCTCTGAAATGGCATAAATTGTGGGTGCCCCCGGTCAGCAGTGATGAGTACCTACCAACAGTGGTCCGAGGAGGGAAAACCCACAAACCTGTGACAGGGTGTGGGCGCCCAAGGCTCATCTATGCGCAACGAAGGCAATCCCATCTGGTCCAAAGCAACAAAAGGTCTACTGTGGCACATGTCACAGAAAATTGTAATGATGATTATGTGAGGAATGGGTCACATCGCACCCTGCTGCGTATGGGGCTGTGTAGTCGCTGAACGGTCAGAGTGCCCATGATGAACCCTGTCCACCGTTGAAAGCACACACAATGGGCATGCGAGTGTCGGAACTGGACATTGGAGCAGATGAAGAAGATTTCTTGGTCCGGTGAGTCCAATTTTCTTTTACATCAAGTGGATGGCCGGGTACGTGTGCACCGTTTACCTGGGGAAGTGATGGCACAAGGATGCACTGTGAGAATACGACAAGCCTGTGGAGGGAGTGTGATGCACTGGGAAATGTTCTGCTGGGAAACCCTGGGTCTGGACATTAATGTGGACATCAATTTGACATGTGCCTAAACGTTGTTGCAGACCAGGTATACCCCTTCATATCAATGGTATTCCCTGATGGCAGTGGCCTCTTTCAGCAGGATAATACATCCTGCTACACTGCACACATTGTTCGGGAATGGATTGAGGAACATGATGAAGAGGGTGGCCTCCAAATTCCCCAGATCTCAATCCGACTGAGCATCTGTGGGATGTGATGGACCAACAAGTCTGATCCACTGTGGCTCCACCTCGAAAATACAGGACTTGAAGGATCTGCTGCTAATGCCTTTGTGCTAGATACCACAGGACACCTACAGTGGTCTTGTAGAGTCCATGCCTCGACAGGTCGGCACTGTTTTGGCGGCACACAGAGGACCAAATGTATATTAAGCAGGTGGGTTAATATTTTGGCTCATCTGTGTATAGAGACCAGGGTGGCCAATGGCCAATATAATGCAGATATATACATAATGACAAATGAGAGAATCACAAAATTGCTTATATCAAAACACTTATTTTACATTTACAAAATATTTAGAAAAATAAAATATTTATTACCCATTGGCAAGACCTTCTGTAAATTTTAGAATTGATACAAGAAACTAACATTTCTGTTAATGGACTAAGCGACAATAATCTCAAATTGGCCAGAAACTGCGCAATCCAATATACTGGCCGATTCCTAAGTATTTATAATAAACTGGTGTCTTTTTTCACATCACTGCTGCCACTGTTTTATAAAAGCAACTGACCCTTTACCCATGGTAAAATTAATGTAGCGTACAGCTTCTCTGGGCTTATTTTACAGAACACATTTGATAATGTTATTAGCAGACAGTCTGGTGTTCATCAGGTCAAGAGTTAGGCTACATGAATGTGAGCATTCAATTAATTTAGTTTAATTGCTGGGTGTAATCAACTTTAAACAACATTCTTGAACATAACATTCCAAAAAAAGCTTTGATCCCCCATAAAAAACAACATATGACATTCACAACTAACAATTCGTTTAGTAACCTAATATAACCCACCAACAACACCTGTCACATTCGAAAACTCAACTTCTTTGATTTAATCTAAAATAAACTCAACCATGTCAGTTTTACTTTCATCAAAATGTAAAAGATAAACACAAGTACCTTTGACTACTAAAGCAGCTTAATTTAATCAAAATATATTAGAATGCATTAAAACTCTATGAACTGAGTCTGCAGCTGAAAACAATAAAAATGTTTTACTAAAGTGCCCAATGAAATTACACTGCCCATTTGAGCGAAACAAGCAAGATGTCAGTGTCAGCTTTCTCAGAACAGTAAAATGAAAGAGTTAGCCAAGTGCTTTAAAAAATAAATAAATTATAATAAAAAAAATAAAAAATAAAAAATATATATATATCACTGTAAAAGTGCTAAATAATGGTTTTCTACAGTGTTTTCATATATGCATCCAAGATGGAAGAAGCTCATACAAGGACAGGAAAGGTATGTTGTGGTTCACGACCATACTCTCCATAGTTAACACCTAAAAACAGCAAGCACTGCAAGACATTAACATTTATTCTTTTGGCAGACACTTTTGGCCAAAGTGAGAGCCAAGTCGGCAGAACATATTTGAGTATAATAAAGTAAAATGTATGTCAAAGAATTACAAGCTTTATATATTTCAAATATACTAGTACCTATAAATGTCCTATCGGCACAGGTTATTATGCATTGTTATTATCATGCAAGAAATTGCAAGCCTCATGGAATAATAAAACCATAAAGGAAAAACACCAACAAAAAAAAAAAGAATTCAAATCATATTCAGTGTAATTAGTATGTGTAGTAACTTTTAATGACAGACCAATGTATAGGACTACATTTGGTCATTTTGAGATTATCGGCATTTGCCAATAACTGTGCCGCCTTGACTGATAAAGAGAAAAATTAGCACTCCAAAATCTACAGTCAATAAATAATGCACAATATCTGTTTTGAAAAAGTTTTTGTGAAATTCGAGTCAGTATGTTTTAATTTCATTACAGCATGTATGTGTAAATTGTAATTCCTTTAGGCCTAATTAAAATAAACTGGCCAATATAATCCATGTAGACATTCTATCAGCCACCCTACACTCTAGTTGTCAGCATCAGCCATCGAAAAACCCATATCCGTTGACCACTATTAACTAGCGTCCTTTTTTTTTTTATTCTGGGTGCTTTCTGAAGAATTTTCAGACTGAAAAATATTTATGAACTCTAAAAGAGACTTGAGTGTCACCCCAAAAGGACTGATCCATTTAGCTGCAATATGAGCTGAAACAAAGAACTAACATTTAATTCTGCTTCTCAAATTGATCTGTTAACATTGTAGAGATGCCAAAAATGGAGCCAATGGACTAGGTTCTAGAAGTATTTTTTTCCCATTCATTTTCTCCATAGGGATTTTGAAAAACTATTAAATTAACCAACCCAACCAGCGAGCTAAATTTTTTTTTTGAAGAAAAAAAAACGTAAGACTGTGCACATAACGCTTTCTGTGAAAGAATAAACTTTGCTAATCTAATAAAAAACAATAGTAAAATATAAAATTACTAACTTAGTCATTTAGTATGAAAACAAAATAATTACCAATATAACTTACTAATATAGTAAGTTAACTGCTAAATATTCAGCAAGATTTTTCAGAAATAATGCTATTTCTGCATAGCAAAATAATTCTGGACATTTGAGATATATCACTAGATTATTTTACAAAGCAAGCTCACAGACAAGTAAAAATGGCTGTTTTTAAACAAGACAACTTAAGGTAAGAGCTGATATGTAGTTTTGGGTACTTTGGGGCTTAAAGAAGACATCAGAGCAGACATGAGACATTTGTGTTTGTTGTCTAATAGAGATCATTGGAACTGTGGTTTAAGGGTGACAAACTAAACTGTAGAGTCTCATTCCTGAGAATGTGAGCTTTCATTTGATATATGACTTGGCTTTTTAAGTGCTACGTAGAAAAAACATTTATATTAATTTGCATATTTCTACGTTGTCACCTCTAGGTGGTGCTCATTTATGACGCAAGTTATTTAAGGTTTTATTTTGTTATTTTATTTAACATAAATACATAAGTTATTGTATTCTGTATAAAGTTCAGATTCTAAGCTTTAAGGCAAAATTATATCAAATATATGTAACTTATGTATCCGAGGACTTTTACAATTTAAGCATAAATGTATCGTACGTGTTTGGCTGCCTCCACAGACATCCAGGTCCACAGAGTTCAAGGGGTAAACATGATATTTTTAAAATTACATTAAATTTGCAGTAACTTGGGGCTGATACAGAAACATATACCATTGCATGTGTTAAAAGGTTTATGCCTGTTGTGCTCTATTGAGGGTGAAGAACAGAGAAGCTTTGAATATAAATGGTGGAGAGCTGTTTTCTCAGAATAAAGAACAAGTCAGTCAACCAAATGTGTTGAAGTTTAGTTTGAAGTTTAGGCCATAAGGACTGATCTATTAACTGCAATATGACCTGGAACAAGGAACTTAAATTAATTCCCCCTTTCAAATTAATCTCAACATTGTAGCGATGCCAAACATAGATTATGGATATAATTGCAGAGGTCTGATTCTGTTGATAAATCCTGGTAGATAACTATGCAATTACCTTGCCTGGCCTCCTCTTCCAGTAGATCTGTGTGCATGGCCAGATATCTCTCCTCATCACACAGAGCTTCTATCCTGGCCTCCTCCTCTGACAACTGGTAATCGTGATTCCACGAGCCTGCGTCATATTCTGAAAGGTCATGTAAATGACCACGGCCATCGTACCTGTAATACGAATCATTGGGTTAAAGGCGAGTGGAAATGAACATTTATTTGCATACAAGAAATACTCACCGCATTGGGGACCCCTAAAAGTAGAGGCTTTGTTTATATATTCATATATATGCTTTTCTATAACCAAAATTCTACATCACTTACAAGCATTTCAACAGGTGCAAGAACTGAACAATGCCTGGGCGAAAAAAGGCAGATGTCCTATATGCTGCACTCCAGAGGGTATATAGCGCAAGAGATGAGTGCGCTTGAATGATAAACTTACTAAATCCATCTAATTGTTCACTAAAACCTTACAAAGACGCAACAGGCCTGAGTAAATAAAAAAATAAAAAAACGCAAACAACATCTCTCCTCTTACCTTGCATGGTTCAATAAACCATTCGAACTTGTACACTTGCCAGACAACTGAGACTTTTTGAGACAACAGCCATCCTAAAATTACTGTAAAAGAAGTACATCCACAAAAGCCCGAGCACATAAATACCTATCCGTAAGAACCCATATGGTGGACATTTTCCTGCGCTCGCTGCTGTATTCCACTTCTCAGTTCCAGTTTCTTCGGCAATAGAGAGAAGTGGGCGATGAGGTGGCAATTGGGGCCTGGCGGGACCCCTTAGCCTTAAATGCTGAGGAAATAAGTTCTGCGTTATGTTATAGAGAGACACACACATACACATTGGAAACAAGAAACAGATCCGTGCAGATTAAGGTGGTTCAATGTAAACCGATGCATTTCAAAGCACTCTCGGTTCTTAAGCAACTGTCAGTTCTTTGGAAGGACAAGGTGAGGGGGAAAAAGAAAAAAGAACACCACATTTTGCAGACCACGTTACAATTCACATCCTGAAAGAGAAGAGTGTTAGACATTGACTATCTGCACAAATAAATAAAGAATAGGTCTGGATCAACATCACACTTTAAGAACCACCTTAATGCACAGACTAATGTACACTAGCAAGTAAACCTAACTATTTGCTGTGGTTTGGATACAAATGTAGTTTACCCAAATATAAAAAGTCTGTCTTCATTTACTCACCCTCATGCCATTCTAGATGTGACTTTTTTCTGCAGAACACAAAGAAGATTTTTAGAAGAATATCTCTCGGTCCTTACAATGCAAGTGAATGGTGACCGAAAGTTTGAAGTGCCGAAAAGCACATAAAGGCAGCATAAAAATAAACCATACAACTCCATTGGTTTTAATCCATGCCATCTGAAGAAACCCAATCGATTATGGGCGAGACCAAAATGTAACTACATTTTCATTGTAAATTTTGATATCTGCAGTCTCCTTGGCAATCATGATTTTAAGGTCGATTACACTTCCTAGCACCATCTAGCGCTCTGCAAATTTGTGAAGTGCTAGGAAGTGTAATTAGCTTGAAATCACGATAGCGTCTAGAGACTGCGATGGCAAGATATACAGTTAGTTACATTTTGGTCTGTTCTAACCCAAAACCAATCACTTCAGAAGACATGGATTAACCACTGGAGTTTTATGGATTACTTTTATGATGCTTTTGTGCTTTTTGGAACTTCAAAGTTTGGGTCACCATTAACTTGCTTTATATGGACCTACAGAGAATACCAAATATTCTTCTAAAAATCTTAATTTCTATTCTGCAGCAAAAAGTCATACACATCTGGGATAGCTTGAGGGTGAGTAAATAATGAGAATTTTCATTTTAGGTGAACTATTTCTTTAATGTTAGGAACTAACAATCTCAGTCACAATTCACTTTCATAGCATTGTGAACTTCACCAAAAAATAAACTTGGCCCTTTTATTGTATATGCAAGAAAAAATATACATCAAAGCTTAAATGTATCTCTCTGCATTGGCAATAACCACAGCAAATTCTCTAAATGCAGAGAAGCAGAGGTCTTACATGCCCATGAGACTAAACATTAAGGTGAATAGTATTTTATTGTGCATTCATTTAAAATCACTTTGACCGAAACACATTTTGAGTTTCATTCACTATAGTAAGAATTAACGTCTCACCTTTCTAACAGAAAAATTATGTTTCTACTCTAAAACCATTCTCAAGATATTATCATTTAAAAATTATGGAACAAGATGTGTGTGTTTGGGTTTGTATATGAATATATATACTTATCTATATATATATATATATAAGAATATATGAATATATATGTACACTGGCGACAAAAGGTTTGGAATAATGTACAGATTTTGCTGTTTTGAATTAAATTAGTACTTTAATTCACCAAAGTGGCATTCAACTGATCACAAAGTACAGTCAGGACATTATTGATGTAAAAAAAAAACACAGACATTGGATAATTGGAAAAGAGAGTTATGGATCTTAACCCCATCTTGTGGGATCAGCTAGACTGTAATATGTGTGAGAAGTGCCCGACAAGAGAGCCACGTCTATGGCAAGCGCTAGAGGAAATGTAGGGTGAAATGTCACATGGAGTATCTGGACAAAATGTCAGCTAGAATATCAAGGATCTACAAAGAGGTCATTGCTGCACCTGGAGGATTTTTTAATGAGAAATCTTTAAGTAGTTTAAGAAGTTCTGAACACATTTTAAAAATTGTAATAGTAATTTTTCACGTTATTAATGTCCTGACTATTGTGATCAGTTCAATACCACTTTCTTTCCATAAGAGCAAAATCTGTACATTATTCCAAACTTCTGGCCACCAGTGTATGTATGTATATATATATATATATATATATATATATATATATATATATATATATATATATATATATATACACACACACACACACACACACACACAGCTCTGGAAAAAATTTAGAGACCCCTGCAAAATCATCAGCTTCACTGCATTTACTATTTATAGAGTAAAATTTTATTTTTTGTTATATTCTATAAAGTACTGACAACATTTCTCCCAAATTCCAAATAAAAATATTGTCAAAATAACAAAAAAGATGCAGTGTTTTCAGACCTTGAATAATGCAAAGAAAACAAGTTCATATTCAGTTTTAAACAACACCATACTAATGTTTTAACTTAGGAAGAGTTCAGAAATCAATATTTAGTCTAATAACCCTGATTTTCAATCACAGCTTTCATGCGTCTTGGCATGCTCTCTACCAGTCTTTCACATTGCTGTTGGGTGACTTTATGCCACTCCTGGAGCAAAAATGGCTTGAAGGATGGAATCGTGCAGATTCGTCTTTGTGAAAGATGCATGCATAAAGCCACATACGAAGTTATTCTAGAAGAAAATTAGCTTCATTCTGCTCTGACAATATTCCCCAACTCTGAAGATTGGTTTTTCCAGCAGGACAATAATCCATGCCACACAGCCAGGTCAATCACGGTGTGGATGGAGGACCACCAGATCAAGACCCTGTCATGGTCAGCCCAATCTCCAGACCTGAACCCCATTGAAAACCTCTGAAATGTGATCAAGAGGAAGATCGATTGCCACAATCCATCAAACAAAGCCGAGCTGCTTGAACTGTTGTGCCATGAGTGGCATAATGTCACCCAACATGGAATGACTGGTGGAGAGCATGCCAAGATGTATGAAAGCTGTGATTGAAAATCAGGGTTATTAGACTAAATATTGATTAGTAAACATTACATTAGTATTGTGTTGTTTTAAAAAGAATATGAACTTGTTTTCTCTGCATTATTCATGGTCTTTTTTTGTTATTTTGTGCAAATAAATGCTCCAAATAACAATATTTTTATATGAATTTGGGAGAAATGTTGTCAGTACTTTATAAAATAAAACAAAATGTTCATTTTACTCAAATGCATAGCTATAAATAGTAAATCCATATATGTATATATATATATATATATATATATATATATATATATATATATATATATATATACATACATACACACACACACACACACACACACACACACACACACACACACACAGGGCCTAGTGCAGAGCAAGGACTCTGCTTACGCATTACAACCTCTAACTAACTTCAAATAACAAATTTCAGTGCTGCCATATACAAACATGACAGTCCAAGTCAAGTTATATTAGAGCTGTGATTGTCAAGTATCTTTTATATATTTTTGGCCATGTAAACAGTGCCCCAAGCTCCTCCTGTGCTGCAAAACAAAAGGTAACATCCAAGGTCCCCTTTGGAAGACATTAAGCTGGTTAAGTAATGCTTCCAATTAGGTTTGTTTAACCGACCTATCGATCATGATGTTCTTGTCCCCCATCCATGGTATGAGGTGTTTGCCCTGATCGTGGTAGTTGGCCCTCTCATCGTCCCGGAACAGCTTGCAGGCGTAGCCGAAAACCAGTAGCTCTGCATACTTGCTGCTATCGCTCTGCTCCTTAGACGGTTTGTTTTGATCCTTCTTGCTCGCCCCGCGCCGGTACATTCCAGATATTATCCACACTACACGAAATGAGTGGTTAGTTGTTTAGAAATATTTTGGCATTGCTGTTAAAGGTGGGAGAAGTGGGGCAAAATGCGGCGTGCTAACAATCACAACAACACATTGCAACACACTTCTGTAAGAAATGTGACTTGGCGTTTCCTAGTCGCAGATTCGTTGAATTGTATTGAAGGAACATTTAATACAGTTCAGCGGTTTTGGTTTGTAAAGGCATTTTGATGTTGACATGTAAGTTTTAAGATTTGTGTAATGTTTTAAAATAATCTAAAATAAACTTAAGTAAGAAAAATTGAAATTATTGTGGCGCGTTTGAGCCGAAAATGTCAACATGAAAATGAAAATTAAAGCGCACAGTGGAACCACGGTATGTTTTCAGGCAAAATATTTTAAGGTATGTGTTTTGGTAAGAAACAAATACCATTTTGTCCAAAGTATGATTTATCACCATTTTTTGGGGAAATATCAATTCATAAACAACAGTTGGTCATATTGACTTTCACGTTATGGAATGCATTTTCTTTAGGATAAGTGAGAATAATGTGTGAAAATTATTCTGAGAAGCTATTACATTTTTGACAGGAATGTAAACAAGGCTGTGAGGGACATATTAATGTCATTGTTTGTGTTCTTGCACTAAAAAGGTGAACGAGAACAGAACACAAGAATCTTGAGACGTGTTTTCAAAAGTTTACATTCTTTTTTTACCAGGTTCTGCATCTAAAAAAACGTGGTGCCGATGCAAAAAAATAAATAATAAATAATCCAATGGAGCAATGGTGAAAGTTGTCCGTATAGCGCATCTTTACATTTACATTTTAACTAGTTAAAAACAGCGCAGACAGACGCAAGAACATGTTCGGCGTGGACAGCACCTCACCGTATCTTTAATGTGTTGTAGCCTACAGTTTAAATTGTTGATCGTTCAGCTGATGAAACATCTAAATAAAAAACATCTACCCAAAAAAGTTAAGTAAACTGTGGGCCCATTTGTTGACCTGCTGTAACCTGCTCAGATTTCAGTTATCGGATTGGATAAAATCTTTAAAAATGGTTTGTTCAAATAAAAAATTATTCTGAAATTGGATTAGATCACGTAATCCAGTTTTGGTTTTGATCTGGATCAAACCTTCAGTATGTGTTGTTCAAAACTTTTTAGTAGGATTGGGATACCTTTGATCCAATAAATCAGGATTATCCTGATCTCATCTGAAGGGTGGATTCAGAGTCACCGCCGTGCGCTCTCCGGTGATGTCATGGTTCTGTCGGCTTTTGCTTTGGAGCTCTGCGGGTTGTTAGATCCAGTCGGGATGCAGAGTGATGAGCCGATCGCAGCCCGGTGAGGGTGGAGGAGGATCCGAGCTGTTCCCCCGCTGCTGTTTGCACCCACGGCCACAAGGGATGTTTCCCTGCTTTAGCCAGCATCCATGCCTGAAACAGTCAACGAGCCATCGTTCACGCCTGCCGCGGCCAATGAGCCGTCGTCCACGGCCAGCGAACCAGCACCCATGCTTGCCACGGTCAACGAATCTGCGCCCATGCCTGCCATGGTCAATGAGCCTGTTCCTGAAGCCTCGTCCATCCCAGAGCCAGTGCCTAAAGCCTTGTCCATCACAGAGTCAGTGCCTGAAGCCTCGGCCGTCCCAGTGCCAAATCAAATCAAATCACTTTATTGTCACACTACCATGTACACAAGTACAACAGTAGGTGAAATTCTTGTGTGCAGTTCCGAGCAACATAGCAGTCATGACAGTGACGAGACATATACCAATTACAGTAAACTACATACTTGCACAACACAATATGCCAGCGTCCTCAGTCATGACGTCTGCTCCCACAGCAGGCCGCTCCTGGCCACGGAGGCCGCTCCCCTGCCACTGCCTGTACTCTCAGCCATGGAGGCTGTTCCCCTGTCACTGCCAGTCCTCACAGCTACAGAAGTTGTCCCCCTGTCACTGCCAGTTCTCAGAGCCACAAATGCTGTTCACCTGCTGCTGCTGCCATCACCTAAAGCCACGAAGGCTATTCCCCTGCTGCTGCTGCCAGCACCAAGAGCCACTGTTCCCCTGCTGCCGCTGCCAGAACCCAGAGCCATGAAGTTTGTTCCCCTGCTGCTGCTGCTCGCACACTTAGCCACTGAGTCTGCTGTGGCTCCATCCCATGAGTTTGCCACGGCTCCACCCCCTGAGCTGCTCCCACCTGATTCCTGTCATGTGGTCGTTGTCCTGAACCCTGACCCCTGCCCAGCAGCCGCTGCCCAGTTCACTGTCCCCTCTGCTCTGTGGCCACCTCCCAGGCCTCCAGGCCAAGGCCCTTTTCTCAAACTCCCTCCCTGAGTTCCTTCCCTCCCTTTCTTTGTTTCTTGTTTTGTTTGATGTTCCCGTTTGGGAGGCCAGGAGGCGTACCTTCAAGGGGGAGTACTGTCACGGTCCGGTCACCTTGTCAGGTTTAGGGTTCGACCTGATGGAACCATGGCATTATTGGCCTGCCTTTGTGTTTTGTGTTCCCCTTTTGTGTGAGTGCATGGGTCCTGTTGTTTGGACCGCCTTGCACTCTCCGGTGATGTCATGGTTCTGTCAACCGGTCAGGTTGGGTTTTGTCTGACGAGGACCATGATGTCATCATCCCCTGTCTGTCTTGTGTTTCATGTTCACTGTGCGCGATTTGTCACCATGTTCCCTCTGGTGATGTCATGGTCATGGCACCTTGCCAGGTTGTGTGTGTGCCTGTGGAGGACTGTGGCATCATCGTCCCTTGTCTGTTTTGTCAAAGTGTGTTTACGTTTTGCCCTTCTGTATTTCAGGTTTCGCTGGCATGCTGATCATTATAACCTTCAGCTGTGAGCGACACCTGCTTCATGTTTGTTTCTCTCATTTAAACTCCTGAGTGTTTCATGTCTGATGTGGGATCATTGTTTCTGTTAGTACTTGCTGTCATGTGTGTGTTGACAGTGTTTCTGTTATTTGTCAGTGTGGATGCATTGCGTGTTACTCATCATGCAGATCGCTGTCGCCCTTGCCAGTGTCGCACCTGTCTGTTAGAGGAGGATTCCTCAGATCTGTGCCCACATGTCGGTGTGGTCCTGGTCAAGACAATCTCCTGAACTCCAAACTGAATGTCAGAATGGGAAAGAAAGGTGATTTAAGCAATTTTGAGCGTGGCATGGTTGTTGGTGCCAGACGGGCCGGTCTGAGTATTTCACAATCTGCTCAGTTACTGGGATTTTCACGCACAACCATTTCTTGGGTTTACAAAGAATGGTGTGAAAAGGGAAAAACATCCAGTATGCGGCAGTCCTGTGGGCGAAAATGCCTTGTTGATGCTAGAGGTCAGAGGAGAATGGGCCGACTGATTCAAGCTGATAGAAGAGCAACTTTGCCTGAAATAACCACTCGTTACAACCGAGGTATGCAGCAAAGCATTTGTGAAGCCACAACACGCACAACCTTGAGGCGGATGGGCTACAACAGCAGAAGACCCCACCGGGTACCACTCATCTCCACTACAAATAGGAAAAAGAGGCTACAATTTGCAAGAGCTCACCAAAATTGGACAGTTGAAGACTGGAAAAATGTTGCCTGGTCTGATGAGTCTCGATTTCTGTTGAGACATTCAGATGGTAGAGTCAGAATTTGGCGTAAACAGAATGAGAACATGGATCCATCATGCCTTGTTACCACTGTGCAGGCTGGTGGTGGTGGTGTAATGGTGTGGGGATGTTTTCTTGGCACACTTTAGGCCCCTTAGTGCCAATTGGGCATCGTTTAAATGCCACGGCCTACCTGAGCATTGTTTCTGACCATGTCCATCCCTTTATGGCCACCATGTACCCATCCTCTGATGGCTACTTCCAGCAGGATAATGCACCATGTCACAAAGCTCGAATCATTTCAAATTGGTTTCTTGAACATGACAATGAGTTCACTGTACTAAAATGGCCCCCACAGTCACCAGATCTCAACCCAATAGAGCATCTTTGGGATGTGGTGGAACGGGAGCTTCGTGCCCTGGATGTGCATCCCACAAATCTCCATCAACTGCAAGATGCTATCCTATCAATATGGGCCAACATTTCTAAAGAATGCTTTCAGCACCTTGTTGAATCAATGCCACGTAGAATTAAGGCAGTTCTGGAGGTGAAAGGGGGTCAAACACAGTATTAGTATGGTGTTCCTAATAATCCTTTAGGTGAGTGTATATGGAACAGGGAGTGATCAATCAGATCAGACTGTGCTTAGAGCAATTGTTCACCCAAAAATGAAAATGTGTTGATAATTAAAGGGATACTCCAGGATGTAGCATTAAGCTTTGTATCAGTAGAAAACCAGTAGTATTTTCGAATTACCCTGCTTCCCCCCCTCATATCCCCATGATATGAGAGAAAATTTCATTTTTAGTCTGGAAAAATCCTCCGATGACGCAAAAATCGTCATTTTAAGCGTCATCGGAGGATTTTTGGGACAGAGGCTTTAAACTACAGCCAGTATTAGTAGCTAGTTCCAGATGTTTTCACCACGCCCATATGAGGCGGGATCTTACTCATAGAATGTAAAGATAGTGTCAGCCATCTTTAAGCTAAGCTAACAGGCTCTTGCTCTGTAAAACTTTGTATAATAGTCTAATCACGATGGCGGAAGAAAGTTTTGAAGTAATGACAGATGGGGATTTCAAGATCTTTTGTGTGAATCGGATGCTCACGGCTACCTATACTGAGCCGCAATACAGCTGACTGAACAGTTGCGGGAGATGGAGGAACAAGAGGCGTCGAGCAGCTGCTGCAGCAGGGGAGCAAGACCTGCTTGGCGGTCAGGAGGAAGAGCCCGGCCAGACTCGAGCTGGGGCTGAACTGGTGGTGTCAGTGCTCTCGCTGTGCGCCTATGCAAACAGATAGAGAGTCCTATTGCTGTCGCGAAGTTTCAGCGATGCCATTTTCTTCTGCATGAGATCGCTGAATCTGCTGATGAAACTGCACCGCTAGCATGTGTAACTGAGCACCCAAGTTTTGCACCACACATGGACAGGGGGTCCTGGAAACTTATTTCAGGATCCCAAAGATAAATTGGAAACGCCAGCCAAAGCCTGCAGGGACAAATGGACGGCTTAGTGTAAAGTGAGTATTTGTTTTGTATTTATTTTTGTTACTAAGACGTAATGTACAGAGTTTGGACACCCGGCATAATCGTGGTTTGGGAGTGGCCTCGTAAGTGCGGCAAAGCAAGTGCATTCTGGGAGTTGTTGTCTTTCAGCCACATGAGTAAAAAATACATTTTTTGTCTTTTCTCAGTCTAGAATGCTTCAAATTCAAAAATAATTTCACATTTCTACTACATAAATGACCACTATTAAATACACATTCATCTTCCCACAGCTGGAGTATCCCTTTAACTCACCCTCAGGCCATCCAAGATGTATCTGAGGTTCTTTCTTCATCAAAACAGAATTGAAGATTTTTAGGATTTCATTTCAGGCCTCCTCCTTTAAACAATGCAAGTAAATGTACTACATTTTTTAATGTATATTTAGGGTGCATCAAAATAATCTGCACGTCTTATACTTTTTAACTAATGTTCGCTTCCATACATCTCTGTGACACACGCTCATAAGAGGGATGACATAAGCTTGTTGGTAAGGTTACACGTCACGTGGAGGAGAAGGCAGGAATCGCGTCATTGTTTACAAGAGGAGCAGTGCTGTACAAAAGATGAATTGTCTTTGCTGTAGATTTGTATTTGTATAAGTGTATAGTTCAAAATGGTCGTTTGGCATGTGTATCCTGGATGCTTCAACCTTCAGAAACCACAAAGAAAATACATGCTGGGAAAAATATAAACTTTTCATCGATTGCCTATACATGATCATGAGCAACTGAAGCTCTGGCTTATAAAACTGAACCTGGATATCAGTACACCCCTACATTCTCTCAAATATTGGAGGGTGCACAGTGAACATTTTACCCCTGAAAATTTCAGACCATCGAAAGAAAGAAAGGGTCGATATCTGAATTCATCGGCTGTGCCCGTGCTGTTTTTCCAGCAAACTCAGGAATGTGTGAAAACTTTCTCATTGTCACGCTCAGGATCTGCACCTCCCTCAGTGCTCCGCTCCTCATCACCCGATATCTAATTCTCCGCACCTGCATTCGCTCATCACTGCCGACATAAATAACTCTCCTTCATGCCACTTCACTGTCAAGTCTCACTCAAAGGACTCTAGTTTGTCTGCACTGCTCTCACTCAGTGTTTATTTACCTGTCTGTATTTGCTCTTGATCTTCATCAATATCTGTTTAGTGCTTACTCTGCTGTTTTGCTTGTTCCCTCTTCTTCAGTTTGTGGAGCTTCTTATTATTTGGAAATAATTGTGACTGTTTTGGTTTGTGAACGGTGTTTGGCCTGTGGTCTGTGCAAGTTTCTCTTGTAAACAATGACGCACTTCTTGCCTCCTCCTCCACATGCCGCGTGACCTTACCAATGTGTATACATCATCCCTCTCATGAGCATACGTCACAGAGATGTACGGAAGCGAATATTTGTAGTTAAAAAGTATATAAGTATTGTTTTGTTTTGAAAAATAATCAATCGTTTGCGTTCAGAAGAAATGTATTTGTCTACTGGAGTTGTGTGGATTATTTTGATGCACCCTAAATATGCATTTTGGACATTTACTTGTATTGTTTAAAGAAAGCCTGAAATGAAATCCTAAAAATTTTAAAGTCTGTTTTGATGAAGAAAGAAACATCTTGGATGGCCTGAGGGTGAGTAAATTATCAGCAAATTTTCATTTTGGGGTGAACTATTCCTTTAAGGCAACTGAATAAAGAAAAGGTAAATTCCTCCTCATTAAATTTATCTCTGTGAGATGGTCAATGGTACAGCAGCTGTGAAAAGATAAAATATTGTTATCTTGCGCATTGGTCATAACTCTTGCAAGACAAAGCAGCTTTTAAATAAGCTTGACAAACGCTGACACCTTGTTCCATTCAACTGCTCACGCCTACATTCTCCTATTGAAAATACAGACCCAGGTACTCGAAGAACAATGTAAAACCATCATTTAGTAAATAAAGATTTTAGAATTACTGGAAAGGAGAGGATTTACACTGAAATAAGATAATGAGCCTCTGCTTTCATTAAACATGAAGAAAAGAGAGTGTAAAGATGCCAAAGGAAATGAACAGTGATCGATCCAACAAAAACATAGACATAATCTATGTTAGACTATGAAAAAAAAGGGATTGACTGTTCCACATACTCTCAGACATAGCTGGAAAACATTAACTGCACTGTAGTTGATGCAATTAATTAGTTTTATTACCATAATGCACGATCTCCAAAGCAGCCATGGGAAGACAGCTAAAGTGGAACATGTGACATGATTGGACTGACAAAATGTATACATGTGAATAAAGACTTCTGTCAAGACATTCTTTTTTTTATACAAGCAATAATCATTTATCTATCAAAGGTACAAATACATTTTGGGAATTTCAAATAATCATTGAAAAACCCTCTTGGCTCAAAATCTTAGGGGACACGTGACCCCTCAATCTGAATGGGAATGATGCCCCTGTTCACACCAGAACACTATTATGGGGCCGAGGTATGACCCTTGTGCAGAATTCTAAAATGTTATATGGTTCACAGAACACCAGTATCGCTGCCATCTGTGTTTCGGCTTGATATGCTGGTTTGATTAGGTGCATATGAGGGAGATGACATTTATGATGTTATCGTTATTGTTTTTGAGTATTCAACAACTAAAAAACAATTGAAGAATGCGAAGAAGCTGCCTAAAACAGCCTGTAAATGTGCATTAACCAGTGTGTAAATTAATTACCTAAAATCTGACTAAAAGCAGAAAAGTATAAACCTTACTAAAGGAATCTACATATTCCATAATATGTGATCACACTGCAGTACAGCATAGCTTAAACAATTTTCATGTTTCTTAAAACAGCATTTTGAATTGAAGAGGGAAGTAACATATTCCCCCATATTTTTAAAGATTATTATTATTATTTATCTTTTTAAAAAGAACAGATTCATTATCCTCTGTAAAAGACAAAGGTTAACATTTTATAGGATTAACATTTTATTAATTTATTTTCACAGTGAAGACCACTGTGGCTCAAGGTCCTGCAGGGGGACCTCCTCGGTCCCCCCTGCAGGACCTTGAGCCATGCCAGGGCAAGATTTGCTGTATGGCCTCTGTCTACTTTTTCACAGCCGAGAACTGCTGGGCAAAGTCCTCAACGGTGTTGGCGAAAAGTCCAATCAGTGAGATGGGCATGTTGAGAAAGTGTACTTTGTCTGCGTCCCTCATCTTGACCAGATTCAGCCACAGGTGGCACTCCTAGACCACCAAGATGGACGTCGCCTGACCGTGTGCACGCGCCATGACCTTTGTCACCCAGAGGCCAGTCACCGAGTGCAGCTCCTGCAGCACATCAGGATTAGGAATACCCATGTAAGGGTGATCCACCTATTGGTCCAACGACGGTTTCCAACAGCGTGGATGAAGGTCTCCTGCGTGTTCTGTCTTTATCATGCGCGTTCAGTTTAAGTTATTTAATTCCAATTACATAACTATATTATTCATTTTAAGATCCTCGTTTATTTTATCTGACTCCAATTATAAAAGTTTCTAAGGATATATTAATATTCTAATCTTAGTTATTATTATTAACTTTGATTTAACATTGAATCATCATATTTAACTCTATTTTATATTGTACTCGTTCATTCGGATTCCTGTCGCTTAGAGAGTCTTGCGTCGGCCGTGAACGCGGATCTCACGGTCACAAATATGCCAGTTTTGGTCATTAAAACAGTAATTGACTAAATACTAATTAGATGGCTGCTCCTGCTTGCCCTTTTATCTACAAGTATTTTGTTTAGTCCCCTTAGATAGTAAACACTTAATTAGAGTAACATTATTTCTACCCAGAGGTCATGACCACTACATTTACAAAGATAGACCAACATACCCAAGCTAAAGTAGTTTTATATGATCTCTCTGAAAACAAGACTTAAAATCTTAATTCATTTTGTTTTTCAATTAAATTTATCTTGGTTTAAGTTTCAACTTGAAAACAATAATCAATTGCAGAGTAATAAAAAGATGTTTTGCAGTGCACACGCCCTTTGTCCAACTGGTTTGTTAATGTTTGGTCACATTCATAAAACATCCAATCTACATTTTGAACATTGCTGTACTACCACAAAAACATGGGTAATTAAAGTTATCTGACAGCTTTACTGAAGGTAAAGGTCAATGTAAAAATGAGTCCCACCCACATGTATCTGTTTTTTATAAGTACAAAGATAGTCATCCAAATAAAATAGAAACAGTCATGCAAGAGAAGATAATACCTGAAACCATCATAGTTACCCTGATGGAGGGAACGAGACGGTGTGTCGATGAGTTGACACTTGGGGTCACCCTTGGGAGCCCAGACATCTCTGATCTTTGAAAAAAGGCCAATGAGAATTGGCATGTGGAATTTGCATGCCACTCCCCTGGACATACAGGTATAAAAGTGCAGCTTGCAAACATGCAAGAAGCGGTTCCCTACACCTCAGGGAGTGGCTAACTGCTCAGAATTTTAAGGACTGGCTGGCCCAGCCATTGTCTCATCTCTATTGTTCTCTCCAAAAAAAGGAACAAATTCGTTCAGCTGGGGGCCATATTAGGTCCACGTTGGGGGGGGGGAGGGACTTCTAAGTGGAATACAACACGGTCTTACCGGGTCGGAGCGGAAGCACGTCGTGCGGAGTGGCACCAGGGTAGGTCCTACCCAAGGAGGGGAGGAGTTACTACAAACACGGTGACAAAGGACAGATTGCCCTCTGCCCAAGGAAGACGCGGTTTACCAGCGGGAAACCATTTTGTGGAATATACATCACACGGGGTTACCTAAGGAGACAACCACTTACCTCAGTATGGGGGTCTAAGTGATGCACATACTGGGGCGGTGACCAGCCTCTCTGAAGACTCATCATCCGCTGGGCTAAGTATGAAGAACGTCCAGGATTCACACTTTTTTGTGAATGCAACTGGGAAAGAAGCGCATGTCTTCACCTCAAGGAAGTGATACACCTGGCCAGCTGACCCGAACTTACCTGTTTGTGTCAACTGATAACACAAGGGACGAAACTGGCTCAACCCTGAGGTTATAGAACCTCACAAAGGTGTTAGGTGTTGCCCAGCATGCAGCTCTACAGATGTCTGCTAGAGAGACGCTGTGGGACAATGCCCAAGAAGCCACTACGCCCTTGGTAGAGAGGGCTCACAGGCCAACAGGGGGTGGCACATGCTGGGCATGGTATGCTATAGTAATGGCTCCTGGGGTATATGGCATCCTCCATGGTGGCCGCGGCTGGGGTTGATGCATATGAGACCACTTCAGCACTGTCTCCAGACTTGAGTCCCGAGACAAGCATGGCTCCGTGGCAGGCACAGTGTGAAAGTCACCACCGCCTGCCGCCAAACCTTCAAACCCTGGACAGACCTCTGCTTTCTACGGGCAGGAGTACCCTTGCAGCAGGTTTCCCGACACGTCCTGGGTTGGGGTGCTGTGTGCAATGGACACGCAGCCGCAGGCCGTTGGAACCGGGCCCCGCTGCGATTGCACATCAACTGCCTAGAGCTGCTGGCTGTTTTCTTTGCCCTGAGGAAGTTTCTCCCGTTAATTTGAGACAAACATTTCCTAGTCAGGTCAGACAGCACCACAGTGGTAGCCTACACAAATCGCCATGGCGGAGTACGCTCCCTCCACATGTCACAGCTCGCCCGTCGTCTCCTCCTTTGGAGCCAGCAGCGACTCAAGTCACTGCGCGCCACTCACATCCCCGGCAACCTCAATGTGATAGCGGACGCACTGTCATGACAACGCTTGCCCAGCGGAGAGTGGAGGCTCCACCCCCAGTCGGTCCAGCTGATCTGGGACCGGTTCGGCAAGGACCAGTTAGACCAGTTTGCCTCCCAAGAAACCTCCCACTGCCCGCTCTGGTATGCCCTGACAGAGTCTCCCCTCGGGGCAGACGCTTTGGCACACAGCTGGCCCGCGGGGCTGCGCAAGTACACATTCCTCCCATTGAGCCTTCTTGCACAGGTGCTGTGCAAGGTCAGGGAGGATGAAGAGCAAGTCATTTTGGTGGCCCCCTATTGGCCCACCAGGACTTGGTTCTCGGACCTCACGCTCCTCGCAACAGCCCCTCCCTGGCAAATTTCCCTGAGGAAGGACCTCCTTTCTCAGGGACAGGGCATGCTCTGGCACCCGCACCCAGACCTCTGGAACCTCCACATCTGGCCCTTGGACGGGATGCGGAAGATCTAGCCGGTCTACCATCGACCGTCATAGATACCATCAACCAAGCCAGAGCCCCCTCCACCAGGCATCTTTACGACCTAAAGTGGCGCTTGTTCGTAAATTGGTGTTCTTCCCGGGCTGAAGACCCACAGAGGTGCGCGGTTAGGTCAGTGCGCGTGTTTCTACAGGAGAGGCTGGAGAGGAGGCTGTCCCCCTCCACCCTCAAGGTGTATGTCTCTCGATTTTCCTCACGGGCATCCAGAGACCCCCCTTCGAGCCGCTAGACTCAGCTGGACTCAGGGCCCTTTCTCTCAAAACGGCCCTGCTGATCGCGCTCACCTCCATCAAGAGGGTCGGGGACCTGCAAGCATTCTCTGTCAGCGACACTTGCCTGGAGTTCGGTCCGGCAGACACATACGTGATCCTAAGACCGCGACCGGGCTACGTGCCCAAGATTCCTGCCACACCCTTCAGGGATCAGGTGGTGAACCTGCAAGCGCTGCCCCGGGAAGAGGCAGACTCAGCTGTGTCCGGTACGTGCTTTGCGTATCTATCTGGACCGCACGCAGAGCTCTAGACGTTCTGAGCAGCTCTTTGTCTGCTTAGGGGACAGCAGAAAGGGAATGCTGTCTCCAAACAGAGGCTCGCCCACTGGGTTGTCGACGTCATTTCACTGGCTTATCACACCCAGGCCATGCCCCCCCCCCTTGCGGGTCCGAGCTCACTCAACCAGGAGTGTTGCGTCCTCATGGGCACTGGCCAGGGGCACCTCCCTAGCAGACATCTGCAGAGCAGCAGGGTGGGCAACACCTAACACTTTCGCGAGATTCTTCCGAGTTGAGTCAGCATCGTCCCATTTTCTCTCAGGTCCGAGCCCGTAGAACTCGGTAACACGCTGACGATCTGGCCGGGTGAATCGCTTGCCCCTGGCGTCCTTTCCCTCAGCCGAGGTAAAATAGTGCGCCTTTGTTCCCAGGAGACCCCATCTTCGGATCCCTGGTTGATTCCTCCCTAGCCCTTTTGGGTCCGCAGTTCAGCGGAGGAACTCGCCGACCCAAGCCAATATGGGTACTCAATCTACCCTGTACTGGAATAGGTGCTCCACAGGTTAAGGCCTCCTGTTCGGACTCCCCCTGTGTGTAATTCAGCGGTAATGTCCCCTCACGAGCGGACTCCCGTGTCTCCCTTAGGCAGTTCCAGCTGCCTCGGTCGCCGTGCTGTAAGCTTCCCCCCTCTACGAGGCTGGATCTACCACCACGCCAACTTTCCCATATAGGTCCTAAGCGGCCATGTGATGTATTCGCCACTCTTTGCCTCCCCTGCAGGGTAGGTGTGGTCTCCGCAGGGTCTTCTCCCCCCGAAAGAATAGGAAACGGGGTAAGACCCCATTCCCTTAATGCATGTAAGGGCCCCGGCCGTAGTTGCTCTATGCCAGAAACATAGAGAGAAAAGAGGCCCAGCCAGGCTTGGCCCGTTCCCAGGTTGGCAAGCATCAACTTGTTCACCTCTCCAGGGTAACCAGAAGGATTCTGATGGCTTAATGGGACATTGGGGAAGGGTACGTGCAGCCTGATACAGCTGGTCGCCTTTGCATGTAAGAATACCTGCCCGCTCCTATATCAGCAGTTCACGTACACGGCTCAGCGCATGGCACGTTTAAAGGTGACCCCTAGTGTCGCTTCTCTGACACAACGTGGAGAGAGCGACAGAAGGGGAACTGCACTCGTCGTGCAGAAGGAGAGAATGCCTCTGGAAATGGGCTGTATATCCAGCAGTAGTATTCAGCTCGCTGATAGAAGAATGGTAGGTGTTCGGGGCTCTCAAGAGCGACCCCTAGTGTCACTACATTGACACAACGTCGAGTGAGTGACATAAGGGAAACATTGTGATATTAATAATACTTAAAAAATGTATATACATCATTATATTAATACTTAATGAAAACATCTCAATGACTTTTGCAGTTTAATTGAATATATTACAACATGCTGATATAGATGATATAGCCTATACAATGTACATAGATCAGACAATATTCTAGATAGTACTATTGTAATACAAAATAGATAGGCCTACTTATTTAGATTGAGATGGGGAAAGTTGGCAAACAGCTTACAACAATTACAGTAATTGATCTATAAAAATAATAGTAATTTTAATGTAAAAACATTAGAAACTGTTAACTGGTTTAAATCTTACCATATATGGCAAAACATTATATTTTAAAAAACAATGCCTGTAATTTTAATGTAAAAACTGTATTTCTTTTTTTTTTTTTCAACAAGTAAAACGTATTGATGACCTTATAGTTAAATATGTATTAATTTTCTAAGACATTAAAGGCATTAAATATGGTAAAAAAAAATATAACCTGACATTCCTAAAAGTCTTTGCATTTCTGATGGCATTTGATTATGTTTTATTTAAATAAGTATATTTCTTCTCATTTTTGTCTTTAGTTATTTACATTGTGGTGTTTGTTTTCTTTCTGAGCTATAATTGTTTTTCTTACCCCATTGTCAGGTAGTTCTTTTAAGCATAAACCTCTGTAGTTTTAAGTAGATTTATCTCATAACAAGACTTAAAATCTTAATTCATTTTGTTTTTCCAAGTAAATTTATCTTGGTTTAAGGACGTTTCATCTTGAAAACAATAAACAATTGCAGAGTAATAAAAATATGTTTTGCAGTGCAAACCCACTTTGTCCAACTGGTTTGTTAATGTTTGGTCACACCCAAACTACATTTTGAACATTGCTGTACTACCACAAAAACATGGGTAATTAAAGTGTGATCTGACAGCTTTACTGAAAGTAAAAGTCAATGTAAAAATTAGTCCCACCTACATGTAGCTGGTTTCTTTAAGTACAAAGACAGTCATCCAAATGAAATAGAAACTGTCATGCAAGAGAAGATAATACCGAAAACCTTGAGTTTTGCAACCAACCCATCACCCCTATTAAACTTATTTTTATTTTTAAACAGGCCTAACATTAATTTTCTTCCACAGCCATGATTCAGCTGATTCTATTCTCAGGTTGGTCAAAATGTATTCCTTTTTTATTATATATATATATATATTTACATATGTCACTATATTGTGTGGTTTGTTTTTCTGTGGTTTAGCTTTAAAAACAGGGACTTACAGCTGTTGCTAAACTGAATTTGATGGCAGCAAGACAGCATTTTCATATTAAATTCATAAAATATTTAAGCCTGCTTTTGGTAGGCTTTATTCTAGCTTCATTAAGAGGTAAACTTGGATAGAAATCATTGTGTGTTCTATGCTGATATCATGTTTGGTTTAGCATTAAAATATTAAAACAACATTATTTTCTTTAATTGTGCCTTAAACAGGGTTTATCACCCTCACCTTCTGCATCCCTCATCAGTATATTTTTGTCAATGAATCCAAGACTTGGACAGAAGCTCAGAGATACTGTAGGGATAAATATACTGATCTGGTCACCACTGAAAATGAACAACAGACAATCCAGTTAATCGACACAGTGAATGATAATTCAATTAACCTTGCCTGGATTGGACTCTATGATGATCTGAACAGTTGGAAATGGACTTTAGAGGACAGTAATTTCTTCAAGGTGGGAGAGAAAGAGTTCAGGAACTGGTATAACCCAGGGCCAGGGAATTATGGAGGCCAAAGTCTTTGTATGTATTTTGGTGGAGGGACATGGCAAGCCACAAGCTGTAGCAGTGTGATGTTTTTTATATGCTTTGATGGTAAGTTGTTATGTTGATAAATGCAAGTACTCAACTATCATAAGGAAAACAAGCACCTATAATTCTTGCTATTTTAAAATAGTTAATTGTTTTCTTAATTTTGGATTACTATGTTTCAGGAAGAGAAAATGCCAGTGATAGTTATGTTTTGGTTTTCGAATACAAAAACTGGACCGAGGCTCAGAGTTACTGCAGACAGCATCACACAGATCTTGTCAGCATCAGGAATGAGAATGAAAACCAGAAGATCCAATCTTTGTTCACCTACGCTTACTCTGCATGGATTGGTCTGTACAGAACCAGATCTTGGTCAGATCAGAGCAACTCTTCATTCAGTAACTGGAGGCCAGATCAGCCAGATAATGCTGGAAACAATGAAAACTGCACTGCAGTGTCATTTAGAGACACTGGGGAATGGACAGATGAAAACTGCAATTATGCACTACCATTTATATGTTACAGTGGTGAGTAAATGTCTGGTTAATGGCCAAAATGTATCTAAAACATTAAAATACTCAAATTTGACTCCTTTCTCTACAGTGACATCTGTAGTATCTTCTCGCCAGTTTAACTTTGTGTCTGAGTCTAAGACCTGGGCTGAAGCGCAGAGATACTGCAGAGAGAATTACACCGATCTGGCCACCATTGACAACATGGATGAAATGAACAGGCTGATAAACACAGTTAATGGGATTTACAATGACTCAGCCTGGATTGGACTGTATGATGATGTGAATAGCTGGAGATGGTCATTGGAAGACAATGATTTCTATCAGGAAGGAGAGAGATTTCAGAAACTGGTATCATGAACCAAACAACTATGGTGGGATGGAAATGTGTGTTTATATGTATTACTGATGGGACCTGGTTTGATACATCATGTGACTTGAGAATTTCATTTGTTTGCTATGATGGTAAGGAGATTTTAGTTGTTTGAAAATCTTTCTTATATGGTATGAAACAAGCTGCTTCAGTGAAATGAATTATCTGCTATAATGCACTCAAATATTTATTTTAAGATTTATACGTTTCATAACAAAATGTAATCAAATTAAATTGAGTAATCTTTAATATAAATATCTTAAGTTTTAGTAATATATCGTTGTTAAACATTAACACAATTCAATTCAACACAATCTCCAGTGTCTAAGAAAAATCTACACCCTTGATTAGAACACAAGAGGGAGTGTGTCCCTTAACTTTTTTCCCTCCCGTTCTGTTGTTGACAACGTGGAAATGTTAAAAAAAATAAAAAAAAATAAAAGAATTGCGTAATTTTCTGTCTCCTGTTCGTTTCCATTCAACCGTTATTTTACAGATAATATAGTTTGCGTGATGACGTCATTCTAAAAAAATACTTTGATTAATTTAGTGCAAAATAAAAGTGTTCATCTCCACTATGCTGTTTGTTGTGAGAACAATTATAATGTAAATTCTGTCATGTGACACTACATTTTTTTCCATCAATGCCATTTTTCTTGACAAAAGCTACTTTCCAAACTAGGTTTATGTGACATTTGACGTGTTGAAATAGGATTTATGAACTAAAGTTAAAATGAAAAATATTATGTAAATTCTTGTGAAATTCTATCAACAATTTGTGTGAACATCAGATTTATTTCAATTTTTTTTGGCAAAAATCCTTGATGGAAACGTAATTAATGCTGCTTTCATGTACTGAATTTGTGTCACTAATTAATCATCGAGTCATCAACAAATCAATTAAAAATTTTATAAATCAATGGATAAATAAAAAATACATTACACAGTCAATTATCTCAATAGAAAAATCCACTGACAATTTGATGATTAAAAAAAAAAACATGATGCAATTGATAAACTATTTTTAATATGTATCACAAAGCAGGCAGCTCTTGCCCGTTAAGGGAAGTGGGCATCCGCATACTCAACTACCTCAACAACTAGCTGATTTTAGCACACTCTCGAGAGTTCTTTCTTTATTTCTTTCTTTATTATTTCACCCACACATAAATTCAAGACAAATGGCACAAACCAATTAGCACATATAGTCATGTGTGAATCAGGTCTCCCAGAGAAGCTATCCAAAGCTTATAATAGGGAGCCTGAGACATATTAAAATAATACATTACAAACAAATACTTAAACTAAACACCAGTCACATAACAAGGATATCATACAAAAATACACAATACAACATAAGACACACAAAAAGTAGATCAGGACAATGCTTTTAAGATCAACTGTAGTCTAGGTAGGCTACTGGCAAGGTTATAGATATAAACGTAAAAGTTCCTTTTTTAGTTGCTGTGTGCACACAGGGATTTGGTGCTCAGGCACCTCAGCCGTCTAGGGCTTAGGGTCAACTGGGAAAAGAGCACGCTCTGCCCGGTTCAGAGCATCTCTTTTCTCGGCATGGAGTTAGACTCTGTCTCAATGATAGCGTGCCTCACAAGCAAGCACGTGAAATCGGTGCTGATCTGCCTGAAGTCATTCCCCTACAGCAAGTGTCCAGATGTGTCGTGGTCACCACAGATGCCTCCAAATTGGGCTGTGGCGCCGTGTGCAACGGGCACACAGCTGCCCAGCTGCTGGTTCCTGGTCAGGACCAATGCTCAGCGGAGAGTGGAGACTCCACCCTCAGGTGGTCCTGCTGATTTGGAGTCGATTCGGCAAGGTAGACCTGTTCACTTCACGAGAATCCTCCCACTGCCAGCTCTGGTCTTCCCTGAAGGGAGTCCCCCTCTGGACAGATGCGCTGGCATACAACTGGCCCCCGGGCTGCGCAAAAACGCATTCCCTTGGTGAGCCTTCTTGCACAGACCTGCGCAAAGTAAGGGAGGACGAGGAACAAGTCACCCTCGTGGCCCCATACTGGCCCACCCAGACTTGGTTCTCAGACCTCACACTCCTCACGACAGCACCTACCTGGCAGATTCCTCTGAGGAAGGACCATCTTTCTCAGGGATGGGGCACAATCTGGCAACCGTGCCCAGACCTCTGGAACCTCCACATCTGGACCTTGGACGGGACGTGGAAGATCTAAATAGGCCCTGCCTGCCCCCTTGCGGGATTGTGGCTTCCTCGTGGGCGCTGGCCAATTGTACCTCTCTAACAGACATATGCAGAGCAGCGTGCTGGGCAACACCCAATACCTTCGTGAGATTGTACAATCTCCGGGTTGAGCCGGTTGGGTTCCGTGTTCTTTCAGGTATGAACAGGTAGAGTTCGGTATTACGGGACAGCTGGCTGGGTGTCTCGCTTGCGTATAGTGCCTTTTCCCTCCCCTGAGGTGAAAATGTGTGCTTTCACCCCAGTTCACAAGGTTGTGGACCCTGAATGTCCTTCCTCCCTAGCCCTATGGTTCACAAACTCGGCGGAGGATTTTGCAGCCAGCCCCACTACGGGGTCTAATATGCCCTGTTGTGGGATTGGTGCTCCACAGGTACTGATTACTCTGGTAACCCCTGTGATGTATATTCCGTGGTATGGTCTCCCCGTGGTATGGTCTCCCTTGGGCAGAGCTCTCTCTGTGTTTGTAGAGTCCTCCCCCCCTTCGTGGAGGGATCTACCAACGCGCCTCTTCCATGTGCGGCTGCTGAGCCCATGTGTTGTATTGCCACATGTTGACCACCCCTTTTGGGCAGTTCCCCTGCAATTCTTCGATGCATATGGTAGGATTAGATGGCCCCAGCCGAATGTAATACTCTGTGGAGAGAAAACATATTGAGAAAATGCCACGGCTGGCACGGCCTGCTCCCATGCTAGTTACGTCGCTTCCTCCCCTCAGGAATGTGGGGAACTACATGATGTCTTTTGGGGTGTTAGGGGAGGTTACATGCTGTCTGATGCACCTGCTAATATGCACCCAGCAGCTAGCTTGCACCTGCATCAGCAGTTCACAAAACATGGTTCAGATGTTGTGCCATTTTTCTATAGGGACCCCTAGTGCCACCACATCGACACAATGTCGAGTGAATGACAGAAGGGGAACGTCATGGTTACTGTTGTAACCTCCTTCCCTGATGGAGAGCAACAATGTACTAGCCGCTGAAATGGCCGGACCTTGTCTCGGCTTCTTGTTCACAACGTCTTGTTCCCTCCATCAGGGAACGGAGGTTACGACAGTAACCATGACGTTTAACACAATCTTATAATCATTATTTATTTTCTCAAAACGTCCAAGACAGTAACTTAATTTAATGTTCCACTATATTTTAAGAGTTTGGGGATGAACTTTATCACTGTATGCTGGTGGAATCTCCAAACTGCAAATGCAGGAACTGAATTTGGACTTTGCGCTGAGTTAAGAGGTGGTATTGAAACGTGTGGTGCAATGACTAAATTCTTAAGAAAATAGCAAATTGCACTTTGCGCCACTTCATTTACATAAAATAAACCCACATTTTGTGCGCCTATACCCACAGAAGCGCAAATATTCTGCTTGTACAAAAATTGTGCTTAGAAAGTGCTCTAATATAAATTGGAAAAACGTTGCGCACGGTCGTAGCGCGAAGTGATGCGCATTGCGCTCTCATGAAAATAGAGCCCTTAATCTGTAATTCAGTCAAATCAAATCATTAGTGAAATACTTACATTTCAGATTTAATTGAGAACGTGCATGCACATTAGCTGGACCAGCCTGAAAAATAACAGACAAGAGTTAACTTAAATAGACTTTAGTAAATAATGAAAAAATTATAATTTTTGGTTAAACTATTACTTTAATATTGCAATAATGTCTTTCAGGAAGAGAGAGTGCAACTGAAAGCTATGTTGTTGTTTACCAATACAAAAACTGGACAGAAGCTCAAATTTACTGCAGAGAGCATCACACAGATCTTGCCAATGTGAGAAATCTCACAGAGAATCAGAGGATCCTTGAAAGCACATATGGCAATATAATTGTCTGGATCGGCCTGTACAGAAACAGGATTTGGTCTAACAATCAGATTTCCAGTTACCAGAACTGGAGACCATTTATTCCTTCTTCAGTAGAGCAACCAGATAATGGAGCATATGTTGATGGCGGATGGAGTTATCAGCATTGTACTGCAGTTTCATTCAGATATTCAGGCCGGTGGACTGATGAAAACTGCTTTTCCAGCTTGCCTTTCTTCTGCTATAGCAGTGAGTTGATTTTTCATTTTGTCACTCTCTATATTGGACCCTGTTACATGACAGGAATGTTCAGTACTTTTTTGCATTCCTGTTTAACATAAAACACAAATGTGTTTAATTTAGGTTAAACTTAAAGGAATATTTCACTCAAAAATGAAAATTTATAATTTACTCACCCCCCAGGCCATCCAAGATGTATCTGAATTTCTTTCTTTATCAAATCAAATCACTTTATTGTCACACTAACATGTACACAAGTGCAAAAGTAGGTGAAAGCCTTGTGTGCAGTTCTGAGCAACATAGCAGTCATGACAGTGACGAGACATATACCAATTACAATAAACAACATATTTACACAACACAATTTACATATCTAATGTACACATACTTACAAAACACAACATAATATACAATGTACAGTAAACAATACACACAATATAGAATACACATACAATAAAAATAAAAAATAAGAGTATATAAAATATATATATGCAGTAGTTGTATTGAGGGGAATATATTTGACAGTCCAGTGTGAAATAATAAGATGAAGATTAAGAAGATTAGTAAAGTGCAGTGCTGATTGTTGATCGTGAGAGATCAAGTGTTCAAAAGTCTGATTGCTTGGGGGAAGAAGCTGTCATGTAGTTGGCGGGTACGGGTCCTGATGCTGCAATACCGCCTGCCTGATGATAGCAGTGAGAGCAGCCCATGACTTGGGTGGCTGGAGTCTCTGATGATCCTTCAAGCTTTTTTCACACACCGCCTGTTATATATGTCCTGGAGGGAGGGAAGCTCACCTCCGATGATGTGTCTGGCAGTTCGCAACACCCTTTGCAGGGCTTTGTGGTTTTGGGCGGTGCTATTGCCGTACCAGGCAGTGATGCAGCCAGTCAGGATGCTCTCTACAGTGCTGGTGTAGAAGCGTGTGAGGATGTAGTGGTTCATTCCAACCACATCCAACCACATCCATCAAATCAGAATTTAAGATTTTTAGGATTTAATTTCAGGTCTCCTCCTCTAAACAATGAAAGTGAATGTATTTTTTTGAATGTCCAAAATGCTTATTTAGGGTGCATCAAAATAATCCACACAACTCCAGTCGACAAAGAAAGTTCTTCTGAACCCAAATGATTAATAATTTTTAGAAACAAAACAATACTTATATACTTTTTAACTACAAATGTTAACTTCCATACATTGTGCGCTCATGAGAGGGATGATGTAAACTCATTGGTAAGGTCACATGTCACGTTGAGGAGGAGGCAGGAAGCGAGTCATTGTTTAAAAGAGAAGGAGCGCTGTACAAAAGTTTAATTGTATTTGCTGTAGATTTGTAAATGTGTATTATTAAAAATGGTCGTTTGGTGTATGTATCCAGGATGCTTCATCCTTCAACCAAAGAATATGCATGCCTGGAGATATATAAACTTTTCATTGGTTGCCTATACATAATCATGAGCGACTGAAGCTCTGGCTTATCGTGCTGAACCTGGATATCAGTACACCCCTACATTCTCTCAAATATTGGAGGGTGTGCAGTGAATATTTTACCCCTGAGGATTTCAGACCATTGAAAGGTTGATAGCAAGAATTAATTGGCTGTGCCAATTGTACTCAGGTGTGTATTAAAACCTTGTCATATAGCCTATATATTTCTATATAGTAGCTACAGTAACAAACAAAATATGATACTTACTCTACTGATAGGATGCCATTGGGTTCTTTTGGCCTCGGACGGTGCTTCCAGTTTATTCGTGGCAAATTGGAAAAACACCTCTAAAACGTTGGGGCTCAGTAATGGTGGAAAAGTATTATGTTCGGTAATGTGGCTAGGACTAGGAATGTTCTCACTGGCTGCCTTGTTAATTGTTACCAACGTTGGGATTACTATGGTCCAATCGTGGCAGCACAGGCTCTCTGACTCTGTTCCCATTGGTTGGCATTTACTACATATGCACCACCATGTCTCCATAGATCTTTGCCTCCTACTTGTGGTTGTGCCATTGCAGACGCCTCTTCCATCTCCCTCAGTTCCTCATCTGTGTAGTTTGCTGCAAATAGGTAGGGTTGGGCAAAAAATCTCCATCTCCTCTTCCCTTCTAAAATCGAAATCCTCCGACATCACGTTTGAAATTGCTTTGGACTGTTTCGGTTTGTGAACGGTGCTTGGTCTGTGGTATGTGCATGTTTCTCTTGTAAACAATGACAAGCTTTTTGCCTAATAGCGCAATCGTTTCGGATTTTTTGGAAAAACATTTTTTTTATTTGTCGACTGAAGTCATATGAAATATTTTGATGCACACTATATATGCATTTTGGACAGTCAAAAAATGGAGTACATTCACTTGCATTGTTTAAAGGAGGAGGCCTTAAATTAAATCTTAAAAATCATCACGGTTACTTTTGTAACCTCCTTTCCTTGAGGGAAGTAACGAGATATTGTGTCGAATGAAGTGACACAAGGGGTCTTCCTCTGGAGCCTTGCGTACCTCTGAACTTGAGAAAAGGCCAATGAGATATTTGCAGACAGAATTTGCATGTCCCGCCCCCGGATATACGGGTATAAAGGGAAGCGTGCGTGCGTCTGTCATTCAGGTTTTTGCACTTAGGAGCCGAGAATAAGGCACCGACACTGGGGCAGAGAGCTGGGCCTGGGTTGAGGCAAAGCTACCTGTTGTTTAGCCGCAGGGGGACACCCTCTGCGGGCAGGTGGGGCGCGCTGGTTTGGCAGATGCTGCGGCATGTTGGAGATCGACGGTGTTGCTGAAGAGGCCAGCCGGGTCTTCCTTAATCCCATGGGAAGGAACGATGCGGGGGCGGCTGAAGTGGCATTCACCTTGAGGAAGGAGAGCAGCGACCGCAAAGCTGCCATGGTCATGTTCTCGCAGTGAGGGCATGAACCATCCACAACGTGATCGCTGCCCAGGCACACGAGGCAGCGTCTTTGGCCGTCGGTCTTGGAGAGATATCTACCGCATCAAGGAACTACACAGCGGCGGAAGGGCATCTTGAAAAAGACACGTCCTGAAAAGGACGTTCAACACCTGTCATTGTATTGCTCTTTTATGAGTGAAAACTCAAACTCTTTTAGAGAAAACAAACTCTTTTAGGAGGGGAAAACACTCTTTTAGCCAGTGAAAGCGCTGTCGAAGTGCCAAGGGGCATGGACTGCACAGCGTGCAGAGAGAGAGAACGCCAGATGGAAACACGCCGTAAGATCCAACAGCAATTCTTCTTGCCAGTAGAGGTGTGTGGAACAGTGGTGAACTCAGCTTGCTGTTGCACAACCGCTCGGCTCCGAAGAAATAATCTTACTGACAGACGCATGCCCGCCCGCTTCCCTTCATACCCATATGTCTGGGGGCCGGACATGCAATTTCTGTCTACAAATTTCTCATTGGCCTTTCCTCAAGTTCAGAGGTACGCGAGGCTTCCAAGGAAGATCCCTTGTGTCACTTCATTCGACACAACGTTGAGGGAGGGACAGAAGGGGAACTTAAATTCTGTTTTGATGAAGAAAGAAACTCAGATACATCTTGGATGGCCTGAGGGCATTAACTGGTGCAAATTGCTGAATAGTCATGACAACTGATTTGTAAACATGGTTCATGTGTTGTGATATTATGCCATAATATTTTTAGATTACAAGTTTCTCACCAAAACATCTTACATTATTCTAATTACAAATAACATGAGGATGGGCTCATTTATAAAAAATAACTAATTTAGTTTTTCATTATCTACCACACAATGGCTGTTGATGTGTAAACTTGGGAAGTCACATACAAATGTACTGAGTTGTGATGTCTCTCAAGGGTTTTGAATTACCTGTTTTTGCAGGTTAGTTTAAATGCTTTTGATTGTTACAGTGTCTCTCATTGTACATTACACTTTTCTATTTCACAAAATTACATTTGCAATTTACAGGAACATGCTCTGGAACATCATGTAGCCCTCGTCAGTTTCACTTTGTGTCTGAGTCTAAAACCTGGTTTGAAGCTCAGAGATACTGCAGAGAGAATTACACTGATCTGGCCACCATTGACAACATGGATGAAATGAACAGGTTCATTAAAATGGTACGTGGGACTTACTTTGGCTCAGCTTGGTTTGGACTCTATGATGATCTGAACAGCTGGAGATGGTCTTTGGAAAACACAGAGTTAGGAAGAGTTTTTAAAAGCTGGTATGTTGAACTACCAAGGAACTCAGGTGGACAGAGACTATGTGCGTATGTTTCATATTACCAGGGAATATGGAGTGAAATATGCTTGCTCCACTACACTTCCTTTTGTCTGCTATGATGGTGAGAACTGCTCTCAGACTTTCAAAAAACTAAACAGAACATCATATTTAGAAACACCTACTGTAGATATACCACTTTTCTCAAAGAGTTCACATCACATATTTTTTTCCCCACAGGAAGAGAAAATGCCAGTGCTAATTATGTTATGATTAATGAGTACAAAAACTGGACTGAGGCTCAGAGTTACTGCAGAGAGCATCACACAGACCTTATCAGCATCAGGAATGAAATTGAAAACCAGAAGATCAACTCATTATTACATATTTATGGATACTATGGTTGGATTGGTCTGTACAGAACCAGATCTTGGTCAGATCAGAGCAACTCTTCATTCAGTAACTGGAAGACAGGACAGCCAGATAACACTGGAGACAGAGAATACTGCACTGCAGTGTCATTTAGTGACTCTGGACAGTGGACAGATGAAAACTGCAATAATGCTTTACCATTTATTTGCTACAGTAGTGAGTACATATCCACCTGAAAATTATGTAACACATATGCTACTTATTAACCACAAATAAATATATTTCTAAATCATTAAATAGAAAGCTGCCTTTAGGCAAATACCAAGAGGAATATCTGTATATATAATATGCATTCTATTTTCCCATACTGACAGCATTAACATCTTCTCGCCAATATCACTTTGTGTCTGAGTATAAGACATGGGCTGAAGCTCAGAGATACTGCAGCGAGAATCACACTGATCTGGCCACCATTGATAACATGGATGAAATGAACAGGCTGATAAACACAGTTAATGGGATTTACAATGACTCAGCCTGGATTGGACTGTATGACGATGTGAATAGCTGGAGATGGTCATTGGAAGACAATGATTTCTATCAGGAAGGAGAGAGAGATTTCAGGAATTGGTATCATGAACCAAACAACGCAGGGGGAAAAGAGTTTTGTGTTTCCATGGATAAGGATGGAAACTGGTTTGATGTTCAATGTGAAAATATGTTAACATTCATTTGCTATGATGGTAAGACACTACAGATGAAAATATATAGTTCTTTAATCATACTGATTGAGCTTCTGAATGTAATATTTGTAAAACAAAAAAATGCACATCAAGGCCTCAATGTGTTTCCTCACAGTTTGACGTACATAATAGGAGTCAAACAATCTATCAAATGTATTTGATTTAGTTGCCATCACTGTTGCACAACATTGCACAACAATTTATTACTGGTCTACATCAAATTAAATAATAAACTGGCAAGTTAAGGGGTTTTCCCAAATTAATCTGTGGTAGTTTAAAAGGACATTTTTTGGTCATTACCATAGAAAGACCAAAGTGTACAACTTGGAAACATTTTTTGCTGTAAGGAAGCTGATAGAAAGTTATTTATATTCGACATATATGGTCCTTTAATATCCTGTCCTTTCTGTTAATTTGTGGTAGGCTTGGTAAGGAAAGCATCACTATTTCTGTTGTTCATTTTTTGGTAAGGAATTTGAACAAACCATTAATCCTAAATATTCATCTAGAGATATTAATGATACTTCATATCATATGGCTTGTTAAGATGAGTTGTGCTATATTGTTTAGACAACCAGGCTTACAATTTCCTCCTAGAAGATGCTTAAACAAATACAATTCCATAGACATACTCTGAAAGAAGGCATAGAGACCAGAATTGAATTGGGGGGTGGGTTCTTTTGACTTGGGCCAACACGCAACCATCAAAAACATCTTATCATCTGCATGACAACACCTTGGCAACTATCCACAACACACTAGCAATATGGTAGCAACTTTTGCATGTGCAAATATCATCTCACTTCTCACAAAATCTACTTCAAATTACTGTATTTATGAATTTGGAAACTGGGTGGAAAGATATAGTAATGGATACATTGACAGATTAAAAACTATGATGTTGTGTTTTATTATAGGTAGACAAAACATTTCTCAGAGGTATATTTTGGTACCTCAATATAAGACCTGGACTGAAGCTCAGAGCTACTGCAGAGAGATGTACACAGACCTGGCCAGTGCAAGAAATGAAACAGAGCATCAGTACATACTAAGCATATATACAAATTATTATTATTATTATGGTAATGTATGGATTGGTCTGCACAGAAACTTTTTGTGGTCAGATCAGAGCATCTTTTCATTCACATATTGGCTGCAAGGGACTCAAAGTGATAGTCCACAACCAGATAATGGTATATACACCCAAGCACAAACTGGTTCTCAACACTGCACAGCTGTGTCTTTACAAAGTTTTGGCCAGTGGACAGATGAGCACTGCTTTGACAGTTTGCCTTTCTTCTGTTACAGTGGTAAGCTAATCCACATTGTAAATTGAAATACATTAAAAGAACAATCACAAAGTTGTTACACAAAGCCTGTATTGTAAATATAGCTACACTGTTTGCTTATGCTAGCTCTGTGTTCTGTTTGTTTTTTGGTGAACATGATGACAAATACTTTGACCCTCCTTTTCAGATGTGTATGGTAAGTTTTGTGCTTATATGTTTCTGCTTTTGAAACACAAAATGGGAGTTAATCAACCCATTAGATACAACACATTCCATATTGTCTTATTTTAGTATAGGCTACATATCATTGTAAACTTTGTACCAATACAGTACAGACAGTTTTTTGTTGTTTTGTTTTTTATTTTGCCTAGTGATGGGACTGAGAGTGGAACTTACAAGTGCAGAAAATTTGTCTAAGACTCAGATTGAAGAGCAGGTGATAATACAAGTAGGTAAAAAAAGGAACACTCTCAGTAATGTAGCAACCTAATTTGAATATTTAATTCATAAATGGTTTGATAATTGTATTATTAAAGTGCTCAAAACTACTTATAGCTTGCTGTATGAGCTTTAGAATAATATTTTCAAACAAAAAGAGCACTGGAGATCAACAGTGCAAAAAAAAGAATGAAAAGAAAACATGATTAAATAATATGACCGAATAACACAATGGCACATGAAATATTTAATATATTTTTCAGTTACAAGAAGAGCTGATCAGACTAGGAGTTCCCAGCAACGTGACCATGCATTTGAGAAACTATCGTAAGACCAGTCCCTGAGAGAGGAGAATGGTGGTCTTTCATTTTCCGTATACTTAGGCAAATACACATTGAATTTGTACTTCAAGTTTTTGATATTTGAGTAATCTCAGTTGTGAAAATTGTCATTAACATAATATGTTTTATGGTATGTTGGGCCTGTTCTTTCCACATTTTATTGATGTAACTGAATATAAAATAGCATGCCATGTACAGCAGAACACAGATAGTTTGTATTGAATGTCTGGGAGTGGGAATAACTGCGTGGAGCAGTAGCTTGATCATTGAAAATATTTTAGGCTAATTGTAATATCAAGGCACTTTCTTTTATAAATTGTATTTAAACTGTGGGACATTAGAGAGTATTGTTAGTGTTTAACTAAAATAAGTGGCTTCTCTTTTTTGGGCCATGTTGATTCCTTCTTGTGGATTATAATAAAACCCTGGACATGCATCATAACCCATGTTCTGCATAACATTTTTGTATGTTTTGGTCAAGAAAGATATAAGAGCAATCAAATAAAGGTAAAACATTTTTAATTTTAAGACCTACGTTTAACAAGGTAACACACTTTTTAGTAGTGATCCAACCGGTTTGTTTGTTTGCATTAGGCATTAGTTAGCAAATAGTGTTTACATTGTAAGCATTTTTGTTTAATTATAAGTGCTTTTGGAGCATCCAAAGAAGCTTAAAGTACCCTAATTGCAAGACAACTATTTGCAAGGAAACAAAATTGCTCCTGAACACAGTTTTGGATCATATCACTTAAAATGTATTCTTCTAGATCAATTTGCCTGGGCTATCTTCATCTATTTCACTTACAGATTTTATTGTTTTATTATTTTCTATATGCAAAACAGATTTTACATTTTATCTGTTAAATAAAGTTGAAATGAGCTATGCATCTAAAGCTGAAACTCAGACTAGTAATTTTAAACGATCAGTGCCGGTCCTGCCCCATTTAGCACCCTAGGTGAGACCCTCTAGTCATCCCCGCCTCCAAAGCCTGATAAAAATGATCAAGTAGTCAGTTTGTTTTGTTTGCTGCATACCGGTAATAGCTTTTTCTTTCTTCAGAAGAAACGTCTGAAATGGTTATACTTTTTGCATAGAACAGTTTATAATTAACTTGTGAAATACAGGACAAATTATGTTAGAGACCAGCAATTTTTAAAAAGGACCAGCTTGTAATTTCAAAAGTAGAACATTTGGCTTCCAAAAAAAGAGAAAAACTTTTTTTAAAACCGTTCAAAAAAAAGTAGCAATTTCCCCAGACCACAAAACAAACACTATTGTGATGCAAGAGCCATCTTATAAGAACAATTGTAGTCATGTACCCAAAAGTGCCCAATAATGTCTATAAAATAACAAAATAATGGAAAATTAAGGAATTGTGCAAACCAATACAAACAGTTTTTTTCAAACAACAGCTTTAAAAATAATGCCTAAAGTACCACATCCTAATAATAGGCTTGGGATCGATACCTTTTTCACAAATCGATAATCGGAAGTCCCGATGATTATCAATATATCAGGATCTTGGGGGGCTGCTCATTGCATAATATTTTTTGTCTTTTCAAACAGTGTAGCAGCAAGGTAAATTAAAGGGGGTTGCGCAATGGACGCATCTAGCAGATGACATTACGCATTCGAAAATGCTCAGTGCCACGGAGCTCAACTCGTATATTGTGCCATTAAATTAGACCCAAATTATTATAAAAGGACATAGATTATTTACTCTAGCCATCATTGGATGATATATTGTTTATACTGTATGTATCTTTCATAGAGCCTACACAATGTATTTTCAGTTACAAGTATGCCTTTTATGGTTTGACAGCTTGAATGAAAGACCTGCTCAAGGCTACATACAGAGAAATTACATAATAAACATTGCCATTTCAAATAGTTTGGTTAACGAGTTACACCAGTTTCATACCTATCTTGCAAACTCATCAACGTTGCATTCTTGAAGAATTACAAAAATCTACGGAACTTTTGACTGCTTTCTGCTCAGCCACATCAGCTCCCCCTCTGTGTATGGTACTGGTGCTTTTCCTACCCGTGGACTTCAGTACATTTTGTATTGCCCTCTTGTGGTCTCCCAATGCTTTTATGCTACATTAAAAATGGCCTATTGAGTGAATTGGAAAGCATGCAAATTAGGCTTCTTTTATAAATGTCTGCTCATTTTTATATATCAATGACTCAAAATATATATTGATAAAATAACGCACCAATCAATACTCAATTTCTTGATATTTTATGACTTCCCTACTTAATAAGAAATGTGCCCTTTTTTCTCAGTAATCTATATACTTCTTCCGGCAAGGCTAGCTGAGTACAGAGACACTTTTTAAAGATATACTGAGATCATGTTGGATGTGAGACCATGAATGCTCAGCTTTGCAAATCCAATGCCAAAAGCTTATGTTTGAATCTTGCAATGATGACTTTCAGCTTGATGTATGCCCCTTCAGGTGGGCTATGTGTCATAGTGGTGTTATTTGAGAGGAACCCTGTGGTGTCCCAACAGCCCCAGGTCTGTTAGCAGGAATGGCATCCATCATGGGACTTTTAACGCCTGAGCTCAAGTAGAGATGAAGAATGTTTGTGGTAGATAAAATTAATTTCAGAGGATTACTTTCCCAGAGCAAAGCTTTCTTAGATTAATTAAAAGTGAAAATGTAAGCCAAAATTGAAATAAATAAATAAATAAATAAAATAAAATTTTAAAAAAATATATAGTAAGCTAATAAGCTACACTTATTTTTTGGAACACAGCTGAAAATTGGATAATACTAAATTATTATTGTAAGACCCAGCAAGGTTTATTATTATAATATAATTCTGAATTATTATTAATATTATAATTATTTTATTTTATTCAGCAAAGCATTCAAAAGGCATTGGGTGTAATATATGATGCTTTGAAGAGGGTATATAATAAAATAACAGAAGAAATACATACATAAGCACTTAAATAGACACTACAGTATCATTTACATACATAAAAATATACATTACTTAGGATACAAAACAACAACAACAAAAAAGTACATAAAAGGAGATATGTACACCACACTAAGTGGTGGTGACGTCACCACGACGCTTGTGCCAGGCTATGTGCACGTTTATGTCCACATGAACACACACACACATTCATATACATGCACATATGCACACACGTATACATACACATATGTATGCTCACTTATGCAGTATTGCCCCAAAGACTATATCTCATGAACAGAATAATGCCACAGGAAACAAATTAGCATCCCCACAATCAATCCTGCTCAGAATTCCACACACCCCAGCCCCCAGCATGGTGCACTGCCCCCAAAGGTTGATGGTCGCCTGCTTTTCAGTGATAGTCTCTCGCCTTTGCTCATACGAGTATTGAAAGTTCCTTTTTTCCTGGTTTTCCAGCTTGCTCAGCACACCTCTGTACCCATCCACCAGTGGCCACATGATGTAGAGATCCAGCATTTATACTCAGGAATATTGGGATACAATTTAAGTTCTTCCCAACAGTATATAATGTCAAGACTCAGATCCGATACTCAGGGCAATTGAGGGACCCATGCAAATAAAAAAATATAAAAAAAGAAAGAAAGAAATGCAGATCCCGTAGGAGGCGACACATCCCGCCATGACAACGAGGGGAGCCCGCAACCTTTCTGCAACTATGCAATATGTTGTCGCTTTTGAGAGAGGCAGTACTTTACATATACACACACATACACACACAAAACCACACAATGATAATAATAATAATAATAGTAATAATAATAATAACCCATAATATGATCACTAAGTATTCTTATATTTTTACTAATTTTACAAGGGTTTTGCAAACTCATGAGACGAAAGTGTATCACAGATTTAAGTTCTCAACTGTATGTTCATACAGCATAACAAGAGAAAATTGCAGTAATAATATAATTACATACATACTAATATACTGTATATTCTGTATAATGATATTTAATTATATACAATATAATGAAAATAGTGAAAATTCAAATCTATACCAATATAATACCATAAAGTATGATGTAAAGAAATACATATATATAAACTGTTTATATAACTACTTTTAGCTACACAACAATTTTTAACTACCTTAAATAATGAGTAGCATGTAGCTTGACAAGCCACATTTTGCAATAAAAGCAGAATGTAACATTTTACATGAATAAGGCTTGAGGATGTAATATGACAGTCCTTGTGTGAATGTCAGAGCTGATAAACTCAAAAAAGAGAAATAGAGAAGCAGAAGTGGGAAGGATCTTGCTGTGTGCTGGTGAGCATTATGCTCAACTACAAAGCATCCTATTCCTCTGCTTGCAGACACGCTTCACAGTTAGAAGATACATTCTGGAGTCCAAATGAGTGTTTGTGAGGAAGAGTTGAAAAGGCAATGGGTCTGCAGTTCCTGAATGGAGGATATCTGGTTTTCTTTAAGCATTTCAAGCTTTTCAATTCATGCAACTGCTGCATAGCTTAGCAGGAGTTTTGATGAAAGCTCAATGTTGGCTCGCAGCAGAGCAGGGACACGTTTGAAGGACATTTCTAAATCATAGCACCCACGTTCCATCCGAAGAGACAGAAACATGGATCACAACAATGTTAGCTTAGCATTTACTGAGAGAATCAAACAGTCTTGGAACTAAACACAAGTCCTTTTTTCAAACACAAGGATTCATTTTTTAAGATGGTGCCATTGGCATGCCATAAACTCCCTGGCTTGGTCCTCAATTTGTTTGTTATATTGTGTTTTATGTTTGTTTTAAGCCAAAGTGTTTCACTGCTTCTAGTGTATGATCGGCAATCACTTTTGAATATTAAATTGATCGCAGTACACATACTTTTTTATTTATCACAGAAACATGGCTTACCTGGGGATTTGAGCCCCTACTCTGAACTTTTACCTCCTGAGTGTACATTTTTTAACTCTCCTCGTACTTCGGGTCAGGGAGGAGGGTTGGCTTCTAAAGGCAATTTTAGACGTAGGTCTCTAACGACTGTATATAGTCACTGGAAATGGACACTCCGCTGGTGATTGCCGTGATATATCGACCACCAAAAACTCACAAAGATTTTATCAGTGAGTTTGCAGACTTTCTTGGGGGTATTATTCCGAATTTTGTCAGACTGTTAATTCTTGGGGATTTTAATATTCATGTGTGTTGTCCTCATTGATTCTTTTGATTTTAAAACACAACTGGTGAAAGGCCCCACTCATACACACAGTCAAACACTTGATCTTGTATTACCGCATGGCTTATCTATTTGTGTCATGATTTATGTGATTATGTTATTTCCGATTACAGCCCTATCCTGTTCATATATGCCCTAATTTCTCATACTGACAAGACTGCCTAATCTATGCGTTGGACTCTGATATTTACATCTACTACCAGTGGTGTTTTTTCAGCAGTGTTTAAGGAGGTTTCTCAATCCTGTGTTCTCTCTACCCATGGCCAGAGTGCCGATGAGCACCTCAGTTGGTCCAACTCTGTCTGTGCTACTATACTAGATGCAGTGGCTCCTCTAAACATCAACATCTAAAGAACAAACATCACAAACCTAAGTTTGAGCACTGGCTGAATGACACTCCCCGTGGTCTTAGACAGGCCTGCTGAAGAGCTGAAAGAATGTGGAAGAAAGACAAGCTCCAGGTCTCCTAAATTCTGAGGGATACTCATTCTCAATTCCAGAGAGCTGTGAGATCAGCTAAAGTACATTTCTTTTCTGACCTCATTGAAAAGAACTGAGACCTAGAATATTTAATATAATAAATGCTGTTGTAAATTATTCTGTCAGTATATATACTGCTGAGTCTTCAGCTTTGTGTGAAAGTTTTTTTTTTTTTTGCAATTCTTTGTTGACAAGATCAGTAACATCAGATCAAACATTATCCCCTCTACTTATGATCCATCTGTCCACTCTACTTGCACTGCTGTTCTAAAAAATATTTAAACTATTTCCCTTCCTCTTTTACAAGAAATTGTGAATAGGCTGAAGCCTACTGGTTCCTCTTTCCTTATTCCAACACATCTTTTTAAACAAGTTTTTTTACGTGATTGGGACCAATCTTTTGATTTTTATAAATAAGTGCCTTGAAATGGTAATTGTACCTGATTATTTGAAGCATGCCTCTGTTCAACCCCTTCTTAAAAAGCCACATTTAGATCCTACAGTTGTATCAGACCCATTTCTAATCTCTCCATCATTTACATTTTCAATCCTATTTTAATAATTGGAGCTTCTCAGTTAATAGTGGTGGATTTTCCTCTGGTTCGGTTCCACTTATCTGTGGTGTTCCCTGAGGCTCTATTCTTGCTCCTATTTTAATTTCTCTCGATATGCTTTCTTTAGGATCTCTTTTCACTGCTACGCAGATGACACCCAAATCTATCTGCTTTTGAAACATAACAAGAATTGTATTTACTCGCTTCTGGCCTGCCTCACTGATTTAAAGGCTTGGATGTCTTTACATTTTATAAACTTGAATGAAAGCAAGACTGAGATCATTGTGTTTGGGCCTAGTGAAACCTTAGAACCTCTAATGTTAATTTTTGCTCTCTGTCTTTGTATGTTAAATTGTGCATGAATAATAATGATCTTAAGTTTGACAAACAAGTCAAATCTGTTGTCAGATCTAGTTTTTTCCATTTAATAGCATTGGCCAAGATGAAGACCTTTCTTTCTTTTAAGAATTTTGATTCATGCTGTTATTACTTCAATTTCCCGGTTGCAAATTATACAGAATGCAACTGCTACGCTTCTGACTGTGTCAGGAAACGTTAACATATCACCCCTGTTTTAGTTTCGTTACACTAGCATCCAGTTTGCTACAGAATTGATTTCAAAGTCCTACTCCTTGTTTAGAAATCCTTAAATGGTCTAGCACTGTCTTACCTCGCTGAACTCCTGTCTGAGTTTCAATCAGTGAGATATCTGAGGTCCTCAAACCAGAGGATATTAACAGTCCCATGGACTAGACTAAAACTAAGAGGTGACCGTGTGTTTGCTGTGTGTTTGGAATAGCCTGCCTGTTTTTATTGGAACTGCCACAACACTATACAAGTTTAAATCAAAATTCAAAACATACCTTTTTTTCAATAGCTTTTAACCAAGGATGTTTTCTGATGGCTGCTTTTACATGTTATGTATGTTTTGTAGTGTGTTTTATAACAGTCCAGTGTACTATATTATGTATATCATGTACTGACTGTATTTTGTATATTTTGATGATATTATGTTCAGCATATTGGTCAACTGTGGATGTTTTTAATAGTGTGTTATGTTTGATAATGATCAACTTATCTTCACTTTTACTTCATCACAACTGTCTGTCCAGACCCAAGTAAATCACATCGATTCATCAGGCATAACCGAATGATTCAGCACAATCAAACTCTAAGCATCACTGAACACTAACTCAATGCATTAGTAACCCCACTTGAGAGAACACAACATAGTGCTCTATAAATAAAAGTGACATTGACATTGACATTTTGTTTACAATAAGGCTGTCTGTCTGAACAAGCCTAAAAGGGACATTCTCACATAAAAAAAAACTAAAAAACAAGAACAACCATCAATTACATGGGTCATTCCTGTTATGCAATACCTTTTGAGTTCTAAAACCCCAAAAAGTGCTGTAATTAAAAACTGAAGAAACTTTTACATTTTTAAAGTACTTTCTCATATCCCAGCTTAAAATGCAGTAGATTTCCTCAAAAACTGTATCTTTGTGGTGCTATAAAATACAGCAACATTGACTTAGCACAGGACGGGAGTTCCAGATGGGACGATCTGTTTTTTTATCAGTGGTAGAAGAGGGGTGACAAAACAGTTTGAAAATAATGTTTATATTTGCAATTCCATTTATTGGTGCTTGTAGTGGAGAAATTATACACTTCAGATTTAATAAGATATTTATATAAAAGGGTATGCCAGATTTTTATATATATGCTCTTGTCAAGTTAATATATACACAATGGAAAGAAAATTAACAGGAGGGAAATAAAGAGCAAAAGGTAACCATTGCTCAGAGTGAGATTGAGAGTTTGCTTAAAAGAGGGTGTTAACTTAAATTATGTACGATTGTTTTGTTAGAAATGAACAGAATTTCACAAATGAGAAAGTACACCAAAAATGTGTCTTCCAAACCATGATTTTGCTTTACCCTGATTCACTATTGTAAGCAAGAGACTTCTATTACATTTACATTTATGCATTTGGCAGACGCTTTTATCCAAAGCGACTTACAGTGCACTTATTACAGGGACAACCCCCCCGGAGCAACCTGGAGTTAAGGGACTTACTCAAGGACACAATGGTGGTGGCTGTGGGAATCGAACCAACAACCGTCTGATTAACAGTTGTGTGCATTAGCCCACTACACCACCACCACACCACACTATTAAAAATAATGGGAGAAACTGGAGTGCCCATCGTCAACAGGAAGTCAAGCCCAGTTCATTAATGTCCACAGGAGCTTGGGACAAAGCATCAGGAACTGTATTCCTGATGTAATGGAGCACTGTGTTTTTATGTTTCAGGTGGTCTGATAATACAAGAATGGATTGCTTTGTACAGGAGAATTTAATTGAATGGCAGCTTCCTGAACTTGTAGATAGTTTTTCAACTGTACACTTAAAACAAACTGTAATAATAATACAATTTGTTTGTCTTGAATGCTTTAGCGCTCCAACCACCAATTGTGGGAGCAATGGGAGCTTCTCTGCCGGGAAACCCCCACGGATCTCCCATTCCCCAGCACGCTCGTTTGCCCCAGCGAGTTCGCAATGTGACCACCAGCTCGTCTCAGGGCGAGTTCGCGGTCCCATTTGCGGCTCGCGAAGTGGATGGAAAAGACGGTCTGGTGTCATGATGAATGTGTATGTTTGGTGCAGTGGAAGGTGTGGTAGTAGCTTGAATGAGCAACAAATGAGCAACACTGACCACAGATCGTTCAAAACGGCAACACTCTGGGGAATCACCCCTTGTAAAAATAAAGAAACATCGAACCGAGTAGAGTCTGCAGGCAAAAAGGGAAAGCAACAAAGCAATAAAACACAAATCAACATTGGCTTGGCTTTTTTGATGATATAATACTAATTTATTTAACTTTATGATTTAAATCTTAAATCTTATGACGTAGATTTAATCTCTAAATTTGTTAGCATAATATTGTATCCAATAAAACAAAACTTATGATGCAGACTGGAAAATGTAATGCATAAAAGCAATGTGTCCATGCTATATTACTTCTTTCAAGTTAGGTAATTAAGTTTAAGGCCCTTGATAATGATGACAAGGGAGAGTCAGGGCAAGAGCTCAAGTTTTAATATTTGTTTCAATTAATTGCTCAAGCTGAATTGGGCATACTCTTACCAAATACATTTGGGAAATTCGTTATGTGATAGGTCTGTTTATTGTTATTATTACCTCAATTAGTCTTTGCTGCCCACATTAACCATATAAATTGAGGCTCTGGCTACAATTTTTCCAAGAATGTAGTCAACTAATCACCTCGAGTGATAATTCGGTAAGAATTGGGTAGGTTTCTCATTTGCTCCATGGCTTCAAGTAAGTCATGTAGAACTCTGAAGAGCATCCCAAAACTTTTTTGGCTTATAAGTCTTACAATTACACCTTTTTGGTATATTTGCAAGAGACTTATCTCATAGAAGTACTTTGGCTAGACAGGCAGAAAACTCAATTAAATTGCAGTTCAGCTCAATGGAAGCTCAAGTCTGTTTAGTGTTTACAGGCAGGTTAGCACATTGCTTTCAATGAGAAAACCTTGGTGTCAATAGATTGACGTGATAGGCATTGGAATTCTTTTAGCAACATTCATTCACATTGGTTTGTATTTAATTAGCAACATTTGTTAGTTCACATTGGTTAATTTTTTAATACATTGTTTTCTGTATACATTCTTTTCTGCTGTTTTGATTCGTTCCAGGTGTTTTTCAAGTTTTCTAATTGCTTTTAGTGAGGAACAAGCACAAATGTAAGTCTTTATTCAGTGTTCACAGTCCCTATCTGCTGTAGTAAATCTCACATTGATTTAGACATTCAAAAGAAATTTTCGGACACGTTTGACGTCAGTGATGTCTAATGCAATTTGCTCTTGCGTGATTTGTGACCACACTCTAAAGTTTCAATTAATCTTTTGAATGGAGAGGGGTCTGTCGCATAACTCCCAACAGTCCCAAATTGACTGGGTTTCTCCTGTTTTTCCACCCCTCCTCCCCATGTACTCCTGATTTACAATTTCTCACGATAAACATTTTTCCGCATCCACACTTTTCTCATGAGAATGTATTAGACCTCCCGGTAGGGTTGCCGCCATTTATCCCTTTACATACAGGATCGACTCGTATTTAAATATGAAACGATGCATCCCATTTCAAATCAATAAGGGACGTGATTTGTCCCGTAAGCTGGTTAGATGGTGTCACGGCAAGGTTAAATGTTCAATAAGATGTATAAAATTACACAGATCCAACAATTTATGAATACAACGACTGAGACATAAAGACTAACATAAAAGGTACAAATGAAGGGAAAAAAATTACAATTAAAATAAAGTAAATAAAATATAAAAAAAAATGAAAAATACATATAAGCCAACACATATGTATACATAAATAAGATAAATAAGATAAGTAATAGAAGAAATAAACATAATTGTATGTTTTATAAGTCATGGGTCAGGAAAGTTCAAAGATGTGACTCTTCTTGGAAGGAGGAAGATTTTCAGCAATTAAAACCTTAAGTTTCACTGTTATTGTATTGTTTGGAATAATTTTATAGTTATTTTTGTTATTGTTTTAAATAAATTATTTTAACTGTACTTTTATCTGCTTGTTACATCTTTTATATTGTTAACGGGGCGAGGAGCGAGGAGCGCGACCTCTGGGAAGCGGTGCGGGACGATCTGGATGTTGACGATGGTAGTCTAGCTTGAGAGTCTGGTCCAGGACATCTCTCGATCGTACCCACGACTGTTCCTCAGGTCCGTAGCCCTCCCAGTCGACCAGATACTGCTACTCGCCACCCCGACGTTGGGAGTCTAGCAAGGCCCGGACCGTATAGGCGGGTTGACCACCGACATCGAGTGGTGGAGGGGGTGTTTGGGCTGCCGTGGGCGGGAACATGGGGCTATAGAACACGGGCTTCAAAAGGGAAACATGAAACACAGGACAAATTTTGTAGCGGGGTGGCAAAAGTAAATGGTAAGTGACTGGGTTAATACGTTTAGTAATTTTAAAAGGGCCGACATACTTGGGGCTTAGCTTCTTACACGGGAGACGGAGGCGGATGTCTCGGGTCGAGAGCCAAACCCTTGGGAGTTTGGGAGTGAGCGTGTGAGCTCGGGGAGCGAGCCTGTGAGCTCGATGAAGCGGGGAGAACTAGAGGAGCGGGGTTCGTTACACTAAAATTATTGTGACTTTAATAATTATTATTGTCCATTTGTCACTTTAGTTGATCCACTTTGTGTTTTGTTTACCTATTGTTTTTTATATTATATAACGATTTTTCCTCTCCACTAGGTGCCGCTCACCACTGAGAAGCATTATTTATAATTATTTGTCAATTAATACAACAATTACAATTGCCAAATTAATCATGTGTTCGATATTGTTCTGTTATTGGTTAATTATTTCACATAACATATAAAATACAGTTATGTAAATGTGTAAATGTGCACTGTTTCTGCAGCTCATCAGGCCCCCTACTGGACCGACGCCCTATGCAAATGCCCAGTAGGTAGTGCGTTAATCCGTCTATGCACAAGATTGTGTGCTCCTTTTCTAAGCATGCAGGAGGGTTCTTTCAGGCCAATGTTTGTAAACCAAATAGAGTGACTCCCCTGCAGACAATCATAACTATCTCTCTGTGTGCACTAAATCCTCGAGCACTTTACCCTGATTGCAGCAAGTATGATCAATCCAAAACGTTCAGTATGCATCTTAATAACAGTCATGTAAATAGCCTCATCATCATTTACATGATTATTAGTTCACTCAGGTCACAAGTAATTACTCACAGATCAAAAATATGTTTGTAATTAATTCAGAGTTAAATTGCTTAGCTGTTTATTTTATCTTGTTCCCTTATAGTTATTTTCCCAAGTGTGTTGAATTGTAAATACGTACAGTGTGGAACAAAGTTTCTGAATCTTTTCTCAAAGATGCTCTCCCACATGAGAACCCTATCACTAAAAACAGAATTTTGTATGTTGACATTTTTGAGTTTGCATGGGACAGGACTATCCATCATGAACAGATTTACATTTTTCTGGCAATGCCTTGCGAGTTGTGTCGCTTTGATATATTGCTCATAAATAAGTCATAATGTATTTCCCCAAAGCGCAGACATGCACATTTTGTATTTTTACTTCATGGGCCTCTATATTATGTTATTGTATATTTTGACCGTGTTGAGTGTCCAAAGACGAGATGAGAAATGAATAGCTATTATTAAGCTTCATCATTTTGTTACCACTGAAGCTCATTAAATGCACATTTCTGCTGGACTAGTCTGAAACTCCTCTGCAATAAATTACCTGAATATCTTCATAAACACAGACCTATAGCACTTTGAAAAAATAAGTTCTACTACCTAGACATCTCAGAAAATCTGGTGGTCTATAAAAAAATGGAGAGAACTATTCCCATTCATCTCAATGGCAGTTGCTTTGCTGGCACAGTCCCAAGGCCTACATTAGTGACTAATCAGAGCTGTGACGTTAAAGGCACTATACAGGGTCAGCAATATACAAGTAAATTTCATGCTTTTAAGAGTCCTCCAAAATACACTGTTACTGGGAAAACATCAGAATAAACAGCTATGAATTGCTGTAAATGGAGCAAGATGCGTTTTGCTCCCATAACAGTGTAATAACAGCATTGACCACCAGGGGCTAACTGAACCACGCTAATACATCAAACCTTGATTGTCTTCTCTCTTCTCTAAAAAAAAGACAAATGTTAACTGAATGGTTGTTAGGGTATTTGCTGTAGTGGGTTTGTGGAGAGAAAGAAATTTAAAAATACGATTTCATCATATCCATCTCATTTCTCCCTTTGCCCCAAACACCCTCCTAACATTTAAAGGTCAGGGGGATAACAGAGAAAATTATGGAAGACTGAACACCAGGAATCCAGAGATCAATCAAGGACAACTTACTAACTTACTTTTGTTTACCAGAGTGGTCTCATGCCATTACAACTGTGGTGTATTTAGTATTGTTAATATGTACATGAAGATTGTCCCTTAGGACTTGCCGTAGTTAGCAAAGTGTATCTTCTGTGCATGTCGTATGTATCTGAAGGAAGTCTGTAATACCCTCATGTTGAACCTGTATGTGTTGCGCCAGTTCTATATATAAAGAGTTAAACGCGTGCCCGTTTGGTTATTGAAGTACACAGCAACAACCTCATCTAAATATGAGTAACTCACAGATCTCCATGAGCTATCCATGAGATCAGACACTGAGATGGCAAAAGACAGGGACTGATGAAACCTCAAAAACAGGTTACACATTTAACCTCTTTGCACACAAGTTCTTACTGTACTGACTAATCCCCCGACGTGCGTTATTTAATGTGCGCTGTATTTAAAAGAAAAAATAATAGGTCACCTTACTCTTCACAGTAGACATACTGTAGGAAAGAACTTAATATTATTAAACATATAATGTAGTTTTTAAAAACTGATTATGACAAATAACCCAGGGGTGTGTGGTCTCCCCACTTCTCTTTTCCCTTTATACCAATGACTGCACCACCAAGGACCCCTCTGTCAAGCTCCTGATGTTTGAAGACGACACTACTGTAATTGGCCTCATCCAAAATGTTGATGAGTCTGCATACAGAAAAGAGTTTGAACGGCTGGCTCACTAGTGCATTCAAAACAACCTGGAGCTGAACACGCTCAAAACAGTGGAGATGATAGTGGACTTTAGGAGGAACACCCCAGCATTACCCTTGATTCAGCTACCAAGTCAGACATCAGAAGAATACAAAGGACTGTTTGGACTGCTGAGTGGATTATTGGTTGCCCCCTGCCCTCTCTTCAAGAACTGTACATTTCCAGTGTGAGGAAAAGGGCTGGAAAAATCACCCTGGACCCATTCAACCAGCCTACAACCTCTTTAAACTGTTGCCTTCTGGCTGGAGAGAAGGCTTAAGTGGCCAGACTAGTTTATACATACTTTGTTTGATGTCAGAAAACAGCTTCGCATTGCTGCATCAAAACAGCCAGCTCAAATGTCAAATTTTTAACTTAAAAATAAAGATATTTTGAGCAGCTGTTTCATTTTGACACCTGCTTTAGTTATTCTCTTAAGTGCAAATGCAGATTACAACAGTTTGATTGCACGCATCTGAGCACAGCCTAGTGTAATCACAGTGGTTTGATCATACGCGCAGAGAGGTTTAAGACTGCAAAGTTTGTAATTGCCAGTGGCTACATTTCAGAACACCCTGGAAGTTGTTAAATATTCTTTTTGATGGATCGGTGTGTTTATGCAGCTCAGAGTTGTAATAATTCATCACAGACAGCCACAGAGCTTTCCTATTATTTATAATGTATGTCTAATATGAGAGGAATCTTTAATCTAAAGCCTCAAAAGCAGTATAAATACTGTGAGAAATGAAAATGTGAGTAGCTGTTTCTATCTGACCCCAAGAAAATACTTTGGTTTGGTAGTCTGGCTGATTGTATTTAGGCAATATCATTTAAGCAAAAATGCTGTTATTCTGAATAAAAGTGCCTAACATGACCAATTTGCATACTTAACATTAACATAATAATTGCGAGAAAGCGGAAGCGCGGAAAGAGGGCGGGGGTCCATGCTAGGCTAAAAACAAACCCTAGCCGGCCGGCTCTCCCGTATATCCTGCTCTCAAATGTTTGCTCCCTGGACAATAAACTGGACTATATCCGACTCCAGCAGGCTACGCAGCGTGAGTTTAGAGACTGCTGCGTCTTTGTTTTCACGGAGACGTGGCTCAGCGACAGAGTTCCGGATGCCGCCATTCAGCTAGACGGGCTCGCCTCGTTTCGTGCCGACAGAAATACAGCTCTCTGCGGTAAGACTCGCGGTGGTGGCTTGTGTGTTTACATCAACACGGAATGGTGCAAGAACTCTATGCTAGTCTCTAGTTACTGTTCATCGCTGTTGGAGCTTGTGACTGTTAGATGCAGACCTTTTTATCTACCACGGGAATTCACCACTGTTTGCATAACCGAGTTTACATTCCCCCAGCGCTAACGCTAAGGAAGCGCTCTGTGAACTGTATGGGGCTATGAGCGAACTGCAGAACGCTCACCCCGACGGACTGTTTATTGTCGCCGGAGATTTCAACCATGCAAATCTCAAGACAGTGCTCCCTAAATTCCATCAGTATGTGGACTTTGCAACGAGAGGGCTAACGCGCTTGATCTTGTTTACACAAACATCCCAGGCGCGTACCGGGCGGAGCCCCGCCCCCACCTCGGCTACTCAGACCACATCTCTGTTATGTTAATTCCAGCATACAGACCGCTCGTCAGACGCACAAAACCGCTTCAGAAGCAGGTGAAAACCTGGCCAGCAGGAGCCATCTCTGCTCTTCAGGACTGTTTTGAGTGTACTGACTGGCACATGTTCAGGGAGGCTGCAACATATGGCGATTCTACCAACTTGGAGGAATACACAGCATCAGTGACCAGCTACATCAGCAAGTGCATTGATGATGTCACTTTCTCCAAGACCATCACCACACGCTCCAACCAGAAGCCGTGGATGACTGTGGAGGTGCGCACGCTGCTGAGGTCCCGAGACTCCGCCTTCAGAGCAGGTGATAAGGCAGCCCTAAGAACAGCTAGGGCCAAACTGTCACGGGCAATCAGAGAGGCAAAGCGCGCACACGCCCAGAGAATCCACAGTCACTTCCAGGACAGCGGTGACACGCGGCGCATGTGGCAGGGCATCCAGGCCATCACCAACTACAGGACAACATCAGTTGCCTGTGACAAAGATGCCTCCCTTCCAGATGCGCTGAAGGACTTCTACGCTCGGTTTGAAGTGCAGAACGACGTGATGGCGAGGAAGTCCACCCCTCCTCCCAACGACCAGGTGCTCTGTCTTACCACGGCAGATGTGAGGAAAACTCTACGTAGAGTCAACCCACGGAAGGCTGCTGGACCAGACAACATTCCTGGCAGAGTGCTCAGAGGATGTGCAGACCAGCTAGCAGATGTTCTTACCGACATCTTCAACATCTCTCTGAGCAGCGCCGTTGTTCCAACGTGCTTCAAGGCCACCACCATCATCTCCATGCCAAAGAAGTCTTCAGTGTCCTGCCTCAACGACTACCGTCCCGTCGCACTTACACCCATCATCATGAAGTGCTTCGAGAGGCTCGTCATGAGGCAGATTAAGACCCAGCTGCCCCCCTCACTAGACCCACTGCAGTTTGCGTATCGTTCAAACCGTTCAACGGACGATGCCATCACCACAACCCTCCATCTGGCCCTCACCCACCTAGACAATAAGGACTCATACGTTCAAATGCTGTTCATAGATTTCAGCTCAGCATTCAACACAGTCATTCCCCAGCACCTGATTGGAAAGCTGAACCTGCTGGGCCTGGACACCTTCCTCTGCAACTGGATCCTGGACTTCCTGACTGGGAGACCTCAGTCAGTACGGATTGGGAACAGCATCTCCACCACCACCACACTGAGCACTGGGGCCCCCCAGGGCTGTGTGCTCAGTCCACTGCTGTTCACTCTGCTGACTCACGACTGTGCAGCAATGCACAGCTCGAATCACATCATCAGGTTCGCCGATGACACGACCGTTGTGGGTCTCATCAGCAAGAACAACGAGTTAGCATACAGAGAGGAGGTGCAGCGGCTGACGAACTGGTGTAGAGCAAACAGCCTGTCCCTGAATGTCGACAAAACAAAAGAGATGGTTGTTGACTTTAGGAGAGCACAAGGTGAACACACTCCGCTGAACATCGACGGCTCCTCTGTGGAGATCGTCAAGAGCACCAAATTCCTTGGTGTTCACCTGGCGGAGAACCTCACCTGGTCCCTCAACACCAGCTCTATCACCAAGAAAGCCCAGCAGCGTCTCTACTTTCTTCGAAGCACATCTCCCAACCCCCATCCTCACTACATTCTATAGAGGGACTATTGAGAGCATCCTGAGCAGCTGCATCACTGCCTGGTTTGGGACTTGCACCGTTTCGGACCGCAAAGCCCTGCAGAGGATAGTGAGGACAGCTGAGAAGATCATTGGGGTCTCTCTTCCCTCCATCAAAGACATTTACAAAAAACACTGTATCCGCAAAGCAACCAGCATTGTGGACGACCCCACACACCCCTCACACAAACTCTTTACCCTCCTCCCGTCTGGCAAGAGGTACCGAAGCATTCGGGCCCTCACGGGCAGACTGTGTAACAGCTTCTTCCCCAAGCCATCAGACTTCTCAATACTCAGAGACTGGTTTGACACACACGTGTCCTGAGTTGCACTTTAATAACTGTCACTTTATAACTGTCTGCTACCTCAATAACTGCTATGTGCATAGAACATTATCTCATAGTATGTTATGTTTACATTTTTAGAAACTGTCATCTTTTTGCACTACTGAGTACTGGTCGGCGCTGCACTGTCTATTGTCCTGTTCATTGTCAGTAATTTGTTGTACTGTCCTGTACTTTTTGCACGTTTGCACGTGCACTTTATATAGGTATATATAGGTAGTTTATATAGGTATTTTATTTCGTTGTGTAGTCTTATGTGGTCCTATGTTGGTCCTTTGTTGTTTTTATGTAGCACCATGGTCCTGGAGGAACGTTGTCTCGTTTTGCTGTGTACTGTACTAACTGTATATGGTTGAAATGACAATAAAAACCACTTGACTTGACTTGAATATATAAGGTAATGCTTCTGTGAAATGTACTGTGTGCAGTGTTAAAGATTGAACGCTGGCGTGTTTGTCTGCCGCTGCGCTCCAGCTTCTTTTCAATGTTTTTAGATGCTTTTGTTTTAGTGGCCTTTTGCAGGAGCAACCTCAGGAGATTTAGTTTTATGCTTTTCTTTTATAGTCAATCTTGTGGACTATTGACTTTTTAGTTTGTTTGAAATTTATGCTACACCTCACATCTGACTGGATTACCTTAAAGGAAATGAACACCGCTGCACTTATCAATGGTCTTTGCCAGGATGTTACGTGTAGTTTTAAATAGTCTGCTTCATTCCCTGTCCATTGTCCATTTCCAGTGATGCTGGAGCACATGGGCTTTGAATTCGGGTCCTGTTGGTGGATTCATTGAGGATGTTTGGCCTTCTGTTGCCCATCTCGGCCTGTTGTAGTTTTGCTGTTGGCCCTCGGCAGTTTCAGCAGAGAGCTCCCTGCTTGTTTGCAAGATCTTGAAATCATCTTTCTTCCGACAAGGTTTTATTGTACTCATCTCTGGATTTACAGCATTTGAATTCCTCGGCCCCCCTGTCAGATGGAGTTTATAACTATTGCACTGCTCTTGGAATTGCGTGTCGCCCCCAGTATGTTCATCGAGGCTGTCATCCCTGCAGAATACCGACTGATTCCTCTGACAACCACCACATTCCGCCAATCTGGTCTTCACATCGTCACCTTCCGACTGGTGAAAGTAATATGAAACGCGTTGTCAAAATTGAAAATCTCAGCTTGCTGAAATGCACATCTCTATTTCACCGCAAAACACAGATGTCAGCACTATTAAGATATAATAATATTATTCAATATTGAACAAGTCTTTTACTCTGAATGAATTTTTTACGTATATCACTATCGTTGGACTTTTTATTCATTTTCAGTGACCTGGCTGAATCCTGGAGAACAAATGGCACTGAGGAATCTAACACCGCCAGACTGTGACATTTTTAATTCCCCACGGACTTCAGGGCGAGGAGGTGGTGTTGCCACTGTTTAGAAACACTTTTAAATGTAGAATGCTGCCTATGGATAAATATTCTAGTTTTGATGTCTATTACAACTATTAAAGATTGACGTCTTGGGACCTGCTTTCTGTCCACTTGTTTACAGACCTCCCAGATTCATCCAACAACTTTCGGCCTTTCTCTCTGGACTGGTGTCACGTGGTGAAAGACTCCTGATTCTTGGGGACATTAATATTCAATAATGTTTTCCCATCAAAACCTCTGGTAAATTAATTTATCTCCCTCACTGAGTCTTTAAATTTTGTACGACATGTCACTGGACCTACTCACAACATGGGTCATACATTAGACCTTGTGCTATCTTATGGTCTTTTTGTGTCCAACTTAGAGGTCTTAGATATTGGCTTTTCTGACCATTATTCAATAATGTTTGAATTATGTATCTACATGTCCGCTCCCTACTTTTTCTCAGCCCTTACTTCACTCTTGGTCCATTCACTCGTCTACTACTTTCAGAATTTTATCTAACACATTTCACAGATGATGTCTTAGCTGGACTCGACACTGAATCATTGGTTGAAGCTTTTAATAAATCTTGTAGTTACACTCATGCCAGATTGCCAGTCCAGCCCTGGTTACACTTGATAATGTCGCTCTGCTCAAGCCAAGGAGAATTAAGGGTGTTTCACAGTCTTGGCTAAATGACATCGTCCTGTGTAGAAAAGCTGAGTGCAAGTGGAAACGAGACAAGCTTCAGGTCTCTTATGATATTTTAAAGGAGTGTTTAACTAACTATCAGAGAGCTGTAAATGAAGCGAAAATGAAGTTTTTCTCTATATTTCTCGATATTTTTCAGCCTGTTGATGATTTTTCATATATATCTCGATAATTGTTCATTTGCTCTATATTAAGCCAATATAAATATTTTTTTTAAATGAATCCTAACACCCATTGTAGCCAAATTTTAATTTATAATATAATATAATTTATCTGCACCAATACGGCAAAACCGCATTCATTTTTTGTGAATGAACATGGTTTGCTTCACTTTACTCACCCACTCTAAATTTTGTAACCCAGTTAAATACTTTTTATTATTGTCCAGTGGATTATTATTATAATATGAAACTAAATAATTCATATTATTTTGAGGATTTGTTTTATACAGTAGTAATATATTTCTGTCATTTTTACTTCACATTCATATGAAGCTTTTATTTTGGCAGAACATTGAAAGTGCACTACGTATGTCAGTGTGTATTTGCAGTATACCATGTTCCTAATGACAAAATCTGGTAAAACGCTGTTATTTCCTCTATTTCTGTGATATTTTATTGCATTTTTTAGATTTGTATAATAATTCTAAGGCCCCAAAATACTTAATACGAAATCAAAGAAAGAATGGGCATGACGTTTTTGCATTTGTTTCGGTTGTTCATAACAGCTCGTCTGGACTGTTAAACACCTTCTTACTGCCATTGCTCCATCATCAGTAGGAGTGACCTGAAGCTCCACCTACCTTGTTTATGTCAAATGTGGAACATCTGTCTGTTGTATTGAACCCCCTGTGTGTTATTTATTTCACCCACATACTTTATTATTTTTGATTTGTGCTTTGTGTATTTGATCACTGATTGCTGTTTCACTGGTTTCTTAATTGTGGGCTTAAATACTCACGAACAGTTATGATTGACAGACCCCACCCTCCCTCTCTGACACTGGTAGCGCTGTTTGAACTAATGGATGGTTGATTAAGGAGAGGTGCGGCAGTTGCTTGATAAGAATGTGAGGAAGGAAGGTGGGCAGGGGAACACGCGCACACAGCGAACCGAACCTATACGGACAGGAACATTGATCGCTGTGTAAACTTGATGATAGAAAGCTACAGCCGGACGAGCAGTGGGCACGGATCTGATTATAATCTATCAATGGAGATAAGTCAAGCGGAACAGAAGAGGAACGTAGATGTTCGTGCAGTGGATTCAACGCCTGATTTGAGCTAAGTAAAGGAAAGTTGTCCTGCCTATCAACTTATGTGTGTGCATGAGAGCTGGGCTAGTGTTTTGCGTGAGACTAAGGTTTGCTTGTACTCCTCCTCAGTGCTGCCGCTGTATATATATATTGGATGACGGAGCTGCATGAAGGGACGAACTACCAAGGCTGCCTCATCTGAACCGGCATCCCCTTCCACGGCCCGCTTGCCTACCGGACTTCCATATAAGGTCAATGGACCTAGAATCTGGTTTGGGATGTGACTGAAGACTGCCGAACTTTTCTGTCAATGCATTTGATTTTTATGCTTTGTTGATTTTATATACTGGTATAGGATAGGATTTGGATTTTGAATCTAAGCTGATGAATTGGGCTGTTGCATTAACTGACCAGTGAGTTGCCTTTCTTTACTTTTTATCATGTTGCAAATTTTACCATTGTGAGCAAATTGTTATTAAATAAATTGGATAAATTCTAGAAGTGGTCGTTGTCCTTTTCCTGTCAGTGGATAAATTAAATTCTGGTATAATTAAGAACCTCACATTCCGGTGTGACATTTACGTTGTTCAGTCATTTACGATCAGTCAACATTGACAATGGCATGCAAAGTTATTAGCATGCTGGTGCCAGTGGTGTAAAGTAATGAAGTACAAATACTTTGTTACTGTACTTAAGAAGCTTTATTCAATATCGAGTATTTACATTTGTTGCGATTTTAAAACTTTGCCAAACAAATACTTTTTACTCTAACACATACCCTCTCATTACTATTACCCATTACCCAGGTGAACTGGGTGGCATATCCCCACTGGAGAACCAGCAGCTTCAGGAACAAATAAACATCCAGGAGGACCATTACCAGGATCGGATCCATGGAGCTTCTCTGACCAGTGACTCGATCTCCCAAGTAATAGCCCCCACAACACAGGGAGGAATGATGGTTTCAGGGCTCAAATGAATCTCCTCAGGGACAAACTGATAGAAGAGGGCATTGGGCTTGCCGTTCTTGGAGCCCGTGTAAGTGAGCGTGAAACTGAATGCCATGAAGAGAGTCATTTGGCAGTGCGCATGTACACCTGGTTTTTTTAAATGGTCAGTCCATACAAGAAATGGTTGTTCAGTTCCTTTAAGCAAGTGCCTCCACTCCTCCAGGACTAACTTGACTTCCAGTAAATCATGGCTCCCAATGTCATAGTTACATTCGGCACTGCTCAGGTCGATGCACGGGGATTGAGTTCGCCATCAGGATGGAGCGTTGGGACAGAATCACTTCCACACCAGAGTAGGAAGCATCCACCTCCACAATTAATTGACGAGATGGGTCAGGCTGGATTAACACCAGAGCGCTCTAGTTGTTTTAGGGATGGAGGTGGGCCATTGTACCACTGTTTGAATTTTCTCTGGATCCATCTTCATCTTTCCACCCTCGATTATGTAGCCTGAATTGAATTAACATGGCATTGACATGTCTCTGACTTGACAAATAGTCAATTTTCCAGAAGTCTTTGCAGTACCTGATTGACATGGCTGATGTGTTTTGAAGGGGTGAGAGAAAAGATCAGAATATTAACTAGGTAAAAGATGAAGCGGTTTAGAAAATCATGAAGGACATCATTCAACAAGAACACCAAGTGATAGGCGTTATGCAAATCCAGTTAAGTGAAGACAGTGGGTCTGTGAAGCGGTTCGAAGGTTGTGTTAATGAGAGGGAGAGATGCTAGTTTTTGATGGTGATATTGTTGAGACCACAGAATTAGATGCAAGGGCAGAGGGTGCCATCTTTCTCAGCCAAAGACGCCAGCTCCAAGGGGTGAAGAGGACGAGCAGATTATGCCAGCAGCAACATGAGCAAAGCAACATATCCGTGTCCCCAGCCCATCAGCTTCATGGATTGCATTCCATTTCTTGTAACAATATTTGCAGTATTATATGTGGTTACTGGGAGTAACATGTTTGGCCTCCCAAGACTTCAGACGAGATGTCAGCTGCGGATTTGTCAACTCTTCTGGCAAATGAGCGCTTGTATGAATTTCATACAGCGGACAGGTTTGGAGTACTGCGCTCCTCATTTCGCAATTTGATATGTAGTGAACAGTCACAGTGAGGAAACTCTGTTGCCCGTGTGGTCCAACTATCTGTAGTCAGAGCAAGGCTCTGTGCTTTAGCCAATTCGTCTACGATACCGTTGCGTGTCTTTTCATTGAGGTCGGGAGTTACCTTGGCGCTGAAAAAAGTGCGAGATGGTAGTCTGAAACGTGAACTGAGTGCTTTCATAAGGTGGCGAAAGCCCACATCTCCGATCACTGAAAATGGCTGCAAATCTTTGGCAATAAACACCCCCACTGCCTTTGTTATTTTTTTGTGTCTCTCGGAACCATTTGGGTATGTATATTGGAAGGAATCAGTGAGGGACTGTATTACCTGCCCTGCTATCCTGCTTTCAGTCAGTGATATCGCTGGGTGATGGCGCCGCAGATGTGCAGTCATGTTGGAAGGGTTTCCATTTGAGTAGGCAACATGTGTAAAACAATGCTTGTATGCAGTAATTGGTTTGTTTACCATTTTTTTCTACCTCAGAATTATACTAAACAGCAAAACCGAAATGTCCCCACACCACAGATTTGAAAGACGGAGGTGCTTTATCATACTGTGGAGGCACATCACTTCTCCGCTAGACCATGTTTCAAAGAATGATACTTAGAATACTGACACCTCCAGCATATGCATGCACGGCTCAGAGCCCCTAACCATCTTAGTGTGACATATCGTGATTGGAATAATTTGTATCTGTGAAAGGATACAACGACATATATATATCATCAAAGCAACGTAGACGGGCAGACACAAATCAGAGCCAAAATTACCTGCTGTCATGCTCAGAAATTATCTCTAAACGCAAAATCCTGTAAAGAGAAAATGTCATCAAGGTAGAGTGATTTGAGATATGAGTGCATATCATAACGAATGGTTCAATATTATATTGAGAATTGTGGCATCCCTACTGTGAAGTGAGCTTAACATCGAAAAAGCGGTCATCTGCACCTGAATCCACCAGAGCTAGCAGATGAAGGGACTACGGATTAAAACAGTGTAACTTGTAGCTGCAGGCAGAAAGAAGACAGGAAGATGTAGATTTTGGCTCCACTGAATATTCAGCCACACTTCAAGAGCCCTGATGGAGTGAGAGAAGGCGCTTCTCAGCTTCAGCTCCATTAACAGGGTGGTCAAAAACATAACCAAGTTCAGCAGTAAAAGAGGAAAAAGAGTTCAGGTGGTTTGACTGCTCCAGACAGCTGTGGTCCATGCAAAGTAATTTCCCCGAAGGAGCCCAATGACATAAAAGATCTTTGCCACATGTCTGTGGCTGCTGGCCGAAAACTAGAGAACACGGAAGAAGAAAGGACTAGTATTTTCTTAAATCACCGGAGTCTGGTTGAGGATATAGGACAGAGGCTCATGTAAAAATGTATGATCTGAGAAGAAAATTACAGGGGTGCTCTGGGATCAGGCTTCCTGGAAGTCGGACTCATAGACCACTGAGCGAGTAGAACAGAAATTGTATTTATTTTTTATCAGATTTGAGAGATCGGACCAGTCATGGCTTGGCTACAGTCCATGAGATCTCGTAGCGGTCTTTCATGCTGTCCCAGAAGTATTCCTTGCCCAGAGAGAGATTTATGGACAGTCTGTGTCAGCTGGGTCCATGGTGGAAAGATTGTCCTGTTATGCCTGAACAATAGTTTGGACCCAAATGCTGAAGACAGACAGACAGAGAGAGAGAATGATAAAAAGGTATTCATTTATAACCTGGGCATGAGATGGAAGATGAAAAGACAGGTGGTTGATCTTCTGCTGGAGGCAGAGGGCTGGGCAGGCAGGAGGTAATGGTGGAGTGACGAGCTGGATGGTTTGGCATGGCAGGCTTGAAGGAGAGTGGATCTAAAGATGACTGAAGAGGTTAGTAGTTGAATATAGGTAGGTGGGTTGGCTGGTGGACCGGAAGCATAAGGAAACACACATGAGCACAAACTACACCAGGAAAATAAAGAAACTAAATGCAAATTTGGCCTAGCATTAGTACCACTCAAGTAGACTGAACAATCTGGCAATGAATGAGTGAGAACTCTGGATTTAAGTAGCACAGGCTGGTGATGAGATGATGACTTGCAGGTGATAAGTAATCAGTGGGGAAAACTGCCACGCCAACAGATAAATCCAACTAACAGACAAACAGGAGGAGACACAGACAGACAGAAAATACAGATGGTAGAAGCCACATCCTGACACCTGCACATTAGAATGGATTGAGCATGTCTGATTTCCCCAGTCTGCCCAGGGGTCAGGAGTCACACAATGTAAAGATTTAATCAGAAATTCAATTAGCATGCAGTGGACAGATGTGACAGAGGAAAGAAAAAGCAGCCATGAATGAAAGAGCACAAGAGGGTGGCTGTGCTTACCTTATAGATAATCAAGGTTATTCAATGTCAAAGCCAAAATCCAACCTAAGCCGAGTTGTTTCTGCTTGTGCTCTTTTCTGGTAATTATGAAAGGTTACAATTCAAAAATGTACAGGTGAAATTGCAGAACATCTAGTACATTCCTGCCTTTTACACAAATTCCTAAGTAAATGCCCAACTATCAAAGGGATTAATATACTGGCAGTGTCTCAAAATCTAGAGAGCTACGTACCTATAGTAGATCGATTTTATTTTTTGGACACCACCGGAGCGCAACTCCTGAAGCAAAGGCTGTCTCAAATTGTAGCTAGCAAATTTATACTGCCTTCAAAGATAGCTCAGAATTCGAAGTAACATGATGAGGAAAGTTCCATCTAATTAAAATGAACATATAATTTCACCCAATATTTGTATGTGCACCATATTTTTGTGCTTATTAGAGAGTTGAATTGTTAGCTTGTTATTAACATGCTAATGTAAGAATTAACTGTGAGTGTAAACAACACTGTTTTTTTACAACTTTATGACATTAAACTGGCATGATCTTAGTTCAGCGACTTGATTTTGGTTAACAAAAGAGTGTGGAAAATGTTATATAGAGTTGTTGACTGAATGTTGTCACCTCAAGTATAGTATTTACAATATACAATGCCTTTAGTTTTGTTATGAAAAGATAACTGAGTTTAATATTGTGGATGATGCAGCTTTGTCTTCACAATTCACTCTGATATTATGAGCATGCAATTTGTGTCTATCTCAAAGTAAATTGATAAATAATAAAATAAAATAATAATATCATCAATAAACTAAAAGGAACTTCCATTATTTTGACTAAAATGCCAATTTCAGTACCAAGCCAAAGTGTTTCCTGAGGCAACTGTCTGTCTTGTTCTGTGTCTATCCTCTTCACTTCATGATGTGAAGTTATTTTAGATTATAGCATGTCAATCAAAATGATGCGGTTATTAAAAAACAATTGATTTGTCAACAAAAATCTGTGGTAATTGCTTTGGTGTTTTGCAATCAAGTTGTACAGCTAGTTAGCTCTGTCCACATTCTTCTTTAGTTTATACAGTCATTCCATTTTCCAATTTCATTACTTAGAAGTTATATGCTCTGTTGAACGAGATGGTAACACATTAAAATAAGATTACATAAATGATCGTGTTCTATAACTGAACTAATGACAAAATTATGCTAGCGTACGGTATGATGTCATATGAAGACTTGCATGAAAAACAGCTTGCCTGTTTTTAAAGTTTATCAAAGATAAAGGCACAAAAAAGTTATTTTGAATTAGGGCTGTACATATCTGTTAAAGTCTGCATTAAAGTGATTTTCATGCACATAGCAGAACTTAAATACAGACTATTAGTTCAAGATACAGTATGGCCTGTTACTGTATCATTATAGTCAGACTTTCTGAAAAGGTAATGCCCTGAAAATATTAGATAGAGATAAAGATAAAGATAAAGAACAGAGATGAGAGAGCAAAGAAATGCAAAGCGGTTGTGCCGTGGGTTAAAGGTCAAATCAGGACATTTTTATTTAGTGCAATTTCAGACTCAAAATAAATTAAACACCACTTAATGTAATATTCAACATTTGCAGACTGTGCCTAAAATAAATCAACACAACCAACTCTTCCGTGTCGAACATAAGACAGGGCACAAGTGAGCTGAGTTTTAAAGAGAGGAAACATCCAATGCAGTCCTGATGAGTCACAAAGGATTAATCTCTTGTCTGTACGCAAGACTTAAAGTGCATACGAGAGGAGACAAAAGCACTTGCCATGCTTTTATCTGTTCCCTCTCTCTCTCTGCTTTGTGCCTTGTCTGCTTGCCTTCAGAAATGCATCTACCACATCAAGGCACCAGTAAATCAGGCCAAGTTCTTCATCAAATCAAATAGTATTATTGGGCAAAGTGCTCAATAAATCCCCTGCAAAATAGGATTCATGTGTTTATTTGTGAGAAGGCCTGTCCTTTGAGAACTGAGCATAGCAATACTGTACAGCCGCTCTAATTTCCATTGCCATTGAATCAGCAAAACAAAACACAGAGCTTTAGCAAAGCTGTCAAAGGTGATTGGAATATTTTTCTGGAGAAGTTACGAATGTATGTATGTAAGGACTGATTCATATTTAATAATGCTTGCAAGGTGGCACTGTAATGATTTACCTTAGTGTTTTTGCTCTAAACCTCTTACACTGCAGAAATCATTCTATAATCAGCATTTTTGTCTTTTTAGCTAAACTTACTTCAAAAGCAGAATGGTTTAAGACACTAAAACATGTTTTCAGACAACATATATTTTTTTCTTTCTTTCTTTTTCTTTGTTTTCTGTTTTAAGTATAAACCTAACAAAATCTAGTGAGGCTTATGCTTAAAAATATAATACAAAAAATACAATTTGCCAATGGGGTACTCAATATATCAATCTATCATGCAATCTTCAATTCAGTTTGCAAATAAACTTTGCATATCTATCAGTCTATTATATTCCATTTCTTGTAACAATATTTGCAGTATTATATGTGGTTACTGGGAGTAACATGTTTGGCCTCCCCAACTTCCACGTATTCACTGCATTTGTCAACTCTTCTGGCAAATGAGCGCTTGTATGAATTTCATACAGCGGACAGGTTTGGAGTACTGCGCTCCAAACCTGATAGAAAAGTCTATCAGACTTTTCTATCTTGCATATTTAACCATCTATTGTCAGCAATGGCAAAGCAGCTTGGATGCAGCATTTCAAATGTAGAATCAAAGCTTAAAACTCAAACGTATCTAAAACGTCAACACGATTCTTTTGTTACATTGCAAGCACTGGTATTTACACTAGAAATAATGGATTTATTATGAGCACAGTTGCAACCAGAAAGAAGGTGCCTCATTTTTTCATTTATTCTTTTTTCCCCTAAAGGATTTTTGATCATGACCTCTCTTTCCATGCAGTTATGGGAGTATTAACTCCACTTAAGATATTAGACTCTAACTTGAGTCTCTTTCGTCTGTTGGACTGACCCCAGCACCAACACTATTATCCTTCCTTTGAAGTCTGACTATGTCTTTGTGTAGTTGGAATGTTTGACCACATCCATAGCACTTCCAGCAGGTGACTTATGTGACCCCATTTAAAGAAACATTTAGTGGATCTTACACTCTTTCACCTGGGAGAATATAGAATGTAATGGACAATACAGGAAAGGTTGACAGTGTAATAGTTTTGTATTATAGACTACTGCAGACGACTGCAATTATCTTTCCCATTTGCAGATGGTGGTCCAAAATGCTGCAGTTACAGTTGGTTTCAAACTGGAACAAGAAAAACATCTCTGCTGTACTGGCCTCTCTGCATTGGTTATCTGTCAGAACCAAGTTTTGGATTGATTATAAGATTCTGCTTTTTATCATTGAGTCTCTGCCTGGACTTGTTCTTGAATATTTTTCTGATCTTCTCCAGCCTTGGGGGCAAAACTGTCTGTTTGAGTGACCAGTAGGAGTGTTCCTGAAACCTGATTAACAACAGTCATAATTTCTGCAATTTCGTTTGGTGACGCTAGTGCTGAAGAAATGACACACTTCACTTTTAAATAAAAGTTTTACATTTCAAATTTTTATTTCAGAATTATTGTCAGTCAGAGTATTATTTAAAGGATTAATTCCCTGTCCCAATTATTGGGCTTCCATCATTCCTCTGAGAATGTTCTCTACATCCACTGATCTATTGCCCAATATTAAATTTTTTCGAGTCTTCCAAATAGCCATCTTTATTTATCCTGAAGTCCACTTATATAACATTGATAGGAAAATGCTTCACACAGGCTTTGAAAAAAGTAAAAAAAATAAAATAAAAAAATATATATTTCAACCTAATTAATAAACAATTGTTCAACAGATTCCTCATCCTGACAAAATGGACATTCCCTCCCTACTGCTGGATTTAGGTGTGCCACATGTCTGTTTGTAGCTATAGCACCATGAATCGGTCTCCACTGTAAGTCTGCTGTACTTTTCTTAATGGGAGGCTTGTACAGAGACCTCCAGCATCCTCTGAAATCTGGCCCAAACACTTCTGACCACCTCCATGTGCTTATTCTTCTTAGCACAGACTGATGAAAGTTATACAAGTTCTATATATATATATATATATATATATATATATATATAGAACTTGTATACTTGATGATAGGAGAGATATATATAGCTTACTATAGAGGAGAGGAGATGATTTGAAACCATAGGAGAATTTAACTAAACATAAAATATATATTTTTATATATATATTTATGCAAAATATATATATATATATATATATATATATATTTTATGTTTAGTTAAATTCTCCTAATTCTGGGGTTTCAAAGGCCAAGATCGATTCTCCTTCCTCTTGGTCCTCCTCCTGTATAGTAGCAGAAACACTTTTAGATGAATATATAGTCTCTCCCTCATCCATTCAGATGCTGTAATTCCAACACCACTCTACAGGCTCCAGGTAGTGCTGCCCGCATTTCCTCCAGCACTCTGTCCAAGAGACGTAAAGTTTGAATTCCTGTTGCATGCTTTATCAATTCAGCTGTTCTCCAACCATTTTTATCTATGCTCTATCTTTGTACATCCAGTTTTTGCAAATTATTGTTTGATCCACCTTGGTGGCATTTGTATTAATAACTCAGTCTTTTTCTTTCTTTTTGGAAAAGGTTTGGCAGCTAAATGACCAGCTAAAACCAGCATAAGATGGTTGGCTGGTTTTAGCTGGTCCCCCAGCCTCGCCAGGCTGGTCAGTTAGCAGGTTTCAGAGAGGGTTTCAACACTTTTTAGCTGGTCAGGCTGGTAGACCAGCTAAGACCAGCCTGACCAACTAAGAGCACCCTGACTAGCTAAGATCAGCATGACCAGCCTGACCAGCTAAAACCAGCAAACCAGCTTATGCTGGTTTTAGCTGGTCTTTTCAGTAGGGCAGAATTGAATGATTATTTCAATGGCTTTGCAATGTAAACATCATTAAGTATGTGCATACAATAATATGGTAGCCTACCATCCATGTTTGTATAGGCATAAAACGCAACACTCAATTTTATACAATATGTAACGATGGTCCCAGGTCCATCTCTCTATCCAACAAGGGGTCCTCGGCCTGAAAAAGGCTGAAGACCCCTGTTTTATCATATATGAGATCCAATGCCCTCCTTAAGCCAAGTGTACACTACATGACTTGCAGTCGGAGTCCTGTGACTCACAGTCAGTTTTTTCGATGTGCTGGTACAAACACTTCAGGTCTATAGTGAATCAACTACATGACCATTCGTCCACAAATGAGACCATGTGTACACCTGGTTTTAAGATGAGTTTTGGGTGATCCGATCACACATGTCAAGCGAGAAATCACTGTTACACCTGACCATCTCTTTTGACCACTTGTGCTTGGATTTCGAGGAGAGAGTCTTTGATTTCATGAGTCAAGTCAATTTTATTTGTATAGCGCCTTTCACAACACGCATCGTTTCAAAGCAGCTTTACAGAAGATCAGGCATTAACAGATGATAAAACTGTAATGTCTTTAATGTCGATGAATCATCAATGTGTAATTGGATAAATTACGATTGTTAATCGTGTTTAAAAATAAATAATTAAATAATAATTGTATTAATAACCCCAGTGAGCAAGCTGAAATGTGGCAAGGAACACAAAACTCCATAAGATGCTGAGGACATACTGTACATCAATCATTACATCTGTGTTTCCTGAATGATAATAAAGCACAAAAAGTTAAAAGACAAGAAAGAAAACCGCTAAAAACCAGAGTTGTTTAAGTACAGTACCTGTAATTGAGTTTTTAGTGTGTATGCTGCTCATTTCTGTGTCACTATTGTACAGGTTCATGCATTCACTTTTTAAAATTTCCGATCTTATGCTTATTCCCTTGAAATCCGCACGGAACCGGCGAAAACCATCCATTTCATCTGCCCTCAGTGTTGCCCCATTTCAAACGGATCTGCAAAAATGCATCTTAAAATTAAGATAACGAAATTAATTCACAAACTCACGCAGTTTATTCTTGATACATGTAAAAAACATGAAAGTGGCTCTCGGCTGATTTTGTGCTTTATTGGCACCATTTGCATAGGAAAAAATAAAAGCATCTGATAATAATAAAAAAACAGTAGAGTGAGTAGAGAGATGTGGGTGAGGTTTTATTGTATTTTCATATAATTTTTGTCTCCTTTACCAAATACCTTGCTCTTCTCTTTCAACAAATACTAAAGAATGGCTATTTACGTGTATTTGCGCTAATTTGCAAAGGAAAAGAAAATCTGATAATCGGCTGAAAGTAATAAAGACAGCATGTAGGGAGATGTGGATGATTCTTTATTTTATTTTCAAATAAATGTTTGTCTCTTCTCCTGCTACCCAAATCTTGCTCTCCTCTTTCAACAAACATGAAAGAATTGCTTGTTCCCATTAGGCTATTTGCAAAAGGAAACATTTAAGAAAAACAGATTAAAATAATAAAGACAGAGGGTATATATAGGGAGATGTGGGTCAAGTTTAATTGTATTACATATTTATTATTTTTTGTCTTCTGGTTCCTAATACCTTGCCCTCCTCTTGCGCTCTCTCTCTGTTTCATTTGCTGTGGCTTATTGTCTTTCACTCGTTGGGACAGTGTGCACAAATGAGGACAAGACTAGATATCAGGTAGTTTTGAAAACAGTCATAGCATCTGGGACCCATCTCTGCCTGTTGCAGGAGTGCGCACACAACAAGACCTTTCGTCATGAGATTCAAGACTTCTTATCGCAGACTAGTCACTGACTCAAAACATCAAGGGAGACGAGCTTGAGTGGTACAGTGTCCACTAGGCATTAGGAGAACACAAGCAACATTAGTCCATCCCAAACTATCCTTGTATAAAAGTCTCTGTGCTGCCTGAAATCTAAAAGTGTTTATCCGGCTTCTTATGTCCACCAAATTGTGTTCCCCTTCCTGTAATTGTAGATATAATCAAGGAGCTTCAATCCACTGTTGCCCTGACCAGAAGAAATCTACTAATCTGTTTTGAATGACACTTACAACATCCTCTGGTGGCTCCAACACATTCAATCTATGCCATAGCATGGAAATGGCCAGGTTGTAACCAAAACTCTACCCCTGTAGGATAGTTCTGGTAATAACATTTCCATTTAGACAACTTGGCCTGCACCTTCTCCAGCATAGTCTTCCCAATCCCCGGAAACAAGTATGGTCCTCCATTATACCATGGACCCACAATAAACCCTTCTCTCTTTGCCCAGTTCACTTTAGCTGAGGACGCTTTTTCATATACACTGTCGGGATAGTTTGGAATAATGTAGAGATTTTGCTCTTATGGAAAGAAATTGGAACTTTTTTCACCAAAGTGGCATTCGACTGATCACAATGCATATTCAGGACAATAATTATTTACAAAAAAAAATCTGATCTTCTTAAACACCTTCAAAAAAATCCTCCATGTGCAGCAATTACAACTTTGCAGATCCTCTAGCTGTCAGTTTGTCCACTCCTGACATTTTACCCCATGCTTCCTGTAGCACTTGCCATAGGTCTTGTCGGGCACTTCTCACGCACCTTACAGTCTAGCTGATCCCACAAAAGCTCAATGGGGTTAAGATTCATAAAACTATTTTCCAATTATCTGTTGTCCACTGTCTGTGTTTCTTTGCCCACACTAAACTTTTCTTTTTGTTTTTCTGATTCAAAGTGTTTTTTTCTTTGCAATTATTCCCATAAGGCCTGCACCCCTGAGTCTTCTCTTTACTGTTGTACATGAAACTGGTGTTGAGCAGGTAGAATTCAATGAAGCTGTCAGCTGAGGACATGTGAGGCGTCTATTTCTCAAACTAGAGTCTCTGATATACTTATCCTCTTGTTTAGTTGTACATCTGGTCTTCCACATCTCATTCTGTCCTTGTTAGAGCCAGTTGTCCTTTGTCTTTGAAGACTTTGCAGTGGTTTTCAAACTTTTATAAGAGTGACCATTTTTTTTTAAATTGACACGACCCATATACACAACCATCACTTCAAATGTAGCATGCAATCAAGTCAAGTAATAAGAATACTAATATGGAGAAGTGTTCAGTTTGTTTCGTTGTTTCGTCTTCATTTTGGTTAGAAGTGAGAATCCAGTTTCACACATATAGGTAGTTGTGAAACGCAGTAGCAATTAAATGCTTGTTTTGCTCAGCATGGTATACTCGGTAAAGAGGCCAATCCAGAAAGAAGACATTTTTTTAGTTTTCAGTGTGCCGTCACAGGTTGTCAACGATCGAATCTTGGATTTCAAAAATGTTTCACCCACCGTTTATCTTTTAATTAATTGAACTTCTGGGGAAAGTAGCAAGACAATTTCTCCATCAGTGCATCCAGATGTGACTTAATTAGACGTGTCAGGCTAGTGACTGATTCTTTTAACACAATATTTTCTTCAATGTGTTTCATCATTGTTGGGAACATATAGTAGCTTGGGTTTTGATTTGCAGCTGCCAAAGTTCAAGTGACTCGAAAGGCTGCATTTGTTTGCAATATCTGATAATATTGTCCTCCCTTCCTTGTAATTTTAGATTCAGTTCATTTAGAACAGAAAATATGTCAGCAAGACAAGACAGGGCTAACAGCCATTTCTCATCACTGAATGAGCTTGCAAGAGGAGAAAGTTTCTCAGTTAGGAAAGCTTGTATTTCATCCCTCAATTCGTACCCTCGGCTGACCACCCTGCCCTTCGACAGCCATCTCACATCTGTATGAAAGAGTAAATGTGTGTGCTCGGCTCCCATTTCAGTACACACAGCCTCGAAAAGCCAGCTATTAAGAGCACTACCTTTAATGTAGTTCACATCTTTAACAATGTCTCTCATCACCACTTCAAGTTCAAGTGGGATTCCTTTTGATGCCAAAGCTTCACAATGAATAAATTATTCCAAACAATGTTCTGTCTTGCTGCATCCTTAATCCTTCTGACAACTCTGCTATTTTTGCCAGTGATGTTGGCTGCCCCATGGCTGGTGATGCCTTTTCAATTGGCCCAATCCAGACCGCATTTTGTCATGAAAGCATTTAAATCTTCAAAAATATGTGGTCCTGATGTGCTGGAAGGCAATGTTAGGCAGCACAGAAGATCTTCAACAAATTCACTTTGCCAAACACACCGAACATAAACCAATAACGTAGCGTTTGATGCAATGTCAGTGCTCTCGTCCAGCTGAATAGCAAACCACTTTGCCGACTTCAATCATGCTATAAGCTGTTCTTCCAAATTTTGGGCAATATCCCCAATTCGACATGACACCGTATTGTTACTAAGAGGTATTCATTTTAGCTTTTCAGATGCCTTTTCATCCAGAACTGTATTAACTATGTCTAGTGCAGCAGGCAATATTAATCTCTCTGCAATTGTGTGGGGTGCTTTTTTTTTGGTAACATGATGTGAAACTTTATTAGGTGCCAAGTGCAGTTTGTGATTGTGTGTTATGCTTCTGCTAAGTATCTGAGATGATGACTGAATTTCTTGAGAATTCTTCTGAAAAAAGATAATGGTTTGTCTGCCAGATTGGCATAACGTGTACTTAAATGTCTTTCCAACTTTGCTGGTTTCAAACTTTAATTTGCCAACTTTCCCCCACATACTATGCACATTGGTATTGCAGCATGACCTATGTTGGAACAGTTGACGAACCCAAACTGTAAAAAATAATCTTTATATGGCCTTACTCCGGATTTCTGCTGTTTCTTTGCTGGGAAAGAATGATCAGTATTAATAATGCTACGCTGTTCGCATGAATCGCCTTCACAAATTTTTCTGCTGATCTCTGAAGTGTGCAGCAGGGTTGGATGGCTGACAGTATTTTGGATCTGCTGCTTCATTTGAAGGGGTCTCATTCTCAGGCCCTGTTTTTCTTGGAGAAAAATATAAATGGTACTTTTTGACTTTGGCCTCCTCATATTCAGAATTAAAGAAATTAAAGTCTGGCTAGTAATGTCACGCTAGTGAAGCCTTTGCCTCATCACAGTGGAGAAAAAATAAATGGCTGCATCAACGACATGTGATAATGTTCGTGAGGTAAAAACAAAAAAAGGGTTTGATTGCATTTATGCATTTGGGAGATTGCATGTATGTGGATCAGTTGACAGAATTGGAGTATTTACTTTGTGTTTATGATGTATGATCTTAATGTATGAATGATGTATTTTAATATGCTTCTACTCAAAGTTCTTATTATTATTATTATTATTATTAATAATTTTATTATTTTTGGAACAATATCCTTAAATCATCCTGGAAACCTAGGGTTTGAAAACCTGTGCTGTAGTGAACATCATTGTATGAAATAATGTTTTTTCAATTTCAAGCATTGTAAAGCCTTCATTCCTCAAAAAAAAATTGACTAATGAGTTTCTATAGAAAGCTGTTTCTTTTGTGCCATTTTTGACCTTATATTGACCTTAAGACATGCCAGTCTATTGCATACTGTGGCCATTCAAAAACAAACACAAAGGCAATGTAAAGTTTCATTTAACGAACCAAATAGCTTTCAACTGTGTTTGATATAATGGAAAGTGATTTGCTAGTACCAAATTAGCAATTTAGCATGATTACTCAAGGATAAGATGTTGGAGTGATGGCTGCTGGAAATGGGGCCTGTCTAGATTTAATCAAAAATGACTTTTTTCAAATAATGTTGGTGATTTTTTTTACATCAGTATGTCCTGGCTATATTTGTGAACAGCTGAATGCAACTTAGGTTAATTAAAGTACCAATTTCCATCCGAAACAACAAAATCTGTACATTATTCCAAACTTTTAGCCACCCAGTGTATTTCCAAACCCCTACAAGCAGACAACGAGTAACTACAATATATATGCTCCTCTGGTATATGAAAACCATTCAGATCCTTCCTCGATTTACACGAAAGGAGCTCAATTGCTAGGCTATATAGCTGACCAGAGAGAGGACACCCTTGTCATATTCCTCTCTTGACAAGAACTGGATGGTTGAGACCAGCTCCCAACTTAAGAAATACAGTAGCCCCTTTGTATAACATAGTAAAGCTTTTGGATTTGGATATCAATTTGTATATATACAAATTGATTTCCAAATGCAAAAGCTTTTAAAACATTAAAAAGATACTCATGTCCTATGCAATCAAAAGCTTTTTCTTGATCACTAAATAAAAACCCAATATTGAGACTGTTACTTGTGGAAATATCATTAACATCTCTTATTAAAAACAAATTATCCATAAATGTTTGACTTGGAATACAATAAGTTTGCTCAGAAATTACAACACTATTCAAGTACTTTTTAAGTCTGTTAGCTAAACACTTGTGTGTATTATGTGAGTATTTGTGACTATTATTATCTAACTCGCATACAATCTATCCAATCTCGCACCGGTTATATTAGAGTCCAGCATGTTTACCCATGAATACTGCTTAACTGAGGGGTTGCCTATCCTCCATACAACTATTTTGTGATATCAAGCAACATACTGCCAGACTGAAAATGTGGCTCTTCTCCATTCCTATCCAAAATAAAATTTGATGTACAATTCCAGTCTTCACTCATTATCATAGAAAAATTACCATCAACGTATGTTCTCAATTCATTCCTTATTTTTTTTTTAAAGTTCAACATGATCAGAATATTTTTTGGGTGCATAAGCATTAATAAGCAGAAGCCTATGCTCTTTTATTTTTGCTTCAACTATTAAAACTCTACCTTTCTCCAATTCAGTAGTAGAGTGGCAGAATTTAACATTCAATTTATTGGAAAAAAGAATAGTTACTCCGGCACTCAAATTTGACTGAGAATGCATTTTCCTTCCCACCACCTATTCCAATCTACTTCATTATAATGATCAGTATGTGTTTCTTGTTAAAAAGAAACATAACATCTTTAAGTTGAATAAATTCAGAAATCATTGCTGTCGTGCTCCAGTCTCTCCATCCGTTAATATTTCAAGAGCCTCTCTTATGTTTTCCATAAAAAAAATTAAAAGAGAGGGAAAAGAGGAACAGAAAAAATAGAGAACATAGGAACCAGGATAGGACATAGTACAACATAGGAATCTGTGTGTTGTTCACATACTTTGGTCCATTTATTTACTAGGCTGATAGATAGGATAGATTATCGTATATATATATATATATATATATATATATATATATATATATATATATATATATATATATATATATAAATAAATCACACACATTAACAACTATACCTCTCTCTCCACTGCCCCTTCCTGAGAGCCCTCCAAGAACGGCAAATATTTGTCCCATTTCCACACAAATGAGTCCAAATTCTCTAGTCTTCTAGATGACCCTTCTTTGAAATCCACCACCCTCCCCATCTCTGAGCACCACTCCTGAAATGGGGCACTCCAGCTGACTTCCATCCCCTTGAAATAATCTGCCTGCCAATCATAATACTGGTCAGGACCCAATTTTTTTTATATGTTTGTCCCTCAAATTTAGTCTGGGGAAAATATCACATTTGACACTATGAACCTTCAACCAAAATTCTTGGATCTTAAAACAACCCCAAAAAACATGGATTGTGTCTCCATCATTTGTTTGCAGGTGGGATTGTCTTTAGGCCTATACAATCTAGAGGGGGTCCAAAAGAATCTATGAATCTATATAGTGTTTCTTGAAAAACACTATATCATATATCAATCTTACACTTAAGAAGAGAAATAACCTTCCTTCTTTTTATGGGGTGCCCCAACCCACTCACATTCCACGTGGAGAAAGTCAATCTGCTCAAATTAACATTTGACATTTTGACATATGAGAAAAAATAGATTGTGTTTTAAAAAAAAAATTATAAAGACCACATTCCAACATTAGCGCAACAATCAAACCCCAAACTTCCCCCCGAACCAAACAAACAGAAACCGTGCACATTAACCCCACAAGACAGTGCCAATTGGCATCTATCCCTCTAAACTCAAACAGTCCATGCACAAGCCCTGTGACAGATTTGCCATCAGATCACTCAAGTCCGGTGTTCTTATACAAATTTTGTGAGACAGAGGTACATAACAAAAAATACTCCTCAAAACAAATTCTGTGGAAGCCAGAGGACCCCACGAGGGAAATGGCTTATTAAACATAATAAACTATGTTTTTTTTTTAAACAGTAAAAATGAAAAAAGTTTTATGTGAGGGTGAGGTTCAGGGGTAGGGTTAGAGTAAGGCAATATAAATTATCGTTAGAGCTGTATCAAATCCATAAAATGCATTCAAGTCTCAAGAGTCCCTACAATGATATAAAACACACACGTGTGTGTGTGTTTGTGAAGGTAATAGAAGAAGAGAGCTCAACTGTGTCCACTTCCTCTCATGTGCCATCTAGTTGAAGCATCATCTCAGGCAGTTTTGATATGGTTTTTGCAAGTTTTTCGTCTCCATTACCTCTATGATGTATTACCTCTACATAATTGATATTGCTGTATTTTGAAGTCATCAGTATTTAAAGGAATAGTTCACCCAAAAATTTTGTTTAGCTACTTACCCTCATTCCAAACAAATATGCTGTTATTTTTTCCATGAAACGCAAAACGTTTTTTAACAAATCTTGATAGATCTTTTCCTAACAACAGCAGCTAATTTTGAGCTTGGCCGTGAAGCTCCAAAATTGAAAAGCACTTAAAATACCATGAAATTATTCTGTACAGTCTAGTGGCATTGTTTACAGCTAGAGTGAGAGGGAACGATGTAGGTGTGGCGACGGCATGGTTGAGTGTCCGTCCAGGGAGAGGTGAAGCAGTAAGGATTCATCCTTAGGTGATAATTTAGTCTAACAGCTGTTTCGTGTTTCTTTTCAAATTATATGAATTATTGGGTATTAAATCGATTTGCACCAGTGTTTACCACCCACAAACAGATGTGTTAGTGGAATGATTTAATAAAACCCTGTAAAATATGATTTGTAAGTTTATGCACAAGGATGCTAGGAATTGTTATAAGTGGCTTGAACCCCTTTTATTTGCAGTTTGAGACATTCCGCAAGCCTGCACAGGGCTTTCCCCATTCATGCTACTGTGTGGGCGTTGATGCAGTGTGCTCGACATCATGTGGGAAGCTTCGTAGGAGGGATCTTCAAACAGTAAAAACTAAATTCAGTATGTTCCTGATCTTAGAGCAAAAACTCGACATTTTGGCTCAGCTAACACAGGAGAATTTGTTCCTAGCACAAGAATACCAAAGCTGGCTTTATGATAGGGGAGCTCGGCTATGGGAATTTGCCCCGGGAGACATAGTGCTTGTATTACTGTCTGAATGAATCAAGATGTGCTTGCCCCGAACTAGCGGGAGAAACCTCCGCAGGGCAAGGAATACAGCCAACAACTCAAAGCAGTTGATGTGCCAATGCAGGCGGGGCCCCGTCCGGGAGCCAGCGGATGTGTGCCCGTTGCACACTGCGCCCCAACCCAGTTGAGAGGCATCTGTGGTGACCACGACATGTCAGGACACCTGCTGTAGGGGGACTCCTGTCCGCAGAAAACAGAGGTCTGTCCAAGGGTTGAAAGTCTGACGGCAGGAAGGGGTGATTAACACACGGTATGTGCCGCAGCACCATGCCCATTTCAGTACTCGAGTATGAAGCCAGTGCTAAAGCGGTCTCATATACATCAACCTGAGCGGCGCGACGGCAGCTGAGGATGCCATATGCCCCAGGAGCCTCTGGAACTGTTTGAGAGGAACCGCCGTGCCTTCCCTGTGGGCACATAGTAACTCTCGAGTGTGTGCTAGGATGAGCCAGTCATCGAGGTAATTGAGTATGCGGATGCCCACTTCCCGTAGCGGGGCAAGGGCTGCCTCTGCGACCTTGGTGAAGACGAGAGGGCACAGGGACAGGTCGAAGGGGAGGACCTTGCACTGATACGCTTGGCCATCGAACATGAACCATAGAAAGGGTCGGTGTCGAGGCAGAATGGAGACGTGGAAGTATGCGTCCTTCATGTCTACTGCCTCAAACCAATCTTGATGCCGAACGCAGGTTAAGATTTGCTTCTGTGTGAGCATTTTGAACGGGAGTCTGTGTAAAGTCCGGTTGAGAACTTGCAAGTCCAAGATTGGCCACAATCCCCTCCTTTTTTGGGTACGATGAAGTAAGGGCTGTAGAAACCCTTCTTGATCTCGGCTGGAGGGACAGACTCAATCACATCCTTGAGTAGCAGAGCAGCAATTTCTGCTCGTAATGTGCTGCCGTTTTCCCCGCACATTGACATGGAGCGAATACCGATGAAACGAGGCGGGAGCCTGGCAAACTGAATCATGTAGCCGAGTTGGACGGTCCTGGGGCTGAGAGCTGGGCCCGGGTTGAGGAAGAGCTGCCTGTTGTTTCTTTTCAGGGGGACGCCCTCGGTGGGCAGACACAGCGGCGGAAGGGTATATTTAAAAAGACACATCCTGAAATGGACGTTCAACGATCACTTGTGTATGTTGCTCTTTTACCAGAATAAACTCTTTTAAAGAAAATATTCTCTTTCAGAGAAATCACGCTCTTTTCTGAGAGAAGCACTGTCGAAGCGCCCTGGGGCAGAGGCTGTACACCGTGCAGAAAGGAGAAAGTCGCTGGAATGCACTGTCAGATCCAACAGAAGCTCTCTTGCAGAGGTGGGTGAAGCAGTCGTGAAAACGCCTCACTGATCACACAACCGCGTGGCTCCGAAGAAAGATTCTGACAGACAGACGCACGTCCACTCCCTTTATACCCGTATGTCCGGGGGCGGGACATGCAAATTCTGTCAGCCAATTTCACATTGGCCTTTTCTCAATGGTACACGAGGCTCTCAAGAAAGACCCCTTGTGTCACTACAATCGACACAACGTTGAGTGAGTGACAGAAGGGGAACTATAGATACACAGCAACTCACAATATGACTTTATTTAGTTCTAATTTTGGAGATGTTTTTTAAACACCTACTTTAGATATTAAATATTTAGGCCTTTAAAAACATGAAGTATCTTAAAATAGCAAGCTACGTTTCTCATGTAGATTTTGGTATAACTAGCAACATTCTCTAAAGTGTAGCTATCAGCTTTGCCAATTTTTCTACAGAGTAGTTGGTAGTCTAACTAGCTATATTTATTTGAGTTGCTTTGCCTGTGCCCCAAAGGAACCTCTCTGCAAATGACTCAAATTGCGTGATTTCCTCTTAGGGAAAAGCTGTAGGAAAACATTTTTGACTGAAAGCTTAACTCATTTTCACTCTCACATACATTTATTGCTCTCAGAATTGGTAATGGTGTTCTGTGTTGAAATGTGTGTCCCTGGTTGACTGGGTTTGTCATTCATTTCCTTGGATTCTTTCGCTGGTTTTCAAGAGATGGCAGCCATATAGACGAAACGGTAAAGGGCTGGTGTGAATATTCACAGTAGACCAGACTTGAGTCATGGGGCAAACTCTACACTTATAATTTTCACACCTCAAAGGACAGAGTTTATGTATTAATCACATTTCATATTCTCAGGATCCCTCAATCCTTTTTCAAAGTCCCAATCTTCTCCTCTGGGGCTGCTTTAACAGACACTTCATAACAGGTTTTCCAATCTACCTTTTTATGAATTGATGAAAAATATATGTGCTTTAAAATCTGTCAAATAAATGCAATGACAGCTAGGAAGATGGATACACTGTACATGGTGTGAGATTTCCAGTGACTGTTTTGAAAAATGATACACACCCTACAGTATGTGTATCTGAATTTGACAAATGGACCTCTCGTTTATAGAAAAAAGTACCCAGACAATGCTTTCATTTACAGCAGTTGTAAAAATGTACAAATCTTGATGTTATCTTTTCCCCTGTTAAAAAAATGCTTTATCTTCCCTGTGGCTCTGCTAGTTATATTTTTGTTATAAAATATCAGAGGTTAACTTATGTCTTAAAGAGAACAATCTTTTATATTTGTCTAGAATACTTTTACTCTGAGGGACTGATTGAGATTCATAGCTAATGCAAATTGATTTTCACACCAAGTAATTATTACAAGAAATGTCAACTCCCGAGCCCTATAGGCATATGCAATTCTTCAGTATTAAAGGAATAGTTTACCCATTAATAGAACTATTCCTTTAAGGATGCATGGAGTATACCATATCCTCTTTGGAAATGTTGCTGGGCTTCAAAAAATGTGTTGCTTGGTGCTACAAATAAGATACAACACAGACGATTTACCAAAAATGTATCATGGATCTGCACTGGAACATCATCTATAGTGAAAAGCACTAGCAAATAAATAAAAAATGTATTCTGCAACCCACAGACTTAAGGATGACCAAATATTTAAAATGGTTTCTCCAACATCATACTGTGTGTCTTTTCGTGAAAAGGTCTGAAAGAACAATCAACAATTGCTATTTTAACCAGGATCTTCCCACTGGCAGCTAAAAGAATACAGCAATCAAAATGAAATAATCAAGGATGGAATAAAAAGAGTAAGAAACTGTCTTGTGCTAGGAAACTAATCGGGATAAAAGTCTTATCATTTTTAAATCTAGTAAATGGTCCAAAGCTGTCTTGTCACAAGATAATGAGTCCTGGAAATAAATTGGGGTCCATTTGTTGAAGTGGCATCAAATGTCTGCCAACATATGGAAGACTGATGAGACACAATCAGCTTTACTTCATGCCAAAAAAGACTTTCTTTTATGATCAGCGTTTACCCATCTTTGTTTTTCATTTAGTTCCCATTGGTCTGTTGTTGCGGGGTGGCACGGTGGTGCAGCGGTTAGCACTGTCGCCTCACAGCAAGAAGGTTGTGGGTTCAAACCCTGGTTGCCCTGGCCTTTCTGTGTGGAGTTTGCATGTTCTCCCCGTGTCTACGTGGGTTCTCTCCGGGTACTCCGGCTTCCTCCCACCATCCAAAAGACATGCAGGCTAGGTTAATTGGTGTCTCCAAAAAAATTGCCCTAGGTGTGGATGTGGATGTGGAGGTGAGTGTGAGTGTATGTCTGTCTATGTGTGGCCCTGCGATGGACTGGCGACCTGTCCAGGGTGTCCCCCGCCTTTCGCCCAATGTTAGCTGGGATAGGCTCCAGCCCCCCGCGACCCTGTACACAGGATAAGCGGTTGATGATGGATGGATGAATGGATGGATGGTCTGTTGTTGCATCTTCGTCACATTAAAATTTGTTATCATATAATTGATGATTTATTTCTTGCGTTTAGGTCTACCCCATCATTTTTTAAAGCAATCATTCAACTGAAAAGGGCCATAAAGCATAGGTAGAAGGTAAATTAACTGCTGTGAAAGGCTTTTTTTTTTTTTTACCACTTTGTTATTTTGATTGTACTTTTGTTTAGTTTTAAATATTTTTGGTTTAATGTTTTTGTGTTTCAGTAAATTAATAAAAGTTTTCAGAAACAAAATTGACTGGTAAAAGTGAAGTGCATGCAAAAAATTTAAAATAAAACAAAGCAATCCACAGCCTAACCTGGAAGCCGATACAATTTCTGTTAATACTAGTCATGATTTGTGTCAGTAGATGAAAATTATTAATAATACTTACATTCTCTAAAATGTAATGGGACCTACATACAGGGTTGGACTGGGAAGAGAAATCAGCCTGGGATTTTACATGGCAACTGGCCCAACTGTTGAATGGGGGTGGGAGGGGTTTGGATGGTGTTTGATGTCCTTTTCTGCATATCGCGGTGCCATTTTGTGGTCCGTTCTGCATAGCGCAGTGGCTCATCGTTGCTTATTGTGGCCCATTCGGCACGTTTCGCGGACGAACCACCGGCCCGTTCGGTTCTCCCGATGGCCATTCTGCCCCTCATTGGCCCAAAAGCGCATCGGCCCACCGGGAAAATGCCCGGTATGCAAGATTACCAGTCCAGCCCTGCCTACATCCAAATCCTTACGAGAACCACATTTACCATGCATATAAAAGGAGCGGGTAATTGTCATAGAATGATATAAATTAAACAAGGACGCAGTTAATGCACAATCAAACTTATGTCCATATTTCTTTTCTTTAAATTCATTGCATACAGTCCATTTACACAACCAACTTCTTATGAATGTGCTGTCTTTGTTTATATCACTGGTGTTTGACAGGAAATTTACTTTTTAATAGGATGAAGATGGTGCAATTACCAGAGAAACACCTCAGAATAAAATTTCACTTTACCCAGCCCATTAGCACTTTGTGCACGCAATTACTGATGCAGGTTTAGGCAGGCAGTTGCATTCCAAAGCGACAGGCCACGTCAGACTGCACGTATCCTTCCCCAACGGCCAATAAAATTGTCATAAACCTTTTAGGTTCCCGGCACCCCGAAGGGGAAAACAAGGCAACGTGCCAAGCATGGGAGCAGGCCATGCCAGCCACACCTTTTCTTCCTCTATATTTCTCTCATAGAGTCAAAGCTGCTGGGGCCATCTTAACGCTATCACATGCATCGGGGAAGGCGTTCTTTTCCAACTCCTATTCTTTCAGGGGGAAAATACCCTGTGGAGACCACCACCTGCCCAGGCTGCGGGCAGGTAAAGAGTGGCGGAATACATCACATGGGTTTTTAGGCTACATGTGGAAATGGCGCGGTGGTAGATCCTACCTGCTGCGAGGGAGGAGTTGCTACAAACACGGCGACCAGGGGGTAGCAGGGACTGCCCATGGGAGATGCAGGTCTGCCCATATGGGGACCGTACCGCGAAAAATACACACAAGGGGATTAATAAACACAGGGACCCTTCCAGTGGAGCACCAATTCCAGTACAGAGTAGTTTCACTACCCATAATGGGTCTGGTCGGGGAATTCCTCCGCTGAATTCGTGGACCAGAGGGCTAGGGAGGAGTCATCTAGGGAGCCGAGTTAGTGGGATCTCCTGGGATAACAGTGTATGTGATCACCTCAGTGGAGGGGAAAGGTGCTAGTTGTTAACAGTACACCCGGTCAGATGTTCCGCGTTACCGAGTTCTACCGGCTCGGACCTGAGAAAACACGGGATGAAACCAGCTCAGCCCTGAGATTGAAATATCTCGTAAAGGTATTGGGTGTTGCCCAGCCCGCTGCTCTTCATATGTCTGCTAGGGAGGTGCCATTGGCCAGTGCCCATGAGGATGCCACACTCTTAGAGTGTGCTCGAACCTGTAAGGGGGCGGGCACGTCCTGGGTGTGATAGGCCAATGCTATGGCATCAACGACCCAGTGGGAAAGCCTCTGTTTGGAGACAGCATTCCCTTTCCGCTGTCCACCAAAGTAGACAAAGAGCTGCTCAGAACATTTAAAGCTCTGCGAGCGGTCCACATTAGTATGCAAAGCATGCACCAGACACAGCGACAAAAAGGCAGGGTCTGCCTCCTGCCGGGGCTGCTTCGCTTGCAGGTTCACTACTTGGTGGCTGGTCGTAGGAACCTTGGGCACATAGCCCGGTCACGGTCTTAGGATGACATGGAATGCTTGCAGGTCCCCAACCCTCTTGATGGAGGCAAGCGCGATCAGGAGGGCCGTCTTCAAGGAGAGGGCCTCGAGCTCAAACCAGCTGGACCGTCTGGGGGTGGAGCCTTCACTATCCACTGAGCATACCTTGTTGAGACATCGTGTCTGCTGCTGTGTTGAGGTTGCCCGGGATGTGAGTGGCACACAGTGAGTTGCTGCTGGCTCCAAAGGAGGAGATGGCGGGCAAGTTGTGACATATGACGGGAGCGCACGCTGCCTTGGCGATTTATGTATGATTCCGTCGGGGTGCTGTCTGAATGGATCAAGACATGCTTGCCCCGAATTAGAGGGAGGAACCTCCGTAGGTCAAGAAATACAGCCAGCAACTCTAGGCAGTTGATGTGCCAATGCAGCGGGGGCCCTTTCCAGGAGCAAGCGGCTACATGCCCATTGCACATGATGACCCAACCCTGTTTGGAGGCGTCTGTGGTGACCAGATCACCTTGGGACACCTGCTGTAAGGGGATTCCTGCTGTAAGGGGACTCCTGTCTGCAGAAAACAGAGGTCTGTCCAGGGGTTGAAAGTCTGTGGGGGTGATGAACACACGTGCGTGCAGCAGCGCCATGCCCGTCTCGGGACATGTGTCTGGAGCCAGTGCTGAAGCGGTCTCATATGCATAATGACTCATATGCATAATGACCGCCATGCCTGGCTTGAATAAGGTGAGGCATTTCAGCATTGACTGCACGTGCTCGTTGGTGAGGCACGCTATCATTGAGACTGAGTCTAACTCCATGCTGAGAAAAGAGATGCTCTGAACCGGGGAAAGCTTGCTTTACCCAGTTGACCTGAAGCCCTAGGGGGCTGAGGTGCCTGAACACCTGGTCCCTGTGGGCGCATAGTACACAGGATGAGCCAGTCATCAAGGTAGTTGAGTATGCGGATGTCCACTTCCCTTAGCGGGGCAAGGGCTGCCTCTTCAACCTTCATTAAGATCGCAACCCAGGCAGGCGAGGCAGCTCTTATGACCGTCAGAAGTGGAGAGAAATTCGACCACATCCAGGAACTACACAGGGGCGGAAAGACATTTAAAAAAAAGCGCATCCTGAAAAGGATGTCCAACGCCAGCTGTGCATTGCTCTTTTAGAGAAAATAAACACTTATTAGGGAAAATAATCTCTTTTAGAAGCGCTGTCGAAGCGCCCATGGGCAAAGTTGCACTGTTGTGCAGAGAAGGAGAAAGCCGCTGATATGTGCCGTAGATCCAACAGCATATGCTCTGTAGAGATGAAGTGAACAGTCAGTGAATACAGCTGATCACACAACTGCTCGGCTCCGAAGGAAAAAATATGAATGGACAGATGCATTTCCCTCCCATTATGCAAATTCTGTCTGCCAATTGCTCTTTTCTCAAGTTTAGAGATGCGCGAGGCTCTCAAGCGAGACCCCTAGTGTTGCTTCTTCGAAGTGAGCGACAGACGGGGAACATTTATACATATGAATGATATAATCCAAACACTTTCTTAAGATGTGTTAAATTCTTACGAGCAGACAGAGAAGTTTGAAGTAAGTTTGGAGTAGAAGAAATAGAAATATACCTTGTGTAAATTGTCAGCTTTACGCTAAGCTAAAATGCATTTTCTAGCCATTTTACATCTTGTTTTTTTTTTTATTAAGAAAATTCACATTGGATCATAATTTCTTTTTTTCTAGTAAGACCTTTGAAATTAGGGCAAAATTCGTATTCTTGATAATAATTTTTTTATTGTTTTACTGTAAAAATATCTAAAAATCCTTAAAACAAGATTGTAACGTGATCAATGGAAAGGAGGAGGCGAGAACCGGCTTGACGATATAAATAATGGTTTAATGATAAACTTAAAGACAACATAAACACACTCATGACGGACATGTCCGTTAATGATCTCTCTCTCTCTCGCACGATCCCCTGCAGTCGACCTTGTCACGACCTGGCCCCGCCCTCCGCCCTGCCACAAAGATCAATTTGATTGATCTTGTTTTAGAAACAACACTGCATAATATTTTTAGGTTTTTCAGAGACTGTATTTTTAACATGCGTATATTGTCTTACTGTACTGGCAGAGTTTTAGTCAAAACAAGTGAATAAATCTACCAGTGCTGTAGAAGTAATCCAAAGTATTTAGAATAAGTTACTGACCTTCAGTAGTCTAACAAAATATGTTACAAATGCCATTTTACAGCATGTATTCTGTAATCTGCAGTGGAATACATTTCAAAAGTAACCCTCCCAACCTTGATTACATATATGCAACATATATCTAAAAATATGACAAAACCTGAATTTGCATATGTGTAAACAAATCTGAAACACTTGAGGAAATAATATTTCAAATCTAAATATATTTGTTTGTATGGCCATAAATCAGACAATGTACTAATTGCTACAGGCATAATTATTGAATCCTCATTTTTGTTTTTAGATAGCAGATATATTGCATGCCAATTTTAACCTTAAGTTTTCTTGCAATGTCTGAGGAAAAACATTTTAATTAAAAAAAGAATTAAGGGTCTTCCAATATCCACAGGATTCTCCTAAATGTACTGTATGTTGTGTGTGTGTGATTCTTTTTTGCCTGCTAACAGCATATTAAATGTATATAAATATATAAATATTTACATGTAATTGCATTTACAATGTATTTGTCACAATCACAGAGGTGTAAAATGATGATGATTTGTGAGTTTTTACTGCAAAACATTCCCAAAAATTGGGAAAGCCGCAAAAATCATGAAAAAGTGCTGCGAAATCCTGGTGGGACTGAATATAGTATGTTATCCATTCAATCAGGAAGCCAGCTGTAGTGCAGAAATGATCCAAATAGCAACATGAAGAAAAAAGTGTGTATGTACTTCATATTCTAGAAATATTATGCTTTCTGCTTATATGAATGGAATCCACATAAAATCAGTAAAAGGAGCTGTTATAACAACTTGACGATGATTGAAAGTAAAATATTTGCATTCAATTATGTTTAACTATGTGCAATGTTTACATGCACTAATGCTAAAGCTAGCGCCTTTGTCATAGTATTGCACCTGCTACACCAGTATGCAAGCCTTCGCCACAGTAGGACCTAAAAATATTTCTAGAAGATTGTGAAAAAATCTTTGTGAAAAAATTATACTTGTTTTTAAATAAAGAGTTCCTACCAGCCAAAATGTATGTCCAAGTCATCTTCATATGTCTTTTAGTATCAGCTAATCTCATGTGCATTAGATTTCACAACGCCACCTGCAGGTGTTCACCTAAACAGCCCTATAGTGAGTGTCTGATTGAAGATGAACACATCTCAAACACCAAAACAGATCAGATATTTCTGCCATGTGATGAGAGCTTGTTGATTACGAAACAATAATTTATTTCAGTTATTTTTTTAATTACTGCCTTTAGTTTCGTTTTAGTTTTTCATTTAAAACATTCAAACAATCACTAAATAAAAGTTGAAACCCATTGCCGTCAGAGCTGACTGTTTTGATGCAGCGATGCAGCCATGTTTTCTGACATAAAACTTGGTAGTTCACTCACCACTCATTCTAAACACTTCTGGTGCTGGGAAAGTGGAAGGGCAAGGTTTTCAGAACCTTCTATGCTATGACGAAATCAGAATCCCATGCTGCATTGCAACGTATACAGGATGGCAGCATATAGCCGGCAAGGATATTCTCGATCGCATCTTATCTATTATAATCAATCATTATAAACATCTAAAAACCACATAATATGTTTGATAATATATAATATGACCTTCAGTGTGTCTGCTTGTGAAGTGTAAAATGTATTTATTTTTATTACAGGGAAACTCACATAAGAAAAGTTAAAGGCATAGCTCTGCGCTTAGTTCTAATGCTTTTAAAATATGGCCCAATTATGTTCTAAAATCTTTTAATTATTTCAGATATTAATACATTTTACCTATGGCCACGCTCTGTCTAACACCGTAAAAGCACTATATCATAAAAGTAGACTATATAACTTGATACAATAGATTTGTGTGACTTAAATTTGTTTCTTACACAAAGCTTTCATGTGTCTTCAGGTGATTTGGAATATAGCATACAAGTGACTTATTTTATGGTCTTTTTTGCAAATTCACAGCTCCTGGTCCCTTTAAACTGTCCTTGTATGGCAAGAGCTGTGTGACAATTTTTAATTATTTTGTGTTAGAAGGAAAAGTTTTGAACAACATGACAGTGAATAAATAAAGACAGAATTAATTATTTTCTGGTGAACTATGCCTTTAAGATGCAAAGCCATTTCCCGTTGACTTATCTCAATCTGCTTGACGGATATCATATGTACCCGCCATGGGCTCGGCATGCTTGATTAATCACTCTGTATTTATTCTCTTTTTCTCTGTGAAAATGTGCACTGTCCATCCTGAAAAATCATGGGCTTTTTGGCGTATTAGCTTGGGAGCAGTGGGGCTGATTAATGGACCTGTTCTCTGAAAGCATGTCTGAAATGGGCTGGTTGAGATAAACTGTGCTGTTTCCCATAGTGGCATCACAGATGACCCAGAGCCCAGAATGCCTTTAGGATCTGATGAAGTCACATGAAATATACTCCTGTATATGGAGGATGAAAAAATGCAATAAAATACTAAGAACCTTTCACAGGCTAATAGTTAAACGTGCGCAGCTTCTAAATTTAGCATTGCCATGAGATCAAATGACCAGCTAATATTACTCACTTTATCTCTATAATCCCTCATAGTTGGACACTTTCACTTAAAAAATGTAAGTCTGTTTGGGGGGGCTCTATTGCGAAAAGGTTTCCACATAAAACATAAAATGTTCCGTATACATAAGTCAGGCATATGAGGTATCTTTTGACTGTATCTTATGAGGTATGGCTGACTGTGAATTGTGCATTTTTTACACAATCGTCAGCGATCAATAGAAGACTTTGCACATGAAAAAAAAAATACATTTTGCAATTTAGTTTGGTGCCACTAGTGCAAAAAAACTACACACTTCAAATATTAAAGAACACAAGTTACAATTTTTATGGCTTAACCCAACCAACCATTTAGCATGATCCAAAAACATGAATATTTGATTAAAATGTTTCCTTGTTCAGCTCTCAACTTTATTATTAAATAATCAAATCTAATCAGTTTGTGATGAAAAGCAATATACAATGCAATAACATCAATTATATAACTTATTAGCTCTCCTCATAGACTTTTGTTTTCTATGCTAAATATGATACCGGGTCATTCCTCCTGCCCCATCATTCTGACATTTACACCCAGGAAACAATCCAACTGACCAAGCAGGAAGGTAATTTTTATTAAATCAGTACTATATATGGCGAGAATAATAACAGAATAAATATATATAAATTATATTTATTTATGGACATTATATAAATGTTAACGGGGCAAGAGTAAGTGACCTTTAAAAAAGGAAATAATGTCTCATTTTTAAAGCCATTTCACCAGACCACTCACCCGAAGCTCTTTCAAAATAAAAAGGTGGTCTGGTTTTGCAATCATTGTTACGGATTCTTTGGGATTTTTTGGACAGGACTGCAGCAGATGAAACTGCTGGGAAGCAGGTGAGCTAAGATGGATGGTTGAGGTTGAAAATGGCACTAATGTGGTTGGTCATGGATCAAAAGCTTAGTGTGATTGGATGGGAAAAATTTGCAATGGCTTCTGGCATTTTGAATGAATGAAAATGAAATGCTTAGTTCATAAGAATCTCTATCTTGCAAGACGGCTATCATAGTAAGCCATTAAAGCTGATGTGTGTAATTTCTCTAATTTCTGCACCCCTCGTTTCACCAAACGGAATTGCAGTGGTTTTCAAGAAAATTAACCTACAAATGGCTTACTTATAAGGTAGTTGTCTGCAAGGTTTTTAGAAAAATATTTAAGCTCTGAAGATCCTCACAATAAGCTGAAATGTTCATCTAAAAATCTTCATTTGTGTTCAGCAGAAGAAACATAATTTGACTTGTCCCTCCTTTTTTAAAGGTGCACTCAAATTTTTATGCATGTCATCTTGGACTTACACTGACATCTGGGGGCATGGATGCAGCATCATTTAAATGCAAATGTTTTTAGTTACAAATGCCACTGTAGAAATTCTCTATTCACAGACAGCCATGATTCATTTAATCCATGAGTTAAAGTGTCCAATAATAACATGGCTGTGATTGTGATTAATGCTGAGATCCATTCAAATTGGATGTGGGATATTCCTACTTGATATCTCCGATCTCCAACCATAAATGCATTCCATTGCCAGATGCTCAGAAAATGACATTTAAGAAAACAAAACTGCAACACTCCCGTTAGCTTAGCAGGTGTTTGACTGTCACTAGAGATGTCTCCTAGCAACCCAATTCAGAAACAATCTGCAACGCTAGCATTTATCCTACAGGTGTACGATTATCAAAAAAGAGTATAACTGACCATGTTTTGAACACCTGCTACTCTGCTAACGTTAGTTAAACACTCTTAAATATCATGTAATGTAGGAACTTTGACTCATGTATCTATATTATTTAATACACGTGAATGTTTATCACTTGTTTTGTATATCTTTCTAGGTGCAGACATTATTGTGTGACGTCACACACCTGCATCTCGTTGGAATTGATCGGAGTTAAAAATATCCGCACAGCTATTCAAATTGGATTTACGACTTCAAATGGTGTTCCATTGCACTTTTCCCAGTAAGAAGATAGAAAATCCGACTTTCCTGGTTGAAGCAACATAAGTGAGTAGTATTTGGTTGGGATACTAATTGTATCGATACTTCAGATACTGGTGTGGTATCAAGAATATTGATCCTCACATAATAATATCGATTCTGGATTTTTTTTTTTTTTTTAACAAGTGATCTTATTATTTATATTACATGAATATTAATGCATCTTATAAGCTTCGAAGTGAAAAAAAAAAAGAATTATATGAGCAAATTGTTTAATGGCACCGTACTATTTTTTGTTCCACTCATCTTTACCATTGTTGCCAACTTAGCGACTTTGTCGCTATTTTTAGCGACTTTTCAGACCCCTTTAGCGACATTTTTTCAAAAAAGCGACTAGCGACAAATCTAGCGACTTTTTGGACAAACCTTAGCAACTTTCCAAATTCCAAATATCGCCAGTACTGCAAGCGTGAGGTCTTACTTCCCCGCTGCGTCTGCTCTGTTCAGTGAGCGGCTGAGAGGAGCAGCTCATTCCGTTGACTGCACGCCAGCGGACATAGACATGAATGAGCTGCGCATGTGCACACTGTGTTAGCAGGAACCAATCAGTGATCACATAGCAGCTGCCTTCTCCTTTGTTTTAATTCAAAACATTTAATTTGACCGTTTTTTCTTGGCATGCGCTTATATTCACTACTAATCAGTTTATTCCGGTTCGGTTTCTGAACTCTCCGACTTCAGATCGTATATTTACAGACTCTATACATTTTACTTATCCAAACACAACAATAAACCTTCTTCAAACTCATAAACATGTAACGTTAGCTAAGTTCCGTTCCGTTTCGTTGTCTAACAGAAAATATGTAATTGAGAACCGTTTTACTGGACATTCGGCTATATACTTATATAAAAACAGTGTGAGCACGGTTTAGGGGAGATAACCGTTATTATAAACTGAAGTAGGCTACAGTACCGACAAATTAGGCAGAATGCAAATACGACGCGATGACGTCATTAATATGCTAATGACGCATGACGTCATCTGGCGACATTTAGCTACTTTTCGAGCAGGCTTTAGCTACTTTCCATTGAAAATAGTTGGCAACACTGATCTTGACGTGCAGAAATGCTAAAACACACTAGCAGTCACAGACAGCGTTCACCATTTCAGTCATAGTGCTTGTTCAAAGAGGGAGCTGTGCTTTCGTGAGGTAATGTCAGGAAAACAATATCTGGAGTTTTTCACACCAAGTAATAACAAACCTAAACGTGACATATATTGTCATGGGCTTGTGTGAAGTTTATTTAAATTCAGTTGTTAAAACATTGATAATGATCTTTAATCCTCATTAATAAATGACACCCTTATGAAAACTACCCATTTACTGTAGTAATATTGTTTTAATCATGACTATTAACCATGACTCTAAAACCTTTTTTATTTTTTATTTTTTTTTGCTGTAACCAAGGTTTTGATACAATTAGCCATTGGTTTTACTACAGCATTACTATAGTATCCATATGGTATCTTGGTTTAATAGTAACCATACGATTATATCTATGGTTCATTTTGAGGTTGTATATGTGGCTTATACTAACACATTTTTAAAGAGTAAACAAAGCAGCCTTATAATTTTCTATTTAGGCCCATAAATATGTACAAAATAAAGTAATAATAAAGTTACTTATTTTATTCAAAGAATTTGTAAAAATTTAATTTAATAGAGGAATCGATACTGGTATTGATACTGGCCTAAAAGTACATGGTATCAGATCGAAAAGAAAATAAGTGGTAGCGCCCATCCCTAGTTTTTGGCTGGCCATGTGATCATAACATGGCAGCCCCCATGAGGTGACTCCATATATATAAGGTTACTGATATGACTGGAGTCTTCATATTATGCAAATGGACATGATTTTATACATATGTTTCAAAATATCAATTAATTTATTAAGGAGTACAACTTATTAAATATATATGCATAATGTTTACGTCTTGTGGCTATACTTTTGGAACAATGTGTATTTTAACATATATAGATTGGCCCTATTGGCTTACATATTAAGTCTCTTACTGTTTTGACAGGTACGACTTAGGTAATAGTGAAGTGTAGCGCAGAGGGTGGGCGGAGTATGGTGACTGTAGGAAACAGGTGCAAGATAAGAGTCTGGTGAATTCATCAAGCTTCCTTTGGCTCTCGCTGATCTTGCTGGAACAGGTGTTATGGATCAACTGGGGATCATGTTAACTGGGGATGTGTGCCTGCAATTGAATAATTTGACTTGTCTTTACAAAAGTTAACATGATCCCCAGTTGATCCATACCACCGGCGTGGTGGGAAAAGTTGCTTCCTACTCGTGGTTTGTTTCTATGTGTTTTCAAATTGTTTTAGTGTCTTTTGATTAGTCGTGCTTTTATGAGCAAAAGACACAGTTACATGCCTTGATGCGTGTTAAGTGAATGCATATTTGAAGGCTATCTGCTTCTCTCTTCATTACAAGTTGTGAAATACTGACTGGGGACAGTAAGGTAAATTATTAAGTTATACTGTTATATCAACTGGTATTTGCTTGTCTGGTACACTTTATTTTGTGTGGTAATTTTAGGATAACGCTGTGTGGCTTGTGTATGTGTGATGCTCCTTTTCTACCTGCTCCGTACAGGACTCGAACCGGCGTCTCCGGCATGGGAGGCGGGTCCGCTAACAAGGAGGCTTAAGGCTACAGCCTCTAGCATCAGTCGCTAGTGCACCTCTTGAGGTCAGGAGAGTGAGGTTTATACACATTGCACAGCTATCTATAAGTTGGCTCCCGTTACACTCATCCCCCTAAACCTCACTTTCATCTGGGTCACGGCACCATTGTGACGCTCCTGTTCTACCGACTCCGAACAGAATTCTAAAACGGCATCTCCGGCATTGGAGGCAGGTGCACTAACAAGGAGGCTAAAGGCTACAGCCTCTAGCATCAGTCACTAGTGCACCTCTTGACATCAGGAGAGTGAGGTTTATACACATTGCACAGCTATCTATCAACTGGCTTCCGTTACATATGCGTGCGTTTGCCGCACAAACAAACAAATTGGACAACGCTTGATGACTGGTGTGCACATGCATTTGCGGTACAAACAAACAGGTGTGTGTGTGTGTGTGTGTGTGTGTGTGTGTGTGTGTGTGTGTGTGTGTGTGTGTGTGTGTGTGTGTGTGTGTGCGTGTATTTATCACTTTGTGGGGACCAAATGTCCCCATAAGGATAGTAAAACCCGAAATTTTTGACCTTGTGGGGACATTTTGTCGGTCCCCATGAGGAAAACAGCTTATAAATCATACTAAATGATGTTTTTTGAAAATTTAAAAATGCAGAAAGTTTTCTGTGAGGGTTAGGTTTAGGGGTAGGGTTAGGTTTAGGGGATAGAATATAAAGTTTGTACAGTATAAAAACCATTATGTCTATGGAAAGTCCCCATAAAACATGGAAACACTACTGTGTGTGTGTGTGTGTGTGTGTGTGTGTGTGTGTGTGTGTGTGGGTGTGGGTGTGTGTGTGTGTTTTTTGTTTACTGGGCCTATTTAAGGCTGAATGTAATGTGCAGCCACTGATAAAAGTTTGATTCTTTGAATTGGATTGGTTGATTTATTTTCTTGTTTTAATTGTTTTGATGTATTTTGCATATAAATCTGTGTGGTCTTAAGGTGCGTACACACTGCGCGCGACAGCGACTCAATACCATTCATTTTCAATGCGAGCACAGCGACTTCCGGCGACAAGAGCTGTCGCGACCGTTGGCGCTAGATGTGGGCGTGTCCAGCGACTCGACAAAGTTGAGAAAGTTCAACTTTGGAGCGACTAACTGAAGCGACAGCCAATAGGAGAGACGACGGGAGACCTCACGTGATCCTTCTCTGTCTCTCTCTCTCTCAGCTCCTGCAGTAACGGAAAGCTGGATGAAAGGCTAATTCTTGCTGTTAGAAATTTTCCAGTGCTCTATGATGTCTCTTCCCACATACAAGGACATTTTTAAGAAAAATACTGCGTGGAAAGGTGTATCTGAGATTGCGGGGATTTTGTGGACCCAGATAGACCGGCATTTGCATTTTCGCCGCCGCTCTGGCAAAAAGCACGCCTGGTTTCTCATTCATCTTTGATATAAAGCATTTTATGTACTGATTCCATTTATATTTAGTCTTTTCCCTCCAAAATGTTTGTTTTTAGTGGCAAGAAAAGAGATTCGCTGTCAACAGCAATGGAATAACATCCGTGAATGTCATTTATAAACGTTACTAGGCAACCAGTAGTGGGAACACCCACTAGCGACTTCACTGCCAGCCACTGGCGACCTGCAGCGACAAAGTCGCTGGCAGTGTGTACGCACATTTAGACCTCATTGAAATGTGTACATCTAATTATTGGGGTCCCTTAGCTTATGATTAATGTTCACTTATTGATTTGAACTTACAAGTTTGCAGTCTTGGTGTGATTTGGTTAAGAGTTGATTTTGAAATTTGAGTGAATCCATTTTTTTTCTGTGTTTGAGTGTACCCCGGTATTGTGTGAGGGGCCTTTGCTCCATCTTTTGTATTTGGGAATTGGTGTGACCTCAGCCTTGTTTCACAAGACATTTTAGATCTTTTCGATTTAGCATTTTTTTTTAGATAACAATCTAATTTCTTCTGCTTAAGCAGGCTGAACATAGTAATGCCATGGTCCATTCTCTTGATTGCTTGCACAAAATTGCTACGAAAGGCATTTTAGTTTGAGTTGGCAAGTAAAATATTCTTAATGTAAATCGCTTACTTTATATTGAGCAATTTGGCCAGAATAATACAATAATGAACATAATGATAAAAAGATCTAATATCACTCTATTCAAAGTGGTATACACAAAATAAATACAAATATTTTTATAACAATATATACTGTCATAGTGATGGATAGCTGCACTCATGGAAAATTTGTTTCTGAAAACCAATTCAATTTTGAATTGTTCAACCTGCGCAATCATTCAGCGATATAAAGAGGGATCTTTATCAAAAGTGATTGTCTGACCTCAGAATAACATGGTTTGGTACTAGGGTTTGGTACTAGATCTGAGCTCATCTCTAGATCAGGAGAGCAATAAGGAGCTCTTACTGTGTTATGATGTATATGAGAGTATGTACCCTTATTAAATATATCAAAGCCATTTATCCCAGTCACATAAAAGTCCTTTAAAAGTTCTACAATTAATTCCATACTTGGATATTTTCTGCTTTTCTCTAATCCACTATTACATGGTATCTGCTTGACACTGTGACATTTTCTATACCCAAAGAACTGTTCAGTGTTTACTGCAAGTTACTGGTGAAATTTGAGGCATTTTATTTTATATTGAGCTCCACAAAGATGCTTGCAGAGTGCTGTAAAAAAATAATTTTTTCAACAAGTTAAATTGTAATTGTCCTCCATTCTTAGAGAATTACAGAACTTACACTCACTGAGCACTTTATTACAAACACTATTGTCCTAATAAAGTGCCAGATGTGGTCTTCTGCTTTTGTAGCCCATCCGTCTCAAGGTTTGACGTGTTGTGCATTCTGAGATGCTATTCTGCTCACTACAATTTTAAGTGGTTATCGGAGTTACCATAGCCTTTCTATCAGCTTGAACAAGTCTTACCATTCTTCGTTGACATCTCTCATCAACAAGGCATTTCCGTCCACAGAACTGCCCCTTACTGGATGTTTTTAGTTATTTGGCAAAATTCTGAGTAAACTCTAGAGACTGTTGTGGGTGAAAATCCCAGGAGATCAGCAGTTACAGAAATGCTCAAACCAGCCTGTCTGGCACCAGCAATCATGCCACGGTGGAAAACCCTGAGATCACATTCTTCCCCATTTTGATGGTTGATGTGAACCTTATCTGAATGATTTTATGCATTGCTTCCACATGATTGACTGATTAGATAATCACATGAATAAGTAGGTGTACAGGCATTCCTAATAAAGTGCTCAGTGAGCTTATATTTTATATGACACCTTTATCTATGACTGGCTGCAAAAATAACAGTATGCACTTTCTGCAAATTGGGAACAAAATAGTTTTTATTTTTTTCAATATATGGCGAGTAAAAGGAGATACTTAACCTTTATAAGTGTTGATCCTCTTGCTCGGGAGATCAGTCTATTAGTATTATATTATATTCCTTCTGTAAGAAGTTTGCCATTTTTGCAACCCTGTTACCAAAATTTGTGTCATCTCAATGCATTTAAAACCTTGTGCTGGGGATGGAGGAGAGCGTTAAGTGCAGCTTGGATCCATGCAATAGAAAGGCAGCTAAGGCAATGAATAAAAGGTGGACTTAAATAGAACCACTTTGAATTGTATTGGTAGACGTCATGATCAGATAAGAGTCAGCTGATTCATGTGACTCGCGTGACCTGCCAGCGTGGCATCACGATGGTGGCTCTACATCGTGATGTTGGTCAAAAAATTATATGAAAAATTATAATTTTGTTATTTTACTAACCCAACTAATGACTCGTCGGCGCTTTATCAGTAGGTTGCACGACAACGTGAAGCATTTTTTTTTTAGCTTTCACTTAAGAAGAGTTGTGCACTTTTTATTTTAATATATCTCTTTACATAAATACTATTTTCCACTTAAAAACTATAATTTCGTTATTTTACTCACTGATGAGCAAAAGGTCGAGGCAGAAATTACCATGTACCTGCAGGAAATGGCCATTGATGGGGAAGAGGACCCGCTGACTTGGTGGAAAACGAACGACAAAAGGTTTCCGTTCATGGCAAGATTAGCACGGAAATATCTGTGCATATGTGCTACCAGTACTCCATCAGAGCGGGTCTTCAGCACAGCGGGTAGTGTAGTTACTCCAATCCGCAGCTTATTAAAACCAGATAAAGTGAATATGTTGGTATTTCTGGCTAGAAACATCGAAATTTATACATGGTCTATGGTGAAAGATATTAGACTTCTTTACGCATTTTTCAGCCATCCGCTATGGAGCTATTCGATTTTGCATATTATTTTTTAAACGTTCATTTGTGTAGTTCATATGACCACTTTACAATATTTCAATAACATAATTTATTTTGTAGCCTGTGCTGAAGTTAATTGTGCTGCTAATTATAAGTGAAATGTTAATGCCGAAGTTTCGGTCTGAGTGTTGTTCCGTTTTCTTGTTTTATTTGTTGTTCTTCTATGTTTTAATAAATGTGTGTTATTCATATTCACCTTGTTTCTTTCATTTGATTTGACATTATGGATTTATGGCCAAGGAAATTTTTCTTTAAAAGTATTAACCAGACAAAAGTTATTTGACGTTCGCTGGTCTGGGTTTATCTTAAACTGCCGCTTCAGTGTATACAAGAGCTATGTGACAATGAGCAAGATTTTCTGAGACACTACAACTACTAATAATTCATTAATAAAGGCTATTTTCTTGTAGCCTACAACATAAAATATTTTAATCTAAATGTACAGTGTAAGGCATGTAAAAAAATGACGATGATATCGTCCATCGGCACAACCCTAGTGCTGAGTGACTCCAGCCAGGTCTCCTAAGCAAACAAATTGGCCAGGTTGCTATGGAGGGTAGAGTCACATGGGGTAACCTCCTCGTGGTCGTGATTAGTGGTTCTCGCTCTGGTAAGTGGCGCGTGGTAAGTTGTGCTTGGATCAGCCTCCACATTCTGGGAGTCTCCGCGATGTCATGCACAACGAGCCATGTGATAAGATGCACAGATTGACTGTTTCAGAAGTGGAGGCAACTGAGACTTGTCCTCCACCTCCTGGATTGAGGTGATTAACCACGCCACCATGAGGACCTACTAAGTAGAGGGAATTGGGCATTCCAAATTCCAAAAATGGGAAAAAAATTTTTTTATATTTATATATATATATATATATATATATATATGTATATATGAATCTGCTTTCATGGAGTAAAAGGCTAAAATATATCAACTTGTGATCTGTGATGGTCAAATATCTATTAAGTTTATTTGACTTTTGCGCAACACTATTTCTGGGCATCTTAACTTCTGTACACTCATAATGTATCTGTGTTCTCAATACAATTGTCCTGAAAAATTATTCACTAAACCCTACTGGCTGCTAAGACTTGGGGATATATGCATGGACTACTTTTATGACACTTGTGGGTCCTTTTTTAAGCTTTAAAGTGAAGCACTGTCCACTGCTGTTGTATTGAAAAGACATACTGCGATGTTCATCAAAACATCTTTTGTTTTCTGCATAATTGTTTGGTGAACTACATATTTTAAACCATCTGTGCCTGTATATTTGTATAATTCTATTCACAATGTCTTTAAGTGTAAACAAAGATGCAATCAGTTAATCTTAAGCACTGAAACAATACAGAATATTTATGGCTGGCATCGTAACTGAAGACAGAATCAGGTCTGTCTCTTGGACTGATTTATCAAGATAATGAGAGGGGGGAGGATGTATTTAATTGTATTACTCAAAAACTCAATCCCACCCCTGTCTCCCTGTTTTACACACAAACAATTAACAGCTTTCTATAATCCGTTAATGTTTCCTTATTTCAAGGTGGCACATTATTTCCATTTAATTCTGCGGCAAAAGTCAGACTTAATTTGCCAGAGGTGTTTTTTTCTCTCATTTAATGTGCATTGGGGACTGTGTCTGCATCTTCTCACGTAGAAGGGAAACTAGTCGCTCATATGAATCAGATCTGAATGTTTAAAACAAGGCTTACAAAGTCTCAATCTTAGCATGAGTAGCTTGATTCATTATGAAGGACAGGACATAAACTTCCCTAACAGCAACTTTTCACCAATATATCAAATATATCTAACTTTATCTCTTGCATTGCTTTCCCTCTCCCATGCACAAACTCTCGCTTTAAGATCATCTATATGCTTGTGTAAAAATATCTTGTAACAGATATAGCCTACACATTCAAAAGTCTTTCTCTTCCATGAAAATGGAACTCAGGGGTGTATCCGAATTTTAGTCCAATCAAATTCTTTCTAAAATGAGCATGTCTCATTCACAAATACCACTTACATCTGATTAGCAATAGTACGTAGAAAATCATGATTCAGAAAATAATAAAATAAATAAAAAATACATAAAGGGATGAGCCCCTTTTAAAGAAGGTGTTTGTTTTCTCTGCATCAAACTTTCTGCAGTCGCCATGTGTCTTTTTTTTTTTTTCATATTTACTTGCATAATAAAGCACAATGGATTAGTGGGACAATGAATCATGGCAACATAAGCATGTTTCATCTTCTTTTACCGGAAATTAAAATAGGTTAAACTGGAGGATGGGCGAGAGGGGCCATAGGTTCAGGACATACGTGGCTCTATAAAGACTGAGGAATGATCTGCATCATTTAAGTTAAATCCAAGTAGCTCACATTGGTCTGTGTAGGGGGCAAAGTGCACAATTAGTGCATAGCAGTTGGATCTAAATATATAATTATTGTGGCATAAAGGGATAATTCACCCAAAAATGAAAGTTCTCTCATAATTTACTCACCCTCATGCCATCCCAGATGTGTATGACATTCTTCTGCTGAACATAAGGATTTTTCGAAGAATATTTTAGCTCTGGTCCTTACAGTGCAAGTGAATGGATACTAAAATGTGATGATCTAAATGGACATAAAGACAGAGTAAAAGTAATCTGTAAAACTCCAGTGGTTTAGTACATGTCTTTAGAAGAAATATGACAGGATTTGGTGATATGTATGATAAATATTAAGTCTTTTTTTACTATCAATTTCACTTTCACATTCTTCTTCTCCATGCATATCACCACTATTGGGCAGGGAGGAGAATTTATAGTAAAAACGTTCTTAAATATTGATCTGTTTCTCACCCACGCTTATCATATTGTTTCTGAATATATATAGATTCTTATGGATTACTTTTATGCTGCCTTAATGTGTGTTTTGGAGATTAAACATTTTGGCACCCATTCACTCGCACTGTATGGAGCTACAGAGCTGAAATATTCTTCAAAAACTCCTCGTTTGTGTTCACAGAAGAAAGTCATTCATATCTGGGATGGCATGAGGGTGAGAAGATTATGAGAATTTTCATTTTTGTGTGAACTATCCCTTAAAGCTGGGTCTCTGTTAAAGGGACAGTTGACCCAAAATGGTCATTATTTTCTAAAAACATTTAGGACTTTCATGGAAATCAATATAATATATTTTTGAGCTGGTTATTTCCATATAATGAAAGCATATATTTACTAGTGACTGAAAATCTCCAAAAACACTAAAATCTGATATTCAAACTATATCAGAAAAAAATATTATTTATTTTTTTATCAAGGAAATGTTATAAACATCTGGCCTGATTTTTGCATTTGAAAATGCATTTATTGGCATTCTGTGTTTCCGTGGGCATGTCAGATTGTGCTACAGTTTATTGATTTGCATATCAATTCTTAGAATGGGTTTTCATAATGAGCTGATTGTTAATAGTTATTGTGTTTTGTTGTGCATGTTATCACAGCCAGTCACTCAAGATATGGAAGTCTAGTATATTTTCGTGAGCTAATTTGTACATGATCAGAACACATTAAAAGTATTGTGTGTATTATCCAAATATTGTATGGAGGCAAATCAATGGCAATAATCCCCACGCGTTATTGGCGCGCGCACGTGCGATAGATTAAAGCAATGCAAGGAAAAATTAAGAACTTGCGCACATGTTTTAAACCCTCACACGTGGTAGTTATTGCTGTGCGAGGAAACCGGAATTACGAAATTTCCTGCATGTGCAATACAAGCTCTCGTAAGAAGAATCTGCCATGGGAGCAAAATCATTCTTCAAACTTTGTTTTGCACGAACACCTTTTAATTTAGTCATTTGTAGGATGGGCTCTTGCTGTTTTGTGTGTAACCTCAAATATAATTGGTTATTTCCTGTTCCAGGAAGTTAGTTGTGATTGGCTCCCTTTTATTTAGAAGAACCAACAATCTTACCAGTTCTTCGTGAGAAACAAGGCTTCATCAAGGGACACTCTGCATGTTAGTCTATATTCCTTTTTTGTTGCTAATTCTTCATATAATAAAAGGGATGATATAATGTTATATAATGTAAGTACTGTGTATCTTTGCCCCAGACACTTTAAAAACAGGAAGTTGACTAGCTAAATGTTGCATTCCTGTGATGTTACTATAGAACTTTAAGAACTGCTATTTATTTATATATAATATACAGTCTGTCTTGTCATTGCAGTTGTAAGACACTTTATAATTAATTGGCAGTCTGTGAGCCTAGGAAAATAAATCATAGCCTTGGCAACAGAAGGTTGCAACGTGTCTGCATCTACATTGGTGACTTTAAAGCACTGATTAAAGCTATAAGGTGACTATATTTAGTTTGCATAATGTATGCCACTTTAGATAAAAAAAAGTAAATTAGTGTACATATAAATAAGTATGCAATATAAAAATTTTAGAGGCTGTTATCAGCCTAGATATTGTAGTCTTGTCAATATGAGTGGTTGATTGTGTTTTATCACGTTTCATCTCGTGTACAAGGGTTCCTACCTACATGCCACCCACAGCTATGCTTTTAGGCCTAAACTGTACATATTAGACTTCTTCACAGGAGACTTTTCAGAGATGACTCTTTTTAGATTATTGCTGTCATGCAAATGTTGATAGATGATTTAACTCTAAATGTGAGGGAACATAAACCACCTCAGAAAATGAATCACACATTTTCCAAGGCTACATTTTTTTTTTTATTTCACACTATATAAAAATACTATTTTTGTTTTTAATCTTACAGTTTCTCCAATGAAAATAACATGTAAAAGATATGATCATTTATTTCAAGGTCGGAGGCCTTATCACAATATGCCACAATGCTATAAAGATGGTAAAGTAATGCCAGAGCTTTTATTCCAAGTCACTTGACCTGAGTAATTGCAGATCTCTTTTGAATATTTTTGTAAGTTATTTGGCCCACTTACAGTCCCAAACCCCAGCCTCTCAAATATCTGTTGCCCCCATAGGAAACAAAAAACATTTAAGGGTTAAGATCACTAAGTGATTAGGGCCGAAATTAACAATTATTTTGACAATCGACGGATTATTCGACTATTCAGTGTTTATTGCAATGATTAAACATTAGCAATTTAACCAACTATGCAGATTGTGCCCCGACTTAAATGGTTGTATTAAACATGCTTGCTAACAATACAGAGGGCAAAATCATCTTTTAAAACTACCTTTAAATGACATTCACTGAATTAAAGGGGGAAACATTTTTTCTTTCATTAAAAGAAATGCACAACAACACATATTATGATTCAATAATTCTGGAACCATCACGTTATAATCTAGCTGCATTAAGCATGCACACTCAAGGGATGAGTGTCCCCACGCATCCTAGATGGCAAGTACACAGCATATACAGTATGTGGTATAATATGGTGAGAGAAATTAATAGTAAATATTGGCTTATTGAAATACAGTATAAGTCAAACATGAGCCAAGATACTACAATACATGTAAAAAGGTGTTTTAGGATCAGTGGACAGGATCAAGCAGATGACCATACAAAACGAATAATGTTAAACTAAAATGTCGAAAAACCAGCAACCTATGTTCTCTGCACGTACCTCTCCTGTTGATCAGCCATCTTGCTGAATTGACTGTCTCGATTTGCCACTTATTACTGGAGTGATACAATTTATAATAGATAAATTGTTCTATGTAGTTGTACCTAACATCACAAGAATGCAACAGCTAGCTAGTAAACTGTAGTAAACTTACTGTTTTTAAAGTGTCTGGCAAAGATAAACAATAGATATGAAATCAGCCCTTTTAAATGAAAAAAAAAAAAAGAAGCAACAAATAAAGTAATAATTTTTCACATGCAGAGGGTCCCTTGATGAAGTCATGTTTAATGAAGAACAGGTGAGTTTGTAATAAAATGGAGCCAATCAAAACTGAAAAGGGAATAAACATTGATATTTGAGGTTACAAACAAAACTGCAAGAGTGACAAAATTAAAAGGTTTTTGTATGAGAAAAGTTTGAAGAATGCTTTTGCTCGCATGGCATGCGCAGGAGATTTCATGTGCACGAGTTCTTTTTCCTTGCTATAATCTAACGTGCATGCGAGCGTCAGTAACGTGCGTGGATTATTGGCATTGATTTGCCGCCATAATAATGTCCTTTGTATCCTAGATGGACATATCTATGCTGGAATCTAATTAAAGTTTATCTTTACTAAATTTTCATTCATTTTTCGATTAATTAGTTTTTTTTTTATCATCGCTTGAAAGATTTTTATCACTTCATGTCGCCTGCTATCAGTGAGTATCATTTTGAAGAGTCCGGTCTCATTAATGGTCACGCAAACATTTATCCAAGGTGACTTCCATTGCATCCAATTACCTTCCACGCCATCGCTCAACCTCAGTCCAGAAAAATAATCAAAGATAGCTTTACCTTTTAGAAATAGACTTCCTTCAGCTCCCAACAGGATCTTCAGACAGACACTGGTTATGCACAGTGAGCAGCTTTGCATAATTTTCCATACAAATGTGCTCACATAGCGATTAAACAATATAGCTCACAAACTGGGACTATCCAAAGATGGGTGGCTATGTTTCCCATACTAAAGAGGCACCCTCATCTTTCTAGGAAGAAAGTGGTTAATTTACATGCCAGATGCATCGGGACCAATATTGTGAAAGCTGCTTTGAAATGTTTGCCAAGCTACAAGCCAAGGTACTCATAATTTAAAATAGTTAAACTGCAGTAAATCTATACTTTTATTAAAAAGTAGCTGGATACACTTAAAGCTTCTTAAAAAATGTTTAAGGGGGCAATAAGAACTAAATTGTTTTTGGAATCAGGACAGTTTGTATCTAGTTCAAAAACTAAGGATCATAAAAATGGTGACTTTAAAATGTAGTCTGAATTCAACTAATAAAACTAATATAACTCCACATTCAGACTAATATGTTTTAGTTTGAAATGCATCTTTTCAGGGGGCCTGAGTAACTCCACCCCTGGAGTCACGAGGTTGAATCCTCCTAAGCAACCAAATTGGCCCAGTTGCTAGGTCACATGGGGTAACCTCCTCGTGGTATCGATTAGGGGTTCTCGCTCTCAGTAGGGTGCGTGGTATGTTGTGTGTGGATTGCGGAGAGTAGCATGAGCCTTCAAATGCGGTGTCATGCACAGTGAGCCACGTGATAAGATGCACGGCACGAATGTCTCAGAGCGTAGGCGACTGAGACTTGTCCTCCGCCACCCGGATTGAGGTGACTAACCACGCCACCACGAGGATCTACTAAGTAGTGGGAATTGGGCATTCCAAATTGGGAGAAAAGGGGATAAAAGAAAAAAAAGAACAAAAGTTTTGGCCTTCTGACCACACCGAGACAGTGCATTACAGGTTTTCGAAAAAGCTCTTCCAAGTGGATTAATATGAATAGGCTGTCTTCGCATTGTAGTGTGGACAGGGTAAATGTAGATATCTGAAAACGATGGTGTGTTTGTTCACTTTCACTTTAATAGCATTGCTAAAGTTAAACGTTACTTTGCCCAACATTCACATTGCATTCCTTTAAAAGGGACAGGAAATTTACCTGGAATTGCTATAGCCTACGGCAATAAGAGGACAATTGCATCTCAGATGGTACATGGAACAGTGATTTATTTTTGCAGGCACAGTAAGGGGATTTAAGAGATTTCATAGGTTTTACTGTGGATGAGCAACTTTTGGAAAACGCTTGAAAATGGCACTGTGGATGGAGAGCATTTTGCTCCAAATTAAACCACCTTTATCCCTCATGCGCCCCAACAGGCTGATTGGGGACCGGGCGTGCGTCGTTCCAGCCTGGCCCAGCCCTCCTCCACTCTACAGATACAAATAAGAGTGCATTTGATTATTACCTCAGTTTGCCGTAACGGTCAATTCTCTGCCAGGTGGCCATATTGAACTATGCACAGTAAACAACAGCAAAACCAAAATCTTGAACATTAAGTTTAGTTCTAGAATTAGTACCATCATTTTCCCCTCAAATATAAATGGCGTACCCTTTCAACCACTTTCAATGAGTAATGGCTGAAGTCCACTTTGCTGCACTCTTGTCTCCACCCCCTATTTTTTTGTGAGAGAAAAATGCCTTTCATTATAGCTAAATTATTCAGTTGTGGCAGCAGCATAATTCACTGCCATTAACTACACACTTCACCACTGTAGATACTAAGGTGTATTTGGGTTGAAATAATCAAGTTAACTTTTACAGTGTGCTCATCATAAAAGTCACAGTGATTAGCCTCTAAACAGAAGGGATATTTCATGAAAGACTGAAGAATTTCATGATGCATTAATTTCCCTGATGAATAAATAAATAACAAAATAAATAACCTCTAAAAGCATTGAAACAACCAGATTGGCCTTAGGCTGGTTCAGGCAGGGTTGACATTGTACTGACATTTTACAGACAAAATGTCGCATCAAGTTATTTCTTGATGACAACAATTAAAATGTATTTCAGCAACTTTTTAAAACATAAATATCTGAACTTCAGCCTGACTTGGCATTCTTTAAATGTTTTTTTGTGTTTCAGTCGGCCATTAAATCACATTTCAAAAGCGTGGCTCTGCTATGCGAGTTCTCAGCCCTTCTTTCTCAAATGCCCTTATACTTGGCTGGATTAATTTAGAGCCAAACCATGCTTGACTGCAGTCTTTCCCACAATCTATGTCTGCCTTTTCTTCACATTTACGGAAAATGAATTCAGACACAAAGCTCTTAACCCTCTCAAAGGTTTTGAAACACTAATGCATGCTGTAGCTGTACCATTCCCCCAATCCTAATATAATCAGTGACCCCTTATTGAATAAAGATGTTTTTTGAGGTTGTGAGAATTCAATATTGTGACTCAACAATGTGTTGTCAAAATGTACTCACAGCTAGATCAGCCAAATTGTCATGTCCATTTTTCAGCTTATTCCAGAAAAGAACAGTCTACTTAGACGGGACACAATCTAACCACGTGGTAGCGTTAAGAATGTGGATGTGAGTCTAACCTGAAGGAATACAGTATAAATCTATTGATTTATCTTGTACCTTGGACTAAGCTATCCTGGTTCTCTTCTTGGTGGGGATTGGTTTAATGCATTCTCTTTCCTTTGCACTACTAATTACTTCCTCACTGACCTCAAGGCACTTTTCCGAAGTTCTGGTGTGAGTGTGTGTGTGCATGATCTATTAGATGCGACCATGAGGATCCCAAGGGCCATAGGCTGCAATCATTTGGCTATAGCAGCTCTGGAATGTGAATTAGAATGTGTAGTCTGGTATTAAACACCACCTTTGGACTAAGAGCAGACATACTTCTCTGGTCTCAGACCCTCAGTGGAACTGTAAAGGCTCCCTGTTTTGCAGTTAGCTTTGTTATCGTAAGCTTTCTTTTACTCCCTAGTGTACTGGCCTAGACTGGTCCTCTCATTTAAACACTGGTGGCTACCTGCATGGGAGCCTATTGAGAATACACCATTTGGCACCCTGTTCTCCCTTATGATTTGCCACTCAGCCACCTCTTCCATAGTTCAGCCCAATTACCAGGCCCCGAATGCAGGTGAATGGATATGCAATTACTAAATGCCATTTCAGTCAATTAAATCTCAGGAGCTTTACACTGTACGCTATAACAGAGACACAGCTTCAGTCTTTCATGTATTGCCGGCAGGGAGAAAAAAGGAGAACAAAATGTTGCCAATTTAATTTCTGAGTTTGGCTGTGTTTCACAGAGTTCAAAATAGATTATTTGATTTCTGGTTATTTGACTTGCTTCAGAATTTTCTTACAGCTTTACTTCCCTATTTCATTCCCTAAAATAAAAATTCTGCTATTATTGTTTTTATTCTGTTTTTCCTCACCCACCCACCTGTATGTTGTAATTTTCTCAAGAATCTTTCTGAAGAAAGCTGTCAAGGTCAAAAAAAGGGCAAAACAAATCATAAAAGAAGTCCATATGATTTATTCCATGCATGTAGGTGCCATCATTACATACATGCATACATACAGGCATACATGTACATACAGTACACAGAGCTACTGTATGGCTTCAGTAGATTTGGAATATAGTGCACAAGCATATGGACTTAGGCCATTGACTTAAGCCTTTATGTTGCTTCTATGGTGTATTTATGACATTTTGGAGCCATGTCAGGCTAGATACTCAATAAAAAAATGTTTTTTTTTTTTAAAAACATGCAAAGTGAATCCACCAGACATATAAAAAGAGATTTACAATTGGTCCCAGACAAGAAAACATGACCTTTTAATCTCAATTAATTTAGAAGTAGAAGGATTGTTGAAGGGTTGTATCTGAATTAGAGTGTTGCCCTTTTAGATGTGTGGTGGTTTAATTGCAGTCACAGGAAACAAAGAGCAAAATACAACCAGGCAAGAAAGGTCATGGCCTGCCATGCACTTTAAATTTATCAATATGGCCCTTCTACAAAGACTATCTCAGAGTCCTTAATTTAACTTTGACAGCTTTAAACCACCAGTGTGAGCTCACCGAAGGACATTATCAAGTTTGGGGGGTGATTGAGCTCTCATCTTAAAGGATAAATTATTGGAATTAGGAAAATCGATTATCTGCTCTATTAATTCTCTATCTCCATGTGAAAAAGACGTAGAGGACAACTGAGGATAACACAGGACAGCAGAGGTTCAGTGATCTAGAGCAATGCCAGTGACAATGTCAATATATATGTTTCTGGTAAAATGTATTTCTTGATATTGACAATTAATCATTTATAAGTTGCTGGCCTCATGAATGTAAGTATAAATCTAAAATAAATATATAAATCTTTCAGTCTTTGGAATTATTTTGTTGTTGTTGTTGTTGTTTTAAACATTATAGAGCTTTAATGTTTTGTTTGCACCAAAAGTCAGTTCATATCATATTAAATTATCCACTTCAAAAGGTTCCACAGTATAATTCAAGTTTTGGAAAGTTTTAAGAACTTACTGCAGCTCCGGGTATAATGAAATCACACTCCTCTGACGACTTGGAACGTGCAACAAATGTTAAGTTGAAGTTGTTTAATTTCAGTCTACATTATTCACATCACAAGCAATACTGCTAAAAATGTATATTTGACAAATATCACACAAAGCACCCCTCCCCAAAATGGAGGCTTCAAGGTTAGCTCAAAATCCATTGACGGCTATTATGGAAACCATAGGTTGTTCTGTTTGAATGGAAGTCAATACTTTTCTGTGGAAACAGCAAATCACTTTTGGTTGATTTGACTACCTGTCCCTTATTTGTCAAAATATTTGCCATCAAATATTCATTTTTGAGTGAGTTTGGACTTGGAGTTTACTCCGAAAAATTGCTGTTTTTAGAGGAATTTTGTGGCAGGTATTAATGCTTTAATGGAACTACCGACTCATTTCTATATGGACTCTGCCAATAGTGATTGGCTGTAGTAAAACTCTGAAAGCATTGTCAATGATGGGATGGGGAGTATCGAGACGTGGGGAAGATCGATCAGGTCTACCGCTGCAAACCAATCTTGAAGCCGAACGCATGTAAGGATATGTTTCTGCGTGAGCATCTTGAACGGGAGTCTGTGTAAGGCCCTGTTGAGAACTCGCAGGTTCAAGATTGGCCACAACCCACCCCCTTTCTTAGGTATGATGAAGTAAGGGCTGTAGAAATCCTTCATCTTGGCTGGAGGGACAGGCTCTATCGTGCTGTTGTGTAACAGGCTTGCAATTTCCGCCCATAGGGTGTTGGCGTTCTCGTCATGTGAAACGTATGGCGCTAAATTGGGGCGGGCGCCTGGTGAACTGAATCATGTAGCTGAGTCGGACCGTCCTGGCCAGCCAGCACGAAGGGTTGGAAAGCAAAAGCCATGCGCCCAAGTACCGTGCGAGGGGCACTAAGGAAACAATCATGTTTGACATACCTGGTGGGGGTTCACAGCGGTGGGGTGCAGGTAGTGTTGCGTCGGGAGACAAAGTCGCATCCCGGGGCACCTGTGCTGAGAAAAGACTCCGTCTCCTGTGGGGAGCTCTATACAGGGGCTGAGAGCTGGGCCCGGGTTGAGGCAGAGCTTCCTGTTGCCTTGCAGCCACAGGGAGATGACCTCGGCGAGCAGACGGGGGTCGGCTCGAGCTGGAATGGCGCCGAGACATGATATGCTGGATCACCTCCGTCTGCTTCTTTACCGTCGAGAACTGCTGGGCGAAGTCCTCGACGGTGTCGCCGAATAGGCCGAGCTGGGAGATGGGCGCGTTGAGAAAGCATGCTTTGTCGTTGTCGCACATCTCAACCATGTTCAGTCACAGATGTCGTTCCTGGACCACAAGGATGGCCATTGTCCCGCCTGGTGGCCACGTTCTGTGGACACAGGTGCATCGGAACCACTTTGTCCACATGGGGGACCTCCGTGTACCCGTGTGCTGCCCCATCATCGAGGGAAGTGAGAGCGGACGAGCGAGGAGATCGGATTTGGGCAGTAAAAGGTGCCCTCCACGACTTCGTCAGCTCATCGTGCACTTCCGAGAAGAAGGGGACCGGGGGATGTGGCTGTGAGCGGCGCCCTGACCTGAGGAACCAATCATCTAGCCGCGAGGGTTGAGGGGAGGACGGAGGGTTCCAGTCCAGCCCCACGCTCACAGCGTCCCGGGCAAGCATGTTGGCCATCTGCGTGTCAGCCTCAAACTGGTGCGGGCCAACCCAAAGGTGGGTCTGACGCTACAACGCTCTCCGATGCAACGGTGATGTCATCATCCAGCTCGTGGGGTCTGAAGGAGACATCAGACTGGTCTGAGACCTGGACGGAAGCAAATGAGCATGCTGGGGGGCAGGTGGTTCGTGGGGTTTTACCTGCGAAGCCGTGCCCGCTGAACTCATCAAATCGCCTCCATCGCCAGCCGGGTCGACCTCCATCCTGTGGGAGGAAGGCGCGACACAGGGGGCGGCTGGAGTGGCATTTCCTTTCAGAAAGGAAAGCCGTGACCGCAACGTTGCCATGGTCAAGTTCTCGCAGTGAGAACAAGAACATCCACAAACGCTGCCTCAGTGTGATCGTGACCCAGACACATGAGGCAGCGCCTACGACTGTCAGAGGCGAGAGATATCTGCAGCATCCAGGAACTAAACACAGGCAGAAAGGCATCTTCAAAAAGACGTGTCTTTAAAAAGACGTTCAATGCCAAATGGGTTACTCTTTTAGAGACGATTTCCAAGCACCCAGGGGCGTAGACTGCACAGGCGTGCAGAGAAGAGAAAGCCGCTGGTAACGCGTCATAAGGTCTAACAGCAAAAGCTCTGTAGAGGTGAGTGGAACAGTCGTGAAACACCAGCTCGCTGGACACACAACTGCTCTGCTCCGAAGAAAAAATCTGAATAAACAGATGCACAATTCCCTCCTTTTATAGCCGTATTTCCGGGGGAGGGACAAGCAAATTCTGTTTGCCAATTCTCATTGGCCTTTTCTCAAAGCTCAGAGGCAACTGAGGCTCTCAAGAGAGACCCCTAGTGTCACTTCACTGACACAACGTCGAGTGAGTGACAGAAGGGGAACAGATCAATATTTCAATCCTTTTGTACAATGAATCTCCACTTTTACTTTCCCTTTCAGAATGTGAAAGTGAAAGTGGAGAATTATAGTAAAAAGGGACTTAAATATCTCACCCACACCTATTATATAAATTCTAATGACAGATTTAACCACTGAAGTTATATGAATTATGTTATGCTTGAGCTTGAAAGGTCTGGTCACTTGCATTGTATGGCTCTAAAGAGCTGAAATATAGTTCTAAATATCTTTGTTTTTGTTCAGCAGAAGACAGAAAGTCATAAACATCTGGGATTGCGTGAGGGAGAGTAAATGATGAGAGCATTTTCATTTTTGGGTGAAAGACCCCACAAAATCTAAATTTGAGTTTTTGTCTTATTGTCCATGTCTGTTAGCTTGAGATCTTCTATCTATATGCTGGTATAATCCTAGCAAATATAGTGCACTCCTTTTAGCAAATAAAACTTTTTTTCTTTTTCTTCTGGGAAATGGGCCAAAAATATTGATGACTCTTTTTCAATTCAAAATGTTTGTCCATTAAAATTATAACTTGAAAGTGCCCTCGCCCCTCATGTTAGCAAGTAGCAAATTATGATTCATGGCTGTGATGTAAACAAAAGACTATTGACTATTTAAAAAAAAAAAAGGACAAGACCTTTGATATGTCCCATCTCAACACCCTGTTTTAATAGAAAATACATCAACACAGTAACACTGTGCACGTCAAGAAATTTCATGGAGTCTTTAAATGTCTCTCTTTAATGCTTTATTCGTTCTTTTGAATTAAATTCATGACCTATTATGCCTTTTATCAGAAACTACTGCCTTTACATGGCAATTACATGCAAGACCTCTCCTGCCTTTTTTATCAAATTAAATTTGCCTTTCTACAACCCCTAGCAAAAATTATGGATTCACCACACTTAAGATGATGTTCACCCAGGTTTTTTACTTTGTAGCAAATAAACGACACAAGACTATTTTTGCTAATAGCTGAACATTCTGGCTTCGTGAATCATCCCTCAAACAAATTGCCCCTCCTCTGGCTTTTATGACAGCCTGAATTCTTTGAGGCATGGACTTCACTAATGAAAAACAATATTCTTCATCAAGTTGGTTCCAACGTTCTCGAATAGCAGTTGACAGATCAGCTTTGCTGGATGGAGCCTTGTAATGAACCAATTTTTTTAATTTCCACCATAAATTTTAAATCAGATTGAGATCCGGACTGTTTGCCGGCCATGTCATTGAGTTGATATTTCCTGAAGGAAAGCTTTAACACTCTTTGCTCTGTGGCAAGATGCATTATCATCCTGAAAAATTACTTCATCATCACCAAACATATTTTCTATCCATGGAATGAGAAAAGTGTCCAGTATTTCAGTGTACACCTGTGCATTGACTGTTGAGGTAATGATTCCCATCTTCCCTGGTCCTTTAACTGACAACCCCATATCATAAATTAGTGTGGAAATTTTATTGTTTTCTTCAAGCAGTCATCTTTATATGTTTTATAAGAACGGCACCAGACAAAAGTTCCTGCATCATTGCTTTGGCCGATGTGGATTTGTGATTGATCACAGAATATCACTTCCATCCAATCATCCACACTCCATGATTGCTTCTCTTTAGCCCACTGTAGCTTTGTTTACTTCTGTTTAGTTGTTTGTGCTGGTTTTCGTTCAGCTTTTCTATATGTAAATCCCATTTAATTTCTTACACTTCTGTCACAAACATTGACTCCTCCTTAGCAAAACTGAAATAATAAATGGGACTGGTTTTGTTAATATTGCATAAAAATATTGCTTTTGTTAATTACTATATTTCACGCATTATTAATTGTTTCACTTGAAATGTCACCACAATGAGACATTTTGTGGATAAAAGGAAATGCATTGCAAAGCCACTCAAACAGAATAAGGGAAGATAATGAACTGCTCGCTGAAACGTGGGTGTGCAGTTCCACTATTCTACATGTCTAATCCCATTCAGACTGCCTTGTTTCACTGCACTGTCGAATAAATGTTATCAAGGTTTTGGGGATCTGTCCCACAAAGGCAACACCAACAAAACAACTGTAAGATAGGTATGTGTACTGTGATGAAACTGTGTCCTGTGATAGCAGCCAGAACCAAGGGGGACTATAATACCTGAAGAGGACATTCTGTTTATCTTCTATTTGCATTCCAATTCATCTCATTGGGAGTTGCTTGGCTGGTGTATGGCCCATGGAAATATTTTTATAAATTCCACGCTTTTATTAGCCTTTTAAACAAATTAAGGCACTGGTATATCAATAATCAAATTATTCTCTGCTTTTGATGTCAAAACATGAACAGGCACAAGACTTACACACATTGGATAAGCCAGTAAGAAATCTGGTAAAGGTGTTTACATGCAACGCAATTGAATAATGGAAAAACAAATCAACCTACGTCGATTGGTTTATGCTTTAACCATTGATGACCTTACCCTGATAAAGGAAAACTGTTTAAGTTGTTACCATGACCTTATACGTTGTAAGCTTATTGAGCATAATCAGTGTAAGAACATGCATGTAAACAAGCTCATTGTCTCGGCATGCACAACACGTATGAACTGTTAACGTCTTGTAATATATATAAAAAAAAGGCTTTTTTTGACATTTTTAAAAGGTGTCTTGCATCTCTGCCAACATCAACAAAATCAAATTAAAGAGTACTGCTATTTGGGGAAGCAACCATTTGAAGTCACAGAAGCTCCAAAACAGGCACCTGTATTGCATACTTTTTCTCTCTATTAAATTCTTCGCTTACTATTAGGGCTGGGACGGTTACCGCATTACCGCAATACCGCGGTCACGTGACTCCAACCGCGGGTCTGAGCTTGTCACCGTCGTCACCGCAAAAAAACAAAAACAAAAAAAACATTGGCCTGCACATGTGTGCACGTTGTGTCTAATGACATGGATTCGTTGTGTCTAATGACATGGATTCATTGATTCTAATGATATGGATTATGTCTAATGATATTAGCCTACATGGATTCAAGGTTTTCTAAACAAAACTTATGAAAATATGGAGCAAATCCGACCTTTCGTGAGTTGGGGAGCGCAATGTTCCATGACACATAATAACATTCCATTTGTATTAGAGATGCTTGCGGATGGGCTATTATTATTTAATCCACAACCGCATCACAAAACTCATCTGTCCGCACCAACGTTTTTTGATAAATTTTCAAAACCGCATCCGTGGCGCTGACTGTTTTAAGGTCTGAAGCGATGCAAAGCTGCTGCTGCCGAGGCTAGAAAGCTCTTGGCTGTTCTAGAAAGGAGACTGATCCAATGCAGCAAAGATATTTTAAAGGCTAAAGTCCCTAGTAGGCTATAGCCTATTGGCTATGTTGTATCCCCAGAATATCAGCAGTGAAGTCCGTTTCGATTGGCGCACAGGGATAAAAATAAATAAATAAATAGTAGCGCACATCGGCAAACCTGACTACTAGGCTACTGTAGCCTAAAATTTTTATCATTTTGTTTTGAATTTTGTTTAAAATGCATTTTAAGATTTCTATTTATTTCTCATGTCTGTGAGGCAGTAGGCCTAGCCGCCGAGTTTCGGTTCATTTATGAGAGAGCTCACAGCGCAAGAGATCGCATCAGCGCTTCCACGTCCTGCTGCTGATTATATGTCTGCTATATTTGCTTCTTATTTATTAATTCCAGGCAATTAGTTAATGAAACAGTGATTAAAATTAAGATACAATTTATACAAAACGAAATTTTAAGTTAAAGAAAGGCTTTCTACAAAACAAAACTTAATAAAGTGGTCAAAATCATGTCTGACCCATCTTCAATGCGAATGTATCTGAGAATAATCTTAAATAAGGAAATCTATACAGTGATTAGTTCATGCCAAATTACTGCTTGATGAAAATTTGACTATTTAAAATTGTGCTCGTTTTTTTTCTTCGGATGTAGGTGACAATATTTAAAGTCTGTCTATCAAAAGCGACTTCTGATGTGTGTGCCAAAGTCTGTCGGGGGGGACTTCTCTGATCCAATATAATGTATTTAATGCGGTTTACCGCTATACCGCGGGAATATCTTGCTTTTCAACCGCGGTTAGAAAAAATCCATACCGCCCCAGCCCTACTTACTATCATGATTAATGTTTGATCAGGGCCTTTTCATGTTAATACAACTTTGATACTTACATTCCACAGTCAGGTCAAAGGTTCTTCACTGACCTTAATACGCTGATTTCACGCACACTGAAAATGAGGCTCAGGTTGGAAGAACCCAGAAGTACTGTCTAACTATAATCTGGACCACTGGAGCTGTGATGTCATTTTGTTGTGTACCAGGCTGTACACATCCTACCAAAGGAAAGAGTGTGTGTAGCAGACCTCTGCCTTTCTTACGAAGGAGGAAGCGGGAGCCGGGTGGACAATCCCACACAAGACACTTTTAATGACACTTGTTGCTTTTCAGCAGCCACATTACACGGACATGCACATACAGCTTCATGCATCTCTCTCTCTCTAACTGTGGCTCTGGCTCCGCGTTATCTCTTTCCCCTCTGATAGCGATAATTCTCCCCCAGCCGTCCATCCTTATCGCTCGGCCTCACCCTGCTTGCCACAGTGTGATTAAGATTTATCCTTCCATCGTTTTCCGAGTGACCCAAAAGCCCGTCGTGAATGGGTTGTAAAAATAAGAAAGGATATTGGACCTCATTTTCAGGTAAACAAATAACGCTAGCGTGTTAGTATGCAAATTGTTGAGTCCTTGGACTGCAAGTTAGACAAGATAAGCTGTTCAGAATGAATAATATGGTAGCTCTCAAGTCACTTAAGCTAACCATTTCTCTCTTTAGATTACAGACAACATGATGGTGTGCTTCAAACATTTTCAGTGGAAACTAAAGACTGCATAATTCGATCGCTCACAGATTTACATAGACTGAGACAAGGACGCGTGCTGACTTTGTTTTTGTGGTGTGGTGAACTTAAACCCAGGAGGACAATTCAGTGAAATTTGAGGTGTGTTATCTTTGTCATTGCAGGAATAATTTATTTTTTAAACTTGATAGCATATTGACATTAGTCAGAAGTGTAACATCTCTTCAGAGATCATGTTGTTAACAAGTTAAATGCATCAGTGTTAGAAAAATATCTTCTCTGCACTCATGTTTTTGTTACAAAATGTTCCCTTTAAAGCCATAAATAGATGTGTTTTTGCCATACATTTAGATAAGCATTAACATGTGAGAATTGTACCCAGCAGTATGTACAATGAGAGTTTTTAATAATTTTTTGTGTTATTTTCTGTAGTAGTACATTTCAAAACCTTCCAAACAAAGTAATTACACGTGTAACACAGCTAGTCTTTCATTTAAGGTTGTAAACATGTCCTTTCACACGTTCATTGTTTCTAAACAAAATGATTGTTGTTATTGTGTTAATGAGAGTATTTGGTTTAATCACAAAAACATAACAGAATTGTTTTTACATTTAGTACTGTAATGTCCTATTGTCATATACCATATACTCATATACCATATTCCTGTAATATCTGGCCTTTGTAAGTTTCTTTCAATTCTGAGTTACATAACTCTTACAGTATCATTTACTGTTTTGGTCAAATACTCTAGCCTCAGATTTGACAGAAAAACTCATGGCAGCATCAGATCTTCATTGATCACACATTAGATAGATGTTAATGGCATTATAGATTTTATTTTAACTTTGTTTGGTAATTTAACAGTATTTGTAATTTGAAACATGTATCTTGCATTGTTTGCTACATAATGTTCCCTATCTGTCACTCACTCGACGTTGTGTCGATGAGTTGACACTAGGGTTTTCTCCTGCGGAGCCCAGACATCTCTGATCTTGAGAAAAGGCCAATGGAAATTGGCGTGTGGAATTTGCATGCCACAATCCGGGACATACGGGTGTGACCCCTCACAAACATTTGACTAGTAGATAGCTTTGTGATAAAGCATCTTTGTCCCCAAGTTATCGTACAAGCGGAGACACGCGGTAAACGGGCAGACGCCATTAACCGGCTTCTCTCCACCCACATTCGCGGCCATACTCTCTGGCCGGAAATCTCACGTGACGTACTCTCCACGAGAGTCACATCCGCCATTTTGTGCGCGTCCTCTCATGTGTTATAGGCTTATTTTGGTTACCATATCTAATCATGTCACTGTTTAGTTTGTAGTTGTAAATCAGAAGTTTATGCCAGTGCTCGAATTCAAACCTTTGTTGTTTTTAGAATTTTGATGATCTACGGACATCAATTTCCTAAGAGAAATTATACTGTCTGGTTATTAGTCCCTGATTCCAGGGTGGTGCCCCATCGACATAATCCTAATTAATGTTCTATTGATTAGGATAATTGACAATTATCTTTGATGATTGTTGAATTTGAAGGATCAATAAGCTAGTGTTAAGTCTATTCAATGTTCCGTTAATTTTAATAATTTTAATAATGTATATTCTATTGAATTTGATGATTGTTGATTTAAAGGATTAAAACTAACATTGATTCTAATCAGTGTTCTATTGATTTTAATAATTGATAATTATCTATGATAATTATTAATTATTGCTAATAACCAAACCCTCTCCTAAACTTTAAGCCCTACAAATGTTAAAAAGAAAGTTCACCCAAAAAGGGAATTTTGTTGTCATTTACTCACCCTCATGTCATTTTAAACTCCTATGACTTTCTTCCACAAAACAAAAAATAAATACATTTGAGGAGAATGTTCAGCCTCCGTCAAGATTCTACAAAAATCTACTTTTGTGATCTGCAGAGGAAAGGAAGTCATATAGGTGTAGAACAACATGAGGGTAAGTAAATGATGTCAGAATTTTAATTTTTCAATGAACTATCTTATAACACGACAATAATTTCTTAGAATAATGAATTAGAATAGAATTCTAGAATAGAATTTGTTTCTAAATAAAACAATATTTTGTAACCATTGTCATTCATTGCTATTAAAGTTAACTGTAATCAATTGTAATGTAATGTAAATAAATATTATAATATAAACTGTGTATAAATATTTTATTAAGACCTACACAGTGCTTAACACAAACATTAATGTTAAAGGGATATCATGTAAAGGGTTTCATTTTTCCCATTGAGTGAAATGACCTTTTCCTCACAACGCTGCCTGACTCGCTTTTCCTTATTGTAAACATTGGAATTACATGATTGAAGTTCATGCTACATAAAATTCCAGCTAACATTTGCTACGAATGAACACAGCTTGAATAAACACAATGTATTTAAATCAGAAAGTCAGAGGTAGCTTGCAATCTATTTTGGCTAAATGTAATGTTAAATCTAACCTAACTCTTTCGTCAAAATATCTTGTGGGATTCCACACCCCACCTCACCCCTTTTTTCAACATCAAAACTCATAAATCGCAGCATCGGGTTGGTGGTCTAAGACGTTGTTTTCCGTTAACTCTGTGATACTTCCCACCTGCGCCTCGCTTTCAACTTCAAAATGGCCGCAGTGTGAAATCTGTGTTTAGATCTATTTAGAATCATATCATCCTGAAGAACCCTTTAGTGCTGAAATGGTTCTTTGCATAGGACATTAGGGGTTCTTTTTTCCCGCCCTTTTGGTTTTTAAATATAATTGTCAATACATTCTTTAAAAGCCACCATGTCATAGGTTGACTCACAGCACTGGAGTCCTGGAAGTTCAACTGACAGCTACATAGACTGTCACCGCAGGTAAACTTTATATATATTTTATATATATATATTTTTGAAACATTTTAACAATTAGTAGTTTTAACAAGATGGATTTCAGAGACAAAAAAATCTGATTAGCTCAGTTAAATGGTTGTGAGCATTTGCTTATTTTTCTTTTGCTTCACTCGCAGTTTTTGAAAGTGAAACTGTGGCAAATTTAAAGTTTACAGTTTATCGTAAATGTGTTGTTTCGGAGCAAACTTAAGATTTGGCCAAATTTGAAGTCATGATTTATACCACTTTTGTTGCCACTATGGCTGTAACTGTTCATGTTTGGGAGATCGCATTTTCTCAGTGTCATGAACATTCAAGAAGAATATTCAGTAAAATGCTGAACTTTCCACAAGCTGTTACTATTCTAAGCATTTGCATGACTAATTGAGACTGATGGACCAACTTTAGTGCTTATAACCTCTAAATAGCAATCGCCTAGTGCAGATTATGCCCCTGGGTGCTTCGACAGCTCTACTAAGAGAGCATATTTCTGCTTTAAGAGCAAACACATTTACATGAACATCTTTTAAAGTCTTTATAAAGATGCCTTTCCATCATTGTGCGATTCCTGATTGTGAAAGGACAAATCTTAACGAATCTTTATGCAGCTCTTTTTCATAAAAAAACATAAACATCCTAAAAGTAGTTCCCCTTCTGTCACTCACTTGACATTGTGTCAATGTAGTGACACTAGGTGTCGATTTTGAGAGCCCCAAAACACCTCAATCTTTGAGAAAAGTTCAATGGGAATTAGCGAGTGGAATTTGCATGCCACTCCCCGGACATACAGGTATAAAAGGAGAAGGAATGCCCACTCTCATTCAGATTTTTTCTTAGGAGCTATGCGGTTGTGTATCAGCGATCTGAATACTACTGCTGTTCCATTCACCTTGAAGAAGTGTATGCTGTTGGATATACGGCACATTCCAGCGGCTTTCTCTCCTTCTGCACGCCTAGTGCAGATTACGCCCCTGGGCGCTTCGACAGCTCTACTAAGAGAGCATATTTCTGCTAAAAGAATAAATTTCCTCTTTAAGAGCAAACACATTTACATGAACATCTTTTAAAGTCTTTATAAAGATGCCTTTCCATCATTGTGCGATTTCTGGATGCGGTCGTTATCTCTCCGCCTCTGATGGCCACGGGCGCTGGCTCACGTGTCTGTGCAGCAATCACACTGAGGCAGCGTTTGTGGATGGTTCATGTTCTCATTGCGGGAATATGACCATGGCAATGTTGCAGTCGCAGCTTTCCTTCTTCTGGGGAAAAAGTCACTCAACGAGCTTTCGATCGCTGCATCGGTGAGCGCACTGGCGATGTCAGAGTCCAAAGGACTCGACTGGGCTGCCACATTCGGGTCTGCCCGCCCAGTCTGAAGCCGACACGAGCTGACCGCAGAGCTGACCGCTATGCTTGCCCGGGCTGCTGCAAATATCAGGTTGGACTGGAACCCTTAGTCCTCCACTGACCCCTTGCAGCCTCAACCACCCCACCCCCCGGTCCCTTTCTTCCCGGATCTGATGAAGTCATGGTGGGCACCTTTTGCTGCACCAAACGACTTCAGGTTCGTTTGCTCTCACTACCCTCGACGGTGTGGCTGCCATCCAGGGTCTGTAGTACTACGTCGTCTCTGGCGACCAAAGCCAACAGTGCTGCTGGACAGGCCACTTCTGCCCTGCATGCCATGGCCCTCCTGCAAGTACATCAGGCCAAGGCACTGAAAGAGCTGCACATGGGTAGTCGTGATCCCGATGTGCTGCAGGAGCTGCAATCGAAAGATAAATCTTTTGTTTCCTTTTGTGTTGTGGTCGCCGCACCCCGAAAAAACTGCAGTACCCACATTGTCAGAAAAAGAGTGGTTTCCTGACTCCTTGGGTCACACAATCAATGTTCACGACCGCTGTTGTCACAGCCGCCAGACACCGAGCACTCGCTGCCAGGCCCAGCGAACGCGCACACCTATGGCCAAGCTGGTTGTGATGAGTCTCGATGATGGCCCAAGTGGCCCTCCTCCTCAGTCGCTAACCCACCCTATGCCAGGCACGCAGAGCAAGGTAAGTGCTTTTTCCGACTCGTCTATGTAATTAAATTCTTCCGGACCGAACTCCAGGCATGTTTTGCTGACAGAGAACGCTTGCAGGTCCCCGACCCTCTTGATGGAAGTATGCACTTTCAGGAGGGCGGACTTTAATGAGACAGCTTTTAACTCGACTGACTCTAGGGGCTGAAACGGGGCTCTGTGAAGGCCCAGCAGGACCACAGAGTGGTCCCATGAGGGAAAGAGGCATGGCCTAGGAGGGTTCAGCCTCCTGGCATCTCTCAGGATCCTGATGATCAGGTCATGCTTACCAAGGGACTTAACTTCAACTGCTGCCCTATAGAAGGAGTCCTGGCCTGAGTTGTACTTTATTGTCCCCGTTTGGGGAAACTTGGGGGGTTCTCAATAGGCAACATTTCTGCATTTCATCACATCATCACCCGAAAAGATAACAATACAAAGGGTACATCAAATACACAACAATTTAACATAGCATACATTTCCATCAATCATAAAAGTATATCTTTCAATAAAGGCATCTAATAACATAAATATTCTAAACATGATAGAAACATACAATCTAAATAATTTGGCATCATTTAGCAATTTAATAGAAAAAGGCAAAAAGGAATTTTTAAATCTATTAAATTTACACCGTAAGGTGTAAGGGCATTCCTTCTCCATTTAATACCGGTATGTCCAGGGGAGTGGCACGCAAATTCCACTCGCTAATTCCCATGGGCCTTTTCTCAAAGATTGAGGTGTTTCGGGGCTCTCAAGAGTGACCCCTAGTGTCAATACATCGACACAACGTCTCATTCCCTCAATCAGGGAACAGAGGTTACGGCAGTAGACGTTCATTTGAATTATACTGTATGCTATATTCCAAGTCTTCTGAAACCATATGGTAGCATTGTGTTGTTATTCATTGCTAATCTTAGACTCCATTGAAGCTCTGAAATCTCATTCACAATCATGTTCAGATTCAAAATTAGTGCCTTGACTTATCACTCCAGGTTTACCATTATACTGACAAAAACACATTGTTTCTTGTTTGTCTTAATTTAATAAACCGCACCAGTTTATATATACAGGATAGAGTATGAGATCTGAGAACTGCATTAGAGGATTTGCCATTAATAACAACTTAAATTTCAGTCTGTTCCTTACACAAAACTACTACTACTTTGGACTACTTGCAATCTGGTCACTATGTACTACTTGTAAATAAACTGTACAATTATCAGTTTGTTTTGTTACCAATAGCATTTTATTTAACACTATCTTCTAGTGTGCTTCATAGTCATCGAAGTACCATTATGTTGTTTTCCCTTACAAGATTTTGAAATGACCTAACTTCATTGACAAGTTTAAGGAGCAACAAGAGAGCTTTAATCTATTTTGTTTATTCTGCTCCACCTGTTTCATTGCATGTGACGTATGCAGACTGTTGCTAGCAGTGTAAAGATTCTCTCAGAAGCAAACATGTGCCAAGGATTAACTGTGTGGCACTCGTGTTGCTCTGGTGCACCATCTGTTTACCTGGCAGTTAAACGCAGGCATCACTGAGTTGGATAAATGGCCAAGCATTTCAGAAGTAAACTTGAGCAGATGGGCTGGTACGAAGGGTTCAGTGAAAAGTTTGTAAAACCAGAGAACGTATTCTTCCCCTTCCAAATCTAGGATACTCTTAAGATATTTAATTGCCATTTCCTCACAGCTCTGTCATTTCTCTTTCCTATTAAAGCAAGTTAAATGAAGGAAGTTAGAAAGATAATGAACTCAGCAAAGCCACTGCATAGTATAGCCTGAATTAACATAGAAGACAGGTCAATTATGTTTGTGAGCAATAGTTATTGGAGGAATTAATTTAGATAATGTTAGCTAATATTCTTGTTAAAATTAAGTGAAAGGAGAAAAGGTTAGCATTTCCATGCTGCTTTAGGCTGGTTTGTGCTGGTCTAAGCTGGTTTTAGGCAGGTGAAGCATCAGAAAAAGATTTTTCATGAAGAACATTCACTTACCTTCTTAGCTGCCACACTACATCACACATATGGACCCTAAAACATAAATAGGAATTTGAACAAGCATTTTCTCTTTTATCATGCCTCACATTGTTACATTTGCATCCATGAGAAGTTTGCCATTCTAACTTAAAACATCATTGCACGGGCTATGCCTGAATAAAGTTTCCATTTATAGGATTGTTATGGAGCAATTAACTTTATAACCTCCTCATGTCTGTCAAAAATACATGAAGTGTGGAGCTATTAAGCATGAACCAGCAGGATCAGTGCACCTCCTTGAAAATACTAACACAGCTTTTTCCAACAGTTGTTGCAATCTTTGAATTAATTTTAGCTGGACAGTGTATTTTAAGCCTGCTCAGTATGGCACTACATTGCTATTTTTCATGGAGTTTTAGAGAACAATGAATCACTGACGATCCCCATGTGCCTGGAATGTCAGGGTGTGCTAGTGGAAGCATGCAGCAAGTCCAGACATTCATTAACTGAGGCAGCTACACCCTAGAGCTGAAGACAGAACAGACAGAATGTCATACTATGTTCTCTAGCATCCAGCGCTGATTGTAGCTATGTGTTAGGCTGATCTGAAATCTTAACGCTAAAGGCTCGAGTATTCTTAGTTGTTTTTTCCACATGTTGTTACGTCTCAAAACCTTTGCGCGCTTAGACTTTCAAAGTATACTCTTTTGACCGTGAGTGAATACAAATGCGTTTAACGCATGCACACAATGCCTGCTTTGTTATAAACTTTAGTCAACCTAGTCTCAAACTGACTTTTATGTATTTTATGTTTTGCTGCAGTTCATGGTAAAATTAACACTATAGGTGCTACAACAAATGTGTGTTTTATTCACTTTCACACAAATCACAAATACAATGGCTGATTATGTTTATATAAGGACTTATTTTTTGCTCTGCAGTATTACTAACACACTACTACTGTATGAAATGAATATAGTTTACAATACATCATTTAAAAAATTATACATTTGAACTAGGGCTGTCAATCAATTAAAAATGTAATTGAATTAATTACATGGTATACCGATTTATTTATCAAATTAATCACATCTAAAAATATTTGCATAGAAATCTAATATATAATTTAATATATCATGTTGAAATAATTATACACTGCTTGGCCAAAAAAAAAGTCACCGTTTGTATTTAAATATGCAGATACTTAATAGTGATTGGATCATTATTGCAGTGATTAATATGTTTCAGTTGGCAACAATTCTTCTAACCCTAACTGATGCAGTGTGTAGCTTCTCATTTCTTAAACAACCATGTCGGAAGACGTATTTTGTGGTCGTAGAAAAGATGTTATTATGTTTCAAAAGCGGCATAATATTGTCCTGCATCAAGCAAAGAAAACCACTAAAGCTGCGTACACACTGTGAGTGACGTCGCGCGAGACAGTGACACCATCGCATTCATTTTCAATGAGAGCACAGCGACTTCCGGCGACACAAGCTGTCGCGACCGTTGAAGACTAGATGTGGGTGTGTCCGGCGACGCGACAAAGTTGAGACAAGTTCAACTTTATTCAAGTGAAGAGCGACATACAGAAGCAACAGCCAATAGGAGAGAAGACGGGATAGCTCACGCGATCCTTCTCTCACTTTCAGCTCCTGCAGTAACGGAAAGATGGATGAAAGGCTAATTCTTGCTGTTAGCAATTTTCCAGCCGGTGGTACTCGCCGTGCTGACTCCGAGATTTAATGGTTTTGCGGACCCAGACAGACCGGCGTTTGCATTTTCGCCGCAGATAAACAGCCGCTATTGCAAAGAGCACGCCTTGTTTCTCATTCATCTTTGATATAAAGCATTTTATGTACGGATTCCATTTATATTTAGTCTTTTCCCTCCAAAATGTTTGTTTTTAGCGGCAAGAAGAGCAATTCGCTGTCAACAACAATGGAATGACATCCGTGAATGTTATTTATAAACGTTACTAGGCAACCAGTAGTGGGAACGCCCACAAGCGACTTCACTGCCAGCCAGCCACTGGCAACCTGCAGCGACAAAGTCGCTGGCAGTGTGTACACAGCTTAAGGAGATTGCTGAAATCACTGGAATTGGGTTAAGAACTGTCCAACGTTTAAATAAACCTGGAAGGTCCAACGGTTTATTAAAACCTGGATGGATAGTGGTGATAATTAAAAGGCATTACATTACTTTGACAGATGAGTAAAGCACTGATAAGACTGGCTTTAAAACCCAATAATATATAGTTTATTCCCATATTATTGAACATAAGGCAATCATTGGCCTACAGATCACAATTGAATTGAATTTGCCAATCATTTCAAGATTTATTATGAGGCCTTGTCTAAGGACACATCAATGTACTCCTGCATCAGACAGATGCTTTTGGAGCGTCTCACTTTGGTTGCGTTGTGTCATAAACATTCAGTTTTTTAGGTCGTTTTGTCAGGTTAAATGTAGTTTGAAACTTAGAAAAACACGTCTTGAGATCCCTGCTCTCCATCAAGTTTTGAATGAAATAATTCATCCTTCTGTTGTGCTGTCTGCTGTAAGTAAGTGTGGTTTGTTGTTCTCTGTGTAAGCTGCGTGTTGCCTATACAGCTGGATATTTGCTTACTGCCCCCTGGCAAAAAAAGGTGGTATTTCAAGCTTGAATTAATATGATGGTATGAATATTCCTTATTATGGTCCAGGGATTTGATTAATTGTGTTTTTTTTTACATGTTATTTTTATATAATTAATCGCACTTAATTAACGTGTTAAATTAACAGCCCTATAATTTTAAAGCTTGTATTACAGACCCACCTAGATTTACACACTTATTTCAATGTGATTAACTTGCGCAGTAGCTCATCTCATATAGTGTTGAACTTTGAGCTCAGAAGAACACAGTTCGAGTCTGTTTTGTTAACCTCACGTTTTCTTTTTTAAAATTCTATTGGTTAGGTTTAGGTTAAAGTTTTAGGTTATGGAGGTAAGTTTTACTCAGTGAAACCTATAACTAATATTCACCTGATTATGTCCGATTATGACACTATTTCACTCACTTTTGGGACACCCCGCTGGACATTTCAATAGGAAACTGCAGCAAAATCTGAAATAAAGCACAATTTAATTTAGCAAATATTTTGCCACAGTCACATAATATTCATGAGACCAAGTTGTCTTTAGAACAGTCAATGGTAGGCACATGCAACAATAGCTGCTTTTTGACCATCATGCCGAATGGTTCTGAGCATGGTATGGAACAGTTACAGTAGCATATCCACATGAGCATGGTTTGGCACGGCACAATTATAAATCGTTCTCAGCCAAGAATTTTCAGCACAGTTAGGTGGAATGGCTTATACATGGTGAATGGTAAATTTACCAACGTCAAGGTAACTTATAGAGCTTTTAGTTGTTTCTAGCTTGCCAAGTTTGATCATATTTGACTGAAGTGTATCTTCATGATTTTATGATGATGGTTTAACTATTATTGTAGCATATATTTATTTATTTACAAGCCTTTTTCATCAGGGAAGCAGATTACAAGCTCATTAAAACTCAGAATATATCAATATATTCTCATATATTATTTTCATAAAATACTTATAAAATATTTAGTAAATAAATATCTATTTTAGCATGTCTGGGAACTTTTACATTTCTGCACGTTGGTGTCAGGTGGCCCTCATGATGATAAACCTCTCCTCTTATTCTGTTTACTTTCCTTTTTTGCGACTTGGTCCATATCTTTTCTGTGTATTAGCAGAGTAAAACTATGGGAAAAAGCAGTCATAAATTCTGGAACATGTGATAATCTTCCATAGTGCACTTGCTCCAATATTTACCTCTCACACTGTCGCCACGGACAGATCTGTTGCGTTCGTACATTCTCCTGATTTATCCCCACCGCAGTGGAAAAAGATGCTGTAACCATGGCAGTTGGCCCGGATGGGCATGGAATGGTATGGTTTTGCGATGAAAACTGTTTGGCCTTGTTGTATTTTGAATAGCATTATGAGTTCTGCACCTGCGCACCCCTATGTTGAATTGGACTGATGCCATGCCAATAAACAGTGTTAGACGTGTTAAGAGTTAACTTCGATCTGGTTGTCAGTCTTAATGTTTGTGTAAGAATAAAAACACAACAGAATTGGCGATGAGGACATATGTGACCTGTTGTGCAACAGAAAGGATGAATAAAAACAGGGGCTCGTGTCTGGCATACACCAAACGTTATGCCAGCTAGCTTGTGGGATGTGTATCAAAGTGAGTAAAGTGCTACAGAAAATGTTTCAATAAAGGACATATTAAAACGGACTGAACAAAACCTCTCAAAATGTCTGGATTTGTTGGGCAAATTGATGCTTTTGACAGTATGGTCGAAGACTGGGCAACATATGTGGAGAAAGTTGAGCAGTATTGTTTAGCCCAGTGGTTATCAAGACTGTTCCTGGAGGCCCGCCAACGCCACATATTTTGTATATCTGCCTTATCTGACACACCCAATTCAGGTGTGGAATGAGCTGATGAGTTGAATCAGGTGTGTTTGATTAGGGAGATATCCAAAATGTGTAGTGTTGGAGGAACAGGTTTGGGAACCACTGGTTTAGCAAACAACATCGTGAACGAGAGAAAAGTGGCCGTTCTCTTGAGTGTAATGGGTGCTAAAACATACAAACTCTTGTGCAGCTTAATTGCATCAGTAAAACCAGTTGAGAAAACATTTAAAGACATCGTGGAAGTGTTGCAAATGCATTTGAATCAAAAGCTTTTAAACATAGCCGAGTGCTTTCAATATCGGATATTCAAGTCGATTTCAGAGTACGTGGCTGAGCTTTGAAGATTTGCAGAGCATTGCCAATTCCGCAATGGGTTGTCTGATGCACTTAAAGATAGGCTTGTTTGCGGTCTGCACAGCGAGAACATGCAAATGCAGCTGCTTACTGAGAGAGTTGACTCTGACGTGAGCATTAGGAATCACGGTTTCTATGGAAACAGTGCAAAGGAAGCTTTCAATTAGCAAAGAAAGGTGACAGCTGAATGTCATGTAAAACAAATTTGCAACAAAACGAAGGGACAAAATTCCAGCTCATTTCAGATGTGGTAAAAAGTCACACAGTCCTGCTGACTGCTGTTTTAAAGAGAAAGAGTGCAGACCATACCACAGGAAAGGACACATACAGAAAATGTGTGCGACAAAAAGATAAGAACATTTGCAAAACTGCACTGGCAGCCAAAAGTTTGGAATAATGTACAGATTTGGCTGTTTCGGAAGGAAATTGGTACTTCACCAAAGTAGCATTCAATTGATCACAAAGTATAGTCAGGACATTACTGATGTAAAAACAATTACTAATTTGCATATTTGCAATAAACAATTTGGTACTAGAAAATCACTTGCCATTATATCAACCACAGTTGAAAGCTATTTGGTTCGTAAAACGAAGCTTAACACTGTCTTGGTTTTTGTTTTTGATATGCCACAGTATGCAATAGACTGGCATGTCTTACGGTCAATATTAGGTCAAAAATGGCAAAAAGAAACAGATTTATAGAAACTTGTTGGTCACTCATTGATTTGAGGAATGAAGAGGAATTTCGATGCTTGAAATTGCCAAAAAAATAATAATCAGAAGATTTCGTATAAAGGTATATACTAAAGTCTTCAAAGACAAAGGACAACTGGCTCTAACAAGGACATAAATAGATGTGGAAGGCCAGATGTAAAACTAAACAAGAGGATAAGTTTGAGTCTCTAGTTTGAGAAATAGAAGCCTCACATATCCTCAGTTGACAGCTTCATTGAATTCTACCCGCTCAACACCAGTTTCATGTACAACAGTAAAGAGAAGACTCAGGGGTGCAGGCCTTATGGGAAGAATTGGAAAGATAAAGCCACTTTTGAAACAGAAAAACAAAAAGAAAAGGTTAGAGTGGACAAAGAAACAGAAAGCGTTATGGATCTTAACACCATTCAGCATTTTTGGGATCAGCTAGACTGTAATGTGCGTGAGAAGTGCCCAACAAGACAGCCACATCTATGGCATGTGCTACAGGAAGCATGGGGTAAAATGTCACCTGGACAAACTGACATCTAGAATGCCAAGGATCTGCAAAGCTGTCATTGATGCATGTGGAGGATTTTTTATGAGAACTCTTAAGTAGTTTAAGAATTTTTTTTTGAAAATGTATTGGTCATTTTTCACGTTATTAATGTCCTGACTACATTGTGATCAGTTGAATGCCGCTTCTAAGTAATGCAAGTACCCATTTTTTCCCAGAAGAACAAAATCTGTACATTATTCCAAATAAATAGTATAAAGAGACATGTAAATTATCTAAATGAGCCAGGTTCTGAAGATTCTGATATGGCAGGCTTGTCAGGCATAGAGCCATATTCTCTTAAAGAGACAGACTGGAAAATCATCTGGGTGACTCCTGTCATTGAAAGGGCCAAATTGAAGATGGAACTAGACACAGGTTCAGTACTGTCAATCACATCACACAAGGATTACAAGGAATATTTCACCTTCATTAAACTGAAATGCACAGCAGTAATGTTAAAGACATACAGGTGAAACTCGAAAAATTAGAATATCGTGCAAAAGTTCATTAATTTCTGTAATTCAACTTAAAAGGTGAAACTAATATATTATATAGACTCATTACAAGCAAAGATATTTCAAGCCTTTATTTGATATAATTTTGATGATTATGGCTTACAGCTTATGAAAACCCCAAATTCAGAATCTCAGAAAATTAGAATATTACATGAAATCAATAAAAAAAAAAAAGGATTTTAAATACAGAAATGTCGGCCCTCTGAAAAGTATAATCATGCATATGTACTCAGTACTTGGTTTGGGCCCTTTTGCATTAATTACTGCCTCAATGCGGCGTGGCATGGATGCTATCAGCCTGTGGCACTGCTGAGGTGTTTTGGAAGACCAAGATGCTTCAATAGTGGCCTTCAGCTCTTCTGCATTGTTTGGTCTCATGTCTCTCATCTTTCTCTTGGCAATGCCCCGTAGATTCTCTATGGGGTTCAGGTCAAGCGAGTTTGCTGGCCAATCAAGCACAGTAATACCATGGTCATTGAACCAGGTTTTGGTACTTTTGGCAGTGTGGACAGGTGCCAAGTCCTGCTGGAAAATGAAGTCAGCATCTCCATAATGCTTGTCTGCTGAAGGAAGCATGAAGTGCTCTAAAATGTCCTGGTAGACGGCTGCGTTGACTCTGGACTTAATAAAGCACAGTGGACCAACACCAGCCGATGACATGGCTCCCCAAACCAACACAGACTGTGGAAACTTCACACTGGACTTCAAGCATCTTGGATTGTGTGCCTCTCCATTCTTCCTCCAGACTCTGGGACCTTGGTTTCCAAATGAGATGCAAAATTTGCTCTCATCAGAAAAGAGGACTTTGGACCACTGAGCAACAGACCAGTTCTTTTTTTCTTTAGCCCAGGTAAGACGTTTGACATTTGAAGCCCATGTCCAGGATCCGTCTGTGTGTGGTGGCTCTTGATGCAGTAACTCCAGCCTCAGTCCACTCCTTGTGAAGCTCCCCCACACATTTGAATGGCCTTTCCCTGACAATCCTCTCCAGGCTACGGTCATCCCTGCTGCTTGTGCACTTTTTTCTTCCACACTTTTCCCTTCCACTTAACTTTCTATTAATGTGCTTAGATACAGCACTTTGAGAACATCCAACTTCTTTTGCAATTACCTTTTGAGGCTTTCTCTCCTTGTGGAGGGTGTCAATGATGGTTTTCTGCACAACTGTCAGGTCAGCAGTCTTCCCCATGATTGTGAATTCAACTGAACCAGACTGAGAGACCATTTAAAGGCTCAGGAACCCTTTGCAGGTGTTTTGGATTAATTAGCTGATTAGAGTGTGACACTTTGAGCCTACAATACTGAACCTTTTCACAATATTCTAATTTTCTGAGATTCTGAATTTGGGGTTTTCATAAGCTGTAAGCCATAATCATCAAAATTATATCAAATAAAGGCTTGAAATATCTTACTTTGCTTGTAATGAGTCTATATAATATATTAGTTTCACCTTTTAAGTTGAATTACTGAAATTAATGAACTTTTGCACGATATTCTAATTTTTCGAGTTTCACCTGTACACAGAGAATGTTGTGCCAGTGGGAAAAGTCAAGGTCAGAGTTAAATGTGAAAATAAAAGGTTCATTGTAATGTTTGCATTGTATGTGTGTGTTCATGTATTTCATGTCTTTAATTTTGAAAAGTTTAGTTCCTGTCTAAACTTTAGTCATGTGATTTCTGTTTCCCCTTCATGTTCATGTGTCTTGATCCATGATTGTTTCTGGATTGGTTCATGGTCATTGGCTTGTTACTCATTATCAGTTCTAGTTTGTCATTGGTTTTATTTTGTTAGTCTTGTTATCTTGTTTATAGTTCTGTCTGTTCATTGGTTGTCTTGTTTCCCATGTCATGTATTTAAGCCCTCATGTTTACCATTGTCCTTTGTCTAGTATTGAATGTGTATATTGGTAATGTCATCTAGTCTATGTCAAGCCAGGTGAAGTTCATGCATGGATTTACGGGTTTTGGGATTTTCACTTCTGTAAATAAACAGCACTTCGTCCTACGTCGTCATCATCATTGCCAGCAGCTACAACATTACATGCGTATTGGACCTGCTTATTGGAGTAAATACGGTAGTTATTCTGACTCACTGTACAGTGAGCATGGAAAATGATAAAGAGACAGCAAACGGGCTTAAAATGAATTAAACAACAAATAAACATGCAAATACAAATCTGAGTATACATGATGTAATGTGAGTCATGACAATCAGACGGTGAGTGGAGCAATAGAGACTGTTTGTGCAATCATGAGTACTATTAGCTATCAACATGAGTGCTCTTGTGTCAATCAAACAAGTGCACTCTCCAGGTGCTTTCAATATCTCATCAGTCACTCATCTAAGCACTATTCCCAATTTAAATCAGAGTGATGTTGGTCGCAATGCCACTTATAACAGATATAACCGTTTAACCTTATATAACAGCATCGCATCTTTAAGTATTTGCTTAATAATTAGTGATTTGTATTGCAACAAATGCCAAAGGCAGTAAACAAATCATAAAAACGAATGATTCCTCATAGGAGCAGTTTTGGAGCTAGTAATAGACAACTTTCTTATTTTTGAACTTGTCTCTACTGTGTGATGCCCTCATGGTTTTTACTGGTTACCAGGATGTCACAATGACCTTTGATATTTGACAACAGAACTATTCATAACTGTGTTCAATACAAATAAATGTTAGCAATTCACAACGAATGTAATTTACTGTGTGGGGCATATGCATAGCTGCAGAATATAACTTGCAAAAATGTGGCTAAGGGAACTTTAAAAAAAAATCTTATCAGTGCACCACTACCTTTACCTGTTACAAGCGCTCAAATTCAAAGTGAGACAAGGTGTGATCCAACACTGGCTAAAGTGTTTGACCTGACAATGAAAGGATTTCCAGTAAGAAGAGATCCACAACTCCCAGACTACTCAAACCATCGTGAACAGCTTTCTGTGACACAAGGATGCATTATGTGGGGTATGCGGGTGGTTGTGCCACCTAAGCTCCCAGACAAAGCCCTTAATTCAAAAAGCACACTTGGGAGTTGTTAAAATGAAAAATCTCACAAGAAGCTATGTTTTATGGCATAGGTTAGATTGCCAAATCGAAGACCTAGCCAAGTCATTCCCTGGTTGTCAACAAACTCAGTGACAGCCTCAAGCAGCACCTCTGCCAGTGTGGAAATGGCCATCAGTCCCTGGCAGTGAGACTATATCGACTATGTGGGGCCCTTCCTCGACAAGATGTTCCTTGTATTAGTGGATGTATAATCAAAATGGCCAGAAGTATTTTTGGTCAAAAACGCCACATCCACAAAGACAATTGACCTGCTCTGAACATTGTTTTCCCTCACTGGCTTACCAGAGCAGTTGGTCAGTGATAATGGTTCACAATTAACCTCAGAGGAATTCCAGTCATTCGTTAAAGGAAACAACATTAAGTACATGACATCTGCTCCTTACCACCCTGCAATGAATTTCTTGGCTGAATGCTTCATTCTGTCTCTAAAACAGTCTCTGAAAGCCATGGGAGGAGAGAGAGTACCACAGCAAGAAACCAATATAGATACTCTGCTCACTCAACCACTGGTCAGTCTCCAGCCACACTTTTCATGGTGTTCGTTCATATTTAGACTTACTAAAAACTGACCTGCACCAACTAATGCAAACTAAGCAGTGTGGCCAAAGAATAAAACAGTCACCACTCAGAACCTTTCAAACTGGTCAAAATGTGCTTGCCTGAGACTTTAGACTATCACACCAAAAGTGGCAATTGGGTACAATACTGGACAAGACTGGACCCATAACTTTTTCTCTAAAACATTCTAAAAAACATTGTGTGGCCCAGTCACATTGATCAGCTTTTGGATGCTACAACACAGATTAATACCTCTCAAAGCATTGCAGAGAGCGTGGAAACCTCACAATCCTCAGATGAGTATACTTTTATATCAATAGAGGCTCCATCAGAAGCCACCGATGTGAATCAACCAGAAACTGTTGAACAGTACAGCTCGCAACCTTTTACACAGGATGCTGGGTATTGCGTTATCCTGTGCGTTTTACTTAGTGATACACATATACACATTATCGCTTACACATATACACAAAGACATATAAGAGATAAGCTCATGTGAAAACAGTAATACAGTTGTTTACAAAATTGACTAACTTGCAAGTGTTGCAATATATCTTATTTTGAAAAATAAGATATATTGCAAATTGGTCAGAGTAACCAAATATGTTATGTTACATTTAAATATACTGGATCTGTTTAATGTACAAATGTTGTTGAGAAATTTCAGGTGTGTGTAGCTTGATGTAGGGTTAAATCAAGGCTGGAGGATAGGAATTGTTATGTTTTGAGCTTATAGCATTATGAGTTCTGCGCCTCTGCACCCCTTTTGCAAGATTTAAGCTAAAGAATAAAAATCTGTGATACCATTGTGGTTTGATTTTATTGCTGATTTTAAATATATTATTTGAACATAAAATTGACCTACCATTTTGAAGATTTCAGAATTTCCTCTTTCAAGAAGATAGGAGCTAGGTGTACTGCATGACTGAAAATACAAATACAATATGGCTGCTGAGTGACCTGACTTAAAGAAAGACTTTGACCAAACTCACACTCAAACTGTTGGTATGAGTCTTGAAAAAGTATGGGGGTCAGTCTGGTTTTAGAAGGCGATTGTCACTCTTGTTTATAACCAAACTGTCTGATCGTAACTGTATTTAGCACAATAACACAAGACTGACAAATGCACTCTGCTGCTGTGTGAATGTAGACTATTATTTTTAAACTGTACGGACAGTGCAGACAGCAGAGATGCCTAGTAACATTGGCTTTAAGATCTTTGACAAGTTTAAGGCCTTTCTATCATCTTAAGATCCTTTTGGTAATGTCAACATTCAAACATCAATACATGATGCAAGCAGAGTGAAAAGGCCAGGGGCTTTCATGGCATGGGATAGGAGAAAAGAAGTAAAAACCAGTCCTTACTTTATCTCCCAAAGCATGAGCCACAAATTGACTATATCTCATGTTCTCATCATATTTTTCTCCCTTTCTCTCATCCTTTCACCTGCTCTCATCTCTAGATTGACTGGAAATGTAAAAAAAATTATATTTTTCAGATGCACTGAAGAAGAAATCAAAAAATCATTATGGTTTATAGAAAACGGGGAGTGCATTTCAAAGGTGCTTTTCCCATCGCACTGTGCTTTGTTAGAGGTTTCCTCTTCTGAAAATAGAGAGCAATTTATGGCTGATGAGAATTTTTCATCTAAAATGAAATGGTCTATTTATTATTATATACTTCCCAGGCACACATGCATAAACAAAAATTAAACTTGGCCTTTCAATAAACATCCGGCTTGTTTAATACTGGAAAAATTACTGCACTCCCCTCTTTTGCCATTTTTCTCCAATTGCAATATAAGCTTTTTATAAAGTAATGCATAGAAATTAATTTTGGTCACAGAAAAGCTATTCCATTTTGTAGAGCACTTCTAAATGCTTTCAGCGGGAGATGTAGAATAATTTCTAGCTGCAGTCCTGGGTTCAACCAATTGTGTGAGATTGGGGTGTGACTATCTGTTTTTCCGACCAGTAGCAGACAGGGACAGTGTTCAGGAAACCTGTTTGAAAATAGTTATTATTTTTGAAAATCTGTTTGGTGTTGACACGAGGCACTTAACCTTAATCAATGTTTTTGACTTGAATAAAAGCAGATGATTTAAATGTTACCACATTAAGCACATTTTTTAGATACCTAATGATATTTTTTTTACACATTTTACTGTCACGAACCCCGCTCCTCTGCCCCATCCCCGCTTCGTCGCACACACACTCACTCCTCGAGCTCGCACGCTCGTTCCGCCCCCTCGAGCTCGCACGCTCGTTCCGCCCCCCTCGAGCTCACACTCGTTTTGCTCCCTCGAGCTCTCACGCTCGTTTTGCTCCCTCGAGATCTCCTGCTCGTTAGCAGGTCTCTCTCCTCGGGCTCACATGCACGCTCCTATGGCCAGAACATTATGACCACCTGCACTCGTCTCAATCACCCCTTTATTCGTTTCACCTGCACTCGTCTCATCACCTTTCATTGTTTACACCTGCACCTTCCCCTATAAATACCACAGCAAATCCGTTTCACGGGTGTTGGTTATTGTATTTAGTTTCCCGTGTCTTTGCCCCCGCTAGTCTCGTCTAGTTTTGATCTCCTCTTGTACTCCTCTTGATTACCCCCTTAGCTTGCCAACTCCTCGTTCCCCTAGTAACCCAGTCTACTCCCTTTGTTAGTTTACCCGCCTCTCCATCCTGTTTACCCCGGCTTTGACCCTCGCTCCCCTCGACTACTCTCCCGGATTTGCCCCCTTTACTCTCTTTGATTCCCCGGCTTTTGACCCTACGCTTCCCTCGACAACTCTTCACTGGATTTGCCCTTGTTTTGTACTTTTGCCTGCTTTTATTGTTAGCAATAAAAGCAGTTTTTGACTTACATTGTGACTGTCTCATCTTGTGTGTGTGTGTTCGCTACATTTACAATCTTCAAGGAACCTTTGGGTATGGAGTAAAAAAATTACTCAAAAAGGCTTTATTCTTTAAATTAACGATATACTGTGAGGGGGCTCGCCAAAGGATTTAATGGAACACCACTTTGCATGTCATTTGAATCAGTAACCTTTGTATTCCTGTGAGGCAACCTCTGTCCTTTGCACAGCAGCCTTGAGCTGCTTATTCTCCAAGAATGATTGGAAATGGTGATATTGTTGTATGAATATGGACTATGAAATGGACAAAATTATTTATTTGAGGAAATATCACAGTAAGATGGGTCATCAAAATGTTGGATGTCTGGGTTTGTCTAGTCTCGCATGGCAAGACCGTTGACTAAATCGGTCCGGAATTTTCTGACCAAGAACTGCCCACTTACTGCCCAGGAAGAAAATCTAACCAACATGCACAACAATCAATAATTTTTGTTTAGTTTTTAGGTGCCATTTAGGGGTGGGTTTATACTAAACAGATTATAACACAACAACACATCAGTACGTCAAACGAAAATTTCAGTAATGTCTCTGCATTCTCATAAAAGGTTGTACAAAAAAAAAGAGAAGAAAATAGTGAAAATGTGTATAGACTCTTTAATCAAAATGTCAGACAATTAAACTGCCCGTATTACAGTACAGACAATTTTACACAGTTCTGCTCATGCATCATTCTGCTCATAGTTAACTTGCTATTTAGTGCCTAAAACGAAACACTTCTGATGTTTTTCAGAGATTTAATGGCACTAATCAGATAAACTTTGACCAATCTATTTATTATTTCATCCAAACTTGCTGTATCAAATCAACTTTTTTCTAATAAAATAAAGTGTATGTAACAATGAAAGACACTGGGAACTTTATTCTTCAAAAACAGGAAGGGAACTTTGAATTGACTACTACTCTGGTTTACAGCTTCACAATAATTCAGCTGCTTCACAGTAAAGTTCTCGACCCAGTCTCTTTCTCCCGATCTGGCGGTGGCATAGTCCTTTTATGCCACTCTCCCCAATCTCACTACAATAAGAGACAGGTGTTAGTCATAATTTGGCTCAGGTGTATGCACCCTTACCACTCTCTCTCTCTCTCTCTCTCTCTCTCTCTCAACGGTGCTCGACCACGCAGATGCTGCCACAGTGTACCTTTATTCCTGGGTGTTAAATAATGTAAGCCATTCAGATTACAGCTTGCCATATTGAGAAATTACTCCAGTTTTGTGTGCAATATGCATCAGAGGGCCATCTAACAGACTATGGACTATAGACATTATTTCAAAGAGGTACCAAATAACAGATGATGCATTTCTAATTTGGCTTAAACAAGACTCCACGTCTATAAGTCAGTGTTGCTTGTTGTTAGAAAAGAAACTTGTTTTCTGAAAGTATGGCTTCAGTTTCTCTGTAGAATTACACAAGTTGAATCTACCTGGTTTTGTAGAACTCTCTAATGCATCATGGTCTATCATAAATCATAATGTACATTTTTAATTGCAATCAGTCTGTATGGTAGCATTTATACAGTAAATATGCAGTTTGTGACCCGTTTTATATTTCCGTATAATATAGACGTTTATTACCTTTTTATGAAACACCCTAGACTCCATTTTCTGTCAGCTAATATCACATCTGTCTCTCAAAAATTAGTTTCTGTCAACTGTAAAGAAAGAGCTGTCAGCTCAGACTGTGTAATTTAATTAATGTTTTGAAACACTTTTTGGCATTATGTAACAATAAATGCAACGTAAACAAGGGCCCAAAAAAGCATAAGGCTTTCTGTCTAGCAACTGAAAGTAACAGAATAATCAATTACAACTTTGTCCTCTGAACTATGGTGAGGGTTTATGACAAGATATGATACCGTAGGACCAACTACAAAATCAAAGGACATACTTACAGTATGTAAGTTGTAAAAGGGTAAACGGACAATATTGGGGCATATGAAGAGTCTTTAAAGGTAAAAAAAACAACAATGCAATTGAAATTATGTGATATTCTTTCTAATAATATGTCATGAAGCACATTTTTGTTCACAAAGACAGAAAGACAACCTTGGGGATATTGATGTTCATCGACAGTGTATTCAGCAGGACTGCAATGCAGCCTTCAAAACCAATTATCTTTTAATAACAGAGAAACAATTAAAGCAATTTGATCTAAACTTTTTACTGTGCTTCGAAATTATGAAGCTGGCTTACATGCCATGGAACACCATTACCATAAACTTGAAAAATGAGGTTGACCTACTGTGGTAATTGCTATTAATATAAGACAGGGATGTTTTTTTAAATTAGGCCTAAAGCACGAGACAAGATTCCTCCATTGGGATTGGGATAAAGTTGTTCAGAAAAAAATGCTTTATATTTTTTTTCAATATTTATTGTACTTAAAGGCATAGTGCACCAAAAATAAAATACAAAAAATCTGTCATAATTGTAGGAAATTTGGTTGATGTAGATTACATGGTACGGATTAAAGTGCCTGCGTACCTCCACCATTATATGTAGCAAATTTGGTAGTATAAATGTACACAGGATGGGTTAAAGTGCCCGTGTACCCCCACCGTTATATGTAGGAAACATATAGCTAGGTGTGAGCTAGGAATTAAATTAAACTGTCCTTATTCTACATTATTATGTAAGGAAATTTATAATGGAATTAGTTGCGTTCGACAACAGTTATAAATGAGATAAATGACAAATAACTGGATTATTTGTCTGAATAAAATTCTCCACCATTAAAATCGTAATACAACGTCTCGTTGTATCCGCTCACAATTTCTACTGTAAGAATTTGCTTTGATAAGGGAATTATGATTAATTCACTTATTGGAGTAATATTATTCTCATGGCTTATTGAAAATAATATCACACATATTTAAATATAGCTTTGAAAAGAAATCTTGGGAAGATATTATTTATCAATATATACCACAGTCAAATTATCTATGAATACAGACCAACTTTATTGCTATTCTAAACATCAAACTAATCTAACACATACAACATGAAACAGATTGTTGAGTAGAGACAGAATGTGAAGTAAATGATCAATACATAGAAAATGAACTTCATGGAGTCTGTTGACAATACCTTAACTCTTTCCCCGCCAGCGTTTTTAAAAAAAAAGTTTCCAGCCACCGCCAGGGTTTTTGACGATTTTCGCTAAACTTTAATGGCCTGCAGAATATTTTCTTCCATGAATATATGAAGATGCTATATATCACAATAAAGATCTGAGCCTCTGCTTTTAGGCAAAAAAAACGATTTTATTTTATCTTCATTTGTTCTTTTTTTATTGCGACTTGAACAGAGGTCGGTTTTGTCAAAAAACAACATTTCAGACAAAAAGCTGATAAAAAGGCATGTTTATGTCTGATGTTTTGAGCTTCTCAATACTCCACTTCTTCATGTTTGAGACGATCGCAGTCTGTTTCTTTGATCAAAGAGTTGCGTACTCTTTCAAAACATGCGGAGGGGTCTTCCTTACCATATATAACACCTAAAACATGGAAACCCGGAAAATTCCGTGTTTGGCGGGAAAGCATTTTTTCATAAAACACAGAAAATTCCGTGTTTGGCGGGGAAAGAGTTAAGAACCATTTATCCTTCTTTGAGTCTAAATCGATTTGCAATTTGCAAATTTGATGTGCTTGCATGTTGTTGTGTTTCCTTGCATTGATTTCCTCGTGTTGCTTGGTTCTTTGGCATTTGTAGAAAGTTTGTTCCGCCGATGTTTTGGACCGTTATGATCGAGGATAGTTATTGTTTGGATGAAGCAAGGCCTTCTGCAACGAAGACTCACGACTCCCTTGAGAGTGAGAGAGTGAGAGGCTTCCTCTGGACTTTGTGTGTCCCGAGTTTTCCTTGGACTCTACATGGCACAGAGGATCTGGAAGTAGCCAGATAGCCAAAGAGGAGAGACCAGCCGACGGTTAAAATGAGAGCATTTCAAGAGAGGAGTTCAGCAGAAGAGAGCAGAGTGAAAGATCTTTCTTCCTTGGGTAGGAAAGTTTTGAACTGAAATTGGCAACACCCCAAAGGTGTCCTGAGCCAATAAGAAGAGGCTTTACAGAGTCACATGTTCGACTGGTCTGTCCATTTCCAAAGCTGGTTTATGATCCTTTGTGGAGGATTCTTACAAACTCACGCTCAAAAATAGTGCATGTTTAATCATGAACTTTTATATCTTGACAACAGTACAAGAGACATTACATTAGTTGTCATCAACATTCTCTATGTAAACAAGCAAGCATTTACATACTAAATATGACATTCTTTCATGAATATTATACATGTAAGTAACAAAACATGTAAATCCCTGGTAACAAATCCTATTGGTTTTACAATATGGATAATACATTACACGTTATGAGAAACATGATTGTCAGGGTATATTATCCAGTTGAATAGTTACCATTCTTAGTAGAATGAGATGAATCATACCAGATTAAATTTTAATATAGATTATAATTATTGATTTGCCAGTTATAAATGATCACCAATCACTACACATATTTTAAAATGTACATCGGCTATTACAATGGAAGTGAATGGGGCCAATTATTGGAGGGTTTTAAGCCCACGGTGCACACTGTAGATTTTTGACCACTTTTCTGCTGTAGGCAGAAATGTGAATCTTAGAATTGTATAAAAAATACTTACATTAATTATTTTTTTTAAAACTCATGTATTATTTGAGCTGTTGTTTAAATCTTAATTTTTACAGTTGTTTAAGGGTTTGCTTACTGTACATTACATCTTCATGGCAATGAAGTTGTAAAATTGGCTATAACTTTCCACAGAAAAGATTAATAAGCAAATGTATCACACTAAAGTAATGTAAATCATGTTAATGTTTATGTCTTGTGGCTATACTTTTAAAATAGTGAGTACTTTAACATTTATGGATTGGCCCCATTCACTTTTATTGTAAGTGACTCACTGGAACCCAGATTTTTTTTTTTTTTTTTTAAAGATTTGGAATTAATTCTTATGGTAATCAATAATATGCCACAAATTCTGTTGATTGACTTGTGACTTGTATTGAGCCCAGAATATTCCTTTAATGCAAGCTTTGGCAGAGGTGAAACTTATCAATGAATAATGACTTAAATGTTGGTCTGTTCTTCACACAAAGCTATCATATGTTGCTAGAGCACTTAAAATGTTCAATAAAAGTAATATATACTACTTTTAGACTTTATTTTATTTATTTATTTGTTCTTTTTAGAGCTTGTTAGTCACAGTCACTATGAACTGGCATTGTATGGCAAAAGCTGTGTAAAGAGTCCTCAGATATTTCTACTTTTTGTGATTTCTCTCAAAAATTGAGATGCAGGATAAAAGCATCATGCTTTGGCAGAAATTTTGCTGTCAAAGTGAAGTGATAAAAAAGTTACATTTTCTACTAAGACAGTATAGATTGGCCTGAATGTTACAGATAGAACTGCTGTAGATCTACAAGTAAATTAATTCAACTTGATTCAAAATTAAAATTGTATCTCACCTATACAATTGTGCTGCTCAGGACCAGAGACAAATGAATAACAACTCTGACAGACCCTGAGGCAAAAGACTCCAACATTCATACATTGATTCATCACAAGAATGTATTTGAATTTTTGGTTACTCTGACCAATTTGCCTTTTGTTTGTAAAAAGTCAATAGCCGCTTTCACACATGCAACCAGGTAAATTACTGGAAAATGGTTGGATTGCCTTTACTGGTAAACATACCTGCTGTTTACACATGAAACTACTTTCTGTCTTATTTCCGTTTTGCTACCATTCACACATCAGCACTAAATGCCATAACACTATGTGACATTGTTTTCCAGAAATTACCTCAACTCGGCTGTGCCAAAAAGTGGGCTTTTGGTTTGAAAACATGGTAGGGTTTGATTTTGTAGCTGAAGATATGCGGTCAGTAATGTTGTTTTTTTTTGGTAAATATTTTCATTAATGCACTTGCTCGACTCAACGACACCATATGTGACAAATTCAAATGAGACTGTTGAACTACGGAGAACAAAATGATGCCGCTAGTATCCGAAGTTGGAGAAGCTTCAGCTGAAAAGCACAGTAATATATACTTATTTAGCTAAACAGAGGTCTGCACGAAGAATGTGTGTTGATCAGAGAATGCATGGGACTTTTGTTACAAATGCCTTACAAATGGAACCTATCTTAAAGGGTAACTAAACCCTAAACCAACTTTTTTTAGTTAATGATCTGTAAGCATGGGGCTTTATTAGTACTGGTCATTGATTCAAGTAATTTTTTTGACATTTGTGTATAAAGTGTTTTAATTCTACAATATATGGTGTAAAAATGTCTGAGTGCTGCCCTCTTCAGGTTGAACGGTGGCTACTGCAGTTGAATTTTCCTATTGGCTGTTGCGGTACTTCGTGACGTAAGCGGTGACAGCTGACGGAAGCAGGTTCCAGCTCACCACGACAGATTCATGTACATGTCGTCTTGCGACCGTGTGAGGAATAATAATAACATAGAGTCTGACAGCAGCTGTCAATTAATCCGTCACTACGAGTCTCAGGTGCTCAGCCCCGCACTCGTTTCGTTCCCTCTATCCCCGCCGGGGTCTGCCCACTTTTCCAGCATTTTCAAATATTTCTAGTGGGTGCAGTCAGACTCTGAGCAGGCATTTAGTTACCCTTTAAAAACAAAAATTATGCAGCTCACATTAGAAGAGGAAAAATCTAATGATTTGTTTGTTGCCTTGATTTGTGTAAACCAAGCACTCAGTTTTCCGATGGAGCGAAACAATCTGATTGAAAATACTTGTGAGTTCCCTTTTTTTGCTTTCTCTATTCATTTCTCCTATTTCAATAAATTTTGGTAATTAATGGAATCCATTACAGGCTGCTTCAGTGACTTATTTGCCCAATTCTACTAGGCCTGAGGGACAAATTAAAGAACGTGAGGGCAAGGGGAGCATTGAAACCTCATACAAAGCAATCTCAATAAGCATTATGTCACATCATTTTCTTCTTCTGTTCATCTGAAAACCCTATCCTCTCCTTTCCTGGATAATTTTAAAGGTAAATGTGTACAATTTCTGCACTACTAGCATCACCAAACAGAATTTCCAAAAATGATAAATGTTTTTAAACAGGTTTCCAGAATTCTCCCCACATCTGCCATCGGCCTATCAAACAGATGTTTGCTATGTTGCTGTGTGTGGATGTTTAAACAAACAGAGCAATGCTTTGATAATAACACAGAGCCATAGTTTTTACACTTTTCTGGGGAATCAATACATTGCAATACAACAATACATTTCTACACAACAATGGTATACCATATGAAACACAAGTGCTCATTCTCAATTTATTATCATTGCATTATATTTTCAAAATGTCCAGTTTGCTTTAGGCCTGCTGAAATCAGACCTCCTCACAAATTTTTTAAAGGAATAACCCTGGATCTGCATGTCATTTATGTTATTGTGATAAACAGCATATTCTGCAGTCAAACTAAATAACCCTGTACCATCAGCCAGTTGTGCTCTCTGATAATCTGTAATTCTGTTCCATTACAACAATACAATTATTCATGACCAGAGTAAGGTCATATAGAAATTATTCAGTCCTTGGATACATCTACTGGGGATACGTTCCCTTGAAACCCACATGTTTTTTTTTAGGCTATTCTAAAGTAAATGTTTTAATTCAATCAATTGGGAACAGCCTTGGGACACATTTTTACTTGAGGTAGTTTTCCAAGTGAAATCAGAATATTTCTCCCCATTACACTGCATGCCTTTAAAAAGGTATTAAATCAGTCTACACTAGTTATAGTGACATTGTCTATATAAGTGTAAATCTGAGTTGATTAATGCCATCCTACAATCCTCAATGTAATGAAAATGGTGCTACTTAGAATAAAACCTGCATTCTCTGTAAAAAGTGATTATCTGAAAATTGTACCATAAGGAGCTATTTCTGGCTGTTCTAACCATTCAGATTAGTTTGTAAATCTAACTAATGCATTCAGGTTCATTCAGTGATGTTCAATAATACTTTGGACTTGAATAAAATCAGTTCAATTAGACCACATTATTTTTGGTTACCATTATTTAGTATTGCCTGTATTTATCAGGCAATACCGATATTAATAATATAATTTATATTCATATTTTTAGATTACTTGACCAAAAATTACAGTGTGCTTATCAGGTAATACTTATATTAAATATAAGACTTGTATTATTAATAACAGAGACCTTATTATAACTCTAAGAAAAAAGAGGCATCATATTCAGTTTGAGTCATGGGGCCAAACTGGTGTGTTTATTGCCAGAGCAATGCTTAAATTCATTTTCATTGGGTTTAGTGTGCAGTACAGTACATCAATCTCATGTTGTATGAGGCATGTTACACTAGATTATAATATAATGTATCATCTTTAATATTGTTTAGTCACACTCAAAGTTTGATTAAAACTTTATCTTATTCTGCAGCAATTAATTGAGCAATATAATGCCTTATCTCTATTACAAATAGTGGAGACTCAGGCAATTTAAAGTACAGTAATGTCCCGAGTTCTAAACACTTTCAAGTGAAGTTGCTGGATATTAGTAAGATAAAACACATTTTCTGCTATAAAGAGTTGCTCTAGTGACACAAAGGCTTGCCTGCTGTAGGGAGAGAATTACATTGAATTTCTTTCTTCAATGTGGACAAGAAATGCAAATGAAGATGGCAAGATGAAGAGACAGAAAATAAGAAGGAATAGTGAAGATTGGTCTCATGATAAGTTATGCTGGCTGGTCTCAGGATAAGTAAAAGTTAAAATAGTGCATCACAGTGTGAAATGGCATTAACCCTCAAGATGTACACACACTAAAGATGGAACAGTTAAAAGGCACAACAAGTAAACCGCCTTTCTGATGCATTGAGCAAGGACCATTCTGAATGTCAAGTAAGGCACAAATACATCTTTAAAGAGGTTGAGACAGTCCCATATGTTTTACATTATAAAAGTGAAAAAAGTGGGCAGTTATTATTGTTGCTATGACCATAAAAATACTTTTTTTGATGTAACCTAATGTATTAAGATTTATTCAGTCATAAATAGTTATAAATAAAAACAGATAACTTAGGTGTTATCACGTGAAGCCCATTGTTTAGGTTACTTGACACTCATTTTTCACAGTGTATGATGCCCATTATAGAATGCAAAGGAGTAGCTCTGTGACATTGTAATAATGTAGAGTAATGCATCAAATATCAAATAATTAACAGTGAAATGTCTTTTAATACTTTGCAGCATGTTACTCACAACACTGCTTGTCCTATAGTCAAATCTTGGACTTGAAGATTTATTAGATCAACAAAAATAAAATAAAAATGACAGGCTAGGTTTACTATAATCATACAAATTAGAAAAATGTCCCCATACTAAAATCTGTGGTGTCATATGCAATCCTCATTCCTACAGTACATTCTAAGATTTCTGACAATAATATATGAAGCACATGGGCTCTTTAACTCTTGAGTCAGGTGGAGAGGTGTTTCAGGCCGAATGTTTATCTGTGTTCATTACCACTACTGGTCCAAAGTCACACATTTAGTTTGTCGCAAAGACACCCTCACTCACACAGCTGGCCTGTTTAAAGGCACACTGCGTTCATAATCCATCAAAATTAGCATCAGTTAAAATCCACCGGGGCACTCTTATTTTGCTTGCATGTATGCTCTAGAATCGTTCTACCATTATCTCTCTGTCCAATAATGACTGAAATATTCTGGGAAATCTCCTTGAGGGTGACGGTACTGGGTCCTTGTTCAGATCAGATGTGGTTTTAATTGCTCACGGTGGAGCATGCCAAGACAAGAAGATTATTTATTGATTTTTATTTCTTTGATTTTGGCTGATTAAATAACGTTGTTTTCTTTTCAACCCAGGTGTGAGGTTTACATATTTACTTGTGGTTGTGCAGACATTGTAAGACATTTTCTCTGTTAAACATCATTTGGTTGAAAATAAAGACACTGAAATATCATGGACTAGTAATTGATTTCTGCTGCAGGCTGAGAAATATTTAAATGTAAAATGTCAATGTACATGAATAAGCAAGTTGGGGAATATTGCATTTAATGAAGCTGGCATAATTAAACTTGCCTAAAATGCATTCTCACATCTGATTTTGGAGCTCGGAGCATCCTAATGCACCATATGGAAAACTCTTAATGAACTATTAGATTTTTTTAGGCATCTCAGTTCAAAACAAACACAAAGTTGTATGTTTTTTTCACATATATAAGAAACCTGCTGCAGTAAATGAAGGTGTCAATAAGTCTAATTTACCATAAAGCTTAAAGATACCAGATACCTGTTCTCACTGATATTCATATTTCATATTCAGTATAATGTATGGACAGCTTCTAAAACAAATCCTTTTATATATGTTAATTCTTAGAAATGTACAATTGTTTAAAATTGATTAAAAATAATGTTTTAGTGCCATGGTAAAATAAAAACAAAAATCAAAAATTTTGAGAATAAAGTCAGAACAGTACGAGAGTAAACGTGTTATATTTTGAGAATAAAAGTAAAAATTACAAGAATAAAGTTATATCATTAGGAGATTTAAGTCATATTTTTACAAGAATAAATTCATAGTATTATAAGATTAAGTCGTAGCATTATGAGATTATCATAATGTTATGGGAGTAAAATAATACAATTAGGAGATTAAAAGCATAAAATTGCGTGAATGAAGAAGAAATATTTAGAGAAAAGATGTATGGTGAGCAGGGCAGAGCCGAGCGGCATCTGGGCACAGCGAGGCCAGTAAGATAAGTGCAAATGACTTTCACCTGCGTGCCACACCGGTCTAGCATTCCAGCGAGGGGCGGCAGGAGTACTTAAGGAGAAGAGACAGCGGCAGACATGAGAGAGAGACGAATGAAATGTGGGTCTGCATGTCAGAAGTGCAGGTGCTGAAAAGCAGCACATATGTTAAATGTATGGCTGAAAATTCTTATTGTGGAACACTGCAAAATAAACAACAATAAATCTCTGTGTGCTTTGTCAACCTGGTCCCAGCTTCCTCCTTTCCTCAATTGTTACACTGGTGCCGAAACCCAGGAAGGAGGAAGGATGCACCGTCCAAGGAGTCCTTGAAGCCGACTGGGGGTCGCGACGGCGAGGGAGTGTTTGACATTTTTTAAATTTACATTTATATATTTATAATTTATTGAATGGTCCATTTGGATCATTCATATACTGTTAAGGTGAAATTCCTTAGCTGGTGCCCCCAGGTAAATGGAGGGAGGGGTCATCTGACATTCATAAGCATATAAACAATTACACCTTATGTGACATGTGATCAAAAATCACCACATACTTTTTTGCCTTGTGAGTGGTCCACATAATTGGGTATGTGTAACTCATAACTCGTATTCTTTAAGGGTCCATACACAGTGCTTGTGTGAATTTTTCATTCAAGTTTTGTATAAATAATCAGTGCTCTCATTAGCGAGGATCAGAGTGGAAGCTCAAGCTTATGATTAAATTGTAAGTGCATGAGCAGAACACAGACCCCTGTGTGGAGGACAAGGCCTTTTGAGAAACCTTGTCTTTACTGAAGCACATTATCACAAACTCACCACACAAAGTCTCAATGAGTACTACTAGAGTAAGGAATCTCAAGGTTTGGCAAATATATTCAATATTTTGCCTCTCACACTCTATCTTCCCCCTTGCTCTGTGTGGATCCCTCTTTTTGCTAATTGTCATGCATGTATTTAAGAATCATCTTTATTGGGGGGCCTGGGTAGCTCAGCAGGTAAAGACGCTAACTACCACACCTGGAGTTGCATGTTTGAATCCAGGGCGTGCTGATTGACTCTGGTCAGGCTTCCTCAGAAACCAGTTGGCCCGGTTGCTAGGGTAGGTAGAGTCATGTTGGGTTAGCCTTCTCGTGGTTGCTATAATGTGGTTCTCACTCTCGGTGACTATGCTAGGTCTCCATGGTAACTCGCTCAACAAGCCACGCGATAAGATGCACAGACTGACGTCTCAGACACAGAGGCAACTGAGTTTCATCCTCTGCCTCCCAGATTGAGGTGAGTCACTATGCCACCACAAGGACTTAGAGCATTTTGGGAATCCAAATTGGAGAGAAAATGGGAGAAAATCCCCCTGAAAAAATAAAAAATAATAATCATCTGTTAAGCAAAAGGTTCACTGTGTTTTAAAGATCTTCAAGTCCTCGAACTATATATAACCTGCAGGACAGGGACAGAGTTCTGGAGAAACTTTAACTTGCTTTTAGCACCACACAGTGGACATTTAATCTCAGAACTGCCTCTATACATGTAAGGAACCACGTAATATAATTTTTGAAAAAATGTCACCACAGTTCTTTTGCCAATGATTTTTAAATCGATTCTCACAAATTGTGCAGTGGCACTTAGAGCACCAGAGACAGAGTGAGATGCTAGAACCCAGAGGTCATATGCTCACATACTAAAGCCAAGTGCACACTACAAAACTGATCATAGACTGGATGTATCAACCACACGACCATTGTCCCTGACTGAAACTACAATCCCTAAATTAATTCACAAATTCAAGCACAAAGCAACAGGAGAGTTTATTTGTGATAACATAATCAAACAACATGAAAAGATGGAGTTGTGCTTGTTCTTGCTCTGACTTTCACAGAAAGTGAAAAAACAGCTGGAAATAACTATGAGACGTGGGTGATGTTTCTATTTTCTAATTATTTTTTGTATCCTGTTTCCCAATGCCTTCATCTTCTCTTGTGCTCTCTATTTGTTTGCTCATTGCCGGTCTCTCACTCATCGAACAATGCATGTATACGAGATGCCTGATTGAATTATTAAGCAGCAACCCAGAAATTTGTGTCAAATTGTCCATGGAAACGCTGATCATTGCAATGATTAACTTGCCCATTCCACCTGCTTCTCATTGATTTCACTTCCTACTTATTCCTTGTGTTTTCCCTCTTTCTTTGTCAGTTTATTGTTTGCTGTCAACTTTTAACCATGATCTCTTGTCTAGTTGGAGATTGCTCGTGTGTCTGTTGGTTGCCTGTCTCTAGAGGTGTGGTTACCTTCTTGTTCGCCGTTGCCTTCATTGCCTTGTATTGTTGCCCTGTTCCCTGCTTCACACCGCACCAGCTTCAACAGACTCTCTTCGGATTACTCCTGACTTCCACAACTCATGCACTCATCATCCTAACACACTCATTCCTTTGCACGCTGAGTGGCTATTGCTTTTGACTCTGCTCACTGCATCCTGTGTTGGGTGTACCTGTCCTCATTTACAAGACTGTTGTTAATAAACTCATTGAACTTTTTTTGTTTGGGTCCCTTTGTCTCCCCTCATCCTCTGACACTATATGCATCAATCTTGAATCGAGTTGTTGGTCAATAATCGATTTTTAATGCAAAAAAGTGATTCGACAAATAGTGCACCATATTTTAAAATATATAAATGTGTGGCGTCATTATCTAAGCGTGCCCTTATTGCTCTCCCCTCACAGGCACTGCTTTGAAATGCGTTCAAAGCAGTGTACAGCTGCCAACTTATTGGCTGCTTCTGAAAACTGGAAAATACTGTCTATGGAGTCTGTATACAGAGGTAGAATGAAAAAAGGTGCATTTTCAAACTGCAGTAAATGTATTTAGCATACATTGTGTAGAGTGTGCATTGCTTACTGTTCATAACATGGCCTGGGATTTTGAAAAATGCCAGACATTCATAAATGACTGGTAAAAAATGAATTCAAAATGTGAAATTATTTTTCATTTATTGAAGTTATGTCAAATATCTGAAAGACTTCACCAGCCATTAATCCATACTTACTATTTTTAGGGATTTTTGTGATCATTTTGTTTTCTTGAGTGCAATTTAAACAGAATACTTGTATTTTTGCTTAATCACTTTTCCAAATATTGTTTTTTTTTTTACTTTTTACTCACTACATTTTTGCAGATAATGTTCTTCAGTCTTTCTGGAATGAAGCCTTATCACTGCATCCAACAAATGACAGATGATAGACCAGAGGTCAGTCCTTTCCAATGGAGTGTCGCATGGTGACTGTGTGGAGTTATGACCATCTGCAGAGGCGGGATTTCGGATCTGATTTGAGCTTCAGATCCGATTAAAGATTTGTGTAACTAGAACGTATGTGACCACCCGACTGAATGTGTTGTATTCATTCAAAATTATGTGCATGAAGTGAGAAACACTGGCAGTTCTTGCCCTACACTTTATTTCAAATGTGTGACAGAAACATACTAGATCACTGCTACACAACATTAAAGTATGCATATCGCTCTGTCCCTAGAGATTTGGGACAATCAGATCACTTTCTGATTCATCTTTTTGACCTACTGACGAAATATAAATCACCTGTAATAAGGACTGTAAAAAGATGGACCAATGAGGCTGAGCTGGAACTACAAGCCTGCTTTGACTGCACTGATTGGAGTGTTTTTGAAGCTGCAGACACCAATCTGGACAAGCTCACAGATACTGTGACATCATATATCAGTTTCTGTGAGGATATGTGCATTCCTACTAGGACTTATTTAATGTTCAACAATGTCAACTATGGTTTACAGCAAAACTCAGGCAGCTTCATCAGGCCAAAGAGGATACTTACAGAAGTGGGGATAACAATCATGCCAAAAACACAGTGACAAAGGAGATTAGAGGGGCTAAGAGAAGCTACTCTGAGAAGCTAAAAAAAACAAGTTTAAAGCTAACGACCCTGCATCATTGTGAAGAGTCCTGAAAGACATTATCAACTACAAGACACAACCACCCAACTCTGTAGGGAATCAACAACTAGCTGATGATCTGAATGTGTTTTACTGGAGATTTGAAAAGCCCAATCTCACACCCCACACCCAATCTCTTCACGCAAACAACAACACCTCCTACGACCTCCCTCCAGCTACTCAACATTCACTTAGGATCTGTGAAGAGGATGTGTGCCGGAAACAGAAGACAAAATAAAGCATCATACCCAGATGGTGTTTCACCCATCTGTTTAAAAGCCTGTGCTGACCAGCTGGCACCCAACTTCACACAGATCTTCAACAGATCACAAGAGCAGTGTGAAGTTCCCTGGTGCTTCAATCGCTCCACCATCATCCTTGTCCCAAAGAAACCCAAGATCATAGGACATAATGACTACCGAACCGTCGCTCTGACATCTGTGGGCATGAAGTAATATAAGAGACTGGTGTTGGCCCACCTGAAGGACATAACTGGACCCTTTCTGGACCCCCTTCAATATGCTTATCGAGTAAACAGGTCTGTGGATGATGCAGCCAACGTGGGCTTGCATCATATCCAGCAACATCTGGACAGACCAGGGACAAAGGCAAGGATCCTTTTTGTGGACTTTAGTTTGGCTTTCAACACCGTTATCCCAGCTATTCTCCAGACTAAATTAAACCAACTCTTTATTCCCACCTCTATCTGCCAGTGGATCACCAGCTTTCTGATGGACAGGCAGCAGCTACTGAGACTGGATAAATTAACTTCCAGTATCTGTACGATCAGCACTGGCGCCCCTCAGGGATGTGTGTTCTCCCCAACACTCTTCTCCCTGTAGACCAACCACTGCACTGCCAAGGACCCCTCAGTAAAGCTCCTGAAGTTTACAGATGGTACTAGTGTCATCGGCCTCATCCAAGATACTGATGAGTCTGCATACCGAAGAGAGGTTGAACAGCTAACTGTCTGGTGCAGCCAAAACAACCTGGAGTTGAACACGCTCAGAACAGTGGAGATGATTGCGAAACACCCCAGCTTTACCCCCTCAACATTCTGAACAGCACTGTGGCAGCAGTGGAGTCATTCAAGGTCCTGCGCTCCACCATCTCACAGGACCTGAAGTGTGAGACATTGACTCCATTGTGAGAAAGGCCCAGCAGAGTTTGTATTTCCTTCACCAGTTGAGGAAATTCAACCTGCCACAGGTGCTGCTAATCCAGTTCTACTCAGCAGTCATTGAGTCTGTACTCTGCTCTTCAATAACTGCCTGGTTTAGTTCAGCAACCAAATCAGTCATCAAAAGACTACAGGACATTTCGGACTGCTGAACGGATTATTGGTTCTCCCTTTCCCACCCTCCAAAAAATTTACACATCCAGAGTGAGAAAAAGGGCTAGAAAAATCTCCCTGGACCCCACTTACCCATCCCACTATGTCTTTGAACTGTTGCACCAGAGTGAGCACCAGAACCAGCAATGATAATGATGATAACAATGATAATAAAAATAATGGAATCTGAGTAAATATCTCAAGGGGTTGGGTGCTCTGACATCACAATTTGTGAGTGCCTTCTCCCTTGCAAAGAACATTTTTGCAAATATAATGATGTGGTTCATTACACATCTCAGGGCAGTTCTGAAGTGAAATATCTACTATGTGGTGCATAAAGTGAGTAAAATGTTCTCCAGAACAGATGAGGTTTTTAAGGTTAATATTCTATCAATATTTAAATACACAAAACCTCCCTACCGTAAACCTTTAACATTTACCAAACCGATATTGTCATAAAAAGCTATTGTGACATAAAAATAAATACATTCTGAAGCAACCATGTCATTTTGTGGTGCTTCTATGACACTTTCAGCTCACATGTCAACTTCCTTGCTCTTCAGGACTCATACCCCAGTCCTTTATAACACATAATGCAGCACTCTATCAGTTGAGCTATCGTGCATTTTGAACACATTTAAATAAGCTTGTAAATGTAGTTGGTTATGTAATACAAACAATAAAATTAGTCATGCACTATAGTAAAAGTGTTTAGATGTCATAAGATAGCATTGTGTGTGGAATAGAGTGAAAAGTGTTTAAGAACTGATTATCCACTGTTTAACTCATGATTTGAGTGAAAAAGGATAATATCATGGTTGTTTTAACACCGTTTTAACACTGCTTTTTTACATACAACAGGCCACATAAAAATCATTTAGCACAAATGTAGTTATTGTAACATGATTCTTTGACCAGGTTGCAAATGCCATTAGGGAGAAATATGACAGCCATCAGAGACAAACCAATCGAATTCAACAGACCAATCAAATTTAATGCCATCCTCACTCACACAATCATGTGTTTTGATTTTATTCTAGCTAGGAAAAAAGTTACTTGTTACGTGATACTTTTTTCATACTTTCATACTTTTTTTTTCAAGTCAAATTTTTACTCAGTATCCATACTTTCACTTAAGTATAATTTCTGAGTACTTTTTACATCCCTGCATTTATCAGATGGCTGAGATTTCCAGGGTAGGCTGCCATCAGTATTGTATTGCCATCGGGTCTCTATATGAGGTGGAATGCAAGGCACACAAGACACAAACCATCCCTCTTAGCCATCCTGATAGCTAATTTCTGCTGACAAGATGTTCTACTCATGTTGTCATGTTAAAGGTAGCTCATCCTCTGAAGGACGTGCATTTCGTCAGACAAGCATGACAGCTTAAACTACTGGAAGGTCATCCTGGTACAGCTAGGTCAGATTTTCAGAACAATGCAGAGTTGTAAAACATTAACCCTCCAGGTTCAGAACAGGAAAGCTATATAATGTACAGGAGTGTTACTGAAGTAGCTGTTTATGTCAGTTGTAAAGAACATTTGAGTTGTTATGGAGATATTTAGATGTACTTTCCATCACTTTATACTTTGTGCAGTGGTGGTTTTACAGACTCTGGGCAGAAACAGTATAAGGAGCTGGAGGCGGACCACTCATAAAAAATAAATGAGAGAAATTGTAACACTCAATATGACTGCTGTAGGATTAAAAGTTCAGCCTTTAAGTTACTAGAGCCAATACAAAATATAAATGACTGTATTCCACTACAGTTACAATTTAAATAATTGGTAATTAGAATACAGTTACATTCAAAAAGTATTTTGAGTACTTTAGAGATTACTTTACATTCTTACGAAAGCAAGCCGCGACTGCAATGTTGCTATGGTCATAGCCTTACAAAGAGGACATGACGCATCCTCAAAATATGTCTCGCCGCCAGGCATGAAAGACAGCAATCATGGCTGTCAGAAGGCGAGAGGTATCAACTGCAACCAGGAATAAACACAATCATAAAGGCATCTTTAAAAAGACGTGTCTTGAAAAAGACATATCGCTGGTGTTTGACAGGGATGGACTGTATAATAAGATGGAGACGGTGCCAGAGATTAACCTTCATTGACTGGATTAGTGCCTTGTGCACGAAATTATGCCAAACCCACTTGTGACTAGACTCAGCACACACTTACACTGCGCTTACAAGTTAAGGCATTGCACTGCGCTTAGTGCTTGTGTGCTTAAATAGAGCCCTGAGTTTTTGTTTCTCTGTTTTGTAGAAAAAGATACTAACACAGTCATAAAAGCTTCATTTTGTTTTGATCAGGTTTCTATGGAGTCAAAATTATGACTTAACTACTTGCTAAAAAATGAAGTATTGCAAAAGACAAAGCTGTATTTAATTGCAAAACAATTTATGTTGTAAATGAAACCTGAGAATTGAGGTCTTTTTGTAGTCTACAACAGACTTTTGGCATCAAATCTTTTGCAACACTTTTTCTTTGAGTTTCACTTTGCGGAAAGTATTCTTTTCTTTGTGATGCTTCTTTTAATGTTCACGGTACCTATGTCTTTGCGCTTCACTATGTGGCACTGTTTTGACATGGGGCAGAGTTTCGAGTATGATGACATCACTTGGGGCATGGCTCATCGACAAGGTCAAGGAGCACGCGCAGTTTATATGCACTATGATGCCCGCTAATTTCAAATCAAGTCAGCAGAAAAATGTCACTGCGATTTAAGGTTTGTCTTATTTTCTCTCGTTTCTAACCATTTAACAATGTTAAAATATGAAAAATTTTAAGTAAGGCAAATTTGTTGAGTAAATGCCTGGTTACAGTGCTTTGTGCCTCATGTAGCTTTTTAGCCAATATCAATGGGATGCCAAGTTTTATTTTCACCTTAACTAGGTTTTTAAAATCTCTCATTTACATAATGGTAAGTATGTGTTTGTGCCATCAAAGCCTTGATTACAGTTCTTATTGTGAACTGTAACATTTCATGGTGTCTGTCGTTTGATTCAGAGTAATATTTAAGTGCAACATAACATTACAATCTTTGTCTTGTTTTTAAAAGTTATTGATAAAAAAAGGCACTAAAGCAGAAGAAAAGCAGTATAATATAAACGCACTTCTTTTGAATGTTGCTGTGGCAGACCAGTCCAATGTTCCTGTATATGTTCCCAATGAAGTATATGGCTTCGAGGTACAAGAAAACCAAATAATTTAGAGTATACTGGAGAAATGGTGATCCTTGATCCTTATCACAATATGATGAAAACAGTTGTGGGGTTTTTGTGCTACCGGTGAGGCATTACAAAGCTTCATGGCCAAAATCGTGTTCCTTTGAGTAACATTTTCCTTTCAAAAAAGGAGTGGACTTTAGGTATAAATAAAAACAAATATGCATTTGACCAGATTTCTTTTGTGCTGACTAGAGGCATCAGTCCCGTATAACTGACACGACCACACACAAAATTCCATAGCTCCAGCTGTCATGTTCTATACTAGTGTGTGTAAAATGTACCAAAATGTGTTGTCTTTTGTAGTAACATGCACAACAATTTATAATAGTTTACAAGATACTGTGTTTCACATGTTTCACATGTTTTTAATCATTTATAATAATACTTTAGCCAACAGACTTGTTTTCAAGTACTTTTTTGTGTTGTTTAAAAACCTAACCTTGAATGCTTTGGTAAAACAGAAAAATATATTTATTTTAAAGGGATTAGTCAATCAAAAACATTAATTCTGTCATTTAGTTCAAACCCATATGTAGTTTCAAACCCATATGACACTCGTCCGTGGAACCCAAAATATGTTAGGAAGAAAGTTAGTGAGTGGCAGCCTCAGTCACCATTCACTTTTATTGTATGGGAAAACAGCAGCGCCAATATTCACAAATTCTCATGTTCCACGGAAGAAAGTCATACAAGAGGGTGAGTAAACAATGACTGTGAGGCTCTCAAGAGAGACCCCTAGTGTCACTTCTTCGACACAAATTCAAAGTGAGCCACAGTGGGACACAATGTCTCGTTCCTTCCATCAGGGAATGGAGGTTACAACAGTAACCTAGACGTTCCCCGTCTGTCGCTCACTTTGACATTGTGTCAAACAAGCGACACTAGGGGTCCATATTCAATCACGCCATGCGCTGAACCATGTGCGTGCACTGCTGATGCAGGTGTGGGCAGGCAGTTGTTTGCCAAGCGACAGGCTGTATCAGACTGCATGTACCCTTCCCCAACGCCCCATAAAATCATCATAAACCTTTTAGGATGTTTTTGAGTTCACTAAACCTTTAATGTAGCCAGAAGAATACAGTGTTGCTACTTTTGTCAAGTTTTATTGCACTTTCATTTGAAGACATGGAAATATTACTAATAAGTCTGACATATCTACCTAAGAGAAGAATTATTGATCTTCTGTTACACATTTAAAAATGTATCCTGTATTGGAGCTGGGACCAAGGAGTTTGGGAGCAGGTGAGTCAAGTGCTCAAAGTTAAAGGGCAATCCACAGGGGAAACATCTGAAAAAGACCGCAAGAACCAATAATTCAATCATCACTGAACTTGAAATAGTATTTTATGAGAGGAATATAAGACTGGTCTGCCATAACACACAAAAGTACTAAAGAATGCTAACTAAATCTAAAATATACTAAAGATAATGCATTTTATTAAATACATTAACAAATGTGAAACCCACTTATTACACAAACTCTAATTTAGAGTATTGATTTATGGTATGTGTTCTTAAGGAATTTTGATTAATATTTCATAAAGGCACGTCTATAGCTACATTGCTGTCCTTTTGCATCAATGTCTTATTTTTACTATTACAAAAATTAAAAAACAAACCATAAAGATTATGTTATGATCCTTTTAAAGTTTCTTACACTGAATCAAACGACACCATGAAACAGTGTCTGGTGTCTTGATGAGACAATCATCGTCATTTTTATTTGTATAGTGTTTTCTCAACACAGTTTCAAAGCAGCTTTACAGAAAACCATGCATTTACAGAAAATTAAACTGTAATATCTATAAAGTCTTAGACTCATTAGTTTGTAGTTTGATTAAAAATGATTTAAATTGTGTATAAATATAAATAATTAAATAATAATGGTATTTAGAACCCCAGTGAGCAAGCCAAAGGCGATTGTGTCACATCTAGGCTTTGATGGCACAAACACATAATTCCCTTTATGTAAATAGGAGTTTTTAAAAACATAGTTAAGGTGAAAATAGCAGACTGTAAATGTTCCCTCCAGAGCCTTCCAGGCCTCCGCCTCCAGAGCCTCCTACGGCGCCACCTCCATCGGTTCCGCCTCCAGAGCCTCCCTCAGCTTCATCTCCAGAGCCCCTTGCAGCTCCCCTAGGGGCCACGCTTCCTCCCAGGCCCCCTGAACCAGCTCTAGCCCTGTGGCCACCCCCTAGACCTCCTAGACCTGCCCCTGTCCTGAGGCCGCCTCCCAGGCCTCCTGGACCTGTCCCTGTCCGATGGCCACCTCCCAGGCCCCCCAGACCTGTTCCTGTCTTGTGGCCGCCTCCTAGGCCTCCTGGACCTGTCCCTGTCCGATGGCCACCTCCCAGACCACCCAAACCTGTCCCTGTGTGCCCCCATGGACAGCCTAAACGCCCTCTTGTGCCCCCGTGGCCTGTCTCATTTCCCTTTGTGCCCCCGTGGACTGCCTAATTGCCCCTTGTGCCCCCGTGGTCTGTCTCCATGTCCCTTGTGCCTTCTTGGTCTGTCTCTGTGCTCCCTTTTCTCTGTCTGTGTCCCCCCGGGTCTACCCCTTCACTCCTTGGATCTTTTGTTTTGGTTCTTCTGTGTGGGTTTTTCTTTTGCTTTAGGACCGTCTGGAATCCGGTCCTTCTAGGGGGGGTTATGTTATGTTCCTGTGTTGTCTGCCCTCTGTTCTTTGTTTCACTATCACGTTTATTTCACGTTTTCTTGTTGTCCGCTCCGTGTTTTCCGTTTCACCCGTCACCGATCCCGTTCCTTGTCACGTTTTCCATGTTGTCCGCCCTGAGTCTCACTGACCTTGTGAAAAACTACACTTCCCACAATTCCCAGATCTTCTCACTGCCATCACTGTGTCATTGTTTGCACCTGTTTGTCATTTGTGATCCTCCTGTGTCTGTGTATATAAACCCTGTGTGTTTTCCACTCCTTGTCGATCTCATGTGTTAGCTCCTTGTTCCTGCCCGTGTTTCCCGTGATTAATCACCCATTCGAGGTTCCTGTGCCCTTTGTAGATGTTCCCGTGTCCTTTCAAAGGTTCAGTCTCTGTTTTCCCATTGTGGATGTTTTCTTTTGTTCCTGTGTTTTTATGTGATTTTTAGTTGCCATAATAAATACCGCATTTGGATCCGCACCTCTGTCTGTCCTGTCCTGCTTCCACACCCAGCCTAACAGAACGATCGACCCACAATGGATCCAGCGGTGCAACAGGCGAACTTCAGACTCCTCTGCCTGAAACAAGAGGACCGTCCTGTGGAGGACCACATCCGCGACTTCCTCGAGCTGGCGAGTGTCGCGGACTTCCCAGACTTCTCCCTGGTGGCTTTCTTCAGGGGCAATCTGAACAGTTAAGCTAAGGAGCGGTTGCCACCGGCGACGCGCGGCTGGACTCTCCTGGAATTCGTGGAGGAGACTTTGCTGGTCTGCGGCTCGTCACTCACTGTGGGCGTTGTTGAGGAAGACCCTGCCTCTCCTCCTGCAGTGGTGACCCTCCAGTCTTCCATGGCGCGTCCTTTCGTGCCTGCCCCACCTGCCAGCAAGCCAACCTCCACGCCTGCCCTAATCCACAAACCGGCGTCGCCAGTTTGGTCCGCTCCAGAGCCGGTGTGCTCAGCTTCCTCTGCTCCTGTGCCAGCGCGCTCAACCTCGTCAGCCCGAAGGAGGAGGAGGAGGAGGACGAGGGCAGAAGCTTCTGCTCGCTACTCCACGCCTGCCACGGCCAGCGAGCCAGAGCCCGCGCCTGCCACGGCCAGCGAGCCAGAGCCCTCGCCTGCCCCGGTCTGCGAGCCAGCGCCCACGCCTTCCACGGTGAGCGAGCCAGCGCCCACGCCTTCCACGGTGAGCGAGCCAGCGCCCACGCACATCACTGTGAGCGAGCCTGAGTCCTCGCAAATCACCGTGAGCGAGCCTGAGTCCTCGTCAGCCACGGTCAGCGAACCCAAGCCAGCGCATTCCAAGGTCACCCAGCCAGCGCCTGTAGCCTCGACCGTCCCTGAGCCAGCGCCTGTAGCCTCGACCATCCCTGAGCCAGCGCCTGTAGCCTCGACCGTCCCTGAGCCAGTGCCTGTAGCCTCGACCGTCCCTGAGCCAGCGCCTGTAGCCTCGACTGTCCCTGAGCCAGCGCCTGTAGCCTCGACCGTCCCTGAGCCAGCGCCAGTGGCCGTGACCGTCCAAGAGCCAGAGACAGTGGCCGTGACCATCCAAGAGCCAGCGCCAGTGGCCAGGACCGTCCAAGAGCCAGCGCCAGTGGTCGTGCCCGTCCTAGAGCCAGCGCCTCTCGAGCCTTCCAGGGCTCCTCCTCCCGAGTCTTCCAGGGCTCCACCTCCCAAGTCTCTCAAGTCTCTAGAGTCTTCTAGGGCTCCTCCTCCCGAGCTTTCCAGAGCTCCGCCTTCCAAGTTTCCCGAGCTTTCCAGAGCTCCGCCTTCCGAGCTTTCCAGAGCTCTGCCTTCCGGGCTTTCCAGAGCCCCGCCTCACGAGCTTTCCAGAGCTCCACCTTCCGAGTTACGCAAGCTTTCCAGAGCTCCGCCTTCTGAGTTACTCGAGCTTTCCAGAGCTCCGCCTTCCGAGCTTTCCAGAGCTCCGCCTTCCGGGCTTTCCAGAGCTCTGCCTTCCGAGCTTCCTGAGCTTTCCAGAGCTCCGCCTCCCGAGCTTTCCAGAGCTCCGCCTCCCGAGCCTTCCAGGGCTCCGCCTCTCCAGTCTCTCGAGCCTCCTAGGGCTCCGCCTCTCAAGCCTCTCGAGCCTCCTAGGGCTCCGCCCCTCAAGCCTCTCGAGCCTCCTAGGGCTCCGCCCCTCAAGCCTCTCGAGCCTTCCAGGGCTCCGCCCCTCAAGCCTCTCGAGCCTTCCAGGGCTCCACCCCTCAAGCATCTCGAGCCTTCCAGGGCTCCGCCCTCAAGCCTCTCAAGCCTTCCAGGGCTCCGCCTCTCAAGCTTCCCGAGCTTTCCAGAGCTCCTCCTCTCAAGCTTTCCAGAGCTCCTCCTCTTGAGCTTTCCAGAGCTCCTCCTCTCAAGCCTCTCGGGCCACCCAGGGCTCCGCCCCTTAAGTCACTCGAGCCTTCCAGGGCTCCGCCTCTCAAGCCTCTCGAGCCTCCTAGGGCTCCGCCCCTCAAGCCTTCCAGGGCTCCGCCCCTCAAGCCTCTCGAGCCTTCCAGGGCTCCACCCCTCAAGCATCTCGAGCCTTCCAGGGCTCCACCCCTCAAGCCTCTCAAGCCTTCCAGGGCTCCGCCTCTCAAGCTTCCCGAGCTTTCCAGAGCTCCTCCTCTCAAGCTTTCCAGAGCTCCTCCTCTCGAGCTTTCCAGAGCTTCTCCTCTCAAGCCTCTCGGGCCACCCAGGGCTCCGCCCCTTAAGTCACTCGAGCCTTCCAGGGCTCCGCCTCTCGAGCCACTCGAGCCTCCCAGGGCTCCGCCCCTCAAGTCACTCGAGCCTCCCAGGGCTCCGCCCCTCAAGTCACTCCAGCCTTCCAGGGCTCCGCCTCTCAAGCCTCTCGGGCCTTCCAGGGCTCCGCCTCTCAAGCCTCTCGAGCCTTCCACGGCTCTTCTCCCCGAGCCTTCTACGGCTCTTCTCCCAGAAACTCCCGGGCCTCCTACGGCTCCGTCTCCCGAGCCTTTCACGGCTCCGCCTCCCGAGCCTCCTATGGCTCTGCTCCCAGAGACTCCAGAGCCTTCTAGGGCCACGCCTCTGAAACCTCCTATGGCACCACCTCCCTTGGCTCCACCTCCAGAGCCTTCCAGGCCTCCACCTCCTAGGCCTTCCTCGGCTCCACCTCCAGAGTCTTCCAGGCATCCGCCTCTAAAGCCTCCTACGGCGCCACCTTCCTCGGCTGCACCTCCTGAGCCTCCCTCGGCTCCACCTCCAGAGCCTTCCAGGCCTCCGCCCCTTAAGTCACTCGAGCCTTCCAGGGCTCCGCCTCTCGAGCCACTCGAGCCTCCCAGGGCTCCGCCCCTCAAGTCACTCGAGCCTCCCAGGGCTCCGCCCCTCAAGTCACTCCAGCCTTCCAGGGCTCCGCCTCTCAAGCCTCTCGGGCCTTCCAGGGCTCCGCCTCTCAAGCCTCTCGAGCCTTCCATGGCTCTTCTCCCCGAGCCTTCTACGGCTCTTCTCCCAGAAACTCCCGGGCCTCCTACGGCTCCGTCTCCCGAGCCTTTCACGGCTCCGCCTCCCGAGCCTCCTATGGCTCTGCTCCCAGAGACTCCAGAGCCTTCTAGGGCCACGCCTCTGAAACCTCCTACGGCACCACCTCCCTTGGCTCCACCTCCAGAGCCTTCCAGGCCTCCACCTCCTAGGCCTTCCTCAGCTCCACCTCCAGAGTCTTCCAGGCATCCGCCTCTAAAGCCTCCTACGGCGCCACCTTCCTCGGCTGCACCTCCTGAGCCTCCCTCGGCTCCACCTCCAGAGCCTTCCAGGCCTCCGCCTCTCAGGTCACTCGAGCCTTCCAGGCCTCCGCCTTTAAAGCCTCCTACGGCGCCACCTTCATCGGTTCTGCCTCCAGAGCCTTCCAGGCCTCCGCCTCCAGAGCCTCCTACGGCACCACCTCCATCGGTTCCGCCTCCAGAGCCTCCCTCAGCTTCATCTCCAGAGCCCCTTGCAGCTCCCCTAGGGGCCACTCTTCCTCCCAGGCCCCCTGAACCAGCCCTAGCCCTGTGGCCACCCCCTAGACCTCCTAGACCTGCCCCTGTCCTGAGGCCGCCTCCCAGGCCTCCTGGACCTGTCCCTGTCCGATGGCCACCTCCCAGGCCCCCCAGACCTGTTCCTGTCTTGTGGCCGCCTCCTAGGCCTCCTGGACCTGTCCCTGTCCGATGGCCACCTCCCAGACCACCCAAACCTGTCCCTGTGTGCCCCCATGGACTGCCTAAACGCCCTCTTGTGCCCCCGTGGCCTGTCTTATTTCCCTTTGTGCCCCCGTGGACTGCCTAATTGCCCCTTGTGCCCCCGTGGTCTGTCTCCGTGTCCCTTGTGCCTTCTTGGTCTGTCTCTGTGCTCCCTTTTCTCTGTCTGTGTCCCCCCGGGTCTACCCCCTCACTCCTTGGATCTTTTGTTTTGGTTCTTCTGTGTGGGTTTTTCTTTTGCTTTAGGACCGTCTGGAATCCGGTCCTTCTAGGGGGGGTTATGTTACGTTCCTGTGTTGTCTGCCCTCTGTTCTTTGTTTCACTATCACGTTTATTTCACGTTTTCTTGTTGTCCGCTCCGTGTTTTCCGTTTCACCCGTCACCGATCCCGTTCCTTGTCACGTTTTCCCTGTTGTCCGCCCTGAGTCTCACTGTCCTTGTGAAAAACTACACTTCCCACAATTCCCAGATCTTCTCACTGCCATCACTGTGTCATTGTTTGCACCTGTTTGTCGTTTGTGATCCTCCTGTGTCTGTGTATATAAACCCTGTGTGTTTTCCACTCCTTGTCGATCTCATGTGTTAGCTCCTTGTTCCTGCCCGTGTTTCCCGTGATTACTCACCCGTTCGAGGTTCCTGTGCCCTTTGTAGATGTTCCCGTGTCCTTTCAAAGGTTCAGTCTCTGTTTTCCCATTGTGGATGTTTTCTTTTGTTCCTGTGTTTTTATGTGATTTTTAGTTGCCATAATAAATACCGCATTTGGATCCGCACCTCTGTCTGTCCTGTCCTGCTTCCACACCCAGCCTAACAGTAAAATAAACGACACATCCCATTGATATTACCTAAAAAGCTACATGTATCACAAAAGCACTGTAACCAGGACTTTTACTCAAAAAATTTGCTTTTTTCAGCTTTTAACATTAAGTGATATAATTATTGGTTAGAAATGAGAGAAAATAAGACAAACCATACATCGCAATTACATTTTTCCATTGACCACATCTGCTTATTTTGAGGTTAGCAGGCATGTAAATTGTGCATGCCACTTGACCTTGCCATGCCCCACATAATGTCGGCATACACTAAACCCCGCCCCATGTCAAAACAGTGCCACATAGTGAAGCGCAAAAAGAAATTAACCACAAAGGGAAAGAGGTACCACGTACATTAACATACATTGTTTTTTGCCATTAAATACAGCTTTGTCTTTTGCAATATTGTATACAGTATAAGTCATCATTTTGACTCCATAGGTTTCAGTCACTTTGACAAATTGCAATACAATTCTGTGACTATAATCTTATAGTCTCATGTTTTATTAGTAAACAAACACATTCTCTGGAAAAATGAAAAAGAGACATTTCTTGGATTGGAAATAAGTTTGGGGACACTGCTGTTGCACACTGTTCAAAGAGAATGAAAAGCGAAGAGAGAAAGTGATGAAAACTTTTTAGAAAGATTAGAAATGAAAAGATTGCCATTCACAAACTGATTCAGTACTTTATTGCAATTCCTGTCCCAATCTGAACTGAAAAATTGCACTCATATCAGATCTATTTGTTAATAGTCTTCTATGTCTCTGGGCTCATTCCACTTTCATACCTGATAAGCTATTGCTTTATTTTCTTGGTCACATGTATAGCAGAAACTCCCCTAGGGTGAAAATTGTCAGAAAACTCCCTGTCCTTTCCCATTCTCACCTACCATTTTAACACAGAATATAGTTAGCATACACTACATAGTCAAAGGTATATAGACACCCAAACACCAGACCCATATGTGCTTGTTAAGCATTTAATTCCAAAGCTATTTGCATCAAAAAAGAGTTGGTCATTACTAATAGCTTTGACTCTTCTGGGAAGGCTTTCCACAAGATCCTGGAGCATGGCTACAGGGATTTTCTCAGACACAAGAACATCAATGAGTCTGCATTTCAAGTGATTTCAAAGGTGGTCAGTGTGGTTTAGTTCTGGGCTTTGTGCAGTCCAATAAAGTTCCATACCAGACTCAATAAATCACTTTTATGGAGCTCCTATTGCACTCATGGGCATTGTCAAGATGGAGTAGAAAAGGCCCCTCACTGCTATAGTATGAAGATTTGTCTTCTTTGGAATTAATGGGCCAAATCAATCCTGTTAATTAGTAAGAGGTGCCCACATTCTTATAGCCATGTAGTGTAAAATGAAGAAATGCTACACCTAGACTTTGTCCCTATAGCGTAAAAATGGAGGCCCTGGTATTAATAAGTCCCCTTTCTGCTAGACAGATTGGATTGTGAGGGAAGTTAATATGCTCAGTGACCTATATGAGAGTGTAGTGTGGAGATCCTTTGAAAATATGGTTCAACATTTTGGGATTCCCAGGTCTCAATTCTTTAGGTATTTACAGCTGCGCCACCTGCTTTGTATTATTTTTGAGAGTAGCATACACCCCCCTAAAGCGGCAGATACTCTGGGAGTGGTGATTACTGCTTTTGTAAGAGGACATGAGGTATCAGTATATTACTCCCAGCTAATTCAGAGTCTGCGGGATGGAACTTCAACTTCTCTCAAGAGATTATGGGAGAAAGGTTTAAACTTGGTATTGGAGGAGGGAGTGTGGGCTAGGATTCTAAAAAACATCACGTCTACATCTAGAGTCAAAAGAGTGCACCTTATGCAATTTAAGATTTTACATTGATTCTATTGGACCCTCTCTACATTATATTGGGTTGGTCTTAAAGCCACACCCACCTGCTGGTGATGCCAATCACAAGATGGGGACACAACCCATGTTTTTTGGTGGTGTGTTAAAATCCAAGAATTTTGGTTGAGGGTTCAGAGTTTTATGTGTGACGTATTGGGCACTCAAATTAAATTTTAGACTCAGACTATTTTAGGTGATGGGGCAGTCATTAATATAGGGGATTGTAACAAGGTTAAAATGGGCAAGGAGGAGGCAGGAATCGGCTGAACAGTCAAAGTAATATTTTAATAAAAACACAAACATAAAGACACAAACACAAATGTACACACGGCAGCTGCGTGTGGCTCTCTCTCTACCTAGCTGCCACATCTGGCTGCATTTATCCCTCTCCTCAGCTGATTAGCCCGATTGGGGCCGGCCGCACATAGTCACGGCCTGGTCCCGCCCTCCTCCTCTTCACAGGGATAAATATATAAAAGCCTAGCCAGTGTTATGATGGAAGTCGGCTGGAGCGCCTTTATTTCAAGAGTGGCACACAGAGATGGGCAGGGTAGAGGCATTTGAAGAGATATCATAAAGAAGGTTTTGTAACCTAGAGTTATTTAATAAAAAATGGGGTATCTATTTACAGGTAGCCTTTTTAGAAGGCTCTCGGTGAGGGGCAGTGGAGAGAGTTTTATAGTTTTAAATGTGAACATGATTTTTGTTGAAATTGTCAATTTTATCCTTTGTGGGATTTTTATTTTCTCCTTTTCTTTCTTTATTTGTTGATTGTTTTATTTTTATTTTCTCAAAAAAAAAAAAAGGTGTTTATATTTTATGTGTAGCAGGCTTTGACCATGGTGGAATTTGCTGGGGGTTAGAGTGGGGTTGGGGGTTGGATAGAGAATTAATGGGGGGGGGTTAAAAGTGTAGTTGAGTCTGTTCATTTATCAGGCATGAAAACTCTTCACCTTTTGGCGAAATTCAGCGTTTTGAAACCAAAATGGGGTCACCTACGTGATTTGTGCAAATCCGATGATAAAATATTTGGGGGGGTGGGGGGTCGTGGCCAGCATTTACCTGCTATATCTGCATAGTTACCATAAACTTCACAACTTTAGGCTTTGCCTAACCAATCATCACTCCTAATGCCGAAACCCAATCTGAGTAGGGTCCCTCCCTTTATACCCGGCGGCTCCATCATTGGTTTCTCTTCATATACAAGACAATTCTGGGCAAGGCACCTCTATATTTGTCATCCCTACTTCATGTCGCTCATAACACCTATCACACAAGATCAAGTAATTTGATTAAATTTAGTACCCCCCCTACTTCTACTACCTTTGGACGTAATGCCTTCTGCTTTGCATCAGTACATGACTGGAATATACTACAAAATACCCTGAAACTTACATCTCTGATCCCAATCTCCACCTTTAAACAAAATCTCGAAAACTACATAGTTGACTCTTGTTCCTGCTGACAATCATGAACCATATTTATACACACATATTTAAGCACTCTATTCCTTTTCTTTTCCCCTTTGTTGTCTATCTTTTTTAATTTAGTTGCTTGTTCTATGTGTTATGTGTTTGACTATGTACAGCTGTACAGTATGTTCTTATTTATTCCTGTAGCCTCTTGGCCAGGTCATGTTTGTAAATGAGAAGTGGTTCTCAAACAGTTTACCTGGATAAATAAAGAGTCTGACATCTGTACACACTGCTGAACAAACTGCACGTGGGAAAGCAAGCCTGAGGTAAGTTATGTTAACTTTCCTGTCAGATACAATGATGTTGCCATTTTCATTATATAACCCACTGTTATTTACCAATAATGTTAGCTAAGCTAATTGTTCATTTATGGAGACATGGCAGCAACCTGGATGTAATGTAGGCTAATGTCAACAACAGAATAAAACTTGTCGGTATCTTTCTCTTGTTGCACGTTATCTATACAGCATGCAAGCAGGAGCAAGCTCCTATCTGCTAGCTTTTACAGAAATGAGCCTGACCTAAGTTTTACATGTTGAATACGATGCTGATAAATTAATAATGCACTTTATACATTTTAAACGATCATGGCCAGAAAGATACAGATTTTACTTGTATTGTTCCGTATTTGTCCGAATATGAGACAAAGTTTTTTTCCCCTCATAATATGTCTGAAAAAGCACTCGTCACATCCGCATGCACACAGAGCAGAAATGCGCTCCAGATACTTTTCTGTGCATGCCCAGAGCAGAAATGCTCCCTCGCGAAGACGGTTTACCGAGGTGGATCGCACACTCTGCAAGAACATCCATTCTGCAGGAACCACTAACAAATGCCAGCAGCAGTGTTAATCTGAAAAATGGAAGCCCTGAACCGCACAGTGAAAAAAAATTAAAATCTAAAATATTTTTTTCTAAGTGTCTTAGTTCCTTTTAACCCTACCATTCCTGAGCCTATATCCTACAAAAAAAAAATCCTGTTTGTTGACTGGATGGCCTCCATGGGAATAAAAGTTGCATCTTTTCATACAAGTCAATTGTTATATTCCATGTTGTCTTTTGTTTATTAAAATCAATAGAACACTGATTAGAATCAATGATAGTTTTTTAATCCTTTAAATCAACAATCATTAAAGATAACCATCAATGATCAAATTCAATAGAATATTGAATTATATGATTATTTCTCATTCCCTGATTGTTTCCCCAGGTGTTCCTTGTTCCCTTGTTTGTTCCCTTGTGTATTTAAGCCATTGGTTTCCCTGTTTCCTGTGTCAGTTCTTGCATGTTTAGTTTCATGAACTGTGCTAGGTTCCCTGTGTTTTGCCCTTCCTTCCTTCCTTCCTTCCTTCCTTCCTTCCTTCCTTCCTTCCTTTGGAGTTAAATTATTTATTAAAGCTGCATTTAGATCCATATTCCTTGCCTGCTTCGTCACACCAATATGATATTTTGTCATCTCGCATTAATTATTACATGTTTTCACAAGACTAAGTTGATGAAATACTATAGAGGTCCTAAAAGCCGGCTTTATATTATTCTTTTGATTTTTGGGGTGAAATGTGACCGAAGATTCATGTACTAATTATTAACTTTTTCAGTCTTTAAATAGCAGGTAAGTTGTTATATTTTGCCCTTCCTAAACTGTCTCTACTAAATTCCCAGCCCTTTGGGCCTTACCTGCCTATTGACAGTCTACTATTGTTAGTCTAGTCAGCACATCTCACCATAGCTATCAAATAAATTTAACCACTAGCTTTGACAGGAGTCTGCAAATAATAGAACCTCACGGCCCCACCACCCCCTTAACGTCTTTCTGTCTTGATTTGTATTCAGCCCAGTGACTGATGATGTAGCACAGATAAAGACTAATATTCTTTTACTGACACTGCCTTTTCCAGCTCCAAAGGTTCTCAGGAGGAGCGCTGTCATTTTGTCAAAAACACATTATAATATACAGAAAATTGCTTATTCTAACGGTTTAATCATTGTGCATCTGATAAATATACTCCCCAAATAATAGAATGTGATCTGGTTGAGACATTGCTATACTAATGATGGCTCAGTAATGTGCTTTAGTCCATCACTGCAAACCTTAAGTAGTTTTAAAGGGTTGGCCGCGAGGCTTAACAAAATTAGAGTAAATTTGCATTTTTAAAACTCATTAGCATTAGGTAATCAGATTATAATAGTATTTATACTTTATTTAATGTGCATTTTGAGCATTTTTATTACATTTATTTTACTGAGCATTAAACAGAGCTATTTGTGTACTGATTCAATAAAGAATATTGAATGGAGAGGGGAAAGCATCCTCACATTACTGTTTGCCCATCAGTTATTCAACTGTTCTCCAAGCAAATGTTGATGCTTTAAAAATCCTCTATACAGTACACACACACACAGGGTATGAAACTAAACACAGTTTCACATGTCCATGTTCTTACCAAAGCATTTTAATTAGTGGAGACCGTGAGGTTATTAGATATAAGGTAACTATAAGGTTTCGAGACAAAACTCCAATTGCGCAAATGAGTTTTTTTCTAGCAGTGTTTTTTTTTTATGTTGGTTTCATATGTATAGATTAAAACTCCCTTAAATTACAAGAATGTTTTTGAATTCATATGCTCCAAACCAAAATTTTAATACCATCATACTGTATATTGCTATAGCTGTTGGATAAACTAGTGAACATAATTAAACATACAATGGTTTATATTCAGGGAAGGGTCAACTATATTATGGAGACAAATCTTAACTGGACGGTTAAACTGTGTTCTCAGGGTATTTCTGATCAATCTCAGTTTGGGGTTAGTTGTATTTTGTATTTTAATTGTTAAAATGTATCAAATGTATTTAGTACTTTGTTATTTTGTACATTGCCTTTTTGATTTTTTGCAGTTTTGTGTATTGGTTTGTGTTTTATTATTTGTTAACTGTATAAATGTTTCTGAAAACCGTAAAATATAAAAAAACAAACTTCCTGGGCAATAATGGTAAAAAGATTCATTTAATTATTTTGTAGCAAGACAGAACTAGACTTAGAAAAAAATAACAAAAATTGTGACAGTTAACCCCAGATTCCACTTTATATCAGAAATGATGTCCTTATTTTTAACCAGAGAACAATATAAAATGCTGTTTCTTGGTATGATCAGATAACAATTTCTTTTAATCAGTGAAACTCTGCAAAACTACACAATAGCTATTTATGATCTGGTCTGTAGGCTAATTCATTCTGTGGCTTGATGAATGTCTGCCCTCTCAGTTGCACATAAACCATATGCGAAATGAAAGCAGGATGCTCACAGTTGGTCCCTTTTTCTCACTTAGGACAAAAGTTTTAATGAACATCCAGCTGGGTATAAGTTTGAGGATTGGAATCTCTCTCTCTCTCTCTCTCTCTCTCTCTCTCTCTCTCTCTCTCTCTCTCTCTCTCTCTCTCTCTCTCACGCGCATGCATGAGCGTTTGTTGAGCGTGGTGAGTGAGCATGGTAACTCTTGTGTTTTTGGAGAGTTTTCTATCTTTTTCTTGTATTTTCTTTGCTATTTTAGTTTATTTATTTAGGGTTGTGGCAGCGGCCGTCCGGGAGAGAAAAGCGGTAAGGGCGCTCACACCTGAGCTAAATGATAACTAACACCTGTGTCTAATTTCAGTAACGTGAGGAGAGCGGCATAAAAGGGCAGGAGCGACGGAGCTTGAGGAACGAAGGAAGACTGTCTTGTTATATGTTGAAAGAACTAAAAGAATTAAAACTTACCCCTTAAGTTGACGCGTGTGTCCGGCCCTGTCTTTTACCGAACGCCACAGTGGTGCAGAAACCCGGACTATTTTTTTTTTTTCTCTTCTCGTGTGATGGAACAAAGTCGCCTCGTAGAGTCCTCCCAGCTGGCGGAAATCCTCCAGTCCCTCGCTAATCTCCATCAGGGCCACCAACAATCCCTGCTTGAGCTCCGCCAGGATCAAGATCGGCGATTCTTCGAGCTCATGCGGGCTCAGGCAGAGGACCGACTCGCTATCCGAGCCTCCTCAGCCAGGAGGCTGCGCCAGCCCCAGCCGCGACCCCGACACCTGCGCTACGCTGCCCCCGCCCATGTTACAGAAGATGGGGGTGGCAGATGATCCGGAGGCCTTCCTCGACTTGTTCGAGAGGACGGCCGACATCTGGGGCTGGCCGCCCGAACAGTGGGCAGCCCGCCTAATCCTCTCCTGTCCGGGAAGCACAGCTCGCGGCGCAACAACTGCCAGCGGCGCAGCCTCCTGGCTTACTCTAACCTGAAACGGGCCATCCTGCAGCGGGTTGGTCGGAGCCCGAAGAGAATCGCCAGCTCTTCCGAGCATGAAGCTGGAGAAGTCCGACCGCCCGCTTGCGCTTGTTCAACGGCTCCGGACGCTTGTCGGCGGTGGCTGCTCGCGGGGACCGCGACGCCGAGGGAGTCATCGATCAGGTGGTGCTGGAGCAATTCACGCAGAGTCTGCCCAGGAGAACGGCGGAGTGGGTCCAGTGCCACCGCCCGGCGCCGCTGGAGGCAGCTGTTCAGCTCATGGAGGACCATCTGGCGGCGATCCCGAGGGCAGATGAGCCCTCCCCTCTCTCTCTCTCTCCCCTTCCCCTGTGTCTTTCCCTGCTTCTCCCCTGTTCCCTCTCGCCTGCTCTCTCCCCAGGACCTGCTCCTGCCCCCGCAGGCGTGGAGGATACAGTCCACCAGCTTCCCGGCCGTGGGAGAACCCGCCCAACCCTTCCCCGCCTTTCAGTCGCCTCCTCCTCAGGTGGTGGCGCTCGCCAGCACGGGTGCGGCCGTGGCGCCTGGGCCGGTCTGCTGGAGGTGCGGGACCCGACCACTTTCGGGATCAGTGTCCGCTGATGGAGGTGGGGACGGTGGTGCGGGTCTCCGATGTCCCGCAGGCTGCCCCGGTCGGGTTGGAGCGCATCGGATCCCGTAAGGATCCAGGGGTACATACCAAGCTTTGATGGATACCGGCTGTAATCAGACCACCATCCACCAACGCTTGGTTCAACCCGGGCTTTGGGCACAGCTAAACGGGTGAGGGTGAGGTGTGTGCATGGGGATATTCACAAGTATCCCATGGTGACTCTGGCAATTAAATTCGGGAGAAAAGCATAGTGTGGAGGCAGCGGTTAGTTCCTCACTCACCCATCCGCTAATCTTGGGTACTGATTGGCCAAATTTTAGAAATGTATTAGAGGGAGTCTGTGCGGATGGGTCCTGCATGAAAGTAAAGAGATGTGTGATGTGCGATGCTTTGGCGGGGAGGCGGAGCCGGGCCGCCCTCGGCTGCTCCGGTGACGAGGGAAGGGGCGAGGGGACACCCTCCTCTCAGGGAGTTCCTTGAGGGGATTTTCCCTTGGAGCAGTCGCGGATGAAACCCTTAAGCACGCTTTGACCAAGTGAGAGTAATCGATGGTCAACAACTCCGCCAGGTGTCGCCGCTTCATATCCGTATTTTTCAGTTATTAAAGATCGGTTGTATAGAGTGACGCAGGACGCTCAAACAAAGGAGGAGGTGACACAATTGTTGATTCCACGGAGCCGCCGGAAATGGTTTTCCAGGCGCTCACTATAATCCTATGGCCGGTCACCTGGGGAACGGAAAACACTTTTCCGCCTAATAGCCCGCTTCTATTGGCCGGCATTGGCGGCGACGCCCGCAGGTGGTGTGCGGCGCGTCGCGAATGTCAGCTGGTAAACCCACCGCCACCCCAAAAGCGCTTTTGCGCTCTTCCATTGATCGAGGTTCCTTCGAGAGAATTGGAATGGACCTCGCCGGGCCATTAGAACGGACGCCACGCTGACATCGCTTTGTGTTAGTCCTGGTGGATTACGCAACGCGGTATCCGGAAGCAGTGCCTCTGAGCAACATCTCAGCACGCAGTGTTGCCGGGCACTCTTCAAGATAATCTCCCGGTGGGGGTTCCGAGCGAAATCCTCACCCACCAAGGCACTACTTTTATGTCACTGAACACTTCGCTAACTTTACGAATTATTGGGCATTAAATCGACTCAAGACTAGCTGTACCACCCTCAGACGGATGGACTGGTGGAACGATTTAATAAAACACTCAAAAATATGATTCGTGAATTGCGTACCGAAGACGCTAGGAATTGGGATAAGTGGCTGGACCCCCTGTTGTTCGCAGAGTACGAGAGGTTCCGCAAGCCTCCACAGGGTTTTCCCCATTTGAGCTACTGTACGGACGACGCCTCACGCTGGGTCCTCGACGCCATCCGTGAAACTTGGGAGGAGGGACCTTCTAGTGCCAAAAATGAAATTCAATACGTTCTTGATCTTCGAAAGCAAAACTCCACACGCTGGGGCAATTAACACAGGAGAATTTGCTCCAGGCTCAAGAACGCCAACGCCGGCTGTATGACAGGGGTGCTCAGCTACGGAATTTGCACCGGAGATAAAGTGCTTGTATTACTCCCAACATCAAGCTCAAAATTACTCGCCAAGTGGCAAGGGCCGCTTGAGGTCACACGCACCAGTAGGGGACCTCGATTATGAAGTCAAACGCATCGATAGAGGGGGCGCACGCCAAATATATCACCTCAACCTCCTGAAATTGTGGAGGGAAGAGGCGGCCTCTGTGACGCTGGCAACGGTAGTTCCGAGAAGGCGGAGCTCGGACCGAGGTAAACAAAGCCTGCGATCCTAACACCCCGGTTCTGTGTGGAGACCACCTCTCACCACGCCAACTCGCAGAGGTTTCCGAACTGCAAAAGGAGTTTGCGGACGTGTTCTTCCTCTACCGGGCCGCACAGACCTCATACAACACCACATCGAGACCTAACCGGGCGTAGTGGTACGCTGTCGCTCTTATCGCTTGCCCGAACATAAAAAAAAATAGTTCGAAGAATTGACGCCGATGCTGGACATGGGAGTAATAGAAGAATCTCACAGCGTATTGGTCCAGTCCGGTCGCCCTTGTTCCCAAGAGCGACGGGTCTGTCCGCTTCTGTGTGGATTATAGAAAAGTCAATGCGGTGTCTAAATTTGACGCTGCACTCCAATGCCCCGTGTTGATGAACTGCTCGATCGGTTAGGTTCTGCTCGGTTTTATTCGACCTTGATCTAACGAAGGGTTATTGGCAGATCCCCTTGACACCAATATCCCGCGGAAAAACAGCCTTCACCACGCCGCTCGGATTACACCAATTGCGGACGCTTCTTTCGGTTTGTTCGGGCACCAGCCACGCTTCAGCTCTCATGGATAGGATCCTCAGACCGCATACTGCTTACGCCGCTGCGTATCTAGATGATATCATCATTTATAGCAATGATTGGCAGCTGCACTTGCAACATCTGAGGGCCGCCCTGAGATCGCTGAGACGGGCGGGCTCACGGCAAACCCGAAAAGTGCGCGGTTGGGCGGTGGAGGTACGGTATCTGGGGTTCCACTTGGGTCATGGCCAGGTGCGACCCCAAATTGACAAGACCACGGGCGATTAGTGACTTGCCCTAGACCCAAGACCAAAAAGGGGGTGAGGCAGTTCCTGGGGCTGGCTGGCTATTATAGACGGTTTGTTCCTAATTATTCGGATGTCACCAGCCCGCTGACTGACCTTACTAAAAAGGGAGCTCCGGATCCGTCCAGTGGTCGGAGCAGTGCCAACAGGCGCTTACAGACATTAAAGCTGCACTTTGTGGGGGCCGCTTTGCATGCACCTGACTTCTCTCCCTTTTGTTTTGCAGACGGACGCTTCAGACAGAGGGCTGGGGGCCGTACTCGCGAGGTGGTGGAGGGAGAGGAGCCCGGTGCTGTACATTAGCCGGAAGCTCTCCTTGAGGGAGACTAAGTACAGCACCGTGGAGAAGGAGTGTCTGGCCATCAAGTGGGCGGTTCTCACCCTCCGATACTATCTGCTGGGGCGGGCCTTCACCCTCTGCTCGGATCATGCCCCACTGCAGTGGCTCCACCGCATGAAAGACACTAACGCCTCGGATCACCCGCTGGTATCTGGCCCTCCAGCCTTTTAAGTTCAAGGTGGTCCACAGACCGGGGTGCAGATGGCTGCCGCTGACTTCCTCTCCAGGAATGGGGGAGTGGTAGGCAGGCCGGATGACGCCCGCCTGAGTCGGGCGGTGGGGGTATGTGGCAGCGGGGCGTGGTCAAGCTACCGTCCGGAGAGAAAAGCGGTAAGGGCGCTCACACCTGAGCTAAATGATAACTAACACCTGTGTCTAATTTCAGTAACGTGAGGAGAGCGGCATAAAAGGGCAGGAGCGACGGAGCTTGAGGAACGAAGGAAGACTGTCTTGTTATATGTTGAAAGAACTAAAAGAATTAAAACTTACCCCTTAAGTTGACGTGTGTGTCCGTCCTGTCTTTTACCGAACGTCACAAGGGTATACCTTTATATGGTTTAAGGAGTATTCTTTTTTTCACATTTTGGGGGGGGTTGGGAGGCATGGAAGCCGCAGGTGTGCGGGGTTTGGGTACACTCGTGCGTCATCACAGACTTAAAGTGCCGACTACAGTGAGTGTGGAGAGCTGTTGTTTGGCTGTGGGTGAAATTGTGGACCATGAGAATGTCATGTCTGCCTCTGGAATAAACAGCTTAAGTTGTTTTTCTAAATACAATAGAGAAGGCTAATGAGGTAGTTCAGAGGGGAAATAGTATTGACAGTGTTTTTACTCCCGTTCTGCCACTCTCATTATCGTCAAAAAGGGTCACTCTCTCATAAATCTTACTGAAAAAACCATTCAAAATCAAACAAAGGCAGTACAAAACAGATTACAAATCCCAAGAAGCCTTGCTCACTTTACAACTATGTGTGAAATTCCAAAGGATCGAACTCTCGACTCCTTTTTGATGAGGCGCTCAACAGAACGCCCCTCAGCCATGATGTCATCGGGAGTAGAAATACCTCTGAAATCCTTCTGAGCATTGCTTCCAGTGACTTTGCCGTGCCATGGTTAGACACAGCTCATCGCTGCTCTCAGGTGTAGCCTCGTTGCACAAGGAAGTAATGTACAGCTTGATACTGTGGCCATACAATCTCGCTGGACGAAAGGAGATTGCCGAGCAACCACATCTTCATCCCTTTGCCTGCAGAAGTGAAGAAAGAAGAATTCTCTTCCCTCTTCAACCAAGTAGACATCGCTGATTTTTCCGCCAGCCCACCGATAATCAGTAGCCTTACTGCCCGCCGATGAGGAAACGGCCTCCCGTCATCACCCGAGCCTCGAGGAACCGAGTCGGAGTCAAACGACGGATGAACACACATTCTACCTACATCCTCAAGCGATCCAAGTAAGAGGTTTATGTCTGGGCAAAGATAGAATATTATAGTGTGTTATTATTGTGTATCAAGTTTATTGTTTTTACAGTTTATGGACCGCCGAGTCAGCTCATTGTTGGTAATATACTGTTATCAAAAATTATTTTGCTGTGTTGTAATTCAACCACTTTGGACTGTTGTGTATTTACGCCATCACGGATGAGACCGGCACACGGTCTTATCCATTAAAGGACCAAAGGCCGCGGGATGGGTTAAGAGCCGTTCACCACATCTCTGCAGGATAAACAGATGCCTTCTCTCCCACGATCGTGAAACCAGCTTCAGCCACTTTATTCTCTCACTCTGTGGTATTAACCGCACACCGCGTTGAACGTCCTTTTCAGGACGCGTCTTTATAAAGATGCCTTTCCGCCCCTGTGTAGTTCCTCGATGTGGTAGAGTGCTTCTCTGCTTCTGGGGTTGATGCATATGAGACCGCTTCAGCACTGGCTCCAGACTCGAGTCCCGAGACAAGCATGGCGCCGCGGCACCATCGCCTGCCGCCAAACCCTGGACAGACCTCTGCTTTCTACGGGCAGGAGTCCCCTTGCAGCAGGTGTCCCGACGCACCTTGGTCACGACCGATGCCTCCAAATTGGGTTGGGGCGCTGTGTGCAAAGGGCAAGAAGACGTGGGCTGTTGGAAAGGGGCCCTGCTGCGCTGGCACATCAACTGCCTAGAGTTGTTGACTGTTTTCTTTGCCCTGCGGAGGTTTCTCCCGCTGGTTCAGGGCAAACACATCTTGATCAGATCAGACAGCACCACCGCGGTAGAGTATATAAATCGCCAATGCAGCGTACGCTCCCGCCACATGTCGCAACTCGCCCGTCGTCTCCTCCTTTGGAGCCAGCAGCAACTCAAGTCACTGCACGCCACTCCCCGGCATCCTCAATGTGGATGGGAAAAAAAAATCTGCTCATCAAGTTTGCAGTGGTTCTATGGATGTTTTTATGTTATGACAATTTTCACATCAGGGGCTTGTTTTCATGATTTTGCCTTGATTTTTATTTTGTTAGTATTTAATTAGGGGTGCAAATAGTATTTGCCATTATCTGCATCAGAGTGCAAACGGCATCTAATATTATTTGTACCAGGGTTAGGTTGCAAACAATATTTGCCACTATTTGCACTGGGGTGTAAATATAATCTACCTTTATTTGCATCATGGTGCGAATAGCATCAGCCTTTTTTCCCATCAAGGAGAGCTTTTTAGCAGAATCTGAGTCTTAATGTCAGACAACACATTTTTCTCAGCTCCACCAGAATAATTCTTCTTATTTACTGATGGAGTGATCTTTTCAGAGGGACATAAAAGCATCCTTAATGTCAAAACCAAGCAGCAGAGACAGACACCATCTAGATGAAGAGTGGCCAGTCAGATTGCTAATGAGTGCTATCAGAGAGACAGCAGTGCCTTATGGGTATGCATCGTCAAATCACCCAATCAGTGAGAAAGACTGAAATGTCAGGAAAGATGCATGAGAAGACAGTGAGATTAGAAGAGGAAGCAAATGTAATCTGTAAATTAGAAGTCTGGGATACACTGGGATACACAACACTGCCTCAGCTGCTTTGAAACGATATGGGTTGTGAAAGGCGCTATACAAATAAAATTGACTTGACTTGACTTCATATAGATTAAAGTCCACACTAAAAGCTGTAGTGTAAAAGCACCCAAAATTTCCTAGGCAGAACTTTTGAGGTGCCACTGTACCATCTGGTACTTTCTTCTATTTTATGCACGACCTTACTTGTCTGTTTTCGAATAATCACTACTTTCTCAGCACTGTAATGTAAGAATATTTTTCAGGATGAAGCTCATTGCACAATAGCTCATCAACCTCTCTCTCTGGTTTGTAATCATCCTGTCAGATAAACTGTGCTCATTAACTGAATTAATCAAGCTGTGAATAAAATGATCTTAACACCATCTATTTGTTTAAAGCATGAATATGGCTATATGCAGTATTTGGAAGTAACTGGGGAATCCAGAAACATTACCATTTCCAAAACTTGATTTAATACCCCAGGACAGCCTTTCCTAAATATGGTTTTACTTAATTAAGGAAATAACATAATTATTTGCAAATCAATTTCAGTAGCTGAAATTATAAGAATATTTAGAAATTTGCTCAGTTATAATCAATGTGTTATTGTATCTAAAACACAGCTTTATTAGAAATAGTTCTTTATACATACTTGGTTTGTATTTATGCACCTCTGACCCTTAGGAATAATTCTATATGGCTGTGCTTTTTATATGTCTGTGACAGTTCCCTTTCTCTCTTATGAAGGACGAACCAGGGGCCAGATGAAAGTGCATGTAATTCTTTTATTGAGCACACTTTCCTTAACACACACATGGTATGCTTTTCAGCCAAACACACACACAGTTTCGAGCTTGGCTCACGTTAGAAAATCAATGTCTCTCTCTCTCTCTCTCTCTCTCTCTCTCTCTCTCTCCTCCGGCGGTCTGAACTGCCCTAGTGTCAATCCTTATAGCTCTTCCTCTCCCGGCCTTGCTCTTTACAGATGTCACTCGGCCACGCCCCATCTCCATATATCCCCATTGCCTGACTCAGGCAAGGGAGCCATCCAGCCTGTTACTTACAGCCTTCACCCGCGTGAAAGCCTGCCGACATGGTCCATCCACTGGACCATATCTGGTGCCCCCTTTTTAGTCAGATCATTCAGCAGGCTGGTGACGGTCGAATAGTTAGGCACAAACCTCTGATAATAGCTAGCCCCAGGAACTGTCTCACCTCCTTTTTGGTCTTAGGTCTCGGGCAAGCTGCAATCACTGCAGTCTTATAAAATGTTTGTCCGCACCTGCCCATGACCCAAGTGGATATATTTGATTAATATAAAACAGAAAAGTAATGTCTCTCTCTTTGCCGTAGGCCCCGTCTGGCGGTCCGAAGTTTTAGTACTTGGAACCGTCAAATCCTGCCGGAGATAGGAGGCACGGTCGAGGAGCCTACCCCCGTGCAGGACGGGACTCAACTGGTGGTGGTGGTGGTGGGGCGGTGGAGATTGCCGCGTTAGCACACTGAAACAGCAATGTGATAGATTGTGAGCAGACTTATAAAGCAATGGCTTACATGTGATTGGCTGGAAATTACCCAGCTAATGGTGCGATGATGTACAGCTGCTAGTCTTCCCACTAAAACTATGCTGCGCTTACATTTCTACATGATATTTCTACGTAAAGTGCATGTGCAAACGTGTGTGTAACACAGTTAAGGATGGGCAAGGAGGAGGCGAGAACAAAACATTGTCAACATAAATAATAGTTTAATGATAAACTTAAAAGAAAACACACACATGACGGACATGTCCATAAACGATCTCGCTCTCCCGCACGATACTCTGCAGTCGACCTTTAAACCTCGGAGGCTTGATTAGCCTAATACGGGACCGGGTGTGTATGATCATGACCCGGCCCCGCCCTCTGCCCTGCCACAGTGTGCAAAAAAGTACGGGAGAGTATAGTCAATTACTAAAAGGAACAGACCAATGGACACAGTAAGAGACAGTGCAGCGCCGACCAGTACACATTTATAATGAATAGTGCTAAAACATAACACTTTCTAAAAATGCCAAGAAGAAGCTGTTACACAGTCTGGCCGTGAAGGCACCAGACAGCAGGAGGGTGAAGAGTTTGTGTGAGGGGTGTGTGGGGTCATCCACAATGCTGGTTGCAGCGCTTTGTGTAAATGTCTTTGATGGAGGGAAGAGACACCGAAACGGTGCAAGTCCCAAATCAGGGAGTGATGCAGCTGCTCAGGATACTCTCAAAAGTCGCTCTATAGAATGTAGTGAGGATGGGGGGTGGCAGATGTACTTTTCTCAGACTTCGAAGAAAGTAGAGATGCTGCTGGGCTTTCTTGGTAATAGAGCTGGTGTTGAGGGACCAGGTGAGGTTCTTCGTCAGGTGAACACCAAGGAATTTTGTTCTCTTGACAATCTCCACAGAGAAGCCGTCGATGTTCAGCAGAGAGCGGTCACTCTGTTCTCTCCTAAAGTCAACAACCATCTCTTTTGTTTTGTCCACATTCAGAGACAGATTGTTGGCTCTACACCAGTTCCTTAGCTGCTGCACCTCCTCTCTGTATGCCTCGTCGTTCTTGCTGATGAGACCCACCATGGTCATGTCATCAGCGAACTTGATGATGTGGTTCGAGCTGTGCATTGCTGCACAGTCGTGAATCAGCAGAGTGAACAGCAGTGGACTGAGCACACAGTCCTGTGGGGCCCCAGTGCTCAGTGTGGTGGTGGTGGAGATGCTGTTCCCGATCCAGACTGACTGAGGTCTCCCAGTCAGGAAGTCCAGGATCCAGTTGCAGAGGGGGGTGTCCAGGCCCAGTAGGTTCAGATTTCCAATCAGGTGCTGAGGAATGATTGTGTTGAATGCTGAGCTGAAGTCTATGAACAGCATTCAAACGTATGTGTCCTTTTTATCTAGGTGGGTGGGGGGCCGTAAAAAGTCGTGCTAAGTACAAAAACTTTTGGATCCGGAGTTGCCACTGCGTGCTACTGCGCCGCCATCTTGGATCTATGATCAAGTTGTGACTTCTTAATAAGCGTTTTGACAACTGACATTTTAAAGTTTCTTGGGACATGTCCTAAGGATAGCGAGGAGTTAATAATATTAAGAAGAGGTTCTGAGATCACAGGGAATACCTCTTTTAAGAGCTTGGTTGTATTGGATCAAACAAACATGTTGTGGCTTTTGACGTTTCGATCAGTTTTTTTAGCTCTTCATGACCTAAGAGACACTAACCCTAACCCTAACCCTAATACGAGACACTGTTTTCTGAGATGCTACGACTGATGATTGCATAATTACTAATTTATTTCTGATAATTTCAGTTTTATCAGTAAAGAAAATGAAAATGAAGTCATTACTCTTGTGCTGCGACGTAATATCTGGTTTTGTTGAGGTTTTATTCCTAACCAATTTAGCCACAGTACTGAATAAACACCTAGGATTGTTGTGGTTATTTTCTATGAGTTTACTAGCTAGTAAACGTTTGCACGTGCACTTTATGTAGAAATATTATGTAGAAATATGATTTAGTTTGTGTTAAAATTGTGTAGTGTAAACTTGGCATAAGGCAATATATCATGGCCATACAGGCTAATGTACTGTACTTAATGAAGACACTACAGGTGAATACAGTAAAATTTGTGTCTTATAACGTCATCACAATCGCCACATTGATATGCAAATTAGGCATTAAGTAGTTAAAATGCGCTAATTTGCATACATTTGACAAGGCACTGCAGGTGAATACAATAAACAAAATAAAGTATATCACCACAGACCTTCCCCAGCTAATGACTTACAGTACATCAAGAGTATTTTCCCCTGAAATATTATGTTTAAATATGCAGATTAGCTTGTTTTGATGAATTTAGAAGAAATCTACAGATGCAAACAGATGGAGGGTTGTAGGCTTAAAACAAACACAGTAAAAGAAGACTTTAAGCAAAATAGACCAAAATCTCAATATTTTGTAGAAATCTTTTGAGTATTAAACAATTGCGTGTGTGAGAGAATTTAAATAAATTTGTAAGTAAGTCAGAGAATTTTTATTTTAAATAAATTATGAGAAGTGCCCTTTTTTCCACTTGAGCCCCTGCCCACCAAAATGTCTGTGCACATCCCTGTAAAGGCTATTAATCAAACAACAATAACGAGGAAACGAGAAAACCACTCTCTGCTTTTGGCTGACTAACGTGAGTAGCTTTAAAAGTATAAATGTAATAGAGTAAAACAGTGATTTTTTTTTAATATTGTTCACTTTTTTTATAATACCGACCCCCCGATGTAGATTGTGTTAATTTGTATAATAAATTACTAGGAAAGTAGTGATGATAAAATTATTTATAATTATGCTTGGCCTTTATCAAGTTTTTTTTCTAATGCCTGATCAACCTTTGTAGAGCAATACTTCAAGCTGAATATTCCACCAGTCACAAACTTCAGAAAATTGTCCATCATGTATTAGAATGAGAACACAACTATTTCTGGGCTTAAAAGATACAAGAACTAAATCAATGTGGGACATTATATCTCAAAAATAATTATTGATATAAGTGAATTATTCTTTTGAAGCCCGATGTGGCCCCTGTACTAAACCACTGCTCTATCCCCTCTATTGTGCGAGACATAATGCACCAAGTGACCCTGCTTTTTTTAGTGGGTTTTCATAATATTACATTTTTTTTTTTGCATTCCTTGCATTGTTTTGAACACGTGTTATGTTCAAAAATTTAGACCCTACACATAACTGATTTTATTGTAATTGTTTCATTCATTATGATATTGAGAATATCTTTCATCTTTTCATTTCTGTAATCACGTCACCCTTTTATATATTTTAAAAAATCTGATTCATGTTGTGTTTACAGTATCATAGATAAGTGATGTATTTTTAAAGTTGTCAATCACAAACACCTATAAAATACCTACCTTTTTTAATCTTTCTGGCAAACAGCCATAAAAGGGAATGTAAATGTATAATACATTTTTAAATTGAAGCATCAAGTTTTTATCATAAAGTTGCATAGCATTCACAAATCAGTACTCCATACTCACTACTCATGAGTACTTTTAAATGAGCTACTCTTTTACTCTTACTTGAGTAGATTTTACATTTTCTCTACTTGTACTAAATTCTTTTTAAGATATAACTACCACCCCTGAGAACCATGTACCATGGCAGAACAATACAACCAAGTCTGGACCCAGCAGAGGCACAATGGGCATCTTCCTTTTTTCCATCTCCCCTCACTAGCTTGAATCAGCACATAAACAGAGGAGGAAGAGGAAGAACGGGTCAGCTGCAGCCCCCCTGCTCAAGGCCGCTGCTGACGGCTAGGAGGTGGAGGCCATTCCCGCAGCAGTGATTCCGACCATCCAGAGTAGAAGGAGAAGGAAGCAGAGTAAGACATCCATTGCCCAGTCACTGCCAGCATTCCTGGCCATGGAGGCCGTTCCCCAGTCACTTCCAGCATTCCCGGCCATGGAGGCAGTTCACCTGTTGCTGCCAGAGGTCCTAGCCATGGAGCCGTTCTCCTGCCACTGTCAGCATTTTTGGCCACAGAGACTGTTGCCCACTGGCTGCCAGTGCTCCTGACAATGGCGGTCACCACACAGCCTGTCCAGTTCCCCGTGGTCATCGTGTCTGTCCATTTCCCTGTGGTCATCGAGCCTGTCATGTTCCCAGTGGCCATCGAGCCTGTCCAGTTCTCCATGGCTGTCGATAAACCTGTCAAGCCCCCCATGGCTGTCGACGATCCTGTCCAGCCCCAGGTGACCTTCAAGCCTGTTCTGTCCCCTGTGACTGTCAACTATTCTGTTCAGTTCCTAGCAGCTGTCGACCAGCCATCTGCCCAGTCCAGCAGCCAGCACTGTCAGACATAAACCACCGATCTGTTGCTCAGCCTTGTAACCAGCACCCATCAGACATCAGTTACCAATCTATTCCTTAGTCTGACCACTGCCCAGCAGCCACCCATGTCTGGTCTGACCACTGCCCAGCGGCCACCCACATCCGGTCTGACCCTAGTTCAGTGGCCTTCCACGGTCAGCCAGACCCCTGTACAGCAGCCATCCATGGTCAAGCAGTTCCTTCGTCTGCGGTCGGTACCCAGTCTGATCCCAGTCCTCTGGCCATATCTGACCTCACCATCTGTCCTGCAGCCATGTCTGACCTTACTCTCTACTCAGACCTTTCTCTCTGCCTAGCAGCCATCACTGATATCTCCCACTACTAAGTTACCACCCAGGCTCATCCTACCTTTAATCACCCTCATTACAACCCTAATCCTCTCCCAAGTTCCCACTTGACCTGCCACTTTCCCTGACCCAAGCCCCATTCTAGTTCCATCCTGCACCAAACTCCTTTCTGGTCTCTTCCTCATCCCTGGGTCTGCTCCCTTTTTGGGTTTCCTTTCTCTCACCTAGTCTGTCCTGTTTCCCGGCCATCATCCTGACCTATCCTTGCTCTTCAATTGTCTGCCCTGGTTCCCTGGCTGATCGCCTGACCTATCCTGGCTCCCTAAAAGTCCGCCCAGTCTGCCTTTGTGGCCTGGTCTGCCCCCACCCTCCCGCCGTCTTTTCATACGTTGGTGTGTGTCTTTGTTTCCCTCTCTCCCCCTCTTGTGTTTTGCTGGTGCCATGTGGAGAACGTCAGCTCTGTTGCAAGGATGACTAATTTGAGGGCTTGTTTAAGGACACGTCTATGTACACTTGCGTCAGACATGCTTGTGTAGCGTCTCGGGTGTGTTGCGTCATAAACATAAATGTTTTACATCAATGTGTCAAGTTAAACATAGTTTAATACTTAGAACACAGCTTGAGATCTCTTAGTTCGTATTTGCGCTCCATCAAGTGTTTTGAATGCAAGAACTTAACGCATGTTTGTGGTGTGCTGCTGCTGGATGGTTGTTTTCTTCACTGTATAAACTGCGCGTTACCACACAGCTGAAGTTTCACTTACTGACTCTGGAGTAAACAAGTGGTACTACAAGCTTGCATTTCTCAGTAATATTCCTTATTATGGTCCGGGGGCATTGCGATTAATTGAGTAATTGATTTTAACGTGTTATTTTTTATAAAACGAATCGCACTGAATTAACATGTTAAATCAACAGCCTTAATATATATATATATATATATATATATATATATATATATATATATATATATATATATATATACTCAGTGTTAATGTAGTACTATTTGTTTTTCCTGCATTAATTTCTGCATAGTTACCTATTAGTTATGTACTTATGAATGGTTTAAATCAGTAATTAGCTATAATGCTGAATCCTGAGGCATCTACTGTAGTTCTGTTTTAATGAGTGTAAACGGATCAATGCAAAGGAGGAGGCGAGAACCGGCTTGACAATGTAAATAATAGTTTTAATGATATACTTAAAAGACAAACACACACGACGGACATGTCCGTAAACGATCTCTCTCTCCCGCACAATCCTCTGCAGTCGACCTTTATCCCTCTCAAAGGCTTGATTAGCCTAATATGGGACCGGGTGTGTAGGATCACGACCCGGCCCCGCTCTCCACGCTGCCACAATGAGGTTTTCTTCTCCATTCAATTTTAAGGATAAAAAAGCCCATCATTCTCTGTCTCTCTGAAGAAGAGTAAAGATCGATTGACTCAAAAATGATTACTTGGCTGGTTTGATAGCAGGTTAATTCCAGAAGCAGCTAAATTTATGGATTGAAAAGTGCAATATTGCCTTTGCATCAGTGGGATGTTTATTTTTTTCTTTATTCTTTACACATAATCAACAATAATAACAACCAAACCTCCTGATTCATATCTACTGTGGTTCTTTAGGGCCCTGCTGTTAAAATTACCTTGCTAACTAATTTTTACATTGTGAAAAAAAATGAGTGTGGAACATGAATTCATAGAGTGTGCAGCTTAGCTGTTTTATAAAATATTCAGCTCTCTTCTGCATTATTCATACACTTTAAATAATCGTGACTGCTCAAGCTTTGTTTACAATGAAGCTTTATACCAAGAGATAATTATGAATAAGAAGGGGAGGGTGGAAATCGGGAACAGGAGAGTTGTAGAAATATGAATTGCATTCCTCTACTGGTTCTTCCTCTTCACATGAAGCCCATAGGTTGGACGTTGAATAATGATGTAATTGCCGAGTGGGGAAAGTTTTATTACATTGAGTACATCTTAATTAGTCGTGGCCATCTGGTTGAAAGTGAATGGAAGACAAAAGCTTTATTGAATCATATCTTAGAGCTGCACTGATGACTGCTTAGAAACAAATCAGCAGGATCAGATGGACACACACACCCATTTATATTGTTTATACACTGTAAAAAGCTAATATGAATAAATAAATCCTGTTAAATTTATGGTTAAAACTGGCAGCTGTGTGAAACCTGGAAATGGTGAAACAATTCCCTAACACTAATCCCTTGTACTAACATTCCTGTTTCTCCCCCAGCTCTACCAATTCTTCCTCTCTGGTGGGGGAAGCTACCGCCTCTGGTGTGGGCGTGAGGTTTTGGCAAGTCTGTTGGAGTTGAGGGGAGCTAGGACATGTCCGTGAACAGTGCCTTGTGATGGAGGTGGGGACTCCACAGGCAACCCCTGCTTGAGCTGAGATGTATGAAATACCTGTGAGTGGGGGGTACATAACAATCCTTGGTGGATTCAGGTTGTAACCAAACCTCTATTCATCAATGCTTAGTTCAAAATGGGGCACTGGATACAAATACTTGGGTGAAGGTGAGGTGTGTGCATGGGGATATTTATGATTATCCTACAGTGATCATAACTATTCTATTTCAGGGTCAATAGCATAACATTGAGGCTGTGGTTAGCTCCTGCCTCACCCATCCACAAATTTTGGGTACTAATTGGCCGGCTTTTTCCAAATTTTAAAGGGGCTGTTTGTGGATGGGTCCTTTAATACAGTGCTATGGCCTAGGTTGTGCAATGCACTGATGGGGAAGGAGTAGCCGGGGCTGTCTACATCAGCTCCATGTCAGGATGACATAAGGGAGGGGACTCATAAGCACACATTTGACCAAGTGAAAGTAATGGATGGTCATGCCTTCAGCCATGCATTGCACTCACATTTCCTTATTTCTCAATTAAAAATGAGCGGTTGCATTGAGTGGCGCAGGACGCTCAGACAAATGAAGATGCAACCCAGTTGTTAGCACCAAGGAGCCATCAGGAAATGTTCCAGGCTGCTTATCATAGTCCGATGGCAGGTCACTTGGGACAGGGGAAAACACTAAGCTGTCTCATGGCCCATTTCTATTGGCCAGGCATTCATGGGGATGTTAGCCTGGTGAATCCGACGGCCACTGCTAAAGCGCCATTGCACCCTCTTCCATTGATCGAGGTTCCCTTTGACAGAGTTGGCATGGAATTCATCAGGCCATTAGAATGGTCAACATGTGGGCGTAGTTTTGTGTTGTTTTGGGTGGACTATGCAACGTGATACCCGGAAGCAGTGCCTCTTCGCAACATCTCAGCTTAATATCCCGAGTGGGATTACGAAAAATATTCCGTATTGACAAACTGCTTGATCTGTTGGGCTCGGCTCACTTTTATACGTCACTGGATTTGACAAAGGGATATTGGCTGAACCTCTTAACGGCAATGTTCTGTGAGAAAACAGCCTTCTCCACACCATTTGGATTACACTAATTTGTGACCCTTCCGTTCGGTTTGTTTGGGGCCCCCGCTATGCTGCGTATTCCGCTGCTTATTTGATTGGCAACGGCATATACAGCTTCTGGGGGCGGTTCTGAGGTCACTGCGACAAGAGGGACTCACAGCAAACCCGATGTAGTGCACAATTGGGCAGGTGGTATCTGGGGTTCCTCTTGGGTCACGGACAGGTGTGACCCCAAATTGATAAAACTGCAGCGATCGCGACCTGCCCGAGTCCCAAGACCAAAAAGGAGGTGAGACAGTTTCTGGGGCAGGCTGACTACATTTTACACAAAGTTTTGTGCCTAATATTTCCGACGTCACCTGCCTGCTGACTGATCTCACTAAAAATGGAGCCCCAGACTAAATCCAGTGGACAGAGTCATGCCAATAAGCTTTCACACAGGTAAAAGCTGTGCTTTGTGGCGGGTCACTACTGCATTCCACTAGTTTCTCTCTCCCTTTTGTTTTACAGATGGACGCATCGGACAGGGGGCAGGGTGCTGTTCTGTCCGAAGTGTTGTAGAGGGAGGAGCACCCAGTGCTGTACATTAGTCGAAAGCTCTTTATTAGAGAGACGAAGTACGGTACCATATAGAAGGAATGTTTGCCATCAAGTGGACGTTCCTCACTCTCCGCTACTATTTGTTGGGATGAGCATTCACCCCACGCCCCGCTACAATAGATCCACCGCATGAAGGATGCCAATGCCCGAATTACCCATTGGCATCAGGTGGTCCATAGACAGGGGCACAGACTTCATCTGGCTGTCACAGACTTCATCTCCAGAAACGGGGGGGGGGCAGTCCGGACAGTTCCCCCGGCCTGAGTTGGTGGTTGGGGTATGTGGAGGTGAGGGCTTGGGGAGAGAGAAAGCAGTAAGGTGATAAACTTGATATGAATTGTGACTAATTACTGTTTCCATGTTCGCAGTGAGAGTCGGGGGAGATAAAAGACAGCAAAGTCCACTGAAAGGGAGAGAGAGAGCCCAGCTGAGAAGCTGTTTGTGTGTTGGATGCTGCATGTTTCAAAGTTTGAGTGTTTGAATTGAAGCTTCAACATTGCACTTCAAGTGAATGTGTTTATCTGTTAATAAAAGTGACATTCCTGAGTTGGAATCGCCGTGTCCCGCTTCTTCCTTTTCATCTGTTGCAAATTATAAAACATAATATTCCTTTTCACTGTTAACTACTATGTAAATCATACTTATTTACTTCTTCAAAAACTTTTTTCCTTTTTTTTTTTTTTTTTACAAAATTTTATCATAAAATTACATGTATTTTCTTAAATAAAATATAATTTTTCACATGATAACCAATTATAATTTTTTACTTTATTCTTTTCAAATTTGACTAGCTAGAATTGCAAACGTTTTCACAATGTATACAATGGCAATTAAAATGAGATTTACCAATATCCAAAACATTTTGCACAAAAAAAATTACTTTGTGATTTTGTTTGTTTTTTTACACACACACATTAACTAAAACATTATATATGGACATATCATATCATAAGTATCATAGTTTGGAATAATGTAAAGATTTTGCTCTTATCTTTTTGTTTTTCTGTTTCAAAAGTGCACCACCACTGTATTTACAAATTTTTAGAATAAAAAAAAGTTTGCATTATTTATTCATACATTTTGCATCTGAAGATGTCTCTAAATGCCACCAAAGGGAGGCTTTGTCTGATCCAACTCACTTTTGGGGACAGTTTTCCCCAGCCTATAAGTTTACACACGTACAGTAGCGGTTCTAGCTACTCCTCCTCAGCACCCCCCTGGGAGGTGAAGTCTGGGGGTTGTGGGTGGTAGGAGATGAGATGGCTGGTGGACTTCAGGGTGCCCATGCTTAAATCCGCCCCTGCACAAGCAAATACACACTTATGTATACACAGCAGTGGTGGAGTTTCAAAAGGAGTTCCTTCAAAGTTTCTTGGTGGTTGAAAATATCCTGTTTCAAAATTTAAACAAGTTGTGTAGCAAAAACTATATCTCTTTAAAGCAAATATGATCACAACATCTAAAAACATGAGGGATGTTCCATTCAGTAAAGAGCTGCTCAAGAGAATATTTGATGAAGACAAGTCTCTCAGTCTTTTTACATCAAATGCCTGAACTTCTGCGCATACTTGTTCCCCCTGTACAATCAAAGGCTTGAGATCAATGGAAGTCCAGAGAGCATGTCAATCTGTACAATCAGTCTCAGGAGAATTTTGCTTTCAAACTGCCATGAGAACGGAAATCAAAAGGCTTTTAAATGAACACAATAGATTACTTTTCTCTTCTCAGGAGTGCTCCTGAAGTTGATGATGATGATGATGTTTATTTCAAACCTGCATTCTAGTTTTCTCACAAATCAACATAACAGGCTACCTAACAGACAAATTATACAAGTGCATGGTTTGAAAAGGAGGTGGATGAAGCAAACGCTTATATAATTCCAAAACCCCTCACATTCAACACAAAATGTAATACAAAAACAATATACAAACAAAATAATTCAAAAGCAACAGTATTCCTGTACAGTACATACAGAAGAACAATTGTTACTATATAATTGGTATAAGACAAACAAGACAAAACAACACACACACCACACACCCTACAAAAGACACTGGCCCAAACACTCTCTGCATCTACACCCTCTCACCACTAGCTTCATGCTGAGGGCATCATTCACTGTCCTCTACATATTTCTTTATAACATTTTTTTTAAACAAATATTTAAAATGAATTATATTAGGACAGGTTTTTAATTCATCCACCAAATCATTCCAAAGCTTCACTCCTCGCACTGAAATACACATTGATTTTAAAGTGGTTCTAAATTTGGGCAAATATTTATTTTTATTTCCTCTTAATGTGTAACTATGATGAGCATCTCTATCACGAAATACATTTTGAACATTAGGAGGCAAGGAATTTTGAGATGCCCTAAACATAATTTGAACAGTTTTAAAATTGATCACGTCCTGCAACTTAAGTTCTTCCAGCTCTACAAACAATGGATTGGAATGATGTCTGTAATAAACACCAGAAACAATCCTAATGGCCTTTTTCTGCAGAGTGATCAAGGGCTGTAAGTGAGTTTTGTAACAATTCCCCCAAATTTCAACACAATAATATAAATATGGCATAACAAATGAATGATACAGTAGAAGTCGAGCTTTAGTGTTCAGTAAATTATATGATCTTTTCATCATTCCAACACATTTAGCCACTTTTGTCCTCAGGTAACTTATATGGGGTTTCCAAGAGATCCTCTCATCTATTATAACGCCCAAAAATGTATTTGGTTGAACCTTTTCTATTAGTATGTCATCAATAACAATTTTAACAGGTATATTACATTTACGATTACTAAACAGCATAATTTTTGTCTTTTTCAAATTCAAAGACAGTTTATTAATATTGAACCAGGTTTTTAACTTTACCAATTCCACAGTTACCGAGGCCAAAAGTTGCTCCAGGTTAACATCGGCACAAATAATATTGGTATCATCAGCAAAAAGGATAAATTTCATTTTCGTTGTTATTTTACATAATTCATTAATATACATTAGGAATAGTGTAGGTCCCAGTATTGACCCCTGCGGTACTCCACACGTTATATCCAGAAACCCTGATTTATATTGATCAATCTCAACAATCTGTCTCCTCTCACCTAGATAGCTCTCCAACCATTTTTTTGCTATTCCCCTTATGCCATAGTCCTCCATCTTTTTTATTAAAATCTGGTGATCAGTGGTATCAAAGGCCTTTTGGAGATCTATAAAGATTCCCAAAACAAATTTATTTCTTTCAATACCATCTGTAATTTCTTCCAATAAATCAATTAATGCATGTGAAGTACATCTATTTTCCCTGAACCCATATTGACAATCGGATAGTAATTGGTGTTTATCAATGAAGCTCCGGAGTCTTTTGTGATATAATTTTTCTAAAATTTTGGAAAACTGTGGCAGGAGGGAAACAGGCCGATAGTTATTAAAATAATGTTTGTCCCCCGACTTTAAAATTGGTATGACTTTAGCAGTTTTCATTTGCGATGGAAAATGACCAAATTGAAAGGATAAGTTACAGATATATGTGAATGGATTTATAATTTCTTCTGCAACATTACGAACAATCCTCATATCGATATTATATATGTCTTGGGATATTTTGTTCTTGCAGTCCCTAATTACTTTCATAACCTCCCTCTCATCGGTTGGAGTGAGGAACATGGTATTAGAATTTATATCAATTAGTCCCTTAATCTGTTCATTAGTGGATGGAATTTTATGCGCCAGATCAGGTCCAACATTGACAAAAAAATAATTAAATCTATCCGCGATCATTGTTTTGTCTCGTATAATTGTGCCATTTTCCACAAAATACTCCGGATAACATAAGCTGCTGGAACCACGACCAATAACTGTGTTCAACACTTTCCAAGTTGCTTTTATATTATATTTCTTATTGATCAATAAATCAGTATAATATTCTCTCCTACTTGCTCTCAATATGCTAGTTAATTTGTTTTTATATGTTTTATACTTATGTTCAGTTTCACTAGTTCTATACCTGAAAAATTGCCTATATAGAAAATTTTTCTTTTTACACGAGTTCGCAAGCCCTTTTGTTATCCAGGGTGTTTTTATATGTTTTCTTATTGTACATTTTTTGATGGGACAGTGTTTATTATAAAGTGTAATAAAAATATCAAGAAAAGTATTAAATGCTGCATTTACATCGGACAATTGATTCCCAGTTTTGGCTTGCCAACTCATTTTTCAGTGCTATAATTAATTGGTCATTTATGACTCTACGATAATATTCACTTTGTACAGTTTTAGATAATTTACAGTTAAGATCATATACCATGAACACTGGTAAGTGATCACTGACATCATTCACTAACAAACCACCTGTTATATTATTGTCCAAGATATTACAGAATATGTTATCTATCAGTGTGGCACTATGTGATGTTATTCTGGTGGGTCTGGTGATGAGTGGGTACAAGCCCAACGAAAACATGGTATCAAGAAACTCATCTGTACTTTTGTGTATATGGGGGTTTAACAAATTAATATTAAAATCCCCACATATAATATGTTTTTTGTTATTATTAGTAAATATTTTTTCAATCCATTCCCTGAATATTGTCAAGTCGGATCCCGGCCTCCTATAAATGCAGCTTACAATAATATTTCTATTTTTTGGAAGTACCAATTCTACAGTCACACATTCAAGTAGATCATCCACCACTAAACACATATTGTCCACAATCTTACAATGTATATTTTTATCTATATAGAGAGCCACACCTCCTCCTCTCTTATTTATCCAGTTTGTGTAAAACATTTCGTACCCATTTATATCAAACTCATTTATTTTTTCATCATTCAACCATGTTTCTGAAATAGCTATAATATTAAATTGAGACTTAAACTGGTTCAAGTAGTCTTGAATGGCTTCAAAATTGGATTGTAAGCTCCTACTATTAAAATGAATCAGAGAAATGCTTTTATCAAGAATAAATGTTTTATCACATGCACTGTCAGTATAATATAAACAGTAATTTTTTGTATTTAAAAGAATATTGCTATCTGGATCAATTGAATCCATGAATGTTAGTAATTTATAATCAATATGGTCAGATAAGTTATTCATTGTTTCTAAGTTTGGTGCATGAATATAGAGATCATCCTCAACTTCAAAGGAGCTATCATCACAATCAGGATTATACATCTGGTATTATTTCAGAAACATATTCAAAGGTAGAGGGTGTATGATCATCACAGAATGAGGGCCCCAGACACACAACAAAAACAAGCACACAGCAACATGAACATTTAAGGAAACACATACACAGACTCTCACTCACAAACACACACGCACAGTTACATACATTCTCACACAACACAAGCAATAAAGTAGAAATAAGAAAAATGAAAAAAATAAAAATAAATAAGATGCCTAAGGCACTGACTATTGATAAGTATTTTATTATTTTATCTAAAGTTTAATGTTTATTGCTGCATTCTTAGAAATAAAACTAAAGCAACGGAAAAGAAGGAGAAGAAAAAAAAAAAAATTTAAATAACTAATGTGACGCGGGTAACTCACAACGTCTTTTGACAGTTCGCTGCAGCCCAGGTGTGTTACATACGTTACTTTACGGCAAACACAAAAATGCTGAACTCACCAAGCTACAGCTACCTATAATACATCGTCCTTGACACAAAAAAAAAAAAAAAAAAAAAGAAAGTCCGGCCAAGCTTAGACTTTATAGTTAACAACAGTCCTCAGCTGGTACGTGCTCACCGTTTTTTTTTTTTTTTTTTAACATTACTTACGTCCCCTCTGGGAGGTCACAATAGAACTTCTCAGCCTCCTTGGGACACTGAAAAAGTTTTGGTTTCCCTTCCACGATTACCCTCAGCGTGCTGGGATACTGCAGGGAGTACTTGATATCAGCGGCACGGAGTTTTTTCTTCACCGTGTCAAACTCTCTACGTTTTTTAACGAGACCCGGACTGAAATCCGGATAGATGTAGATCGTGGATTCTCCCATCTTCAGATTCCCCTTCATAAATAGTATTTAAAAACACATGAATTAAAAAAGAAATTTGATTTTATTGTATTTTGTTTAAACTTTGATGATATATAAATAACAAAAATACCTAATGCTCCAGTGACCATTCATAAAATTAAATAAATACAATTGCTGTGTTGAATAGAGGTGTTAATTAATCAATAATAAGATTCAAAGTGTTTCTTCAAGAAATGCATCTGTCCCCGCAGAAAGCTGAAAAATTTGGGAAGATATGGGGTGGACGTGTTTTCGTTAGTGCTAGATCAAGTAAGAGCAAGGGTGTCATTATATTGGTAAATAAACATCTACAATTCAAATATCTCAAACAGTTTAAAGATAAATTAGGGAGAGTAATTATTGTTTTAGCAGAAATTCAGGGGCAAAGTCTGATTTTGGCTAATATTTACGCACCTAATCCTGATGATCAGGGCTTTTTTATAGATCTTGAAGGGATGTTGCGAGCTGCTGGCACCCCTCATGAAATAATATTGGGATAATAATATTATAATAATATATATATAAAATATAATAATATTGCTTGAAGCAAAAGTGTGTAAGCCCCCTAGAGCAACATGGACACTTCACAGGATGTGTAAGAATCTTTGTCTTACAGATATTTGGAGACTTTTGAACCCATCTGGTAGGGACTATAAATCTTTTCATCAGTCCATAAGATTAATTCTAGAATAGAATATTTATATATATCCAAATCCCTCATTTCATCTGTTGCTGATTGCTCAATTGTAAACATTGTAGTCATCATTTAATCATGTATTTGGTGCCTTAATGTATCCCTTTTGCAAAATCCTGATTTCCAACAAATGTTAAAGACTGAAATCAATCTTTATATGAAGCAACTTGTCCCCCAAAACAAAAACAACAACAACCTGCACACAGTAAAATAAGAGCATAGCACTGCATTGTGGGTTATAATGGTGAAATACCCATAAGCCTTTGCGCTTGAATAAGTATGCATGCTTTGGGAATGCATTGGGGCTACAAACATTAAAAACAAAAAACATGTACATAAGTTTTTATTCAGACTTAATAGAAGTATTAGTTTAATTAGTGTTGTTGTTTTGTTATCAATAGTTGTGTTTTGTTTCAAGTCACCATTATGGTGATTAGTGTTCAGACCTTCTTAATTATTATATTATGTTCTTCCGGCCAGTCAATTTGTGTTTAAGTAAAACACGAGTTGATGCACTGCTAGTTGGAAGACAAAACCTAAGGCCGGACTGAATATCTGATCCTATCTAGCAAATGGCACTTAACGTGTCAATAGTGATGCATTACACATAAAAACATAAAAGTAAAAACCGTAAACATATTTCAGAAAAATTAAATCAGCAAACTGAGTGTTTGATGTTTTTATGAACTTACAGAATAACAGAAGTTGTTAACGACACACACACAAATATCAACTCTCTGCATACAAAACGCAACAATGGTGACAATTAACAAACAAACTTTTACATAAAAAAGTAAAAGCTGAACATTAAAATACAAGTATCTTAGACTGCAACAAAAAATATATCAAAATAAACCAGCAAATAGTAAAAATGAAAGTAAATTCTAAGTAAATTATTCATGCCGCAGTGCATGCTGGGAACAAAGCTGTTAATTTCAACAACCATAGACAGTAAGTAATTTAACAGCAATATGCTGCTAAATTGCAGTTGTATACTGTAGCTGTCAAAAACAGTATCTTGCTGTTAATTTCAAGAACGGTAACAAACCGTATTTTTACAGTATAATGCTGGCCACCACAGCTGCCAGTAGTTTACTGTTTCTTTACAGGATTTTACTTTTTACAGTGTACCTACCGGCAAGGCTCAGGGGCCATATGGTTTTGACGCAGAATTTTTATATCCTATGCTACAGACCTGGCTCCACTTTTGTTAGAAGTTTATGCTGAATTATTAAAGAAAGGAAAGCTTACTCCAACTATAACACAAGCCCGGATCAGTCTGGTTCTTAAAAAGGACAAAGATCCAAGCAAGTGTATTTGTTACCATCCAATCTCCCTGATCCAACTAGAAGTACAAATTTTGGCAAAAATTTTGGCTAACCGATTAAGTAAGGTTATGACATCTCTTATACATATAGATCAGCTGGGGTTTATTCGGGCAGTAGCTCAGCTGATAATATTTGGCGTCTCATCAATATCATGTGGTCAGTAGCGAATGATCAGTCTCCAGTCTCTACCATCTCACTTGATGCCGAAAGGGCTTTTGATATGGTAGAATATTTTTAAGATTTTGGAAATATATGGGTTCGGGAGTAAATTTATTGGTTAAATTAAGTCACCTTTTAGAAACCCTGTAGCAGCGGTACAAACAAATTGATTAATTTCAGATTATTTTACTCTGAATACGGGCACTCGGCAGGGTTGCCCTCTTTCCCCATTATTGTTCTGTCTTGCCCTGGAACCTTTAGCAACCGCTATAAGAAAGGAGGATGATTTTCCAGGGGTGGTTGCGGGAGGTGTGGTGCATAAGCAGATTATATTTTATTATTTGTCTCTGAACCTACTAGATCTATGCCTTGCCTCCATAGAATTATTAAATCATTTTCCAAGTTCTCAGGATACAATTGTTCTAAATCCGAAGTGATGGCTCTGACAGCATTCTGTCCAGTAACGGCCTTCCATCCGGGCGCCTTCCAGTGGCCCAAAAAGGGCATTAAGTATTTGGGGATTTTATTCCAAGCAAATTTGTCTGACCTAGTTAGAGTTAATTTTGACCCTTTAATATAAAGGTTTTTGAGTGATGTGGGCAGGTGGGCTTCATTACATTTATCGATGATTGTGAAGGTTAATATTATTAAAATGAATTGTATTCCAAAATGTCCTGCTACAATCTCTCCCTGTAGATGTCCCACTCTCTGTAGATGTCCCCCTCTCTTATTTCAAGCAATTTGATAGTGTAGCGAAGTCCTTCATTTGGAATGGTAAACATCCCAGATTGCATTTTAATAAATTACATTGGACGATAGACAATGGTGGGCTAGGATAATCCAAGATTTAGTTTTATTACTATGTGTTCAGTCTCAGACGTTTGGCTCATGGATCACTTCCACCTGAGAAAGCCCCTCACTGGTTTGTTATTGAACAGGTAGTTCTTTCCCCTATTTTGCCATTACAAAGCCTCTCTCAAACTAATTGGAAAGTTAAGTTGCACTGTGTTATTTAGCATTAATACTCGGTATGGACTAAAGTGTCCAGATTGTTTAAATCTGATACTTATTTAAATGTTGCCTCGAGCATATGGCAGAACCCAAGATTGTGTATTGGCCAGTCCCCTTTCTGCTGGCCAGAGTGGATTGTGAAGGAGGTTGCTACTGTTACGATCCCTGGTTGTCTGCCCTGTGTTTTCTGTGTCACCGTCACCATGTTTCCCGGTTCTCATCATTGTGTCATTGTTCGCACCTGTTTGTCATTTGTTATCATCATGTCTCTGTGCATTTAAACCCCGCTGTTCCTCCATTCCCTTGTCGTTCGTTGTTCTGACTGTCTTGATGTTTCCCATGTTCAGATGTTTGCTCTGTTGCCTGTCTTCCTGTGTTCAACCAGTTCATGTTCCCTAGATGTTTTAGTGTTTTAGTTTCAGTTTTCCCATCGCGGATGTTTCTTTTGTTCCTGTTTGTCTTGTTCTCACTCTTGTTCAATAAAACCGCGTGTAGATCGAAACTCCTCGTCTGCCCTTGTCTGCCTCCTCGTGCAATCATAATAGCTACACTCTGTGACCTATACGAAAGTGTAGTGTAGAGATCATTTTAAAATTTGGTCCAACATTTTGTGATCCCCAGACCTCATTTTTATAGGTATTTACAACTGCGTCACCTGCTTTGTACTATTTTTGGGAGTAGCACCCCTTTAAGGAGGCAGATGCTTTTGAAGAGGTGATTGATTTTGGAAAAGGCCATGAGGCATCAGTGTAATACTCCCTGTTAATTCAGAGTCTGGGGGATGGAGCCTTAACTTCTCTCAAGAGAGTAGAAAGATTTCAACTTGGCATTGGAGGAAGGAGTGTGGGCTAAGATTTTTAAAAACATTTAGTCTGCATCTAGGGATGCAAGTGTGCATCTTATACAATTCTAAATTTTGCATAGATTTTCTTGGACCCCATCTAGACCGTATAGGCTTGGTCTTAAAGACACACCCACCTGTTGAAGATGCCAAACGGAGGTGAGACATGAATCATGTTTTTTGGTGGTGTGTTGAGATCCAGAAAATCTGGTCAAAGTTTCAGAATTTTGTGTGCAACATGGTGGGCACTCGGGTTTCGTTTTGGCCCCAGATTTGTGTTCTGGGCGATGGGGCGGTCATCGATGTGGGGGTTGGCCATATAGAGAAATGGGTTCTGACCTGTGTGATGATCGCCAGTCAGGTTATTTTGAGGGGCTGGAGGTCAGCAGGTGCGCCCTCATATCCAGAGTGGTGCACGGAGATTGTGAGGGTAGTGGCTTTTCTTGTTATAATAAGATTTAATAAAAAATTTAATTACAAAAAATATATAATGCATATCTTATTACCAAATTATACAGGTTTACTAAATCAATAAAATGCTTTGCTAAATGATAATAATAATAATAATAACAATAAGATAAAAATATATATATATATTCAATTTTGTGTGTAGATAGTCACTATGCAATTTTTCACACCTGTAAATGGAAACAATATAAATATTTGCAAAAGTCTCTTTTGAAAACTACACCAACCTTTAGAATGAACCTGAAATTAGATTTTCTACATCAATGCTCTTGGATAATTAACAATTTATGGACACATTATTAGATATTTCCCTTTAGAAATCAAAGACTAACAATAAGTTTGCAGGAATAATAAGTCAGTTTTAATTACTATAGATTAGATAACCCCCAGAAAAAAAAAAAAACATTTAGCAGTGTACAGGGGTTATATTCACAAATCAGAAAGAGACTGAACAGAATAATGTGCTATGTGTTTTTATTAGATGTAAATAATCAATAAACATATTTTTCAATATATTAGACAATCCATAAAGTCAATGAGTCATGTCAAGTCAAGTGGTTTTTATTGTAGTTCAATCATATACAGTTAGTACAGTACACAGTGAAATTAGACAATGTTCTTCCAGGTCTGTGGTGCTACATAAAACAACATAGGACAAACACAGAACTACATGAGGCTACACAGACTAAATAACATACCTATATAAAGTGCACTTGCAAACGTGTGCAAAAAGTACGCGACAGTACAATAAATTACAAAAGATTAACAGGACAATAGGCACAGTGAGAGATAGGCACAGGGAGTGACAGTGCAGCGCCGACCAGTACACAGTAGTGCAAAAAAGATGACAGTTTCTAAAAATGCAAAATGCAAACAGAAAATACTATGAGATGACTGTTCTATGCACATAGAAGTTATTGAGGTAGCAGCCAGGTATAAAGTGACAATAATTAAAGTGCAACACAGGACACGTGCGTGCGTGTGTGTGTGTGTGTGTGTGTGTGTGTGTGTGTGTGTGTGTGTGTGTGTGTATGTGTGAGCGTGTATTTATCACTTTGTGGGGACCAAATGTCCCCATAAGGATAGTAAAACCCGAAATTTTTGACCTTGTGGGGACATTTTGTCGGTCCCCATGAGGAAAACAGCTTATAAATCATACTAAATTATGTTTTTTGAAAATGTAAAAATGCAGAAAGTTTTCTGTGAGGGTTAGGTTTAGGGGTAGGGTTAGGTTTAGGGGATAGAATATAAAGTTTGTACAGTATAAAAACCATTATGTCTATGGAAAGTCCCCATAAAACATGGAAACACAACATATGTGTGTGTGTGTGTGTGTGTGTGTGTGTGTGTGTGTGTGTGTGTGTGTGTGTGTGTGTGTGTGTGTGTGTGTGTGTGTGTGTGTGTGTGTGTGTGTGTGTGTGTGATGGCTTGGGGGAAGAAGCTGTTACACAGTCTGTCCGTGAGGACCCGAATGCTGCGTAGCCTACCTCTTGCCAGACAGCAGGAGGGTGAAGAGTTTGTGTGAGGGGTGTGTGGGGTCATCCACAATGCAGGTTGCTTTGCGGATGCAGTGTTTTTTGTAAATGTATTTGATGGAGGGAAGAGAGACCCCGATGAACTTCTCAGCTGTCCTCACTATCCTCTGCAGGGCTTTGCAGTCCAAAACGGTGGAAGTCCCAAACCAGGCAGTGATGCAGCTGCTCTCTATAGAATGTAGTGAGGATGGGGGGTGGGAGATGTGCTTGACAAAGGAATTTGGTGCTCTTGACGATCTCCACAGAGAAGCCATCGATGTTCAGTGGAGAGTGGTCACTCTGTGCTCTCCTAAAGTCAACAACCATCTCTTTTGTTTTGTCCACTGAAGCACGTTGGAGCGACGGCGCTGCTCAGAGAGATGTTGAAGATGTCGGTAAGACCATCTGCCAGCTGGTCTGCACATCCTCTGAGCACTCTGCCAGGAATGTTGTCTGGTCCAGAAGCCTTCCGTGGGTTGACTCTATGTAGAGTTTTCCTCACATCAGCCATGGTAAGACAGAGCACCTGGTCATTGGGAGGAGGGGTGGTCTTCCTCGCCACCATGTCGTTCTGTGCTTCAAACTTAGCGTAGAAGTCTTTCAGCGCATCTGGAAGGGAGGCATCTTTGTCACAGGCAACTGATGTTGTCCTGTAGTTGGCCAAGATGCCCTGCAACATGCGCCACATGTTGCCGCTGTCCTGGAAGTGACTGTGGATTCTCTGGGCGTGTGCGCGCTTTGCCTCTCTGATGGCCCGGGACAGTTTGGCCCTCACTGTTCTTAGGGCAGCCTTGTCGCCTGCTCTGAAGACGGAGTCACGGGTCCTCAGCAGCGCACGCACCTCCGCAGTCATCCACGGTTTCTGGTTGGAGCGTGTGGTGATGGTCTTGGAGAAGGTGACTGTAAAGGGATCAATGGAAAGGAGGAGGCGAGAACCGGCTTTTCAATATAAATAATGGTTTAATGGTAAACTTAAAAGAAGACACAAACACACATGACGGACATGTCCGCTAACGATCTCTATCTCCCGCACGGCCCTCTGCAGTCAGCCCTTAAACCTCACGGAGGCATAATTAGCCTAATACGAGACCGGGTGTGTAGTATCACGACCCCGCCCCGCCCTCCGCCCTGCCACAGTGACATTATCAATGCTGATGTGGCTGGTCACTGATGCTGTGTATTCCTGCAAGTTGGTAGAGTCGCCATATATTGCAGCCTCCCTGAACATGTGCCAGTCAGTACAATCAAAACAGTCCTAAAGAGCAGAGATGGCTCCTGCTGGCCAGGTATTCACCTGCTTCTGGAGCGGTTTTTTGCATCTGACGAGCGGTCTGTATGCTGGAATTAGCATAACAGAGATGTGGTTTGAGTAGCTGAGGTGGGGGTGGGGCTCCGCGCGGTACGCACCTGGGATGTTTGTGTAAATAAGATCAAGCGTGTTCGCAAAGTCCTCTCCTTGCAAAGTCCACATACTGATGGAATTTAGGGAGCACTATCTTGAGATTTGCATGGTTGAAATCTCCGGCGACAATAAACAGTCCGTCAGGGTGAGCGTTCTGCAGTTCGCTCATAACCCCATACAGTTCACAGAGCACTTCCTAAGCGTTAGCGCTGGGGGAATGTAAACTCCGGTTATAATAACAGTGGTGAATTCCCGTGTTAAATAAAAAGGTCTGCATCTAACAGTCACAAGCTCCACCAGCGATGAGCAGTAACTAGAGACTAGCATAGAGTTATTGCACCATTCCGTGTTGATGTAAACACACAAGCCACCACCGCGAGTCTTACTGCACAGAGCTGCCTTTATGTCAGCATGAAATGAGGCTGCGGCGTCCGGAACTCTGTCACTGAGCCACGTCTACGTGAAATGAGAAAACTGAAAACCAGAAACTTCTGTAATCTGATGTTTTCCAAGGGAAACAAGATATTTAATAACAAAAATAAATAAATGAAGGGTGGGACTTGATTTTATTCATCTGGAATTGATTGGATCTTGAAAAGTGGGTGTTACATACCAGAATGGAGGTGGCAGGGAAAGGGTGGAAATATAAGAGGGCTTGATGATATCAACCCAAAAAATGTATAGCCCAATGAGAGTTATTACACTTTAAACAAATAATTTTATGAGGACAAACATGCACAGATAAATCATGCACAGTCGGCTAAGACACAGATTGTGAATTTTGATGTCATTTTGACTGAAAACAGGAAATTTGTGATTTTATTCTGAATGCAGTAAAATCTGAGATTGAAACAGTAGACTGTGCAATGTATGTGTAATAATTACATTCTTCCTCAGATTGTTAAGGATTCTTTAGAAATTCTTGAGAAATCCATTAAAACACATTTAATTTCGAAATGGTTCCTAAAGTAAATGTACTTTCACAACTGCACACTTATCAATGCAGGACCTTTTACTTCTGATCTTTATCTTAAGCACAGAGCTTTAATAGAGACTCCACACCAGTAGGAGGAAATTACAGGTAAACAAGCTCTCCCAGCTGGACAGGTTTTATAAGATACACAACACCATCCACCCAGAAATCAAACTGAGGGAGCTCTCATGACATTTTCAAACCTCACGCACTTTCATTTCATTTTAATCAGTTGCTGTCTGTTCTGATGGTGAGGAATTTGCACTCTCCGGGTTATGAAACTGAATAAAAAAATCAAAGCTTAAATAAAATATGACAATCTTGGAATTACTTTTTTTTTAAGTTTGTACTCTTCAAAGCTCCAATAGGTGTATAAAAACCAAAATACAATTAACTATATGTTGCTTGAAAACAAATGCATCTTCATCAGAATACACAACTACTTTGAATTGCTGACTGTCAATGAAGAAAGTTATGGCATACCAGCAAAGGCTAACTGCTGAAGGCTAAAGGGGAAGGTTGTCAGCTAGGCCGGAAATTAAATGAGAATGTCAGAAAGTAATCTGAGGGAACAGCTAAGGGTTATATCTGTATTGTGACAGATTGACAGGTGGGGCTTTCATGATTGCCTTGATGAGGTTACTTTCTGAGGTATGTGAATAGATTCTTTCTCGTGAGAAGTACAGACATTGTGTTCTTACAAAATGATATATGGCCCAATCAGTGTGTTGTGATGGATTCATTACTTCACAGCTGTAACAGGCTGACGGAGACAGGCAGTAGCACATGATGGCCCTAATGGTAATAGGGGAGACCTGTAATAGTTGTATTTCTTAGGGTAGGTTTATTTGGAAGCCAATTCATGTATAGGCACATACCTTAAAGTAGCCTACAAAGAGCTACTGAATATTTTTACCGTTATTGCCCAGGAAAGAAGATACACTTCACTGAACACATGTTGACCCTATAGTGTGGTTAATGTTGTCACACTAGATGGTGTAATTTGTCACAACAGGGAACCTGTCATTGAATTGAATTTTTATCAGTGTAATTACAACAACAAAATAATACAAAACAATTCATGAAACAGCAAAAATGATCCTAACAAGAACAAGATCCGAACCGTAATTTCTCAAAAAGTTAATAAATTTTATATAATTATCACATCTAAAACATGTCACCTTGCTAAAAACATTTGACAACTTGCCTCACCTTGACATTAACCCCCCCATCTTGCACACAGACAAGTGGGTACCTTGAACCCTACCAGCAATCTCACATCTCATACCCCCCGCCCCCAGGGCGGGTTTCTCCCAGGGCGCCACACAAGCTAGAATGGAAACTGTTCAAAAAACTATGAAATTGCAAACTCTTGTGCCTTTAAATGGTTCAGGTCTTTAGTATCTGTGTTTTTTATGTATATATAGTCACTTAGTGTATTTTTACATGTTCTTTTTATATTGTCCCTTGTTTTATGTTTGTTGTGTTTATTGTTTTAATGTTTAATGCTGAGATTTTGGATGAGGATGAGGACTAACCTGGTAAAATTAATGTTTATAAATTAATAGAACAGAAAAAAGGTTAAGGTTGTTGACTCTGAGTGCTGCATTGGCACCCATATTCTTGAAGCTACAGTTATGATTTACACGTGTCATATCACATTGATGGAACAATTAATAATTAAAGTTGATGAAGCCAGAAACGTGCGCAATAATGACAGCAATTTGGCCATTCCTCATCCACGCAGTTACTTTAATAACATAAGAGTCATACTGCTGGCATCAAGCCAAATAGCAAAAAACCTATGGAAATGAATATCATTCTTCACAAGGCTGTCTGCCCTTTCATTTGTTTCCATTAGTTGAAATATGTTCTTAACATATTTCAAAGTCAAATTCAATCAGTGGGGTCCTTAGAAATGAGGGAATAAGGTCTCCAGAGACCACAGAGCTGAAATACTGCTGCAGGCAACAGCCTCTACACATTACGCTTAATTCAAAATGAAACACGATTTCCAGAGAAACAGTGCTGAGAAGTTTAAGTGACAGGTCAAGTTCCAGAGTATCTAAAAACATTAATGTTTGTTAATGATTTAATTTGTTCTCATTAGTATTCCCATGCACTCATATTATAAGGGTGCACACATACACTGTAAAAAAAAAATGTGTTCACTCAATTAAGCTAGTTGTCTTTTTGCTTTTAATCTGTCAAGGTACATTAACAAAAATAATATTAATGTTTTTCAATTGAAGAAGTTTTGACAAGACAACTAAATAATTCATTGACAATACTGTTTACTATTAATAATCTACATTTTAGCAATTTACATAGTTATCTGTTATTGCAGATTATTTAAATACTGATTATAAAACTTATAGACATCAGAAAAGTTTAACTTAATATAGTTTGAACAGGAGCCACAGGGTTTTCAATACAAAGCTCAGTAATGGTGACACTCAACAAAACCATTTAGAAAAATAAGCTATTAACATCACCACACAACTATTAACTAACAGTAATAACAAAAACAGCACAAATAAAGTCAGCAAATCACAAAAAATAAGACTGCAACACTAACTAATTTATTCATACTGCAATGCATGCTGGGAGCTTGAATGACAAATTTGATTATCAATCCAACTTAAGTACAAGTTAATAGAGCATTACAAGTTAAACTGGCATTACATTTTAGTGTCAACTCAAAAAAGCTAGTTGATACAACTAAACCTTAAAAAATTAATTTTTAAAGTGTTTGTGAATCATATAAAAATCCTAATATTCCTTTGGAGAAATAAGAATAGACACACATGGGACAGACATAAGCATGTATAGTTGTAAAAGTAATGTAGATTGCATAGATCTAATTATTTGGCCTTTGAAGAACTTCATGAGAAATAGATTTTGTCACTTTGATAGCAGATAATTATATTGGCCAATCTGTAAACAGTTTGAGACATTGTTGAGATCTCTTGAAATTCTAAAGGAGCTACAACTGTACAGTTTTTAGCTGCAAAGTGTGGCCCATATGTGTTTAGTATTGTGCAATTTAGTTACTATACATTGTTTGTTTTCCACTGTATTGCATCTTTTGTTATATAAGCATCGTAAGATTTGAGGAAACATATTGGCCAAAAATGCAATCTGACAAAATGTAATTGTAACATCCAAGGATTTTACCCACCCTTCCAACCACCAGAGGTTACCCTCTCCCGAATACTGATTGTCACTCATTTCTTCTCTGCTCACTTCATGTTTTCTCTGTATAAATAGCCATGCACTTCCACTTATACTTTGTAAAGTATTGCCAGTTAACCCTGCATAACCAAGCATTTTTCTAATGCTAGTGCTGATCGTTTTCATGTTGTGATCATTGCCTGTTTTTCTGGAATTACTGTTTTTTGGATACCCCTTTGTTTTGTTTGCCTTGTTGGACTGTCTTTTTGGTATATTGGACTTTACCGCCTGCTTAACAACTACATCTATTTGCCTGCCGATTTGGATTGTTTGCTTGTGGTCTTAATCAACTTCCTGCACATGGATACAAACACCATCTCCATGGCCAGTTCATTACAGAGTACTTGGCCTAACATGGATCCAGTGGAAGTTTCACAGATCCAGGCCACATTCGTGCACTAGTGCAAGGTTTTAAGGGGTTACCAAGACCAGCTGAATAACTTACGAGCTGCCAATGAATGTTTGACACAATACAGTCATTCACTTCCAGCTGCCCATGCTAAACTGGTAAGCTTTGCTCTACCTGATGGTCCATCCATCCATCCATCCATCCATCCATCCATCCATCGTCAACCGCTTATCCTGTGTACAGGGTCGCGGGGGGCTGGAGCCTATCCCAGCTAACATTGGGCGAAAGGCGGGGGACACCCTGGACAGGTAGGTACATAAAGTATGTTATATATAACAAATGTTTCTTCCCACCTTTTTCTTTCTTTCTATGTTTATATATATATTAGGGCTGTCAATCGATTAAAAATTTTAATAGAATTAATTACATGTTATATAAGGGGCTTTCTCAGCAAATATTTTTATATGCTATTAATCGCGATTAATTAATCGGGACACCATGTAATTAATTTGATTAAAAATGTATCGATTGGCAGCCCTAATATATATATATATATATATATATATATATATATATATATATATATATATATATATATATATATATAAAAATATTCAGATAATTAAAATGCATTCTTGTAGCAGAAGGGTTAATCATTTTGAACTCAAAATGTGTATTTCCTATTGACACACTAAAGTAGCAAATAATAATAACCATCTTAAGACAAATAATTTTTGTGAAACATGGAAGACTTTTGCACAGTACTGTATATATATATATATATGTTATATATTCACTATATGGTGCTAGGTTGAGCCAACTCAAAATGGAAAATGGATTCAGTAAGTTTCCTAATCTATGCAATTTAAAATTTAAAATGTTCATTTCTCATTAGAACTGTTTTAGGTTGAACTATATATATTTTAATACAGAAAACAAAATTATTAAATGTCTGTTAGGATCTAATTTTAAGTATATTTAAGTATAATTTTATCTGCAATGTCTTACCATTATTACAAATAAATATGTAATAATTGTTACATGATGCATCATACCAGGTTCCTTCATTTGACATGTAAACACACAGTTCATTCCCATTCCCTTTGTTTGGTTCATGATACCAGTTCCTGAATTCTCTCTCCACTTCCAGATAGAAATCGTTGTCTTCCAATGACCATCTCCAGCTATTCACATCATCATACAGTCCAATCCAGGCTGAGCCGTTGTAACTCCCATGAACTGAGTTAATCAGCCTGTTTATTTCATACATGTTATCAATGGTGGCCAGATCGGTGTAATTCTCTCTGCAGTATCTCTGAGCTTCAGCCCATGTCTTAGACTCAGACACAAAGTAATATTGCCAGGAAGCTGACACTATTGGAGAAATTGCATAATTTTTGAATTTACTTTTTTCAGCCTCTCCTGGCTATTACACAGACATATACTCACCATTGTAGCAAAAGAAAGGTAGTGAATAAATGCAGTTCTCATCTGTTCAGTTCCCAGAGTCACTAAATGACACTGCAGTGCAGTATTCTCCAGTGTTATCTGGCTATCCTGGCCTCCAGTTACTGAATGGGAAATGGTCTGCACATATATAGCACCTTTTTTAACCTTAGAGGATACCAAAGCACTTTACACTGTGTCCCAATCACCCATTCACACACACGCACACACACACACACACACACACACACACACACACACACACACACACCAATGATGGCAGAGCTGCCATGCAAGGCACTAGCCTGCCAATGGAAGCAGCTTGGGGTTCAGTGTCTTGCCCATGGACATTTCGTCATGTGGGCCAGGAATCGATCCACCAACCCTGCAATTAGTGGCCGACCCGCTCTACCACCTTAGCCACAGCCGCCACAATGAAGAGTTGAAGATTTGAATGATGCTCTGATCTGACCAAGAACTGGTTCTGTACAGTCCAATCCATGCAGATTAATAATAATAAGGGATTAACGAAAGAATCTTCTGGTTTTCAATCTAATTTCTTATACTTACAAGGACTGTGTGATGCGGTCTGCAGTAGTCAAGTCAAGTCAAGTGGTTTTCAAGTAACTCTGAGCCTCAGTCCAGTTTTTGTACTTGGAAACCCAAACATAACTATAACTGGCATTCTTTCTTCCTAAAATATATTAATACAATATTAAGCCTTGGTATGATGTGGGCTATTTTAAAGTAATAAAACCTAAGCTCTTGTTATGTATATTATTAATGGAACTCACCATCATAGCATATAAAAGTTAATGCACTGGAGCAGCGTGTTGGATACCATTCCCACCTATAAGTGTACACACAAAGATACTGTATTATTCCCTGGCCCTGGGTTATACCAGTTTCTGAACTCTTTCTCTCCCATCTTAAAAAATAGCTGTTCTCTATAGTCCAGTTCCAACTGTTCAGATCATCATAGAGGCTAATCCAGGCCCGGTTAATGGAATTATCATTCACTGTGTTGATTAACTGGTTTGTCTGTTGTTCAATTTCAATGGTGTCTCTGAGCTTCTGTCCAAGTCTTGGATTCATTGACAAAAATATACTGATGAGGGATGCAGAAGGTGAGGGTGATAAACCCTGTTTATTGCAAAGTTTATTTGTGAATTTTTTAATGTTAAACCAAAAATAATATTCACATAGAACACACAAATGAGTTCTGTCCAACTTTGCCTCTTAATCAATAAATCAGGCTTTTATAGTTTATGAATTTAATTTGAAAATGTTGTCTTACCGCCAATACATTCAGTTTGGCATCAGTTGTAAGCTCCTCTTTTTAAAAATAAACCACAGAACAACAAATATATAGTTACCCTTCTGTCACTCACTCAACGTTGTGTCGATGTTGTAGCGAATCAGCTCTATGAAATATTAATAATCAATCATAACTTGTTATAATCGATTATGAATACTTGGATCAGTTAATCGGGTTAACTTGATGTAGCTACATTAACATTACAACCAAATACTCGGTTCATCCCGTGAACACTCAATATTGGTTATTAATTAATTAATAGAAATGTACATTTCGGGGCATGGGAAATGTCTTTCTTACTAAGTATTAAGAGCAAGTAGTCAAAATCTATGATTAGTGACTTTAGATATGAGCTTGAGACACAGACAACTTTACATGTGACATGAACAAGACTTTATTAACTAGACTAAACATTTAAACTACTCTAACATACATATACATACATTCATACAGTTTACCAAGGGAAAGAGGGCTGAAGCAGAATACAGGAAGGCAAGAAGTTATAGCATTGTTTGAAGTTCAGCAGATCAACAGCCTGAGCAAACCATCATATTAGTTCTGACACGCCCTTTTTAGAAAGGGGTGAGGATACTTAATGTATCAAATAATGAGACTAAGTTTGATACTTGCATGTCCCATTTGAATTAAACTGTCCTGATGCAATTTGTTGAGGCTCCAGTTGATCTTTGATGATGTTGTCTTGATGAGAGAGAACCAGTGAGAGTCAGAGGATCTTGGTGAATGGAAAGACAAGGCCGTAGCCTGGCGCACGCTTGGGAGTCCTTGGGGCCTTCTAGTTTGGCATCATTCAGCGAGAGAGTGAGAGAGCACAAGGCTCAGAGGACCAGAAAACAAGAGAGGCAGGAAGCAAGAGAGGCTAAGAGAGAGCTAAGAGATAAGAGAATAAGAGAGGAAGTGGGCGCAGCAATTTTATACCCTTAGAAAACATGTCCCACCTCTCATTGGCTCGACCAATAAGAAGGGTTTGAGTTCTAGGCGGGAATTTGGTTTATTGCTCTTTGTTGTAAAATTGCCCATTGCATGTGCAAGAAAGAAAATAGGAAATATACTTGTATGTTGTTGTTATCGACATATCGTGTACACAGTCATTTCAATCTTCAAAATACCAAGTTATAGAGACCAAATATGACACACATATGATTTTGGTTAACCATAGTATGCAAAGTCTGAAACATTAACCCATTAGTTTGCAAGAAAACATAGATCAAGCACATTTAAGGGAAAATGTGAGATGGCACATTAGATACATGTCAATATTTATCACATGGATATATAGAATATATATATAGGATTAACAGGGTTCATTTCTCTTTCTCAGTAAGAGAATGAAGTGAGGGTCAGCACTTCTCTGAACATTCCTTTCTCACATGGTACGGGTTCAGAAGGCGAAGTCACGAGGGTCTCTGGAGTGTCTCTCTGGGTCGTAAAAACGTCAATAGCGCATTCTACTCCAGACTCGCTGGCGCTCCCCGGTGATTTAGATGGGGAGAAACAGTGTGGGGGTTTTCTTTAGGACCCCTAGCACACAATGTGTGCCCTGTATTTAGAATTAATGAGTTCATGATTCTCCGTTCATACTCTACAGTCCCCCTTTTCGTCAGGTGATGTCCCTGTTGGAGACATCATCGGACGACAATCATCACGATGGCGGATGGCAGGTGAATCATGAGGGTTTTGTAGCAGGTGGTTGTTCCACGGTGGGTGATGTAGACAGTAGCCACATCCATGCAGCAGGTGCAGAGGCAGCAGGTGCAGAGGCAGCAGGTGCCTTGACTGTGTGTCACCTGTCATTATGAAGTCAGTCCGTTTGAGGCAGGTGCTTGTTTTGTGGCTGCAGGGAGTAGTTATGGTCATTGTGTAGTGTGGAGAGAGTTTCAGACTGACCTAGTACTGGTAGCAAAAGGGCAGCAGGTGGCCGTTCGCCCTTGGTTCGGCACCCAGTCACCAGGTGTCTGAAGTCTGCACTGTTACTCTGCTCTGGCAGCAGTGCTGACTTGAGCTTGCCTGAGTGGTGTTGGGCAAGAGTCAGAGGTTTGTTCTTCCCAGTACTCCTCAGGGGAGTTCTGTTCCAGGAGCTCTTTTGCTAGTGCTAGCAGCTCTTGTAACTCAGAAACAGGCATTTCTAGCTGTCTTTGTGCAGCCTCTGTTTGGCACCTGTTTGAAAGGTGTACAGGAGGATGTTGTTGTAGACTGCTGTAGGACGTCCTGTGGTGTTTGCTGGGTGAGGCCTTGTGTTTGTTAAAGGCCTTCTGTGTCAGGTCACGCAGTTGTTGGATAGGCATTGTGTGGGGGCAGGCCATAATGCCTAAATGGTGACTTACCATCGGATGGAGGTTTCGGAGGAAAAGGCTCTTGAAGCTGGTGTCCTCCTCCATCCCAGGTTTGTTGCGAGCTCCGAAGTAAGCTCGTCTTGAGTCTGTGGTAGTAAACATAGGGAGTTTCATGCCGACCCTGTTTGGTGTCTAGGGCAGCGATCAGTCCATTGTTAGACTCTGAGAATTCCCTTATGATGGCTTGTTTCAGCTGCTGGTAGTTAGACTGGATGTTTTCTGGCTGTCGAGCCAGAAAGCGTCGCAACCCTGGGCTGGACGTGATCCAGATCAGATGGAGTCTATCTTGATGGTTCACACTCATCAAAGACTGCAGGTGAAAGTCAATGTCTCGCAGGTAAGCGTGGACGTCGTGGTCTCCTGCAAGCTCTGGTGTAAATACAGGGATATGTCTGGCCATTCGGTTGAGGTCTTTGAGTGTCGCTACACGTGTCGTTTAAAGATTCGTCTGAATCAATCCTTTTCCTTCCGCGGCTGCAGAAGCTTTAAGGAAACTGTCCGATGACGTGTTAAGCAGAGGGGTTTGTCTCCCCTTTGTAAATCTGTGCTTGGCTGGGGGAGGTTTCTCTGCTGATTGCAAGTGGGGGAGTGAGATGTCTCTCCTGCTGTGGTTCCTTTTGCAGCAGGTAAGAGTGTCTCAGTTCTCGTTGGACCATGTCAAGTTCATCTTTGGTGTTGTCCAGCTGCTGAGTCAGCACTTTAACTTCAGCTCTGGACACATTCAGTTGACCTTCACAGGCCATGATTCTGGCATCTTTGTCCAAGAGTTCAGAATTTGCTGTTTTTAACAGTGAATCTTTGTGAAAGAGTACCTTTTCCAGGTGCTCTCTGGCTGTCTTTTCCAGCTGCTCTTGTTGTTTAGCAGCTGTCAGAGCCGTTTGAAGTCTGTGGATTACCTCCTGTGACTCCCTTCTGCCAGGGTCCTTGTGTCTGTCCTGAGCCTCCATCTCTAGCTGGTCTATGCGGTTTTTAGCATGTGTCAGCTCCATTTGGGACTCAGTGATCTGGCGTTGGAGGTTGTTTACCTCCTGTTTCAAACCTGTGAGGTTGTGGGCCAGGACGATAACCTCAGTCAGATATTTGTGCTCATACCTCTGGTTTGAGTCGTCTGTCATTAGTTCTTTTCCCTCGTTTTCCAGTTGCTTTTTGTTCTGTTGCTGAAGGTCGTCAGCAGCCATGGATAAAAGGGTGTTCCTCAAAACACCAAGCCAGTCCTTTTGGCCTGCCATCTGGGCAGTTAGGCTAAGCATCTGCAACATTTTGGCACACTTCTGGTGAGAGTAAGGGCAAGAGACTAATGCAAGATCAAACAGAATTTGGAGCTAAAGGCAAAGTGAGACAGCAAGGTGTATAATGTACAGCTAGGTTTTGCTAGGTGTGGTTAACAATTGAAATGTGTTCCTGATTATTACTATCTTAGCTGCAAATAGCAGGGTGCTCAGATTTGTGTGGATCTGAGTGGCTTTGCTAAAAGAGAGCGTAAGCCTAGATTTAATAAATGACTTAAGATGTTTCTTTGGGTCAAATTATTTATCAGCACTTACTGATAGCATACAACAGGCTTGATCTTTGAACACATGAAGAGGAGAAAGAAAGAGGCAGAAAAGAGCTTTCCTATTAGATTGTGTCTATTAGTGGTGCTCAAAATTATGCCATAGAAATCGTCTAGATTACTAGTGTAGCTGGCTCATAAAATTTAAGCAACTTGTTGCAAATAAACACAAAATCGAGAAGAAAAGTATGTCTAGTTACTTTTGCAGTTTTATGGGGAAATAAACTACACTAGACCAAGAGGGTTAAATGGGAAAATGAATAGCTGACTTCTATTATTAGTAAAAATAATAAAAAGACTTGAAGAAGTGATTAAAATAGCAGAATAACCTTGTATTGGGAATAATCAATAGCACTGATGATTAACAATTAGATTTGCTTTGGACATCATTCTATAGTTGGTCACAGCTGTTGCGTGTTCAAGACCACACAATGTGTTTGTCCCTCTATAAAGTTTAGTCAACGTGCCATTGAAAGTTCCCAATAACTATAAAAATTATTCTCTATCTAAACAGTTTACATGTAATTAAGTTTTTAGATTTAATTAACAAAGTAACTGCAAATTTAGCTGAACAGCGTTCAGTAAGGGATGCACCTGAAAGGTGCAGGTGAAGTTAGATGAGAAGAATTAAAGTTAAGGAAAGAGAAAGTGAAAATTCAGAAACCAGAAATGGGGTTAAAGGAAAATGGTTTAGATCACTTCACTCTGCATGCACACAAGCTGTAGATAAAGGCTTCATGTAAATTATGCTAGCAGCTAACTGTTGAAGCTATTAGTTAGCTTAGCCTAAGCTAAGGGGCTGCTAAGTTGGGTTAGCTTAGCCACCTAGGCTGGTTTGTTTACAGAATGGCGTCGGAAGGAAACACATATGCTATCTGGAGTGAGCACTTCCTGTGACAAGTCGTTGTCATGGGAACCAATGCACTTCAGAGTTTCAGTGAGTGAAACACAGTTTTGATCACCAGGAAGCTAAGCCTCTTAGATGCACACATAAGGTTTAGATGAAGGACATCAATCTAACTATAATTTGTAAGGCCTTTATACTGTGAAAAGGGGAGCATCGCCCAAATCTACATTTATATAACACTGTACTGAGATTTCTTCATCAGAAACAGGTTAAGCAATCAATTCTGGTACAGTTTACATGCTGCTGAGCTGAGATTCCTTCATCAAAACAGACTTACACTTTAATACTGAAATTAGGGTTTCTTCGCTAAAATCATATTACTCGTACACTGATACCTTTTGAAAATATGCTTAAATGTGTTAAGACTCTTTCAATTACAGTAGAGATGTCAATTCAAGCCATCACCTTATCCGCATCCAAACAAGCCAGCAACTAGTGAAGCAAATGCCGTTTCGCATGTCATGTCCTATTCTGACCGGAATTATTCAATGCACACTTTTAGGTTGACAGTGGTTCAAGCTCGTAACCTTTGTTTAATCATTCCCGCATTCTCCACCATTATGTAGCGAATCAGCTCTATGAAATATTAATAATCAATCATAACTTGTTATAATCGATTATGAATACTTGGATCAGTTAATCGGGTTAACTTGATGTAGCTACATTAACATTACAACCAAATACTCGGTTCATCCCGTGAACACTCAATATTGGTTATTAATTAATTAATAGAAATGTACATTTCCGGGGCATGGGAAATGTCTTTCTTACTAAGTATTAAGAGCAAGTAGTCAAAATCTATGATTAGTGACTTTAGATATGAGCTTGAGACACAGACAACTTTACATGTGACATGAACAAGACTTTATTAACTAGACTAAACATTTAAACTACTCTAACATACATATACATACATTCATACAGTTTACCAAGGGAAAGAGGGCTGAAGCAGAATACAGGAAGGCAAGAAGTTATAGCATTGTTTGAAGTTCAGCAGATCAACAGCCTGAGCAAACCATCATATTAGTTCTGACACGCCCTTTTTAGAAAGGGGTGAGGATACTTAATGTATCAAATAATGAGACTAAGTTTGATACTTGCATGTCCCATTTGAATTAAACTGTCCTGATGCAATTTGTTGAGGCTCCAGTTGATCTTTGATGATGTTGTCTTGATGAGAGAGAACCAGTGAGAGTCAGAGGATCTTGGTGAATGGAAAGACAAGGCCGTAGCCTGGCGCACGCTTGGGAGTCCTTGGGGCCTTCTAGTTTGGCATCATTCAGCGAGAGAGTGAGAGAGCACAAGGCTCAGAGGACCAGAAAACAAGAGAGGCAGGAAGCAAGAGAGGCTAAGAGAGAGCTAAGAGATAAGAGAATAAGAGAGGAAGTGGGCGCAGCAATTTTATACCCTTAGAAAACATGTCCCACCTCTCATTGGCTCGACCAATAAGAAGGGTTTGAGTTCTAGGCGGGAATTTGGTTTATTGCTCTTTGTTGTAAAATTGCCCATTGCATGTGCAAGAAAGAAAATAGGAAATATACTTGTATGTTGTTGTTATCGACATATCGTGTACACAGTCATTTCAATCTTCAAAATACCAAGTTATAGAGACCAAATATGACACACATATGATTTTGGTTAACCATAGTATGCAAAGTCTGAAACATTAACCCATTAGTTTGCAAGAAAACATAGATCAAGCACATTTAAGGGAAAATGTGAGATGGCACATTAGATACATGTCAATATTTATCACATGGATATATAGAATATATATATAGGATTAACAGGGTTCATTTCTCTTTCTCAGTAAGAGAATGAAGTGAGGGTCAGCACTTCTCTGAACATTCCTTTCTCACATGGTACGGGTTCAGAAGGCGAAGTCACGAGGGTCTCTGGAGTGTCTCTCTGGGTCGTAAAAACGTCAATAGCGCATTCTACTCCAGACTCGCTGGCGCTCCCCGGTGATTTAGATGGGGAGAAACAGTGTGGGGGTTTTCTTTAGGACCCCTAGCACACAATGTGTGCCCTGTATTTAGAATTAATGAGTTCATGATTCTCCGTTCATACTCTACAATGTAGTGACAATAGAGGTCACTCTTGAGAGCACCGGACACCTCCCATTCTTTGAGAAAAGGCCAATGAGAATTGGTGAGTGGAATTTTAATGTCACTGTTCTATCAGCAAGCTGAATACTACTGCTGTTCCATTCACCTCTTATGTTGTTGGATATACGGTGCATTTCCAGAGGCTTTCTCTCCTTCTGCACGACAAGTGCAGATTTCGCCCCTGGGTGCTTCGACAGTGCTAAAAGAGTGCATATTCCTGCTAAAAGTATATTTTCTCTATTAGAGCACACACATTGACGTTGAACGTCTTTTTTAAGACGTGTCTTTATAAAAATGCCTTTCCGTATTAGTCAGTCGTTGTCTCTCTGATTCCGATGGCCACAGGCGCTGCCTCATGTGTCTGGGCAGCGATCACACTGAGGCAGCATTTGTGGATGGTTCATGTTCTCATTGTGAGAATATGACCATGGCAATGTTGCGGTCGCGACTTTCCTTCTTCCGGGGGAAAGCCACTCTATCCGCCAACACCCCCCCATGCTGCGCCTTCTACCCACGGCTAATAGGCCAGCCCGGTTGGCACTGGAGGTGATTTGGGGAGTTCAATTGGCGTGGTCTCGCCGGGTAAATCCCCACGGACCTCCTGTGCCCCAGCATGCTCGTTTGCTCCCAAATGGAGCAAACGATAATATTGGCCCAAATTGCCCAAATGATGGAGATGCTGTACAGCTTGTTCACCTCCTCTCAGACTCGAGGCACAATCTGGCATCCCCAGCCCAGCTGTAGAACCTGCTTGTGTGGCCCCTGAACAGGGTGCACTACACAGAACTGACGCTTTCAGTCATGAACACCATTTTACAAGTCATAGCATTGTCCACAAGACACCTCTGTGCACTAAAATGGAAGGTGTTCACTGATTGGTGTCTCTCACAAAGCAAGGGCCCAGTAAATTGCCCCATACATGAAATTATAATATTTCTTCAAGAGTGATTAGACGCAGGACTCACCCCGTCAATGCTCAAATTGTATGTGGCAACTATATCTGCGTATCACTCACATGAATCCGCGCCTCTATAGGCAAGCATGATTTAATCATAAAGTTCCTTAAAGGAGCAAGACGATTAAACTGCCACGGCCAGCTACAGTCCTGACTTGGGACTTAACTTTAGTCCTTAAAGCTCTCGCAGGGCCCCCCTTCGAGCCTTTGAACTCTGTTGATTTGTGCATGCTCTCCATTAAGACCGCACTACTGCTGGCTCTGGCCTCAGTAATATGGGTAGGTGACATGCACACACTATCAGTTGACAATTCATGTCTGGGGCCACTGTCAAACCCAGGAAAGGCTATGAACTGAAGGTCCTGACCCCAACCTTCAAAGCGCAGGTGGTTCACTTTCAGGCCTTTTTCCCTCCTCCATTTAATTCAGATGAGGAACAATCATTTAATTTGTTATGCCCTGTGCGGGCGCTCCAAGCATACTTTGAGCGTACTTGCCAGTTCAGAATGTCTGATCAGCTCTTTATATGCAATGGAGGACACACAAAAGTAATGTCCATCTCCAAGCAAAGACTTTCTCACTGGACTGTCGATGCAATTACCCTGGCTTATGAGTCGCAGGGTCAGACTTGCCCAATTGGTGTTAAAGCACACTCAACTAGAGGCATGGCCTCCTCATGGGCATGGATGAATGGTGTGTCCTTACAAGACATATGTTTTGCAGCAGGATGGTCCTCACAAAACAAATTTGCAAGGTTTTACAACCTATGTATACTTATGACTTTCCCTTTAAGTAAGGGCTCCCCATCATTGCCTGCATTCAGGCCATTATAATTCCATGATTTCACAAGCACTTCATTATAAATGAACTCCCTTCCCGACTGCATTCATAAGGAGTTAATTCATACTATATGACTAGTTCATATATTCGTTATGAGTGCTCTCCTCCTGGCCATCACTAGGATCACTCACTGCGGCATGCTCATGTCGGTCGTCGTCCCATTAGACTGCACCTCCATGTTTTGTTGTCTTGGGATTCTTATCCCCATATGCATTAATAAACACAACGTCAAGTGTACTGAATCGTAAGGGAACGTCTCGGTTACGTACATAACCTTGATTCCCTGAGACGAAGGGAACGAGACATTGCGACCGCTAGCCGCACTACAAGACTCAGAGTTCGTGAGGCACGAGTGATGCCCTCCTTGTTCTCAGTCAGAAATTCTGAGGAAATGGTGTCTGTGCACCTGTTTTTATAGCGGTCAGTTTCGTGCCAAAACAGGCAGGGCTCAAACACCATAGCCAACATTAGAATATTGACATTGTTGTAGAGAGGTTTCAAATAGGTAGTGTATGAAATGAATTAATTAATTCTCTGGGGGAACGCAAAGGTTTTGCGAGTGCAAACATAGTTTCTCGGGGGAATGCAAAGTTGTGCGAGAGAACGCAAAATCATTTGCTTATTTTTCCACCCCCTATGCCACTATTTTTTTCCCCATCACCTCAGGGCCGGTCAACCCATAAGGCGACATAGGCGAGTGCTTACGGCAGCATCTACCAGGACAATTTTAGCATGTGTGCGATCTGTGTCGAACAAAATGCGCTCTGTGCATTCTGATAACATGTTGTGACCTCCACGGACTATATAAGCCATGTACTAAATGCCTTACTACTATACTACACTTACTGTTTCTGTTATATCTCTGTTTGGCAAAAACCATGAGAGGAGTATGGATAGTATTCCACTGTGAACATGGCCAAAGGCTCACGAGCGCAGAGATCGTGAATTGGAGTGTTGTGCGAAATAATCTGTCTTTTGAGTCGGTTCTTCTCAATGAATTTGACTAACGTAAGGGCTGAATCATTTGAAGCGCTTTTTTACACAGTAAAACAGTAACAGGATGCTTTAGAAGACAAAAGACGAAAACAATTCTGAATGAAGTGGATATTTACTTACAATTAATTGAAACAAAACATGCAGTTTCATTCAATTGTCGTTTGCGAGTGCAGTTTGTGAATGCTTGTCTACTGCATGTAAAGACATTTTCTAAATAAAAGTGTATCAAAGAACTAACATTACATGAAAGTGCTTAAAAGTACCAAAAATTACCAAGCCAATACAATGTTAACTGGATGTGTTTATTTGATTAGCCTACTATATTAATACCGAGATATATTATAAAAATTAAATACCAAGGTTTTACTATATTGTAACATAACTGTACCATGGTACTACAACAGCAGGCTTTTGAGAAAGATAAGATAACTCTGATAAACTTAATCTTGTGCTGTGTAATGTGAATAGGTGTCAATATGTTTTAGTCCATTGTTTATTAATGCTACACAATACATGTAGGCTACTAAAGAAAATATTAAAATGATGTTCCTAAAATCACCAGAAATGAATGCTTTAACTAAATAAATAAATGAATAAATAAATAAATATAATAATAAATAAATAAATAAATAAATACAAATATACTGGTGGAACATGCCCCCAGACCTCCCTACACCATGTTACAATAGACTGTGTACCTGATGGGCCCCAGACTCAGACACAACCACCGTATAATGATACCAACACCCCATAATCTACCCAGTCCTTTTTTCTTAATTCCCATTTATCATAAGCACGGTCTCAGAACAAGCCGTTCGCAGATTCTGTACAAAATGGCGTCACTTTGTACAGGCCCTGCCCACGATGTTGACGGACACTGACGACAGACATGTTTGTTTGTGTGTGTTGTTTCTTTATAGCACATAGCGAATGTTGTAACAGTATTTGTGTGTGTGTGTGTGTGTGTGTGTGTGATTGTTGCTCATCCATTGTTGCAAAACTGCTGAAAAAACCATAACAAATAAATACATTTATCAAGTAACCGTTTAGAATCTTACTGGTTCATTCCCAAAGTTGTTGCTTCTGACAGAGTCTTTCCCTCATCAGTGTCTGACTCCGGTTCAAACATATAGGGCTGAACACCAATGTTTTCGCTGTTAGTTATATTGCTTATGATGTCTAGTTATTCGAAGCAGAGATGTCAAAACTCTGCCCTATTCTGGATACAGGGCGGGGAGCACCAGCTCATTTGCATTTATAGACACACACACACAATAACAGTAATAACTCGTTTTTATTCCCACCCAAAAATTGGCATTTGCAACATGGTATAATAAATTATCTGTAGGGTATATTGAGCTGAAACTTCACAGACACATTCTGGGGACAACTAAGAAGGGCATAATAGGTGCCCTTTAAGAAGCCATAACATTAATTTGAATATTTCTTCCCAACATTGTTTTTATTAATGATTTGCTGATTGAGTTTATACCTATTTGTGATGTAATTAATTATGTTTTAAGTAGTACTTTTTGTGTTAATTAATATATAACAAACTGTTAATAAGAGACCAAATTTACACTAAGGTGTTTTAGCAAAATCTTTCCAGCAACACGCTTTCTCTACAATCCTAAATGAAGGACAACATGGTTGACAAAGAGAAGAAAACATCAATTACATTTGAAAAACAGAATAACACACCATTATGTCCTTTTTGCTTTGGATAGTTTCACTTCACCGGGGAGGAACTGGATTTCAATAATTCATTGGACATACAGTATAAAAAGGAGAGCTTGGTTAAAGGGCATTTTGCGTTATTTGACAATGTAAATAATTAATTAGTGTGAAGGCAGAGTGACAGGTTAAACAGAGATATAATATGACAAGACCGCAGGCTATGTAGGCACAAACGTATTTTGGGTAACACTGGTGAGAGGTTTGAATTAAATACCTGACATTTTATCCACACATGGGAGAAAGCAGTAATATTATAGACAACATACTGTATCACTGTGGTTGTTTTATGAAGGAGTTCCCAAGGATGCACACTTGTTGGCTGTTTTTCCTTCACTATCCAGAACAATTCACGTCAATAAAAAAATAAAATATATATACTATTACTTTTTAAAGAAGCTCTACAAAATTACATTTAAGCTTTTCAGAATAAACTTTTAGATTATATGATTTTTAAGATCACAAGAAACAGGTTCACTATCGATTGCAGTGTATATGATTGTGTGTGTGTGTGTGTGTGTGTGTGTGTGTGTGTGTGTGTGTGTGTGTGTGTGTGTGTGTGTGTGTGTGTGTGTGTGTAATAAATCACTACTATAATTCATAATCACACTTTCAATTTTAGTCACGCTACGCTTTCCAAAATGTTATTTTACTGGTTTAAAATATGGCTGCAGTGACTTTCAAAGTAAAGATGACTAACCTTGGCTGTACAAAAAAGAAGAAAGTTCTTCCTGCCTGCCTGCCCGCCATTGTGTAAATAGATTTACACTAAGCTAAAATGCTATTTCTTGCCATTTTACATGCACGTGTAACCAGACACGATCATATTTGTTTTATCAATAAAATTCATGTTGGATCATAATTTCTTTTTTTCTATTGAGACCTTTGATATTAGGGCAACAGTCATATACTTGATAATAATAATACCAATAATGAAAAACAATTTGTATTGTTTTCCTTTAAAAATATCTAAAAATCAATAAATCAATTTGATATGTCTTGTTTTAGAAACAACACTGCAAAAGATATTTAGGTTTTTCAGTGAATGTATTTTTAACATGTGTATTTTGTCTTAATGTTCTGGCAGAGATTTAATAGTCAAACCATGTGAAAATAAATCGACCAGTGCTGAAAAAGTAATCCAAAGTAATTAGAATACATTACTGACCTTGAGTAATCTAAAGGAATACATCACAAATTACATTTTGCCGCAAGTATTCTGCAATCTGTTGTGGAATACACTTCAAAAATAATGAAGTTACCCCCCAATCCTGGTCATACAGTAGCACATCAATAAATAAATCCACTATTAAATAGTACTTACAGATTCAGATGAGCAATCTCACCCTGTTCTATGCATATGTTATCCCTCCCTTCACATCTTAAGCACAGAAAAGCTGTTTTTATACTCTGGAGGACAAAAACGTCTTTTGCGCAATAAGCTTACATTCAGAAAGATTTAGGCAAATCATACAAAGCTGTTTATTTCACACAATTGCAGTAATCAAACAAACTTTCCTAAACTGTCCTTAATATTGTATGTAGGTATAATTTAGTGAATTTATTAAATCGAACAGTTCTTTTTGATGAACTGGTTCAAAACAAAAAACACCGATTCATATGAGCCAATCTGCAAATACAGGGCAATTTAAGTGTTTCTTTTTTGTATCTAAATATTTGTCATTTATCTTGAATTTGTCTGTTAAAACTTTATACTTTCACTCTTAAGGTCGAAAAATACTGAGATGCTTCTTGCCACACTTTAGTCCATTGTTTCATTCCAAAATATTTCAGACCACAATTAATAACACACATATTAACACAGCGCAAGTATGCATGGCATTCTCAATATTTGCACAAGGGGCTGTATAGCATACATCAGTGTGCACTGTCTCCCTCTACAGTGAGTTTTCTCTTTCAAGTAAACTATTGTAATGGCAGAGCAACCGTTTGCAGAGTATGGTGAACAAGTAAATTGTTTATAACTTACAGTGAGGAAAATAAGTATTTGAACACCCTGCTATTTTGCAAGTTCTCCCACTTAGAAATCATGGAGGGGTCTGAAATTGTCATCGTAGGTGCATGTCCACTGTGAGAGACATAATCTAAAAAAAAAAATCCAGAAATCACAATGTATGATTTTTTAACTATTTATTTGTATGATACAGCTGCAAATAAGTATTTGAACACCTGAGAAAATCAATGTTAATATTTGGTACAGTAGCCTTTGTTTGCAATTACAGAGGTCAAACGTTTCCTGTAGTTTTTCACCAGGTTTGCACACACTGCAGGAGGGATTTTGGCCCACTCCTCCACACAGATCTTCTCTAGATCAGTCAGGTTTCTGGGCTGTCGCTGAGAAACACAGAGTTTGAGCTCCCTCCAAAGATTCTCTATTGGGTTTAGGTGTGGAGACTGGCTAGGCCACGCCAGAACCTTGATATGCTTCTTACAGAGCCACTCCTTGGTTATCCTGGCTGTGTGCTTCGGGTCATTGTCATGTTGGAAGACCCAGCCTCGACCCATCTTCAATGCTCTAACTGAGGGAAGGAGATTGTTCCCCAAAATCTCGCAATACATGGCCCCGGTCATCCTCTCCTTAATACAGTGCAGTCGCCCTGTCCCATGTGCAGAAAAACACCCCCAAAGCATGATGCTACCACCCCCATGCTTCACAGTAGGGATGGTGTTCTTGGGATGGTACTCATCATTCTTCTTCCTCCAAACACGGTTAGTGGGATTATGACCAAAAAGTTCTATTTTGGTCTCATCTGACCACATGACTTTCTCCCATGACTCCTCTGGATCATCCAAATGGTCATTGGCAAACTTAAGACGGGCCTTGACATGTGCTGGTTTAAGCAGGGGAACCTTCCGTGCCATGCATGATTTCAAACGATGACGTCTTAGTGTATTACCAACAGTAACCTTGGAAACGGTGGTCCCAGCTCTTTTCAGGTCATTGACCAGCTCCTCCCGTGTAGTTCTTGGCTGATTTCTCACCTTTCTTAGGATCATTGAGACCCCACGAGGTGAGATCTTGCATGGAGCCCCAGTCCGAGGGAGATTGACAGTCATGTTTAGCTTCTTCCATTTTCTAATGATTGCTCCAACAGTGGACCTTTTTTCACCAAGCTGCTTGGCAATTTCCCCGTAGCACTTTCCAGCCTTGTGGAGGTGTACAATTTTGTCTCTAGTGTCTTTGGACAGCTCTTTGGTCTTGGCCATGTTAGTAGTTGGATTCTTACTGATTGTATGGGGTGGACAGGTGTCTTTATGCAGCTAACGACCTCAAACAGGTGCATCTAATTTAGGATAATAAATGGAGTGGAGGTGGACATTTTAAAGGCAGACTAACAGGTCTTTGAGGGTCAGAATTCTAGCTGATAGACAGGTGTTCAAATACTTATTTGCAGCTGTATCATACAAATAAATAGTTAAAAAATCATACATTGTGATTTCTGGATTTTTTTTTTAGATTATGTCTCTCACAGTGGACATGCACCTACGATGACAATTTCAGACCCCTCCATGATTTCCAAGTGGGAGAACTTGCAAAATAGCAGGGTGTTCAAATACTTATTTTCCTCACTGTATAACTTATATTTATAGCAACTTGCCTGAATAATAACACATCCAGTTTAATGCCACAGACTTGTGAGGGTAAATCTATCTCCCCACTGAGTGCTGAGGTTTGTTACCACCACAATAAAGCGAGAATACACATTATGCATGTTCAATTTGTTGGCAAGGCATTGGCCAGCGCTCACATCTGCATACCCATATGTTTTTGTCCTTATTGTTGCTGTGCCTGATACATCCATACTGCTCTGATTGCATAAATACAGTACATTATATGTATTTTGTATTTGTATTGTAGCTAACTAAAATACAAAGTAGGGGGGCGATACATTGTCAGTAGTTGAAATTTTTAGTAGCTTGTATTTTGGGAAGCCACAATTTCAAAATAGCTTCCACAACACTGTTGATTACTGTACCTGGCCTTCCTTTGAACTTCTTAAAATCTGTGCATGAAATATAGACTGGATAGCTAATTTGCTTAATTTTCTAAATTTCCCCATGGGATTTAGGGTTCAGATATAAATAACTAATTAAGCGGAAAGACAAATCACAACATCCAGTTAATTTCGCTAATTATATCAGAGGCAAATTAAATGCCATTCGTTTTCACAGCTCCCTTCCTCTGCAAATGTGAGCAGGCATACAGTAGATAACTGAGTAAACAGAGTTCCCCCTCTTAATCAGTTCATATTCAGCTCACTATAAAGGATAATTACTGCTCAAAAAATCAAATCCATGGTCCACAATCCAAAGTCCTTTCAGGGATCCTCAGATTTCTTTTACACAAATGTGTCTATTGTTACAGTCAAACCTTAGTGGGAGTTACTGCCCCCATTTGTATCTGAAGATGTTCCTGTTTCTAGTCACTGTAGCTTGATGGACAAATTACTCATCCCACTTCACTGAAAAAAACAGCACAGTAAACACAGTCAGCCACTCACTGAAATTAGTCTTGACGGCAGTGTCATAGGCCTTCTCATCTGTTTAGGATGCATGACGACTCCAGATAATGTTAAGATTTGGAAATAATTTTAATTTTTAAAATTGGATGACATGGGTATACTTTCAAATGAAAACTGTGTAACATGGCTCTGGCTGAGTCAAAAGCTTCATATTTAAAGAATTTCAATGGGTCAGTCCCATTTTCATTCATTTAAGGTAGACTTGAAAGTGGCAGTATTTTAAACCAAAGTAGGTGATAAACTTGCAAATTATACCTGAGTGTCAAATGGGAGGCCACAAACTGTCATGATCAGATGGTTTCTAGCTTTAAGTGTTGCTCATACTCATAATTATAAAATGCTCATAAATGTATTAACTACAGTTAATTGAAATGCCTGTTCTGTTTTTCACTCTGTCCTCAGTGCAATCATGGTGTACTTTATGATTATGCAATTAACCAGAACACTTGCTATAATTTGTCAACTAATATACCCATTCATCATATGAAGGCAATCTTAAAATATGCATCAATCTTGGCTGAGATGAATTAGGTGTTCCATTTAGCAAGAAAAAAATACCTCCAGTAAAGGTTTTCAGCAGCATGGCTATTTATCTTAAAACAGACTTATATTGGGAGAAAAAAAAATCTTTCTTTCCATAAAGGGGAATACATATCCCTTGTTTTCAACCACTAATCTAATGTGATTGTATAATTGCCTGGAAATCGACCTTCTATTGTTAATGCGTAAAGCAATGAGATTCAGTCCAGATTTTAGCAGCTAACTGCAAGCTGTTTAAGAATTAAAAAAACAGCCACCACCAGAGTTTAAGGGAAATGTAGACAGAATAAAAGGAAAATACACAAACTGATCAGTCAGGCATGCCATGCCATCATTAGCTTGTTTTGCTTTTTCAAACAGCAGACTGTCTCTGCTGAATTACCCGGGCAAGATGGGCTGCCCTGGCCCATAATTCCTCCAGCCTTGGAAAGGGAACATGGCCTGTCAGTACAATGCTGAGAAACACTTTACCAGCTCTGAAGAAAGCTTTCCTCTGTGTCCCCAGTGATCAAGTGTGTCATGTGGTCATTTAGTTTGCAGATTGTAAATCAACAGTTCTGGGGCCCAAAATCAATGTCCAACCACCAAATGCACACTGGGATGGAGTTCCACACTGGAATCTTCTATTGTCTTTGGGTCATTTATTTAAAGATTTTTTCAGTAAAGAATATGCTTCCATATAAATACCACATGGATTTGGTAATTGGAACCTGGCTTTGTGACATTGTCAAGAATATTTAAAAAACACAATTAAAGCTAATTTCCATGTTGCTATACTGTATATTGTTTTAATAATATAGCTAGCTATTTAAAAAGTTTCCAATCGTAAGATAAATCTGATCAAATTTTACCCATATATATTTTAAAAAAATAGTAACAGAGCCCAACAGTTTCTGAAGAAACTATCCCATTCTTGTTTTCCATTGGCAAATTCATTTTTAACCATAAATTATAAACCTTTTAAGAAAGATCTAGAATGTGTTACATGCTTCTGTTGAACCCATGCGTCCATGTTATGTCATCTTCAGTTTTTAGAAATCATGTTTTATTGCGTACAGTTGGAGTCAGATGTTTACATACACCTTAGCCAAATACATTTAAAATATACATTATTTTAAGAATGTGAAATGTCAGAATAATAGTAGAGAGAATGATTTATTTCAGCTTTTATTTCTTTCATAACATTCCCAGTGAGTCAGAACTTTACATACAGTTTGTTATTATTTGGTAGCATTGCCTTAAAACTGTTTTACTTGGGACAAACATTTTGGGTAGCCTTCCACAAGTTTCTCACAATGATTTGCTGGAATTTTGGCCCATTCTTCCAGACAGAACCTGTGTAACTGTGTCAGGTTTGTAAGCCTCCTTGCTCACACATAGTTTTTCAGTTCTGCCCACAAATTTTCTATCGGATTGAGGTCAGGGCTTTGTGATGGCCACTCCAACACCTTGACTTTGTTGTCCTTACGCCATTTTGCCACAAGTTTAGAGGTATGCTTGTGGTCATTGTCCATTTGGAAACCCATTTGTGACCTAGCTTTAACTTGCTGGCTGATGTCTTGAGATTTTGCTTCAATATAGCCACATCATTTTCCTTCCTCATGAAGCCATCTATTTTGTGAAGTGCACCAGTCCCTCCTGCAGCACACAACATGATGCTGCTAACCCTTGCTTCACAGTTGGGATGGAATTCTACGGCTTGCAAGCCTCATCATTTTCCTCCAAACATAATGATGGGCATCATTATCATTATTTGAAGCACATTTGTGATGGGCTTCCATATGTGATGGGCTTCAAAATCTAAGGTACGATACACTCCCATTATAAAGCTTGGAAGAGCCAGGATATTTTTTAATATAACTCTGATTGTGTTTGGCTGAAAGAAGAAAGTTACATACACCTAGGATGGCTTTAGGGTGAGTAAATTATGGGATAATTTTCATTTTTGGGTGCACTAGCCCTTTAAGTACACAGTCTTGTACCTTTGTCTTTTTGTTTTTTGCTTCAAATCAAAGTTTGTAATGGGATGATACATCTCAGAGCTGGTTTAGAACACTTTGAAGAAATAAATGGGAAAAATACTTCCAGAACCTAAAAGTGGGTGGGCACAGTTGTTACTCAATTTATTTTCTTTTGTAATATATCAAATTTGACCGTAAATATTTAAAACAATTTAAGATTAAAATGGAGATTTATTTGTGAAATACACATTAACTTAAATTGTAGCTCTAAGATGTACACTGCTAACTAAACTGAGTATAAGTTGGAAATGCAACACCCTTTCCCAAAATTCTGTCAAGTTCTTTGACATATCTTTTTACACTAAATGGCTTACTCCATCAATATTCAATTACAGTAAAATAAATTATATACACATTTTCCCTGCATCCTGATCATTAATTGATGAACAATGAATGCTTTCAATGTGGGTCAAATTTGGTCCAATTATCACAGGTTAGTGCATATACGTACAATACAAAGGGGTTCATGAGCCTATTTCCTGTTCAATCTACTCAGATGTAGAATCAGCATGAGCCTGTGTTGTATATTCCATGATGCGCCATTGGTCACAATTGCCTGGAACAATTATGTTCTTCATTATCTGTGCATGTGACAAATAATTACATGGAAAACACATTCATCACGGAAATCCGGAACAATACATATCAGAAAAAAATCAGAGAAACAAAAGGCTTGAATATAGAACCAAATATAGAACCAATAAACATGCGATTTGCAACTTCTCAGCAACAGACACTTTCTAGCAATAGACATTATCAATATGCAGTAATACTCTCACACACGCATACACACTCATACAACCCACGTATACACAAGCAGACAAAGAAGTCTAAGCCTAGCAAACATATTCAGTTTTTAATATCACAATTTAAAAACCACTGGATTATGAGCAGTCTAACTATTTAGCTGTCAGTCAGTAAAAATGCAACCACAGGAAGCCCTGCATAATCAAAGCAAATTATAACAAAACAATAATCTACTTCAGTTTTACTTGCATTCATGTAAAAAATGTGTTTGATCCCTTGGGGTGTAAAATAATTAACTTATTATGAGCATTTAGGAAAAAGCATTCACTTTCAAAAGATCATTAGCACGCATTTGTATCAGTTCAAAGCTTTAACAATATCAGGCACAATTAAAAATGGGCATTAGGCTATTAAATGCACTATTACATAAGTAAATGAGGATGGAAATTATAAACTTGACATTTCTAATTGAATGTAAGGGTTAAAATTAGACCTCTGATGTAGGTTTTAAGAGTTCAGGTAGTTATATAAAGTGTACTGGATGTGTTCTTGTTTCATACTCAAAAGTAATTTCAGGAGAGCTCTCAGTTCTCTCTGATAATTTCCAAACCAGCAAGGTACATGTATCCTGTGACATCTCTCCCAGAGTTTTCCCCAGCTTCAGAATGAGGGTAAACATATATCATGCCTCCAAGCAGCTTGGAAAATTCCAGAAAAAGATGTCAAGCCTTTAGACAATTAAATTCTGATAGGAGGTGTACTGAATTTGAGGTGTACCTCTGGATGTATTTTAAGGCCTACCAGTGCCTCTTTGCTTGACATCATGTGAAAATCAAAAGAAATCAACCAAGACCTCAGACATTTTTTTTAGACCTCCACAAAACTTGTTCATCCTTGGTAGCAATTTCCAAATGCCTGAAGGTACCACGTTCATCTGTACAAACAATAGTACACAAGTATAAACACCATGGGTTCACGCAGCCATCATACCTCTCAGGAAGGAGATTCATTCTCCTAGAGATGAATGTAGTTTGGTGCGAAAAGTGCAAATCAATCCCAGAACAACAGCAAAGGACCTTGTGAAGATGCTGGAGGAAACAGACACGTATCTATATCCACAGTATATCCAAAGGCTGCTCAGCAAGGAAGATGCCAATGACCCAAAACCACATTTCAGTTTGCAAATGCACATGGGGACAAATATCTTACTATTTGGAGAAATGTCCTTTGGTCTGATGAAACAAAAATTGTACTTTTTGGCCATAATGGCCATTGTGATATTTGGAGGAAAAAGGGTGAGGCTTGCAAGCCGAAGAACACCATCCAAGCTGTGAAGCATGTGGGAGCATCATATTGTGGCGTGATTTGCTGCAGGAGGGACTGGTGCACTTGACAAAATAGATGGCATCTTGAGGAAGGAAAATAATGTGGATATAGCAACATCTCAAGAGATCAGCCATGAAGTTAAAGCTTGGTCACAAATGGGTCTTCCAAATGGACAATGACCCCAAGCATACCTCCAAACTTGTGGCAAAATGGCTTATGGACAACAAAGTCAAGGTATTGGAGTGGCCATCACAAATCCCTGACCTAAATCTGATCAATTTGTGGGCAGAACTGAAAAAGCTAGAGCGAGCAAGGAGGCCAACAAACCTGACACTGTTACACAGGTTCTGTCTGAAGGAATGGGAAAGGAAAATTATTGTAAGAAACTTGTGGAAGGCTAGCCAAAATGTTTGACCCAAGTTAAACAATTTTAAGGCATTGCTACCAAATAATAACAAACTGTATGTTAACTTCTGACCCACTGGGAACGTTATGAAAGAAATTATATCTGAAACAAATCATTCCCTCTACTATTATTCTGATATTTCACATTCTTAAATAAAGTAGTGATCCTAACTGACCTAAGACAGGAAATGTTTTCTACGATTAAATGTCAGATATTGTGAAAAACTGAGTTTAAATGTATTTTGGCTAATGTGTATATAAACTTCTGACTTCAACTGTATCATCATATTACAAGGGGTTTGTTGACAATGAAACCTATGTTTAGTGAGTGATGTTGCTGAGTTCTACTGAATTGGTAGTGTTGAACTCTAGTGGAGTTCTGAGAGACATTGGGATGAGCCAGAGATTGATCTGGTTGAATTTAGAGATTTCTGGACCGAGTCTTTGTGGGACTCAGGGTCAGAAACGAACCAGGGATCAGAGAAAAAAGTGCCACAGACAGTTAAAAAAAATTGCACATTGATTTTTTTAAAACTAACAGATTGAAACTTTAGCCAAAAATTTTCTTTTTTTGTATTATCATTTTTCTGATTTGACAATATATATGTCAGGGGGTAAATAAGGTATCTCCGAAAAACAAAACAATACAAAATTCTTCTCCAAACAAATAATACATAATAATGTTATATAAGGACTAATTACACATGCAAATACAACATTGATTAAAGGTATGCTCTCTCTCTCTCTCCAAAGTAAGAAAGCATGGATAGCGAGATCTCATTCAGTTCCATTCTGTGTCATTTGAGCCATCATTGAGTTTGTGTCATGTACTTGGCGCCGTCTCCTGGTGGCCATATGAAATTAGAGTGAATGACTTGTACCTCTGGTGAATCTTTTGTGTTCTATGATGCTGGACAACATACTACATCTTTTCCGATGACGTCAGCTGATCCAAGAAAGCTAACGTGTTTTTAACCAGATAGTACAATTTGTGCTGACTAGATTATCTAATGATCTATGCACCGCTTATGTTGTGTGTGGACTCATTTTAACATGAATCCCCTACTCTATGTAATGGAATGTGATATTTTATGTTCTGTTTATTTTTTACTGCTTTACTGTTTAGAAATATTGCTTTTAAGCAACTATTTGATCGGTTTGATTTGTTTACCGATTACAATAATATGTAGTGTGCAAAATTATTAATAATTTGTGAAAATGGAACACTTCTGATTAGTCTGCAAATATCAAAGCACTTGTTCAGTTTTGGTCATATTAACTACATGCATTGTAAAGTACAGCTTCAAAGCTTTAAAACAATGCATATTTTGTGTTGGTCAAGACTGCAGTTATTAATATTATTATTCTATTTATTTTATATAATAACAGTTCAATCTTAAAGGTTAATGTATTATGATCTCCAGTGCATTGTTTACAACTTGATTTGATTGTATAGTACTAAAAGGGACTAACTTTATGCCCTCATAAAGGTAAAAAATGTCCCTGAAAATTAATTCAAGAGGGCAAATATTGCCACTAAGGTATGAAATCACCCACAGCTTTTGTAGAGAAACTACTCAGTCATTATCTTTTATTCCAGGAAACAAACCACCATACTTTGAAAAAACAAAAAAAAGCTAACTTAAAATGAAGCACTAAAGCACAAGCAAGAATTCGTAAAAACATTTATCAATATTCGAATACAATGGCCATATTTCAGTTCAACGTAACAATACACAGAGCTAAATGGCAGGCAGAAAATAAACTGGGTCTTATGTTCAATTGGTTCTGTGTCTGGTGCAGACAATACTGAAGAGTACTTCAAGCGGAATCTGCAAAGTGAATTCTCCCAGGGAGCTGCTTTCACTTGAATGTGGTGAAATGCCTTTAAAGTGACAGCTACTTTGAACACTGAATGTTCTGTGGTTTGGGAGTGGAGTTATTTGCTCTGAAGTGCAGGTGGGCTGGAGGAGAGGTCTGGAAGGATGCTGTGGAGGCAAAGGAGCTTACAAGAAGATAGAAAACATTACTGACTGGGTTGTGATGAGGACTACACATCTTCTTTACTAAAGAATTGAAAAGAAAAATAACTGATCAAAAATATCAAGGTGACAGAGATATACAGCCATCTCTATAGCTGATAAGAAAACTGTATGGCTATACAAATTGGAGATTTAGCAACACCTTAAAGCTGAAGTGTGTAATTTCTGTGTCACTATAGTTTGTGGTGTGTAAAAGTATCAGTGGAAAGGAGGAGGCGAGAACCGGCTTGACGATATAAATAATAGTTTAATGATAAAATTAAAAGACACAAACACACACGACGGACATGTCCGTAAACGATCTCTCTCTCCCGCACGATCCCCTGCAGTCGACCTTTATCCCTCGGAGGCTTAATTAGCCTAATACGGGACCGGGTGTGTAGGATCACGAAATGTCTCTATGTTATTATTATTCCTCACACGGTCGCAAGACGACATGTACATGAATCTGGCGTGGTGAGCTGGAACCTGCTTACGTCAGCTGTCACCGCTTACGTCACGAAGTACCGCAACAGCCAATAGGAAAATTCAACTGCAGTAGCCACCGTTCAACCTGAAGAGGGCAGCACTCAGACGTTTTTACACCATATATTGTAGAATTAAAACACTTTATACACAAATGTCAAAAAAATTACTTGAATCAATGACCAGTACTAATAAAGCCCCATGCTTACAGATCATTAACTAAAAAAAGTTGGTTTAGGGTTTAGTTACCCTTTAAAGGTACAAGGGCCATCAATGGGATGATACCTTCAAAGAGACTTTTTTTGTACCTCTAGTTAAAATTGAATAGCCATTTTTGGTTCCCTAAGGATCTGTTGTGTACCTTTAAAAGTACATTTACTGTATATGTTTTGTTTCTATAGGAGACCAAAACTATTAAATATAACTCCTACATCCACCAAACTTGACACAGACATTCAGACTGTTCTGAGTGTGCAATATTTTTTCTTATATATTTTAATTGTCTGTTTGTGCCTCTTTGACAGTTAATCTGACCATCTGAAATAGGCCAGGCTTTGTCAAGCCAACATCAAGGTTTGTCTTAAACTTTACTAATCTTGTAATTTTTTGCAATTCTGTTTGGTGCCACTAGTGGCACAAAAATTACACACTTCACTTTTAAATTAATGTTCATTGAACTAAGTAACATTAATGATAAAACCATATTCATTGTCAATGAAAATGTAATATTATAGTTTACATTTGAACTATGCAATTACAGGGATATGAATCAAGCCAATTATTGAAGCTATTATAGTTTAATTTATATCTTTAATTGTCTCTTGTATTAAATAAATTACTGCAGCCTTTGAATTTATTTTAATAGGACGCAACACTTAGAGCCAATACAGTCTCTTGAAAATATTCGATATCTGCTGTGCAACCTCAAACAGAATTGAAAGAGCAAAACATCATAGTCTAACATTCTTGTGTGTGCATGCAGGGCTTTGCTGCCTGGCTTAATGTCATTGTGCATTACTGTATTGATTAGTACATTATAGCTGGTGAGATATTATTTATTTTAATCAGAAAATATGCAAAGGGAATGATCCAAGGCCTCCAATCAACTTTGCCTAATGAAAAGGAATACTGAATGGATTCTGGGTGTCTGTAAATATCAACACTTGATGCGCACAGCAAGGTCCCACATGCTTTGAGAAAAGGGAAATATATGAATTATAAAAAACAAGAAAAATAAAATGTATGAAATAAAACAAAACAGATATATATTTATATTTTTTCTTCTTCTGCAAGACAGATTTAGTCTCTCAATTTCATAACATCTACTGTCAAGCTTGTACCACAAAATAATTTTTGGTTTATAAGTGTAAATTTGAGCCTGTAAATGTCTCATTATTGGGAAATATAAACATCTCTGTTCATGTAATGGGATGGACCTATACAGAGATTAAATATAGTCAGCATAATTAGCTCTAATCCAGGGTGGATTGAAATTATGGAATAAAAAGATATCAGTCTCTGCACCTGCCAAAAGAAGCCTTATTCTCAAGAAACACATGTTCTCTCTTTATCACAAGAAAAGCTTTATTTATTTATTTTTTATTTATTTATTTTTGTTGAACCAAAGCAAATGCTGAGTTGTTAAAGCTCATTAAAAAACTAAAAATAGTAAAGTTATTCAAGCTCATAGTATCTGACTAGAATAGTGTGTTTGTCAAGAGAAGCTGTTTTCAAAGCACCACAGCTGCTCTTTAAACCTCTTCTCAAATTGCTTTGTGGGTTTTTTTTTTTTTTTCCAGATCTTGTGATTTTTGCCCATCACAATGTTTTCATCTCAAAGTTTCATTCAATGTTTTATTCCAGTCCAATTATAGATACATTGTTGTTTACAGCTTCTTTCCAAAACAAATGACATTTTTCTTGTTTTAATCTAATAACTAAAATATCTCATGTTTTAATTTTTTGGGAAAAATATTAAGACAGGTCTCAAAGTTCTAAGGATATGTGAGTGGAATGATGTTTAAGCTTTTTTTTTATGAGTTCCTGAGTTCCATTGAATTGGTAGTTTTGTGTGTTGAGGAGTTCTGAGAGACATCGGGAGCCAGAGATTGAGTCTTGGTGAGAGTCAGGGTCAGAAATTAACCAGGGATTGGAGAAAAAAGTGCCACAGATAGTAAAAAAAAAAAAAAAAAAAAATGGCACATTGATTTATTAAAACTAACAGATTGAAACTAGAGCCAAAAATTGTTTTTATTATTATTATTATTCTGATTCAACAGTATATATATATATCAGGGGTAAAAAGAAGTTATAAACAGCCGAGCAACGGTATACTGGAGCATTTAAATATAAGGAAGTTACATGTAAAGCACAAACTAATGTGACATTAAAATGTGTTATCAAGGACTTTATACTTTATTCTATGAGTTGAATTCACATGAGATCTGTAAAAGACATTGTTTCAACCACACAATGATGATTAAAAGTAATATACATGTATATGCAGTAGAAAATATTTAATTTGTCTTGTTTAACGCTAATGCGCTAACACGCTATACGTGGCCATCATATATGCCGATTACACTCTGTCGATTATTGTAATTTATGATGACATTGAAACTACTGCAAAGAGTGTTTAAAGTGTTAATGTACAGAATTATTAGGGCAGACTTGTATATGACTTTCACTGCAGATGGCTTATGAGTGAATGGTCTCTTGAGAGTATTTGAGTAGATTTTAATCCTTTTGTTGACTAATTACTTGACACATCACTGACAGCAGATATTTTTGCCACATTTTTTACAAATAAGGTTACAACCATCAGCAATTCATTCACTGCACCACACCCTGTCAAACACCTGGCTCCTGTATGCAACCATTCTTTCTCTATGTTCTCTCCTCTGACTGACACTGAGGTCTCAAAACTCCTCTCCAACCACCCACCACCTGTTCCCTTGACTCCATTCTATCACACCTTCTCCAGGCCATCTCTCCATCCATCCTATCTGCACTTACACACATAATTAACACATCTCTACTTACAGGCACTTTTAACACCACACAGATACTACAGACCAGTCTCTCTCATCCCATTCATGGCAAAAACACTTTAAAGGGCAGTTTTCAATCATATCTCTCACAGAAAAAGCTGCCGGATGAGAGAGATTGAAGTCAGGCTTCAAAAGTGGACACTACACCGAGACTGCCCTGCTGTCTGTCACAGAGTCGCTGAGACAGGCGAAAGCTGAATCCAAATGATCCGTTCTGATTCTGCTGGACCTTTCTGCAGCCTTTGACACAGTCAACCATCAGATCCTTCTCTCCACCCTCTCTACTCTGGGCATCAGAGGAACTGTGCTGGACTGGTTGACCTTCTATCTCACAGATAGGTCCTTCAAGGTAGCCTGGAGAGGTGAGGTATCCAAGCCACATCAGTTACTTACTGGGGTACCTCAGGGATCAGTGCCTGGGCCACTTCTCTTCTCCATATACACAACATCACTGGGAACCATCATTCAGTCACATGGTTTCGCTTACCACTGCTACGCTGACGACACGCAACTCTCCTTGTCTTTTCAGCCCAACGACACCACAGTGACTGCTCGAATCGCTGCCTGTCTGGCAGACATCTCGGCCTGGATGAAGGAACACCACCTGCAACTCAACCCAGCCAAGACCGAACTCCTTGTCTTTCCAGCCAACCCTGCTGTTGAACACAACATCACCGTGCAGCTGGGTCCAACTACGGTATCGCCTTCCAAAACAGTCAAAAATCTAGGGGTAACCACCGATAACAAGCTAAATTTCACAAACAGACAATATCAGGAAAATAAACCTTTCCTCTCTGAACATGCCACAAAACTGCTTGTTCAGTCACTTGTCATAACTAGACTGGACTAAAGTAACTCTCTCATTGCAGGCCTTCCTGCATGTGCAATTAGACCTCTGCAAATGATCCAGAATGCAGCAGCACGTCTGGTCATTAATGAACCAAAGAGAGCGCATGTTACACCACGCTTTGTCTCTCTCCACTGGCTGCCGATTGATGCATGTATTAAATTCAAGGCTCTGATGCTGGCATACAAAACAGTCACCGGATCTGCTCCAGCATACCTAAAATAATTTCTGCAGATCTACACTCCTGCCGGAAGCCTGCAGTCAGCTAAGGAATGTCGCCTTGTTGTACCAACACAAAGAGGCACCAAAACACTTTCCCAGACTCTCAGTTTCATCATACCACATTAGTGGAATGACCTTCCTAACTCCATCCGTGAAGCTGATTCACTCTCTGTCTTCAAAAAACAGCTAAAAACACATATATTCCAAGAGCACGTAACCAGTCACAATTTATTATTTTTTTTTATAAATTAAAAAAAAAATCTTGTTGCACTTAAATCTGTTTTGAATGCTATTCTGATGCTAGTAAAACTTTTTAGTATAGCACTTTTCGTACAAATGTCTCCTTAATATGATTTGTTTATGTTTTCCTCTTTTGAAAAGTCTCTTTGGATAAAAGTGTCTGCCAAATGAATAAATGTAAATGTAAATTAAACAAAACAAAAGAATTCGTATGACATGGTCTTGGAAAATTTCTGTACATGAACGATCATACAGATGTTGGTAAATTTGCACGAGCTCACTAATAACTCTACATGCCGGTGTGTTCTTTTTGACTGATTTTGACTGCCTGAACAAGATCAAGATCAAGCCCTCAAGTTAGGTGAGAAGGTGTTAAGCAGTCAGTTAGAAGTTTTCCTAAAATTTGCCCAGATGTGCTGTTACGAACCACCGAAACCATCTTTTTGTCCAGATATTTTTCTTAATAACGTCACACCCTTTTGTTTTTTAAATTTCGTATGTCATATATTTGTGCCTTTACTCCTTTCATGCCCTAAAACAAAAAAGCACAAAGTTGTGAAACATTAAACATGAATATATTGGATGTTTTACTATAAACATTTTGTTTAGATCTTGCACCAATATGATTAAAGAGAAACACATCAGACAGGCCTTTGACAGACTGCTGTGCAGCACTCTTGTATTCAACTTGCTACCCTACTTCCCTTTTAATTAGCCGGGTAATTACAAACACGTATTGCCAACATGCTGTTTCCTTCATCAAACACAAAGCGATCAAAGCTTGCAATAAAAAAAGAGGGAAAGGGGTATTCATTACCTTTGATTAGTCAATAAAGCAAATCAAAACACTGCTCTCTGATCCATATGCATAGTATAATGAGTGGGAGAAAATTATAATTTCATGGCATTAAAGTGAGGAAGATAGGAAAAGTAGGCACTGAAGTAAACAAAATATTAAGATCAGGGGACCAAATGTAAAAAGAAATTTAATTGTCATTGGAAAAACTCATTGATCAACCACTAATCTTAATATTGGGGGACATGTCCCCCTGGTCTATGGTGGTCATTTATAAATTTGAGGTATATTTTTATTTTCTCTCCAATAAGGAGTTTTCTTTCCTTTTAGAAGGTTTTTTTCTACTCTCAGAGTTCAATTTTTTGTTGTGATTATGGGTATAAAAGAAAATTATACTTTCTTTATTTGAAAATACTTGTTGTTGAAGAATGTCTGGTCAATCCAGACACATTTTGCTTATTTTAATTTGCAGTTACAGTGCAAACTGAGTCTCAATTACCTCTCCGTTTAATCTTGATGCTGTCTAGAAGAAGAAGAAAAAACAAATGTCTTTCCAGTGGAAAGAATAGCATTCAAAAAGTCAGAGATAATGCAGCACCACCCAAGGATGGTTGCGGTCATCATTTGAATCTCTGCCCCTTTGTACTTTGTGCTATCTCACACCTCCATGGCAACCACAAGATTAAATCAAAAGCGATCAAAAATCCTATAGAAGCCACAAAAACAAAGAGAAAAGACACTTCTGCGGTCTCGCCTTTCGAAAAGGAAAGGATATTAATGCAACAGAAAAGAAGGAGACTGCAACAGATAATCTAGAAATATTAATAACAAATATGAGCAAAATAAAAACAGACATCTGGAAATGGGAAGATGCCACTGTAGAAAAGTGAATTAAACGAGTGATTCAGCCCCTTTGAGTTGGCCTGCCAAAAACTGGGAGCTGGCAGGAAGAGATAAAGCCAAAGAATTCATCTCCCCACACATTTCACATCCATGAACGACAGTGATGTTTTGCTCTCATAAAGCCACATATAGAATATCATTCCTGCTAATTGGCCGGAGTGGGAACATTTGAGAAGATCTGTGAAATGTCCGGGAATTCAAACAGAGGCTCATTGATATTTCTTCTGGAATGTGCTCACTTGTATGTGGGTCGCATACATCCTCTCGGATAATAATTTATTGCCCTTTTCTGCAAGTCAGAGAAAGATACACGTGACTGCAGAAGAAGAGAAAGAAGGATGCAAACAATAGAAAAAGTTTCCTGAGCTTCTCTGTCTTTATTATTCCTCAACTTTTTGTGAGATTATGGCTGTCATATTGAAAACTTCTGCAGTTTATTTGAAACTTACAAATACCTCATCAGAATTTGGTGAGAAGTTTAATTTATTAATTATCACTGCAGGTCTGCTGGGATGAAGCAGTAGGCTTATTATGCAGTAATTGCTCACAGTTTAAGTCTATTTCACAGCTGAGCAGTCTTCTAAACCCAGAGATGCAGCAACTTTTTGATGTTTATGGCAGAAATGTTTATTGGAAGGTATTAGGTGGAGGTCAGCAGTGATGTTTATTATGACAAACTGAACTGCTAAGGTTGGATGATTAAAACACACACACCCTTAGAAGCTGACAAGATTAGAAAATGAGCAATCATGCTTCAATGAACACAGTTTTGAACTCTTCTCAGCAAATAAGTATTCCATAATGATGGTTTGTACCTATAATGGAAAATAATTATAATAGTGCTTGTCCAATGTATGTGTTAGGTTTATTCTGGTACTGGGCTGTCAAAATGGCACATGACTCTATTCCAGTGATGAGATTATAAGATTATCTGCAATTTACTCAATAATGCCACTCAAGAGGAGTGTCCTGCAGTACAATATAATTACTTGCAATTATAATATAAGGAATATTCCAGCTTCAATACAAGTTTGGCTCAGCCAATCCGTAAACATTAAAATACTCACTGTTTCAAATGTATAGACAGAAGATGTAGACAATACATGTGTTAACATGTACATACATATACATATACAGTATATATATATAAACTTCACATATCTGCCTTTAAACCCTCCAAATATTGGCCTCATTCTAACCTTGATTTTTACTTTTTTAAAGAAAAGGAGGGATGAACCAAAAAATTGTTTTTTAATGGTATTAATGGGTTATTTTGAAGTGTTGCCAATTACACATATAGTGGCCCCAAAAATGAATGCCATTTCATTAGATAACAAAATATCAAGTTCTAGACGTATAAATGGTCTGCGCTTATATAGCGCTTTTTTAACCTTAGTGGTTTTCAAAGTGCTTTACACTGTGACTCATTCATCCTTCCACACACACACACTCACACACCAATGATGGGAGAGCTGCCATACAAGGTGTTAACCTGCCATTGGGAGCAAATTGGGGAGTCATGCGGGCCAGGAATCGAACTGCCAACCCTGCGATTGGTGGCCAACCCGTGCTACCACCTGAGCCACAGCCGCCCCCAAAACAATTTATTTTAATTTATGGTATTTATTAAAGAAATATCGAATAATTTATTAAGCCACTTAGTCTGATGGGTGGCTTAAAGGGAAAGTTCACCCAAAGTGAAAATTATGTCATTATTTACTCACTCTCTTATTTTAAAACAAAAAGAAGATTTTAGGCATAATATTAGCCTCAGTCACCATTCACTTTCATTTCACAGAACAAAGATGCCATGAAAGTGAATGGTGACTGAGGCCATACATTCAACATTCTGCCTGACATCATTAGTGGTGACAGAATTTGTATCTTTGTTGAGTGAACCATCTCTTTCAGTGTCTAAATACTTTTTAGAGCCACTGTATATTACATATACATTGTTTTTGCTATCCAGTTTATGTTAGAAATGCTGAAGACAAACCTCTAAATGTGGTGAGAGTGATTTCTTTTGCTATTTTCAGTGTTGTCATTGCACTTGATGACTGCAAGTAGGGTAGCTGTCTGACAAGTCCAGATGCCAAGTCCTTTGTGAGCCCTTTACAGCACACCAGCTGAGACTCTTCAAAATCCATCCCACTGATGTTAAACAGCAGTGTCTACATCAAAAAGACAGACCAGATGGAAGAGAAAAACCTGTCTGGTTGAGAGCCAACAAATCTCACCTCCCACATTGGCTGAATGGGTGCTTGCCTTCAGAATGAAACAGTGGCATAAGAGCACCATCCATCCAAAATGCCTACAAGACCCCAAAGAGAGTTTTTGGTTCCAATAACAGTGGAAGTTGATTATTCACAAACCATGTTGGTTGCAAACATAACAGTTTCAGATTCTCAAGTGTTGGCTGACATTCCTGATCTACCACCTTGAGCACAGTCCTTAACCACATGTTGCGCCAAGTGGGCTCTTACTGCAATTACGTAGAGTACCTAGGGCTTCTGAACAAATTAATGAAATAATTTACTGTAAATGTCCATTATTACACAGCCCTCTGGAATAAATTATTACGATTGTTCAATTGTAGCATTCTGTGGTCAAATATTTTTAGCATTATAATGACCACAAAAACTGATAGATAGTTTTAGCTCAAATCAATATTTCATGACTATTTATTTATTCATTTATTTGATTTGTAAGTGGCCATGTTATACACTTATGAGTCAAAACAATATTACCAAATACCTAATATGCTGTTTGCATAACAATACCATTGCCATGAAAGCATGTACCTAGTCTGCAACGATGTTTATGATGTTTAGATAGGTGGCAGCAGTGGCGGCTTGTCAATAGAGGGCGCTGGGGCGCCGCCCCCATCAAAATTCCAGAATTATACATGAATACAAAAAATATATAAAAATGGAAATAAAAATAAAAAAAAATTAAATAGTTTACTCGTACAATCTGCAGGCTGGTAGTAAGAGCCTCAGCATTTAATAAAAACTGGCTTTAATCGGTTAACTATTTTCTATGTTTTTCAATATGTTTCATGCGGTTTAATGGGCTGAGGACGCCGGACAAATGGATGTCTATCTGAGTCCTTAAATTTTCGGGCAGCATGTGACCTGAAGCTGGTCTCTAATTGGTTTCTTAAAGATTCTCCTTCGGGCGCAGGTCGCTGCGTCCCTGGCTGAATCAGAATTGGATACATGTTATTTTATCCAATCTGATTGGTTCTCGTTACCTGTCATTCAACTTAATGCTCTATGCTCTGCGTGTAGCGAGGCGACTCACCAAAACTTTGCTAGGATGATCACTTTCGCAGAGATAATGGCAGCAGCTAAACCAAACTCTGTCATTGATTTACAAAAAAACCTTTCACAAGGCGTTCGCTAAAAAAAAAAAAAAAAAAAACATTGGTGTGCAAAGCAGTGGTGCAGTAGTTCAGTAGAGCGTGAAAGAATCGCAGCAGAGGTGAGTTTGTTATAGAAATTAGTAAAATTACCAATTTACATTATTGTTGTGCTGTAGAGATGTCCTGCCCACATATCATATTCTACACTCAAGAAAACATTTTTGTTTGGTATAAATCCTTACAAAAATTATAATTTTAATATTATACAACAGCATCCCAAAAATAATAAATTGGCAACATAAAAATAAATGATTAAATGAAATATATAGCCACCAAAAACTACTGTCTTGTATGGGACAAAAACTCAAATGGCTCTATTTTTATTTTGAAAGTCATTGCAGCTGTGACAACTAGTGGCCTACTCCAGGTTACTACCTTACATTTATACATATACAGGTGAAACTCGAAAAATTAGAATATCGTGCAAAAGTTCATTAATTTCAGTAATTCAACTTAAAAGGTGAAACTAATATATCATATAGACTCATTAAAAGCAAAGTAAGATATTTCAAGCCTTTATTTGATATAATTTTTATGATTATGGCTTACAGCTTATGAAAACCCCAAATTCAGAATCTCAGAAAATTAGAAGGTTGTGAAAAGGTTCAGTATTGTAGGCTCAAAGTGTCACACTCTAATCAGCTAATTAATCCAAAACACCTGCAAAGGGTTCCTGAGCCTTTAAATGGTCTCTCAGTCTGGTTCAGTTGAATTCACAATCATGGGGAAGACTGCTGACCAGACAGTTGTGCAGAAAACCATCATTGACACCCTCCACAAGGAGGGAAAGCCTCAAAAGGTAATTGCAAAAGAAGCTGGATGTTCTCAAAGTGCTGTATCAAAGCACATTAATAGAAAGTTAAGTGGAAGGGAAAACTGTGGAAGAAAAAGGTGCACAAGCAGCAGGGATGACCGTAGCCTGGAGAGGATTGTCAGGAAAAGGCCATTCAAATGTGTGGGGGAGCTTCACAAGGAGTGGACTGAGGCTTCAAATGTCGTATTCCTCTTGTCATGCCGCTCCTGAACAACAAACAACATCAGAAGCGTCTTACCTGGGCTAAAGAAAAAAAGAACTGGTCGGTTGCTCAGTGGTCCAAAGTCCTCTTTTCTGATGAGAGCAAATTTTGCATCTCATTTGGAAACCAAGGTCCCAGAGTCTGGAGGAAGAATGGAGAGGCACACAATCCAAGATGCTTGAAGTCCAGTGTGAAGTTTCCACAGTCTTTGTTGGTTTGGGGAGCCATGTCATCGGCTGGTGTTGGTCCACTGTGCTTTATTAAGTCCAGAGTCAACGCAGCCGTCTACCGGACATTTTAGAGCACTTCATGCTTCCTTCAGCAGACAAGCTTTATGGAGATGCTGACTTCATTTTCCAGCAGGACTTGGCACCTGCCCACACTGCCAAAAGTACCAAAACCTGGTTCAATGACCATGGTATTACTGTGCTTGATTGGCCAGCAAACTCGCCTGACCTGAACCCCATAGAGAATCTATGGGGCATTGCCAAGAGAAAGATGAGAGACATGAGACCAAACAATGCAGAAGAGCTGAAGGCCGCTATTGAAGCATCATGGTCTTCCATAACAAACACCTCAGCAGTGCCACAGGCTGATAGCATCCATGCCACACCGCATTGAGGCAGTAATTAATGCAAAAGGGGCCCAAACCAAGTACTGAGTACATATGCATGATTATACTTTTCAGAGGGCCGACATTTCTGTATTTAAAATCCTTTTTTTTTTATTTATTTCATGTAATATTCTAATTTTCTGAGATTCTGAATTTGGGGTTTTCATAAGCTGTAAGCCATAATCATAAAAATTATATCAAATAAAGGCTTGAAATATCTTACTTTGCTTGTAATGAGTCTATATAATATATTAGTTTCGCCTTTTAAGTTGAATTACTGAAATTAATGAACTTTTGCACGATATTCTAATTTTTCGAGTTTCACCTGTATATATTTAATTAACTCTATAGGTCTGTAACACCATCCTGGGACACACTAGGGAGCGTTTCTCCTTCACAGACCACCTTGTCTCTGCCACCTTGTTGCAGGGGGACAGGTTTGATGAGTACAAGGATACCTTTCCTGAAGATGCATTGAGCAGCACCATGAAAGCGTACCCGATGCTCAGTGGAAGCAAGCTGAAGACAGAGCTCAGTCTCATCTACAGCAAGGAAGAATTCAAAGCCTGCCATGGTGCTGTGGACCTATTCCAGTTGTTTCAAATCAAATCAAATCAAATCAAATCAAAGTTTATGGAGAATAATCTCGAAGAAGTTTTTCCTAAACTGTGACTCTCCTAAAAGTTCTCATTACCACACCCATGACCACGGCTGAAGCTGAGAGGTGCTTCTCAACCTTGATAAGAATAAAAACGTTTCTCAGAAACACCATGACCCAGGAGAGGCTGAATGCACTGGCATTGCTCTCCATGGGAAAGAGACTTGTTACTGAGATGACTGACTTTAATCAGAGAGTCATTGAGAAATTTGCTGGCCAGAAAGAAAGGAGAGCAAAATTTATGTTCAAGTAGTCAACATGCTTTTTGGTACTGCTTTGTTTTTATTTTCGGCCACAAAAAAAGCGCCCCCATCATGCTCCCTCCACCGGCTTGTCATCTTCCCACAGTGCATCCTGGTGCCATCACTTCCACAGGTAAACCGCACACATGTACACGGCCATCCACATGATGTAAAAGAAAATGACACTCATCAGACACCTTTTTCCACTGCTCCGAGGTTTCCATACTCGTACCCATTGTAGGTGCTTTCGACAGTGGACCATCATGGGCACTCTGACCTGTGTGTGGCTAAGCAACCCCATACGCAGTTGTTTATGACACATTGCTCCTGTAACCATCATTCAGATTTTCTGTGAATTGTGCCACAGGATAGCCTTTGTGCTCTCGTGCATCGATGAGCCTTGGGCGCCAAACACAGTGTCGCTGGTTTGTGGGTTGTCCCTCCTCTGACCACTGTCAGTTGGTACTCACCACTGCTGAACGGGAGCACCCTACAAGCCTTGCCGTTTCAGAGATGGTCTGACCCAGTCGTCTGGCCATAACAATTTGGCCCTTGTCAAAGTCACTCAGGTCTTTACTCCTGCCCATGTCTCCTGCATTCAACATGTTGACTATGAGAACTGATTGTTTGCCTACCATCTAATCTACCCCGACTTTGACATGTGGCCTTGTTAGGAGAAAATCAACGTTATTAACTCCACCTGTTAGTGGTCATAATATACAGTCAGTTGGTAATTTTAACAAAACAAGAGTTTATTTTGCAATAAAGACTGGCCAGTTTTACTTTTTCCCCTTTCTTTTGATGTATTTCAGACACCAAAAATGTTCTCCTGTTAGCAAAGCAAGTGCTTCTATTAATAATAGGCTTCCTATCCAAACACATATTTACAAAATCAAATTTCAGATTAAAGCAGGTAATCAAGCTTCCACCACAAGGGAGTTTAGCCAACATTCAATTTATTTGGCTCAACAAAAAAGGTATCTTTAAAAGGAAAGAAACAGTGGTGATAAAAAAAAAAAAAGGATGATAACAATGCATTTGGCCTGTGGCCAAAGAGTTTTTCATCCTGAAAATTTAAAGTTTGAAAACCAGGTTAGTACAATCAGTCATAAGCATTATATTCACAGTCTTACTGAACAATCAGATAAAAGAGCTTTCATTACTATTGTAATGAAATATTATAGAGCTGTTTTCTTATCATATTTGGTAGAAATGGTGTCCATGTAGTTGTTAATATGAGCTCAAACTAGTAAAGGGAGGACTCCAGTGAAAATGTAACATAGATACTCTAAAGCAGTGATTCTGGAGGAAATATTTAGATTTTATAAAATAGAAATCATGACTTAAACATATAAGGTCTATAGGTTGATATAACTAATTTGATTTTGATTTTTTTAGTTCATTCTTGAGGAAAAAAGAAAACTTGTGGATAACTGTCGTAGATGAATATGTGCTCATTGAGCCCACATTCACCCACAGTATTTTATTAGTTTTTTCTGTTAAAAGTAATTGTAGGGATAAAAAAAAGATGATGACAATGCTAAATGACATTAGTATAATTTGAGTTAAAACTAACACATTACTGGTCTTTTGACTTATTGATGAGTTTGCATGGGTACATAAGACAAAACACATTTTTGTAAATATGGTGATAAAGTACAGGATGTAGATTTAGTCTCTAGAGTATTCTCCCCAGGAGCTCACAGATTATAAAATTTTAATTAAATTCAACTTTATTGTCATTGTGCAGAGTACAGGTACAGAGCCAATGAAATGCAGTTGTTTTCACATATCCCAACTAAGCTGGGGTCAGAGCACAGAGTCAGCCATGAAACAATACCCCTGGAACAGATAGGGTCAAGGGCCTTGCTCAAGGGCCCAACAGTGGTATCTTGGCAGTGCTGGGGCTTGAACCCCCGTCCTTTCAGTCAGTAACCCAGAGCCTTAACCGCTGAGCCACATATTCAGATTGCATTGAATAGTTGTGGCGGTTTACATGGCTCCATTGTGGGGTGCATCACATAATCTCACTATCTATGGAGATTCAACAACAACTAACAAGCTTTCTGTTAGCCAACCCACAGGAGCAAGCAGTCAGAAGAGATGGAAAGATGGAGATGGAATGGAGACTTTGTGAAAGGACAGTTTCAGGTGTGACTGACAAGCAGTCAAGGAGAGAAAAAAGGTGATAGGAAAGATTTGAAAGTGACAATGGAAAAATAGTATATTCGGAAAGGTAGAATACACATACAGTGGTCTCAAATGGTGTTTCTTTTTTTTCTTTCTATCTGTCATTTTAAGTGGCTTATGTGTTTTGTTTTGTTTTTTGGCCACTGTAGCTCTTTCACAAGGTTAATATCTACTTTATCCCAGAGCACTGCTGTGTTTTTCTTTGTTTCAGTGGACTGTGAAGATTGTGACTCTTATTTCCTTGTGTGTTTCCACTGTTATGGTAATTACATATGGAGAGTTCTTATTTACTTTCAGTATTTGATGTGAAAGCTTTTACTAAGGTGTATCCCTTGTTTTTGTTTCTCAAGAGTCAAAGGCAGGTGTTAATTAACAGGTATTAATTTTTATGACCTATTAACTGCATTACACCAAGAGATAATCTCTCCCAGCTAAATCACCCTCACGATTGGCTCTTCTTATCCTTTCATCTACCCGACAGGAAGCACCCTGGTGCCTGTCCCAACTAGTATCTTAATGCTACACCGATATAACGTTTTTTTTTGTAACTAACATTTTTTATTGATTCAAAGAAAAAACAGAGAAAAACACAACACATACACACAAATCAACATTTAACTTTTAACCCTCACTAATATCACTTCCAAAACATCAACCCCAAAGAACATCCCCTGGTCACATAAAATAATACACACAAAAGAAACAAAAATAAAATTAAATAACTAAAATAAAAAATTGAATATATAATAAACATTCATAATTAAACTAAACGTACTTATTAAACACGCAACTTACAGCCTAGCTGATCCCACAAATTCTCAGTGGGGTTCCATAACACTCTTTTCCAGCTATCTGTTGTCCATTGTCTCTTTCTATGCCCATTCTAATCTTTACTTTTGATTTTCTGTCCCAAACGTGTCTTATTCTTCCCATAAGGCAGGGGTGGGGAACGTCAGGTCTCACGGGCCTTATACCCGGCCCGCGAAGCCATTTGAGAAATAATTTGAAAAGCAAAAAATGGCCGTTATTCAATTCACCTGAAAAATAAATATATATATATTTTTAAATAATTTTTATTGATAACACAAGATATTGTATAAAAGACAGACCTTTTAGTGTTTTTGGTGTGTAAGCTCATAACGAAATGCGTACATTCATTTCAACCCACAATCAGAAATTGCAAGCAAGTGTATGGCCCGCGAATAATTTCGTAATTACTCAAATGGCCCTTAACGGAAAAAAGGTTCCCCACCCCTGCCATAAGGAGTGCACCACTGAGTCTTCTCTTACTGTTGTACATGAAACTGGTGTTGAGCGGGTAGAATTCAATGAAGCTGTCAGCTGAGGACATGTGAGGTGTCTATTTCTCAAACTAGAGACTCTGATGTACTTATCCTCTTGTTTAGTTGTACATCTGTCCTTCCACATCTCTTTCTGTCCTTGTTAGAGCCAGTTGTCCTTTGTCTTTGAAGACTGTATTGTACACCGTTGTATGACAATTTTTGCAATTTCAAACATTGTATAGCCTTCATTCCTCAAAACAATGAGACTGACGAGTTTCTAGAGAAAGCTGTTTCTTTTTTGCCATTTTTTACCTATTATTGACATTAAGACATGCCAGTCTATTGCATATGCAACTCAAAAACAAACACAAAGACAATGTTAAGCTTCATTTAACAAACCAAATAGCTTTCAACTGTGTTTGATATAATGGCAAGAGGTTTTCTAGAGCAAAATTAGCAATTTAGCATGGTTACTCAAGGATAAGGTGTTGGAGTGATGGCTGCTGGAAATGGGGCCTGTCTAGATTTTATCAAAAATGACTTTTTTCAATAATAGTGATGGTGCTGTATTTTATATCAGTCATTTCCTGACTATACATTGTGATCTGTACATTATTCCAAACTTTTGGCCACCAGTGTATTACTAAATAAATTTGACTTTAACTTTATAATATTATTAGTGGTAGATAATAAAACTATTAAAAAAAGAGCATTTCATGGACCCTTTATGCTGTCTTTAACATTACAGCTCAGCATTATCTGAGGGTTTGGGACTGTGCACATTCTTGTGGTGCCATCAGCCAATTAGTATTATCAGAAAGTCATTTTCCTATGGCTCATACAGCCTTATCTCATGAATATTAAGTGATTGTGGCAACATTTGAAAACAATTATATAATGTGGGTTGTGACACATATTGTGGCCATTCTGAGGTAAAAGGTCTCTGTGTGGCACTAAAAGCAAGTTAAATATTGTCCCAAACATATGAGGGTTTTTCAGGATAGTTCTCTATCGAGTTTAAAGCAATTAAACCAACATATACTAAACTTTAAATCTTTAATTAACCAATAGTGTCATAATAATAGAAGATGAAAAAGGCAATTGCTGAAGCCTCCATGTCATTTTGAGGTGCTGCTATGACACTTTTGGCTCATGCGTAGTCCAGGACTCTTACACTCGTCCTTTACATGCCAACTATCGCACAAATTGTTCACGCTCTAACAGGTTTTTAAATGTAATTGGTTATGTAATGCAAACATTAATATGTCAATACGCTATAGTAAAAAGTGATCTTTTGAAGTCATAAAATCAGGCCAAAAAGTGTTTATGAAATTACAGCGGTGGGCCGTACATTTAAAGTCTAGGCCTTCAGTGTGATTCATGCAATTAAGAAAAAACTGTTTCACAGTGAATAAGACACCCTATTCCTTTGGGCATCATACATCATATCGCAGCTAACTATTAATACCAATTTACATTTTAAAAACACATCCACGCATGAAAGCCTAAACTTGAAATGACACTTAATGTTCAAGCAAGCCTAATTTTAACTGCAGCATGACTGTATTTTGAAATTAGGGTACACGGTTATGCTGCGTTCCGTTCAAGTTAAATGCATTCCATTCCCCAATATTCGGAACTGCAACGCTCCTGTTAGCTTAGCAGGGGCTTGATTCTCATTAGAGATGTCTCCTTGCAACCCAACTGATAAACAATGCTGCAGCTCTAGCATTTGTGCTTCAGGTGTACGATTATCAAAAGAGATTATAATTTACCATGTTTTACACACCTGTTTCTGCAGGCATTTGAAAAACCAGCTTTAATATCATGTAATGTGGAAACAAACTAATTTATCGATATTACTTAATAAAGTGAATGTTTATCACTTACTTTAAATATCTCCATGAGTGTTGACATGTTTGTGTGACATCATGCCCCTGCATCTCACTGAAATCTCAGTTGAGAATTTCTGCACGAGCCTACAAGTTGTAATTATGACTTCAAGATGCAGTCCATAGCACTTTTCCTAGTGGGAAGTTGTAAAATCCAACATTCATTGTTGAATTGAACGCAGCGCTACTTTTCAAAACTTGATCAAACACTGAATGCATAAGCAGCCTAATTTACATTTTGAAAACTCCTGATGTTGCTTTAACAATGCAAAAAGCACTTACAAATTTACTTGAAATGAAAATCAGTCCTCCTTTTCTGATTAATAAATTAAGCAATCACACGGTCATGCAGAACATCTCGTGTTTTTAAATCCATAAGGATCTCTTTCTCAATGGCGATAGCAGAAAAGATGACAGCCGACTGTTAGCAAGATCTCATGCTCTTCGCTTTCAAATTACGTACATCACTTAAAGCGTGATTGCGTCACTCGAGGTCAACTAGAAGGCCTTGACCGGGACATATCCTAAAGATCACACCCACCAAACACAAATAAATCAATCTGATTGGCTCATGAATCTGACAATCTGACTTTAGTTGCCCATTCATTTGCACAGTTGAGGGAGTCTGAAGAAATTCTGAAGGCGTGGATCTCAGACTCACGCACTGTTTCGGGCATGTGATTTGTGAAACAGCTGTCATAATTTGCTTGTAAGCATCAAGGAATAAATTCTGACTGGATAAAATTATAACTATAACTCTCACCACAGTTGTACAGAGCGGTTCTTTGCATTGCCATTGACCTCTCTCATCAATAAGGCATTTCTCTCCACAGAACTGCCACTCACTGGATGTTTTTTGTTTTTGATACATTCGGTGTGAAGTCTAGTGACTGTTGTGTGTGTGAAAATACCAGGAGATCAGCAGTTACAGAACTACTCCAACCAGCTTATTGAAACATCAAAAGCCACAACATGTGTGTTAGATCCAATACCAACTAGCTCTTAAAAGAGGTATTCCCTATTGTCTTGAATAGGCTAGAGAATTATGTTGGCATTTGTGGAGTTGTATTTGCGTGGTTTAGGTCATATTTAGCAGACCACTACCACATTGTCCATTTAAATGAGGAATTGTCAAACCAAACAAAAGTAAAGTATGAAGTACCACAGGGATAAGTTTTAGGGCCTCTGCTTTTCTCCTTGTATATGCTTACCCTGGGAGATATTATCAGGAATTGTGGAATAAGTTTCCTCTTTTATGCCGACGATTCCCAACATTGTATTTCTTCGAAACCCGCCAAAAATTCACAATTCTCCAAATTAGCAGTGTATCAATGAAATCAAAGATTGGATGGTCAGAAATTTCCTTCTACTCAATTCTAACAAAACAGAGGTACTAGTTATTGGACCAAAAACCTCTTAAAATAAGCAGCTAAAATATAATTTGACTCTCGATGGATGTACTGTTACATCTTCTTCAACAGCGAAGAAATTAGGTGTTATATTTGATAACAATAAGTGTTTGTAGACCAGCATTCTTCCACCAAAGAAATATTATGACACATGCTCTCTGTTGCTGATGCCAAAAAACGAATTAATGCATTCATGACCTCAAGACTGGATTATTGTAATGCATTACTGGGAGGATGTCCAGCAAGTTCAATAACTAAACTTCAATGGATTCAAAATGCAGCAGCCAGAGTGCTGACTAGAACCAAGAAATATGATCATATTAGCCCCATTTTATCATCGCTACCTGTACATACAAAGCTTAGAATGGTCTAGCTCCACAGTCCTTAAGTGACCTTCTACTATGCTATATTCCATCACATTCACTACGATCGTAAAACTCTGGCCGGTTAATAGATCCTAGAAATATACAAATAAAAAAATTAGGAAGATCCTTTTCCTATTTGGCTCCTAAACTACAGAATAGTCTCCCTAACACTGTTCAGGATGCAGACACACTCACTGAGTTTAAGTCTACACTAAAGACTCATTCACAACTAATTTATTCATCACCACACAATTAGTCTGCTTTAGTTAGATCTGCCAGAACCTGAAACATTGATCATGATCTATAACTCAGCAAAAATATTAAATGGCATCTATGCTAAAAAATATTCTATTTGTTTTACATGTCTCAACCTCGGGACTCCAATCCTGACGTCACCAGAACTGGCCGGATCAAGCTCCATTCCTGCTTTTATAGGACTCCACTGCTGCGTGTCTGAGTGATGATGACAAAATCCAGCCAATGCCATCCAGACATCACTTCAGTCTATTACGATGGAGCTTAGATGATGAACTGATGCTAACTCCAACCATAAGACATGGGATACTTCATATGCTATTGCCTGAACCTTGGATTTAGGATAGACCCCACAAAAATCACCTACACTCTTAAAATGGAATACATAGACTATCAATACATTGCCCACAAAAGTCTTCATCATCCAACTAACAAAGGACAATGCATCTATGTGAACTTCTGCAGTAAATCCAGGATGAACTTAAGACATTAATCATTATTCTTACAGTTCTTACAAAATCTTTGTTTAAACACTGTATAATGTTGTCTCTGTAACATCTGCAACGTTGTTGCTGGCACTGGCAATGACAAAGACGATGAAATTTGTTCCAACGTGTATTCCATAAACCCTAACTACAAGGGGCTTGGCTTGGCTATTTTTTAAACCATGACTTGAACTGCACATAAATAAGTTATATTGGCATGATATTCATGCTGTTAGCCAGAGGGGAACTGGCCCCCACAGTGAGCCTGGTTTCCCCCAAATTTATTTTCTCCATTAACCAACATTTTATGGAGTTTTGTGTTCCTTGCCACAGTTGCCTTCGGCTTGCTCAGTGGGTTTCTAAATACAATTATTATTTAATTACTTATTTTTATAAATACTTCATAATCGTATTTAATCAAATTACACAATGATGACTAAGACTTTATAGATATTATGGTTTCATTTTCTGTTAATGCATACGTTTCTGTAAAGCTGCTTTGAAACGATGTGTTGTGAAAGGCGCTATACAAATAAAATTGTCTTGACTTAACTTAAACACAAATTAAAATTGTTACAAATCAGCTCTGAAGGTCCATACAGTGCATGTGAATGGTGGCCAGAAAGCATATAAAAGCAGCCTAAGACTCTATTGGTTAAATACTGTATATATCAGAAGAGATATGATAGGTGTGGGTGAGAAACAGATCAATATTCTTCAAAAAAGGAAGGACTTAAATATTGATATTTTTCTCACCATGAGGGCATGAGGGTGAGTAAATGATAAGAGCATTTTCATTTCTGGGTGAACTATCTCTTTAAAATATACAGTCTTTCTTCTTTAGAAAAACGGACCAAAAGTATTGATGACTCATGTGGCACTACACAGTTCCCTGTCTGTCGCTCACTTCGACGTTGTGTCAAAGAAGCGACACTAGGGGTCTCTCTTGAGAGCCTTTCGCATCTCTGATCTATGAGAAAAGGCCAATGAGAAATTGGCAGACTGAATTTGCATGTCCCGCCCCCGGACAAATGAGTATAAAGGGAGGGAAATGCATCTGTTTCATTCAGAAATTTTCTTCTGAGCCGATCGGTTGTGTATGCAGCGAACTGCGAGTCACAGTCTGTTTCCTCCCAAATCTGAGCGATTGCTGTTGGATCTACGGCGCATATCAGCAACTTTCTTCTTCTCTGCACGGTAGTGCAGCTTTGCCCCTGCACTAGTAAAAGAGAAAATTTTCACTAAAAGAGTATTTTCTCTAAAAGAGCAGCACACAGCGGCGTTGAAGGTCCTTTTCAGGATGCGTCTTTATAAAGATGCCTTTCTGCCCCTGTGTAGTTCCTGGATGCGGTCGAGTGCTCTCCGCTCCTGATGGTCACAAGCGCTGCCTTGTGTGTCTGGGCCGCGATCACACCGAGGCACTGCGAGAATCTTACCATGGCAACGTTGTGGTCCTAAGAAGGAACACCACTCCAGCTGCCCCCCACGTCGCTCCTTCTTCCCACGGGATTGAGGATGACCCGGCTGGCAATGGAGGCGATTTGAGGTTGGCAGTGGGCTCGGTTTTGCCGGGTATGTCCACAAGAACCACCCGCCCCCCGACATGCTCATTGACTTCCGTCCGGGGCTCGAGGTAACAGCGGCTTGCCTCACGGCCAGCCTGCTATCCTCTTGAGCCCTCCGAGCCAGATGAGCTTGCCGCTGCATCGGAGAGTGGTCCGGCGTCTGACATGGATGACTTGACTGGGCTGCCGCCTTCAGGCCAGCACGCCCAGTCTGAGGCTGACGCCCAGATGTCCGACTTGCTTGCCCGGGCCGCTGTCAGCATGGGGCTGGACTGGAACCCTCCGTCCTCACCACAGCCTTCGCGGCTGGATGATTGGTTCCTCGGGTCTGCGTGCCGTTCACTTTCAGCATGTTCCTGTCCCCTCATGTCTTCATGAAGGTCGCAGAGGCAACCTCTTTCAGAACGCTTTCGAAGCGCCCAGGGGCATGGACTGCACTGGCGTACAGAGGAGGGCGAAAGCCACAAGCAATGCGCCATAGATCCAACAGCAAAAGCTCTCTAGAGGTGAGTGGAACAGTAGTGAGTTTCTCAGCTCGCTGATCAAACAACCGCTCGGCTCCAAAGAAAGTATCTGAATGAACAGATGCACAATACCCGCCTTTTATACCCATATGTCCGGGGGCGGGACATGATAATTCTGTTCACCAAATTTTCATTGGCCTTTTTCATATTCAGAGGTATCCGAGGCACCCGAAAGAAGCCCCTTGTGTCACTACAATCTACACAACGTGAAGTGAGTGAAAGAAGGGGAACTAAAGCATATCGGCTATTTAAACAAAAGAGACAAAGCATAAACTTCTTGATTCAATAGGAAATATGTCATTGCATGGCAGAAAACTACACTTGTCAAGTCACTTCATGAGGCATTTAAGTCAATTAAATGAGCAGGTGTGGACATATAGTAATAACCAAGCCCCCTTTCTATGTGAGACAAGATGCCAATTGGTTCCCTGACCGCAGCTGTGTCTAAATTGAATCCCACCTAATGAGCCAAGTGCTATATAAAGCATCCAGTGCTGTCTACTATTAGACCTTTGGAGAAATGATGGGCTTCCTTTACCTCTCAGAAGGCTCATTAGCTAATCAGTACCCTTATTTAATGCAATTGCAAATTGTTTTGTCCAGTCAATCAGCATTAGCCTCTTTTGTTGGAAGTACCTTGACCTTACCAGAAAGAGTTTATTCAGAATATGCAATAGCCCTCCACCAAGCTACAAGATGAACCAGCACTGAGAGCAAGAGTCTCATTTTAACAACAATAAATTAACTATTGAATCTTCAGAGGATCAACGTAATTGCCAGAGCGCAGGTGTAAAGGGAAAATGGGGGTATTTTCTGCAAGAGTCCCTTCATACATACACAAATCATTTTCAATCTGGGTCAGGCGTCACATCTGCACCATGACTCAGAAATGAAATTTCCATTGGAAATGGGGAGCTTAGCACTCTGGCGTGACAGTAGAGTGGTGCAGGTGGACAAGTGAGACTGAATAAAGTAGACTGTGCCCATCCTGAAGAGATATGGTGCACTTTAGTAGGAGGAAGAGGAACAGAGGGAGTCATAAGTCCCTCTCAAGTTCACAGGTGCCATCATAGCATTTAAATAGGTGAATAGTTTTTAATAGCAAGGTGTTTCTGATTTTTCAGTCAAGTGGATTTTGAATGCATCTTCCAAATAAATAAATATGTGTTCTCTTTTAATATGTTTTGATTATTAAGTTTCATGATTTTTGTAGTTAAATGTGTTTGTCTAAAACACAGCCTGAATATTATATGTGTTACATGATTTCTGACACTTTGTGTTTGCAACCTGGTATCATAGAATCACGTTACCATACCAAAGAGCAGAAATTGCATGGTGATCTGTTAAGTTCGGTTGCAATTGTGCTTTGTTTGTTAAAAATAAATTGGCATTTACAACACCAAAGTCAAAGGTTCAAATCCCAAGGAACACATGGACTGATAAAAATATACACTCACTAAGCACTTTATTAGGAACACCTGTACACCTACTTATTCATGTGATAATCTAATCAGCTGTGTGGCATGCATAAAATCATGCAGGTGCATGATACTGGTCAGGAGCTTCAGTTAAATCATAATGAGGAAAAAAATTATCTCAGTAATTTTTATATTTGGCATAACTTTTGGTGCCAGACGGGCAGGTTTGAGTATTTCTGTAACTGCTGATCTCCTGGGATTTTCATGCACAGGCTCCAGAGTTTACTCAGAATGGTGCCAAAAACAAAAAAACATCCAGTGAGGGGCAGTTCTGTGGATGGAAATGCCTTGTTGATGAGAGGTCAACGGAGAATGGCCAGACTGGTTCGAGCTGACAGAAAGGCTTCACAAACTCAGATAACCACTCTGTACAATTGTAGTGAGCAGAATAGATTCTCAGAATGCACAAGATGAAGAATATAGAATATAGGTACATGGCACCTCTGTCTGAGGATGCCTTGGAAAATCAAGCTGATTTGGTAAAGAATCAAGTAAATGTTTTTTTTATTCAAGAAAACACTTCTGTCATAAGGGGTAAAATGTTGTAGCACAGTTGACTTATGAATAGCCATGTACCTACGCCACAACACACATTAGCCCTCTAGTATCCTTTGTTCATTGCTGAGTACACCGTATGATTTGAGTTTTATGCTACTTGGCAGTAAGGCTATGGGGAAATGAAGGATTTTTCCATTGTAATCACACTAATGGTTTCCAAGTCCACAGTGGAGTCAGTGTGAACTCTGGCATGACTTCATGCTTTTAGACACAACAAGCTGACGAGAGCGGCCTTAATTAACATTTCATTTCCACAGTGCCAATCAAGTTGGTTAAACAGAGCAAGTCGTTGTTTTAACCTCCGGAAGTTCTAACTCGCCAGGGTGTAAATCACAGAAAGGCTACTAGGGTATTAATTAACAGTAACATTTTAGTATCTCAAAACCCAGGAGGAGAACAGAATTGATTCTAATGAAATGAAAAGATGATGGGCAGTCACAGACCCCACGAACTCCCTTAAAGTGGTCATTGTACTATAAACTCAAAACTTCCTCCTCACTGCAAAAAGAGCATTTATGGATACCAAGCTGCCAAAATGACTCATTCTCTACTTCCTCCACATTGTGATGTCACACTGTGGTAGACATTTGTATCTGACCAACTACACAACAACACATCAATGCCTACTTTACCATATCACTTCCTTAGCCAGCCCCGTAGTGGTGAGAAGTGAGATGGCAAGGAGAGAGCTAATCAGTCAAAAAAAGAGAGCCAATCAGAACAGTGTGCATTTAACTTTAAGACTCTCAAGTCTTAAAGGAGAAGCAGCACCAAAAATGAACATTTCTGACAGAGGGTCAGAATGAGAGTTGGAAATGATAATTGTTTACAATATATTACTGTTTTTGGTGCAAAAAAAAAACTTTTGCAATATTATAAGTGAATGTCAAGGAACTTATAAAAATATTTTTAAAAAAAAGGCACGTCATGACCCCTTTAATTCAACTTAACAGATCAAAAATGTAATTGTGATTAATTATTCTAAACTATTTACATTCCTATTTTCCGTATATAAAGTTAGAAAACAAACAGCTTTACAACAAAAGAACAAGAGAAAATATATTGGCCTATATGGGGGGCATAAGAGTCAAAAACGCTAAAAACCACTGAAGTAAACTAAAGCTAATGGCTTTTTTAAAAAAGGTGATAAGCCCTTTGGTATGACCTGTCCAATAGGAAATATGTCACACAGGAAAGTAAACTTCACTCATTTCATGGGGTCTTAAAGTAGGATCATAACATGTGCAGAATTCTACATATTTACTTGCAGTAAGGTTAGATACATAAGCACATTTTTAACCTGCCTTCTCAAGTTTAGGCCAACCTGATCTCATGAAAATTCATACATAATTAACGAGTTGGCTATTTTGTATGATGTCACACAATTTTGTTCACATAAACACGTACGACTTCATCATGTGCAAATTTCCGGATGTCTTATGCGGAAGCGCGAGGTCTGTGCACGAGGTGTGAAGGACATGCTTATTAATATTATGCCCTTACCAAAACCCCTTATCTAAACTTAACCATTCAGTAGAGTGTGTAAACATGGTAGGAAGCTGTTGCGTGTGGCAGAAGCAAGTAATTGTCGCGTATTAGATGGAAACAATGTCCAGCGATGTCATTGGCTGTAGTGAAAGTCAAAGGGGTTCTAACAAGTGCAGATACGATATCATACGAATTATCAAAATTTTGAAAAGTCATACGAATCCTGACGATTTCGCTGTGAGAGTGTGTTGGTTTAGGCTTAAGTAAAACTGTGTGCAATCTTCACTCTAGTTTTTAATTTAGTACTAGAGCAAAAATTATGGTGCTGCCATTTTGAACAATGGCTTTTAGGATGTCAACTGCACAAAGTGAATTGTTTTGTTGAGTGTGTTTAATCTTAGCTGCACTCCTTGAGGAGAAGTAATGTTTTAGGGATAGCAAAATGTGATGTCCCTTTTTTGCTCACTGGGACATCTATCTGAAATTGAAATGAGGCAGTGGTGGGTTTGGCCTGCTTGGTGTCCCACGTGAGATCCCACGTGGTGCCCCCCTTAACTTACCCTAGGAGGGCACCTACAGGTACCTTGTAGTGCCGCCATAGGCATCTGCCTATATCGCCTATGCCAGGATCCACTACTGAACTGAAGTGTTTTAAAGTGTGATTTGACATAGAGCGCACTCTTGTCTATTCAAGTTAGTGGAAACATTTGTTGAAAATCCCTTCCTCATCCTCTGGATTGTGCTCAGTAATGCAGTTGAAAGAGCGGATTGTCAGGGACATGACAACAGCGCTAGTGGATTTGGCAGCTGAAACATATACTAGCATACTGGGTGAGTGTGCTTATGAAAGTCAACTAAAAATATTAAGATTTATCTTATGTTTATGATACATAAATAAAGTATGACTCATTGTCCTAAAGGAATAGTTCACCCAAAAATGAAAATTCTCTCATCACTCACGTAGGCCATCCCGGATGGGTGTGACTTTCTTTCTTCATACACATATGAAGAGAAGTATTTCTCAGCTCTTTTGGTCCATACAATGCAAGTGAATGGGTGCCAAAAAATCACATAGGTCAGCAATAACTAATCCATATGACTCCAGTGGTTAAATCAATGTCTTTAGAAGCTATTTAATAGGTGTGTGTAGGAGAAACAGATCAATATTTTAGTACATTTTTACTATAAATTCTTATCCCTGCTCAGTCAATCTTCACTTTTCCTTTCACATTCTTCTTCTTTTATTGTTAGTGATTCACATTAATCATGCATATGCTCCCTACAGGGCAGAGAGAAGAATTTCTAGCAAAAATGTAAATAGTGACCTGTTTCTTATCAACATTTAGCATATTACTTCTAAAGATATAGATTTAACCACAGGAGTCTTAACCACATGGATTACTTTTATGTTGCATATATGAGCATTACAATTTTGGTACCCTTTCATTTGCATTGTACGAACCTACAGGGCTGAAACATTGTTCTAAAAAAAGTTATTTGTGTTCAACAGAAGACAGAAAGTCATACACATCTGGAATGGCATAAGGGTGAGGAAATGATGAGAGAATATTCATTTGAACTATTCCTTTAAAGGTGATGTGTGTCTTTTGTTTCTTAGTTACATCATAGGCTAACATAGCAACATTGGCTCTATGAATAGACAATTGGTTTGGGTGGTATCTTTTTGGTGTGCAGAAACCCTTGGGAAACCATGTTTGAAGACACAATGTTTTAAAAATGAAAGCCAAATGTAAACATTATAGTGTATGTGTTAACATGATTTTAATGTGATAAATTTGCTTACTAACCTTACCTGTGTAATATTATGTCTAATATTACAACTTTGTTGTCACAATGATGCAAACCCTGTCAGTAAATCCCTGAATGTGTATTTTAACGTTTATGGACAGGGCCAATTCACTTCCATTGTAAGTACCTTACTGCATATAAACAAAAAAAGAAACCTCTTTTTCAGGACACTATTTTAAAGATAATTTTTTAAAAATCCAAATAACTTTAGAGATCGTTATTGTAAAGGGTTTAAACATGTTTTCCATGCTTGTTCAATGAACCATAAACAATTAATGAACTTGCACCTGTGGAACAGTCAGTAAGACACTAACAGCTTACAGACGGTAGGCAATTAAGGTCACAGTTATAAAAACGTAGGACACTAAAGAGACCTTTCTGCTGACTCTGAAAAACACCAAGATGCCCAGGATCCTTGCTCATCTGCGTGAATGTGCATTAGGCATGCTCCATGGAGGCATGAGGACTGCAGATGTGGCCAGGGCAATAAATTGCAATCTCCGTACTGTGAGACACCTAAGACAGTGCTACAGGGAAACAGGAAGGACAGCTGATCGTCCTCGCAATGGCAGACCATGTATAACAACACCTTCACAGGATCGGTACTTCCAAATATCATGCCTGCGGGACAGGTACACGATGGCTACAACAACTGCCCAAGTTACACCAGGAACGCACAATCCCTCCATCAGAGCTCATACTGTCCGCAATAGGCTGAGAGAGGCTGGACTAAGGGCTTGTAGGCTTGTTGTAAGGCAGGTCCTTACCCGACATCACCGGTAACAACGTCGCCTATGGGCACAAACCCACCTTCGTTGGATCAGACAGGACTGGCAAAAAGTGCTATTCAATGACAAGTCTAGGTTTTGTCTCTCCAGGGGTGATGGTCGAACCTGCGTTTATCGTCGAAGGAAGGAGTTACACCGAGGCCTGTACTCTGGAGAGGGATCAATTTGGAGGTGGAGGGTCTGTCATGGTCTGGGACAGTGTGTCACAGCATCATCAGACTGAGCTTGTTGTCATCGCAGTCAATCTCAACGCTGTGCATTACACGGAGGACATCCTTCACCCTTCCTGCAGGCTCATCCTGACATGACCCTCCAGCATGACAATGCCACCATCCATACTGCTTGTTCTGTGCATTATTTCCTGCAAGACAGGAATGTCAGTGTTCTCCCATGGCCAGCGACGAGCCCAGATCTAAATCCCTTGAGCACATCTGGGACCTGTTGGATCGGAGGGTGAGAGCTAGAGCCATTCCCCCCAGAAATGTCAATGGGGTAACATCTCCCAGCAAGATCTGGCAATACTGGTGCAGTCCATGAGGAGGAGATGCACTGCAGTACTTAATGCAGCTGGTTGCCACACCGTATACTGACTGTTACTTTTGATTTTGATATTTCTTTTTTTATATATATATATATATATATATATATATATATATATATATATATATATATATATATATATATATATATATATATATATATATATATATATATATATATATATGTATACATATACATAGGTTCATATATATATATATATATATATATATATATATATGATCCAGGTTCATATATATATATATATATATATATATATATATATATATATATATATATATATATATATATATATATATATATATATCAGTATCAGTATGTGTGCTCTCTGGGAATCCCATGATTACGGTGTTGCTCGGTATAGCATTGATTTTGACAAACTTCACTGTATTTACATTATGATTTATGTGAGGGTCCACAATGCCATCATTAGGGCAGGGAATAGCATACTTATTACCACTTAAGAGTTAGTCACTTACACTGGAAGGTGAGCCATGCAAAATGACTAATTAAAGAGTTTCCCTTCCCTATAACTTTTTTATCATTATCTCTCTCTCACACACACACACTCTCTCTCTCTCTCTCTCTCTCTCTCTCTCTCTCTCTCTCTCTCTCTCTCTCTCTCTCCATCTCTCTTTAAATTCTCCTGCTATGCATATTCAGCTGCACTCATGACAACAATGCATCAATCACCGGCAGCAGTAATTAAAAACATATTCACCATCTTATGGAATGGGATCCAGATTCCCTAACTCAAATCAGGCTCAAATATTCCAGTGTTAAGTTACAATAAAAATATCTGTTTTCTAGTGGCCATGGCACAACATTGCTCCAACATAGAGCTGTTGTGGGGACATGGGTTTGAATCTGGCCAGGTTCATGTCTTTCCCTGTCCCCCCTCTTTTGTGGCTCTACCTCTATATCAGTTTGCTCCCTTCTAATATAATAAAAGCCAAAACAAAAAATCTATCCTATTCATTTACCAGTAAATATGAGACCTTTAATTTGTGATAGGAAATAATATTTAACACTTTTTGTGGCAGGCTTTAAATGCTCTTGGACATCTACTTACTCTGAAAAAGCATGTGGCCTGTAGCGCAGAAATTCGATTTCGGGGAATCAGCCGTGAAATGGATAGAAGTGCACAGCTGTCTTGTATGTTAAAGAGCTGAATAGCGCAGTGAACAAAATAGGAGGCCAGAAAAGTGACAAAACTGAGGAAAGAGAAGTGAAGAACTCTGGCAGTTTTCCAGGACCATCTTTAGTAAATCAGCAAGATCAGGGTTTGGACAATATTCACAGATGATCTCAAGGGAAGGGGGCAGAGGTCTTATTGATTTCTGTCTTCATGGAAGTTTATTTAATTTCTTAGACTAAAAATAAATTTAACTTGTAATCCGATTTAAAAGGGGCAGGGGGATGGCCTTGCATGCAGAACTTTAGCTTTAATAATCCAAATACACACATAAAACAACAACATTGTCATTCCTATAATTGAACTTTACATGAACATAAAATCCTGGGTGTTTAATTAGTAAAAACAAACATGTGAGCGACAATTGGATTGATGAATGGAACTGACCAGTAATTAGTGCATGTGTTACAAGATTAAAGTGTTTTTGAACAGTGTTACAGCAGCAAGCACTGATTATATTATTATTTATAACAATGAAATCCAGGGAAGGCAATTCCACCAATCAAATTCACAGATGCACAGAGAAGAAATACAAAGGCATGGAGAGAGGCAAAGAAAGATGACTGAGACAATCATAACCAGAATGCTGTATTATAAGGGAACACAAATGTATGTGAATGCTCTATGTTTCATTAAATTTCACAAATGTACTGTAACAGAGTTCAATGGAAAGGAGGAGGCAAGAGCTGGCTTAACAATATAAATAATAATATTTAATGATTAACTTAAAAGACCAAACACAAACATATGCAGGGCAGCTGCCTGTAATTCTCTTTCTCTCTCTCGAACTGCCACCTCTGGTTGCCTTTATCCCTCTCTGGGGCTTGATTAGTCTGATTACGGCTGATTAGGCATGACGTACACCCACCCCCCTCCATTTTTCCGGGGAGGGTGTGCCCTTCTAGCCCCGTCTGCCAGCAGGTCATCCTAGTCTTTCTGTATCTGGGAGGGGACAAGGGGAGGAAAACACAACAACTAGAATAATCGTGGTACTTGTACACCGTAACGGTGATGATACCAATCTAACACACAATACTAAAGTTTAAAAAAGAGAGTAAAAGGCCAACATGAAGCGACAATGGGAGAGAGAGGAGAGAGAGAAAACAATTTTTTTACTCGCTAGCTTAGTCCTCAGCCACTCCTCCACCCTCTAGTGGCCACGCCGACGGCCTTTGAAGCTCCAAACAGGAGATAAAGTCAGCATAAATGTAATCCATGTGGTTTAATTAATGACTTTTGAAGCGATCCAGTTGGTTTTAGGTGAGAACAGACCAAAATATAACTCGTTTTTCCCTCTACAACTTGCCATTGCTGTCTAGTGCTTGACAAATGCGCAGAGCCTTAGATGGCAATATAGGAAGTGTAATCGAGCTTGAAATCATGATCGCCAAGGAAAGAGCTCTAAAGATGTACAGTGGAAAATGTCTTAGTTTGGTCTGTTCTCACCAAAACCAACTGGATCACTTCAGAAGACATTGATTAAACCACTGGAGTCATATGGATTACTTTTACTCTGCCAATATCTCCATTTTGGAGCTTTTAAAGTTCTGGTCACCATTCACTTGTATGAACCTACAGAGCTGAGATATTCTTCCAAAAATCTTTGTTGTGTTCAGCAGAAGAAAGTAAGTCATACACATCTGTGATGGCATAAAAGTGTGTAAATGATGAGAACATTTTCATTTTTGACTTTAACCACTTTAAAGGCAGAGCATGAGAATGATCAAACTAGTCTGTTTGTAAATTAGGAAACACAAAACAATTCATGCCAATGTGGAGAAGTTAACATACAAATATATCAAATATTTTTTTTATTTTATCATTTTTAATAAATGAAACACATGTGACAGCCAGCCCCAATTAAAATGTCACAACCTTTCCTTAGCCTTTCATTTAAAATCTGCCTTCATTATACATTATATATAGTTGAACCTAGCTTTAGTGTACATTAGTGTGGTTGTATTATGTTCACTTGATTAACAGCTATTAATGATGATATACAATTTTAGTTTGAGGGATGGAATTCACAAAATGCATTATAATATAAGCGAGTTTTGAACTAGGTGTGTAGAACATTTTAAACTTTGTAAGAAAACAAGCATTTGTGTCATGGGGCTTTTGAATGAAAACCTTATTAATACTGATACTGTATAGCCCTGACAAAGCCCTGTTCTTCCCTGTTGGATTAGAAAAGGAAGGTTCCTGGTCCTCCCTATCATTTCTCACATGAACGTGCATCCCTGTACTCTAATACATCTCTCTCATAAAGAATAAAGCTTTCTGTATGATCAGAAACAAACATGTCAGTGATCATGAAGCCCAGTTTAAGTATGTCCATATGTGCACAAAATTATTATGTCAAGAATCCATCATAAAAATTATTTCCCAGAAGACCGGTTTTTATTCCCGCAATATGGAATGGATTGGAAGTCCTGCTTGCGCTGTAAAATTTATGGCTGGTGTGAGTGCTGGATTATGGCCAGATCTATTGAAAACCATTTATTTTCAATGTTCTTTTTCCTTCAGATGAAAATGCACTTATGCACACTCACATCCTCACAAAAATATAACAGCATATAAAAATTTTCAGACTAGGAGATATAGGACATAGGTATACATAACATTACAGGCACAAAGAACACAATGGCATACAATATTGACAATAGGTTGCCTTTATGTGAGAAAAATGTAACTTCTGCAAACATGTGGCTGCATTTTATTTAATTGCGTATTTTGCATTTTTTTCTCCACAGGTCCTAAAGACTTTGGCTAGTGGGGTGAAAGGTAGTAACGATTCTAGGGGCCCACAGGTCCAGGGGGTACCTAGGCCTACAACAAATTCTAAACGGCAAAGAATCCCTTGCTGTGGTCCTGTTGTTTATTTCCAGGCTGAATCGTGCACACAAAGTAAATAATTCAAACTGATCACTAAATATAAATCTATCTAAGCATACTGCATAGCGATCTGAATAGTGGCTGAAAGCTGACATAAACTAGGGACAAAACAGAGTCCAGATAAAGAAACTTATTATATATTTATCTTGAGTTGAGGGTTGAGGAACATTTATACAAGATCGCCATCTTGTGTTGATATCAGAAACAGCAGACAACATGGCGTACTCTACAACAGATGACATGCTAACGAAATGTATTAGTCAAGTTTGTGGATCACATTTGCACCTTGCTGGTTATTGTTTCACCCACCTAAATATAGAAAAGCAAACATGTGTTATTCATAAACTGGGACTAAGCCACTGCGGATGAACGTGCTATTCAAACAGGAAGTAATGAATTGTAAAAATGCTTGAGATCTATGGGATTATCCCCCATATCATTAGGATTACAGAACTGTGCAAGTGCAAATTGCCTGCAAATCTGAGTAAAAAAACGCATATGAGATTAAAGCTTCTTATTTCTTTGAGGTTCAAATTGGTCTTTTCTATTATCTTTCCCCATGTTTGAATCTCTAATGACAAACTATCAAGGAGGAGCACTCTTATAAAATTATTTCATTTATTAATTAACTTTACAGTTTGACTGTGAAATGGGGTCACAAACCACTTGGGGCCTAATTCATTGCATATTGCAGAAACTCTCAATTATAGCAGCGTGGTGTCCCATGTGTTCCAAAATCATTGTCAAGGTTATTCTGAGTCTTGAAACTCAGTGTATGAACTCAAACTCTTACATCCTTGTACTTGGTTAGACTAAGACAACATGAAGTTGTGCACACTTTTCAACTTGCTTAATTGCACTAAAAGTTAATTATCCATATATAATTGTACTTATATATAATTATATATAATATAGGGACATATTTTAGGTAAATTCTCATTAAACTCTTTTTAGCATATGTGGCAATATCTATTAGCTCAGTGGCACATTTGCTTTTCCCCCTGAAGGACACCCAGTGATGCTATTAAGCTGCCTTGGGGAGAGTTTTCATTGTGAATCTTATTGGTAATGACGATCATTAATGTTTTTAGCAAACGGATGATGTGTAGTTTAATGTAGCATGTTTAATGAAAATTTGTGTTTGTGTTAATGAAATGAGTTCAGGCTGTGACCTGTGCTAATGGTTTCTCAGAGTATGTCAAACTCTGTTTATGAGGTGCATGTAAAGTGCTGCAGATGTACAAGTTTTGATATTGACTGCCACCCATTTAGGAAATAGCACCATAAAAATTTAGAATTAGCTGATCTCTTCTTCCTAGGGGCACGTCGCAGCTGATTACTTATTTAAAAAGGTATGTTTAAAACATTTATTTTCGTCCCCTTTAATGAAAAGCACATTATCTACAAAACTTTCCAATCTAATCTGAATAGTCAGATAATTGCACAAAAAAGGCGTATTCTCTAATATTTCGTTGGACTGCCTTTAACGTTGATTACAGAATGTATTCATCATGACATTGTTTCGACAACCACAAGAGTCCAGAGTAGCCTAAATCTTGTATTGATGACGGGAGAGTCAAACCACTCCATAAAGTCTTCTCTATAGCACATACCGAATACTTTCAATGGGGTTAAGGTCAGGACTCTGTGGTGGCCAATTCACGAGTGAAAATGATTCCTCGTGCTCCCTGAACCACTCATTCACAATTTGAGCCCGATGAATTTTGGCATTGTCATCCTGGAATATGCCCATGCTGTCAGGAATAAAAATCCATTGATGGGATAACCTGGTCATTCAGTATATTCAGGTAGTCAGCTGACTTAATTTTATTGTCACATAACATTGCTGAGCCTTGACCTGACCAATTGAAGCAACCCCAGATCATAACACTGCCTCCAGATGCTTGTACAGTGGGCACTATGCATGACGGGTGCATCGCTTCATGTGCTTCCCTTCTTACCCTGACATGCCCATCGCTTTGGAATAGTGTAAATCTGGACTCATCAGACTACATTACCTTTTTCCATTGCTCCACAATCCAATCTTTATACTCCCTAGAAAACTGAAGTCATTTTAGCCGATTAGCCTCACTAGCAAGTGGCTTTCTTGTGGCCACACAGATGTGTAGTCCCAATTCTGTAAATTCTTGTCGCATTGTGCATGTGGAAAATACTTACTTTTACTATTAAACATGGCTGTGAGTTCTACTGTCGATTTTTTACGATGTGACTTCACCATGCATTTTAATGTGGTGGAAAGCATATATGGCAAAATATTGATTACAAATAATAATAATAATAATAATAATTGTCTCTCCTTTTCTTAAAAAAAAAAAAAAAAAAATCTGGGTTACAGTGAGGCACTTACAATGGAAGTGAATGGGGTAAATATTTGGAGGGTTTAAAGGCAGGAATATGAAGCTTATAATTTTATAATGAAAAGGATGTATGAGTCTAAATACACATTATGCCACAAATGCTGTCCATTGGGCTAAACTTGTTTTCTTTTCGTAAACAAGTATGTATTGAAACTTGTGTTGAAACCGGCTCTGTGGTGGCTTTTAAGTACACAGTAGGCAAACCTTTTATTTCTAGTTTGAAATCCTAAGGGAAACCTTAACAACAACAGTATGCTTATACTCACATGTTGGCCCTATTAATAATATGTTATACATTGCTCTGTCAAATAATGAGTAGAACTATATATAGCATTAAAATGAATATAAAATATACTGCCTACTAAATAACTCTTGAATAAGAACTGATTAGTTAAAACAAAATACAAGGCATTAAGGCAACTGTATCTTGACACATTTCGATCACCGAGTCATCCTCCAGCCATGGGCTGTTCTGCAGGCCTGCAGTCTGGCGCCCCTGTGCATGAGCTCTTCCCACCTTTCCGTTTACTTTAGTGCGCATGCGCTGTGCCGCTCATTGTTTTTAGCAAAGATGGCGTTGAGTAAAACATTTGGACAAAAACCAATAAAATTTCAACTCGAGCAAGATGGGGACTTTTACATGATAGGCTCTGAGGTATGTATTTTCTCTCACGAAGAACAACGCGTATGTTTACAGCTAAATTAGCTTTAATGCAGCCGCCACGTGAACCCTAAACATCGTCTTCGAATTCTCTTTGTTGATCCTTGCGTGTTAAATATGCTGATATCTGCATAAACACTGAATTAATGAATTATGAATTGATTAATACAGTTTATTGACAAAATAGATATTTTGTATAGTAAAGCTGCAAGCACCAGTCTATCCCATTTATAAAAGTAAGATTTGATGTGCGTTTGCATATTCAGGCCAGTAAAGTTGGGATATTTACGTTATTTTTATAACAGTTTGTCCGCAGCTTTAGCTCCAAAAACGAATTCAAGTCTCTAGTCATTTCTACGATTCTTCGTTACATAATGCAGCCCTGCATTTTCTGTAAGTCTTTACGATTGTTGTTTAGGTTGGCAACTACCTGCGTATGTTCAGAGGCTCTCTGTATAAGCGGTACCCGTCACTATGGAGACGCCTCGCATCCGTGGAGGAGAGGAAGAAGATCGTAGCATCATCTCACGGTAAGTGATTTATTTCCCTTTAAATCATCTCTCCAAAGTCCTTGGTTAAGAATGCAGCTTTAAGTGTAAGGCAGCAACTCCTCCAGAATGGATGAATGACTTCTAGATTAGACATAGTGTTATAGTCCAGCTTCTGGACAGAAGTTTGTGCAGTGTTCTTTTTGTGTTAGATCATGGTTACACAACTTTAGCCACCAGTGTGACCCTGCTCAAGGCGTCGGAGTGTGAGGAGATCTTCGAGGGGAATGATGAGAAGTACAAGGCGGTGTCCATCAGCACAGAGCCTCCGGCGTATCTCAGGTAAGGAGCCATCTAATGGTCCTTATGAACATTATGTCATGTCACATTTGACATGTGGACACTTCAAAGATTGCCTAAAATAATAAAAAGACACTCTTTAGGCTGATTAAAGTAATACAAACAGTAGTTTTTCAACATGTGTTTGTCAGTTTTTCCCTATTTACCCAGACTGTTTTATTTGATTGACATAGAGACACTTCTAGCATTGCTGCAATTAATAGAGATTGTAATAGAGGTCGACCGATAGTGGATTATGCCAGTACTGATAACTAAATTGGCAGGAAAAGCCGATAACTATTAATTGGTGATAATCTATGATAGTGATGTCAAAAGTATCGATAGTTCTAAAATAAAAAAGATATAATAATACCAGTGTTTCTACGGTAACGATAGTGCTCAATTTGGTCCCCATTTGCTGTCTGACTGATAGACAGCTGCGTACAAATGCTCTTTTGATCATGTGTTTTCACTCGTTTACTCTGAAATGGACCATTAATAAAATACAAATTATGATATGTCCCCTAGTGTCCAAATTATTTTTTTTTAACTGCAATTGATTTAATTAAATACATATACAGTCTGCTATGTACGGCACACATTTTTCACATCATAAATCATTAAATGTGTGAAGCTTCTCATACTGTACGCTCAAAACAGCACAATTTACGAGCATCAAGCTGTGTTTATTGTAGTAAATGACTGAGCGCACATTCACTGTGAATTGTGGAGAGCCTGTATGTATATAATGAAATTGCAGAATTTCACGCTTCAATAATCACATTTGGTCATATAAACAAAGTCTTATCTGAAATCGTGTAATACCGTCAAATAAACAGAACCAGAAAAACAAAAAGAAGACCAAAGTTGTGTTTTAGATTATTTAGTGTGGATCTTTACTAAAGCACTTCATTTGAGAGAAAAAAATGCAATGGTATGTTAAAAGTAATTGTTCAGTTTTCATTTGATTAAAGTGTGGATTTATTTGATCAGACACAATTTTGATGATGAAATTTAATTAAACTTTAAAACATGGAATTCATAAAAACTTTACAATGTTTTCTTAATTGAGAAACACTTCAAGGAAACATGCTATTGTTTCAATGTATTATTTACATTGAAATTGAGAATCGTGAAATGTTACTAGTATCGGTACGCAACCGTTGGCGACAGAGATCGCCTTGGTGAGCGACAAGACATGTTGAGAAAATGTCTACTTTATGCAAATGATGAGAAACATTCGTGATTGACTACCAATGAGAGTGAAGATAGAGGAGCTTATGTCATCCATCTCCAAGCAGAGTGAGTGTGAGATACTGGAGTCGACTCGAGTGCAGGCAAGACGGCGAAGTTCAAAGTTTCTTTAAACGATTTCACTGTTCAATATCATTTGTCTGTATCCACATACATAGTTATGGCCTAATAAAATGATGCATGGAAAACCGTGTCGGCATTCTAAGTGAGTTTGATTCATATATTGATATAACGTTCACTTTGTTTAATAATGTAATGCATTAAGCTCTGCTGCAGGTTATATAAAACGCTCGCTCTGCAGATTGTGCATTTTTAGAGGCAAAAGAACTGGTTCCTTGTCAAATTAGAATGATATCTTAGTTTAGCGACATGCCGCCCTCGGTGTGAATGGGGCTTAAGCTCTGTATTTACCAAATTATGCTTTTTGATTCTATATATTCACTAAATTAAGGGTTTTGTAAACCCATATTTCATCAGATGAGGTTAAATAAGGAAAATGGTTAATTACTATTCACAAGAAATAAAGTTGGAGAATATATGTGCTGACGGGGCACATATCTGTATACTCATATTTTTCTATGCATACACTTGCTTAAATGCATTGAAAATGTGCATTGAAGTGAGGATAAAAATATGGGTGAATACGTCAATGATTAAATATTTAGATTCAGTAAATCCCCCATCTAAAGAACCAGAGTGTTCTAACTGTAGAGTCTTCCAGTGCTGGCCACAGAGAAACACATAGGAAGAATAATCTTTAAAAAACTATTGGCATAGATTTTTTTTTCAGGTAATTGTTCCCCAAAAGTGATTAATGGGTACAACTGATACATTGCTCTACCTCTGTTTAGTAAAGGATTGAAATCGGTAATTTGGCCATTTTGAGATCATCATTGCCTGAAATCTGTGTCTGCTTGGCTGATTAAGGTTTAAGTGTTACTCTCCTTGTGTCAGTTAAAAATGTTTTTTAATTTTGAGAAATATTGTGTACATATATTGTGTCTTTAAATATTGTGTAAGTACATACATTTATAATACATTTGTTTTAAAGAATGTTTAGCTGATCATGTAGCTTAAATGATAATGTGCTTGTGGAGTTTATGTTGATGTATGCCTTTTTAAATCTCAAAATTAGGGAGCAGAAGGCGAAGAAGAACAGTCAATGGGTGCCCACCCTGCCCAACAGCTCCCATCATCTGGATGCAGTGCCTTGCTCCACCACGATCAACCGAAATCGAATGGGTCGTGATAAGAAGAGAACTTTTCCATTATGGTGAGAGTATTACTCTCCCTTCAAGGGGCAATTTTGGTTTCAGCATCTGATAACAAACACTTATCCACATACACAAACATGCATGCATTATACAGAATAAACAAGAAAATGTATATAATACAGATAATACCAACACAGCTTTTAAAATGCAAAATACACAGTATTACAGTATTTCCAAGCTATTCATTTTAATTCTCATCTCATGCCTCAGATATACATTGACCATCGACACATCATTTGCTAAAAAATCTGGAAGCTCATATAATTCTAAAGCTCTATATCACTAACCTGAATAAAGAACTTTCAGTTATCAGTTAAAAATAAGGGTGTAATCATTCAAGATACTTAAAGCCTTTTTGAGAACCGGTTTCTCACAAAGACCAAAAAACCTTGGCTGTAATGCACCTGTATTATTTGACCAAGTTCACAATTTTCTGCACCTGCAATCTACTTTAAACATTCATTCCATAAAACCAGCAAGTTAAGGCAAATTATTTGAAAACAGTGATATTTGCAATTTTGTTCAGTGATGTTCGTGCCACAGAAAGTGTTCACTCCACCTTTAAACATTTTCAAACTTTAGAATGGAACTCAATGTATGCAATTAATAAATGTAAAACTTAGTGTAAACATCTGAGCAATTGTTTAATATAACTGATGTTGTTATCAGGGCAACATCAAGCCACAGGATGTATATAAAGGAACCATACCCCATCTCTGCTACATAGTTCCCATGACTGAGTTGTTTTAGGTCAGCAGATGAATCAACAGTCCAGATCACTGGCTTATTTTTGATCTGAGTATCATTCGGCTCATGTTGATTATCATTGACAGAATCTTTTCTGATGATGTTACAGATAGACACATTTTTCTTTGAAAGTGCTGAAGTTCCAATTTCCAAATGTTTAACACAACTTTAACACAAATTAGCCAGACATAATTGTGGTTTTTGGTTCTCAGTTGTCCATACATCATCTCATGCTAAGAGGCTGTCCTTCTGGGATATTTATCCTGAAGTACTGGTACTTACAATATTGTCAACATCCCTTCATAAGGCTGTGGTAAATGTAAAAGATTGGCTTTTATTGAGGCTGAGTTCAGACTAGAATGCTGCCAACCAGCTGTTGGTTTCAAGCACTGCTCCAGTGTGTCAAAAACAACATCTTATGATTCATTCTTCTGTCATTACTTACAAGACAATTGTTTTTAATCACTCACATAATCACATATGTATGTTGTTAAACATACAGGCATTTGTTGAGTCAGAAAAGGGCACACAAGTTCTTGCAGGGTATGAAGTGTGAATCATGCGGGCTGTTGTTTAGAATTAAAGTTCTGATTTTAACAGCACATGCTCAGTGATGAAAGTGTGGGTTGATGTGTTATTCTGCTTTTCTTCAATGCGTAGTTTTGACGACCACGACCCTGCAGTCATCCATGAAAATGCTTCCCAAGCTGAGGTCCTGGTTCCCATCCGCCTAGATATGGAGATTGATGGGATGAAACTCAGAGACGCCTTCACCTGGAACATGAATGGTAAGGGAACAGAATCTAAAAATTGCCTTTTTACTTCCTGTTTCTAAAATACTAGACATTTTCAGAAATTCATTTGAAAAGGGCAAGTAGTGTCGGGGTCATTGCTTAGAGAGTAGCAAGCCAATCTCACAATGCTGCGTTCACACCGGCGCGTTACGCGCGAATGGTGCATTTTGTGCATTCACGCGTTTGACGCGAATTCGCGTCTGCCGCCCGAGTTGAAAAATCTAAACTTTGGCGTCAATTCGCGCCGCGTTAACTAATCAGGAGCCTAGCTGCCTGCTGTCACTCAGGAGGTAAAGTGACGTAAACTTTCATTATTATTGTAATGTAAAGACAACCAACATTAGTGTCTGGACAGTGTTGAATAAGGAAAAAAACACAGGACAGGTTAATTACTTTTGGAGGCTGGCTCCATTTATCATCAAAACAAAAATAAATAAATAATTTAACCTGATATACTACCATGGAAAACCTGACATTTTTAAAAAGTCTCAACTTAATAAATGTGCATGTTGTGGACCTGACATCCTGGAACTGGGGCTGACAACCTGGGAAAAAAAATACAAAATATAATAATAATGGACTATTTTTAGATAGTTTAGCTCTTTATAGGTTTGTGGGTGGCTCTTAAAAGAGCCGTTGTGGGGAAGTCATGAGGAGGACTTCAAACGCTACTCCGTCGGCTGCCATGGTACTGCTCCCTCCGCCGAGAAGTGTGCCATGAAGACATCCCTCACCCGGAGTGCCTCTCTGGAGGAGTTGTTGGCCACAACCCGACACAGACCTGGCAGTGGCTCCTCTCCAGCATGTCCCGCACCCCTCGCTGGTGGACCCAAGTACGGCGACGACGACCCATATGCCGCTGTTCTGCCCTCCAGAGCAAATACAGAGCGGTGACTCTCTCCACGAATGCTCGATCAACATCAGCCATCTTGTAAAAAGATGGCCGTCATCGGATTTCGCCTCCGGCGCGCGTCACGCGCGTAAATTTCGCTTCAAACTTTTGTTTTTTACGCTCTTGACGCGCGAATGGATTCAAAGTGGTCAAGCGTATAACTAGACGCGGTAGGCGCGATTTTGACGCGCTATTCGCGTCCGGTGTGAACGTAGCATAAAACCTGTCAAGAATATGTCTGGGCAATGTTTCACTCAAAAATTCCGTTACTGTAATTTGCTAACAAATTTGTTTTAAATGTATATGTCATTGTAGTATTTTTGTACTGCTTTTAATTTTGATTAATTACATAAATTTTTTTATTAAATACTTTTTTCAATTACTGTAATGCAGTGATTTAGGGGAAATTGTAGCTTTTTTTTTTGTCATGTATTTTTTACGACCAAAAAATTTATTCCCCTAAATCACCACATTACTGTAATGGAAAGAATTATTTAATACAATCATTTATGTAAATAAATAAATGTAAATACTGTAATGGAAAAAATTCTTACAATAAACTTTTTTTATTAATGGTTTTGAAAAAACAAGCTTAATTGTTTATGTAATATATTATTATTAATGCTGTAAATCTAATAAAATCTTTAAACCAATTAATCACATGTTTTATTTTATTAATAGTGATTAATCATGGTACATTAAAACAAACATTAAAATCTAATCATAAAAATTTTATATTTTCCCAGCAGAAAAAAATTAAAATAATAATAATGTATGTAACTAATAACCACTTGCTTGATCTGAACAAAATGTGGGTCTTTTTTTCACAGTTACATTTGAAAATCGCCACACCAAAAAAAAAAAAAAAATCAAATACCATACGTGTACATTGTCAAAAAATTGTATTCCATTTGAAATTAATTAAAAAATAAATAAAATAAAAAAAAGTTGTCCGTGTCAAAATTAACAGAACACAACATAAGGGTTAATTACGTTATTTATTTTTTACACTTTAAACAGTCAACTATTAATCGCAGAAATTAAGGAGTTAAATTCCCAACTCTAATTATTATTATTATACTTTGGTTGTGATCTGTACATGTTTTTGTGAGATTCTCCTTTTCATTTCCTGTCTCTCTCTACTGTCACTATCAGTAAAAGTTGCACAAATTAAAAAATGTTTGTTGTAAGCTGTATGTTGAGAGAATCCATGCTAACCACATTAGAACATGTGGTTCTTTTTGCATCTCCAGAGAAGCTTATGACTCCAGAGATGTTTGCCGAGATCCTTTGTGATGACCTAGATCTCAATCCTCTCACCTTCGTCCCTGCCATCGCCTCTGCCATTAGACAGCAGATAGAGTCCTACCCCACCGACAGTATTCTGGATGAGCAGACAGATCAGAGGGTTATCATCAAGGTGTGCATTACAGTGAAATCCAAAAGTGATAAGGGATTTTCTTCAGATTTTGTTAAATTGGCCTTAAAAAAAATATAAAAAGAACAGTCCTTAAAGGGGTCATGAAATGCATTTTTATTATTTTAAAATGTTCCTTAAGGTTCGCTTATAATATTAGTAAATGTTTTGCACAAAAACATGATAATTTTCCACTCTCATTCTGACCATCTGTCAGAAATGCTCTGTTGTGGTGCTTCTCATTTTAAGACTTGACAGGCCATTGTTATGTTTGGCTCTCTGCTCTTGACTGACCTGCTCTCTTGCCATCTCACTGTTCACCATTACTGGGTGGGCTACGAATGCATTGATGTGTTGTTGTAGAGGCAGTCAAATGCAAATATCTACAACAGTGTGACATCACAATGTGGAGGAAGTAGAGAACGAGTCGTTTTGGCAGATTGGTTTCAACAAATGTTCTTTTTGCAGTGAGGAGGAAGTTTTGAGTTCTGAAACTTAGAGTATGTTTTATAGTACAATGACCTCTTATATGTCACAAGATCAAGGAAATCCTAAACGTTGATTCCTCATGTCATGACCCCTTAATCTTGTACTTTAGGCTTGCAACACAAGTAGCATTTTTGCTTAATAAAATATTCACATATGTTTATTAGCTTTTAGGCCATCTATATGCTAGTGTACTCCTGAAAGTTTTGAAAATGAACTTTTAGCAGATATACTTGTTTAAAATGTCTTTCTCTTCTATTAAAAAAAAATGACTCATGCACTGAGAGGTGTTTACACATTTTTGTTAATTGAAATGCTTTCTAGAATGTCCCTCCCCATAATACCACCTGCCACTGACTAGCAAGTAGCACATTATTGTTTGTGACTTTGACATAACCAAAGGCTATTGACATTAAAAATAAAATAAAAGATGAGCTCTTCGATATGTCCTGCCTCAACTTTCTGTTTTAGTAGAAAATACACCAACAAGCATTCCCACCTGGGTTGTAATGCCAGATAAACAGTCTAGTCCTACACTTTGTCTACTTTACTGACACGCCGTGTCCTTAATTGACCAAAACTTGATTAATGCTTGTTTGCTAACTGTCTCTGAAAAGGGGCTAACCATAACTAATATGGGTGATACTGTTACTGACCTGTGTTGGATTTTGCTTTCCATTCCATTTTTGTGCTTTCAGCTAAACATTCACGTAGGGAACATCTCTCTGGTTGACCAGTTTGAATGGGACATGTCAGAGAAGGAGAACTCACCAGAAACGTTTGCTTTGAAGCTCTGCTCTGAGCTGGGCCTTGGAGGAGAGTTTGTCACCACCATCGCCTACAGCATCCGAGGACAGCTCAGCTGGCACCAGAGGACGTATGCCTTCAGGTGGGCGACACACATACGTAAATCCCAACAGTTATTTAAGGACTGAGTTCACCTGCAAAATTCAGTGTAAGCTGTTTATTCAGGTTCATAACTTGCAGACTGTAGTATTGACAGATTATCCACTGGATCACCACTGAGACATTCCCCAAGAGTCATTTAAGGACAATTTTTAAATTATTGTTTTCAAATTGGCTGCACCCATGATTTATATGTGCTGACATTATCTCCAAAATCGCATATATAAACCATAAGATGGATGTAAGGGAAGTTCCTCTGTGGTGTTCTGTCTTTCTGTGGCCTATTTGAGAAATTATTTGTTCTTTAAAACTTACAAACCACCAGAAACCTCACTGTGTCATAAGTTAGAATTTAATTATATCTCCTAAAAAGCCATTTCACAATTCTGTCAAGAGAAAATCAAAACAGGCAGCAGAAAAAATGACATAACACATCACTAGAAGGAACAGACAATATTCAATTGACCAACACTGACATATGAGAGCGAACCTTTTATGTTAAGTGTCTGGAGCAAGAATTCAAATGAACATTGAGCTGTTGATATCGTTGGTCTCGAAGCACAAGAAATTATAAAACAAAATCTATAGAGACCGCAAACAAGCAGAGCAAAGAGAAGTGACATATCAATTGCTGTGAAATTGGATATATTTTTAATAGGAAAGTCCCGATACTGATTCTGCACTCATGTACTTATGCGCATAAACATTTTCCGATTTAATTAGATAAATGTTTAGTTTGCATGTGCTGCATGCGTCAAAGTAAATAAATCTTGTTTTAAGAATGTATGAATGTAAAGGTGAAGCTGGCTACTCAAACCAAGGAGCTGTAAAACACCATCATGAGCATTGCACACTCTGTTTGTAGCAAATGACAGCGAGCAGAGTGTTGCGTGCAGCACTACAATAGGGCTCCAGACTGCATTTTGCGTCCATTTTTCCCACCGGTGCGACTAAGGGCGTTTTCACACCTAGTTTGTTTAAGCACTCCAACCTCTCTGTTATAACGTGTATATGTGAACAACCCAAGTGGTCTCAGACCCCCTAAAAGGACCCAAAAGCAAACCATAACCAGACCACCTCATTTTATGACATAAGTACCGTGTGGTTTGCCATACATAGCTGCATTATATACTTCATATTCCAGTCACAATTTACTGTCCACTTATGGGAATTGTAAGTGAGTATTGATATGCCATGATTAACATGATGTTTTTGTGTCTCATATTCACCTAAAATGAACGGAACCAAATTTCATAATCGTGACAGCCCTAGCTGCAATGGGGTCTTAGTGCTTAAGGAGCTGTGGTGTGAACAACAAGGTGTCTGAGACCTAATAAATGTGAAGAGGACCAAAAAAGAAACTGGGTCCTCTTTTTAAGTCCACTTACATTGTAAACACCAAAAGCACTGAGGTCATTTGCGGCCGGTTCACTTTCTGGTTCACTTTAACCGAACTGGGTTTGGTTAATTTCAAACGTTCTATATGTGAAACCACCCTAAGTTTTGTTATAGGTGGCAGGGGTGCAACTACAGTGTTGGCCAACTCTCCCTCTTTCTCCGTTTATGCGCTGCCGTTTTCAATGAAGCAATCAAATAAAAAATGGCAAATGTATCAAAAGCAGAACAAAACAGCGATATCCGCTATCCGAACCAATTATCAGTACGGCTCAAAGGCCTGAGATGGAGATCTTCTATAGAGAGATAACGACCTCTGTGTTTTTAACATTGGAGAGAGCGTAATGGTCAGTTTGGATCACGTGAGTCTTCCCTGTCCAATCATATAACGGCTGACATCAATGGCCCGCATTCAGTGTTTTTGTTGCACTTTTTCTTGTGTTAGATTTTGAGATATCTATGTTAATTCATGTATTTTAGGATCGTAATGTTTGTGGAATACGTTTCAGCAAGTGAGAAAAAGAGCATGCTTTAGCTGCTGCAGATTTCGGCACGAGAGTCTTAATCTATTTAGAAATGTGTGTGTGTGTGTGTATGTGTGTATATATATATATATATATATATATATATATATATATATATATATATATATATATATATATATATATATATATATATATATATTATTTTTATGTCAGCATTATTGGGCACACACACTGCAGTCATAATAGTCATTACATTAATATAATTACATGTATAATATATTAATCATTACAATTTATTCAGTTAAACTTGTAATTTAAGTTTACGTCAAAATCGATTGATATTTCTTACTTAGTGCTAGTAGATTTGAATGAATAAATTACATCCGGTTGGGCATTCACATAAGGTCTAGTCGCTCAAGTTTAAATATTTCAACACAGCCGAAGTTCAAATCGGATCTGAAAATGACTCATCCTGAGATGGTTGCAAGCCAACGTGCAACTCTCCATTGGAAATTAATGACTTCCTGTCTATCGTTTGTCAGAAGGCGGTTTGAAGGAATAGTTGACCCAAAAATCAAAGTTCTCTCATTTACTCACCCCATGCCATGCCTTGTTTGACTTTTTCTTCAACAGAACACAAAAGAAGATTTTTAGAAGAATATTTCAGCTTTGTAGGTCCATACAATGCAAGTGAAAGGGTGCTAAAATTCAGCATAAAAGTAATCCATATGACTCCAGTGGTTAAATCCAAGTCTTCAGAAGCGATTTGATAGATGTGGGTGAGAAACAGATCAATATTTTAGTCATTTTCTACTATCAATTCTCCTCCCTGCTCAGTCAACTTCCAATTTTACATTCAAGAATGTTATAATGTTATTCACATTCTTCATGCATACAGGGGCAGGGAAAAGAATTTCTAGCAAAAAGGACTTAAATATTGATCTGTTTCTCACCCACACCTATCATATCACTTCTAAATATAGATATAGCCGCTGGAGTCTTATTACTTTATGCTGCCTTTTATGTGCTTTTTGGTGCACCCATTCACTTGCATTGTATGGACCTACAGAGCTGAGATATTCTTCTAAAAATCTCTAGACACTAGAGCAATTAGGCGTTCTGGAATGTGTGTGTGCGGGTTTCTCGGGTTTACGAGAAAATACATTTTAGGTAACAAACTGGTAATTACAAGGGTATTATGTTATAACTGTGTTTATGAGGACATTTCTTGTGTCCCCATTATTCAAATCGTTAAAAAACACACTAAATAATGTTTTTTGGAAACTGTTAAAATGCAGAAAGGTTTTTGTGAGGGATAGGGGATAGAAGCTATAGTTCGTCCAGTATAAAATTCATTATGTCTATGGAGAGTCCTCAAAGGATAGCCGTGTGTGTGTGTGTGTGTGTGTGTGTGTGTGTGTGTGTGTGTGAGAGATGTTCACTTGTCCCAGACGACTTGGCACTGCCTTACGTAGTCATGTGTTTGCGTTCTTGCATGTGATATTTATGTTCATCTCTGAGTTTGTTTGTCCTATATTGAATGGTTTGCCTGTACCACATACCCATATCCTGTGTCTCTTGATACGTCAGGAACGAATTTTATTTGAAAAGAATGATTTACTTCCAATATCAAGTGGAATAATCATTCCTGTTTATTACGTGGTCACATACACACAAACCCTCTTGTTTATGCCTTTCAATTTAGACCACCCTTAATGCGGTTGATATTCTTATATATTGTTTCATTGTTCTGTCACTCTGATCTTGCATGGCTTGCGGCCTTACTTTCCCCCTTTAGGGGGCTTAACCAGTTAGCATTACATTCTTACTGCCTGTAGATCAAAGGTGAAAATTACATATTATTTTGCTTTGTGGTCCATTTTATTACACTGAGGATAAACATCTGCTGCTGGTTGCAAAAGACCCCACCTAGTGACCGTACCAAGGTTTTTTCTTAATTTAAGGGGTTTCTTGCAACTGGGCCCTGATAGTTTTAATTTAGTTTACTTTGTGAAATTACTTCATTGCTTTTTTTGCTTTGCTGTAACCTAATTGTTTGCTTCTCCCACTGTCTGTTCCAATAGGTCTGATTTCAGGTCAATATACTTCAAATTTTCTTGATCTTCTCTCCCTCTTACCCCACGTTTCATACCCTGGGAAGCTGAGTACTTTCATCTCTTATTTTTAAAATCTGTTACTTTTGCAGGGATTGTCCCTGTATTTGGGCATTATTTTCCATTGATAATGTCTAATGCAATTTTCCTCGTAATATGACAAGCATATAAAGCTTATCATGTTTCCTTTTGATTGTAAAAACTGTACAAATATACATCAAAATAATCTAGTAACACAAAATCATTTCAAATGACAAATTGTAGTTTTATTAAGTTGACTTCTTTCTTTTTTTTATGATTACCCTCTTTGCATGTGCTATCATAGCATGGCTTTATTGATTTCTGATTTTAATTAATCAGAGGTTATTTTGCATGATAATATAAATTGATTTTATTAACAAAAGTTTAAAAGTCCCTCTAGATATTTCTAGATGTTATTCATCACATTTGTGCCTTGAGAAGAGTCACCAGTGAAGCATCATTGGTCGTCCATGATGTTGAAGTGATTTTGCTGTCCGTTTCTGACAATTTGGTCCTGATCTCATTTTCTTCAGTGAGAACCCTTTACCTACCGTGGAGATTGCCATTCGGACCACAGGTGATGCTGACCAGTGGTGCCCTCTACTGGAGACCCTGACAGATGCAGAGATGGAGAAGAAGATCAGAGATCAGGACAGAAACACAAGGTAAGATACATGATGAAATTATGAAACATAAGGAATAGTCGCATTTCACCTACTAAACAGCAAACATTTGGACTGTAGCCAATATTTCAGATTCAAATCATTCTTCTTGCTCTCAACAGACCTGCCTATCCAGCCTGTCTGTCTTTTATTTTGTGTCCCGCGACATGCCTAGTTAATGTTTATACAGGGTTCACCTGGTCCTGGAATTCCTGTAAATATTTCTGTAATTAAAATATAATGGGGGGTGTATATAATGTATAAATAAAATACATTTATTTCATAATTATATACATTTATTTGAGGTTTTCTCTACTCTAGTACTTCTTTGGAATTTTGGAACCTTTACATTGCAGCATTTATCATTATTTATTATATAATTAATGTAAATATAATATAATTTTTTCTAGTTATGCTGTGATCTGAAATGTTAAATTGGCTAAATATTGCTCTTTTATAGAGTAAAACTTAATTTAAACCAAATTAATGTCTGTATATGAGAGTTTCATTTGAGTTTTGATTGACTGTCAAATTGGTCACTATTTGGTCTGAATGATTCATTAGTGAATCAGTCTGAATTTAAATTATTAAAAAAAAAAATCTTTATCACATAATATGACTAGAAATGTCATGCAAAAGTAATGGAAGTGTATTGGTCAATAAGTGTTTGATCTCTGTATATACTATATAATTATCCCAAATATTTGTTAGGCAGTGCGATTTTTCATTCTTTATGTTAAGCAAAAGCATCCTAACTAACAATGTGAAAGTTAACGGGTTACAGCAAGAGCTCATCATCAGTCAAACCAGAGCTGGTTACAGAGCTGCTTCAGCTCAGCCATATTCTTAGAATGTCATAGGTAAACGGCTCTCTTGAGGTCCTTCCACAGCATCTTTTTTGGGTTAAGGTCTGGACTTTCCAAAAGGTTTTTTTTTTTTTTTTGAAGCCATTCTTTAGTGGATTTACTTTGATGTGTAGGTTCATTGTCCTGCTGCATCACCCAACTTCTACTGAGCTTCAGCTGGTATACAGCCACTCTGAAATTATCCTGAAGGATATCTTGATAAACTTGGGAATTCATTTTCATGAATTCCCCAAAATCAGCAAAGCAGCCCCAAATCATGATGCTCCCTCCACCATACTTAACTATTGGGATGATGTTTTCATGTTGGTATGCAGCACTGTTTTTATGCCATATGCAGTGCTCCATGTGCTTCCCAAACAATTCAAGCTTAGATTCATCAGTCAAAAAAAAATGTTTCCCAGCAGTGTTGTGGAGTGTCAAAGCGGTCTTTGGCAAATTTCAGATGTGCAGCAATGTTTTTGTTGGAAAGCAGCGGCTTCCTTCTTGATGTCCTGTTATGGACACAATGACTGTTTAATGTTTTCTGTATAGTAGACTCATGAACCAAGATGTTAACCAGTTCCAGTGATTCTTTCAAGTCTTTAGCTGTCACTCTAGGCTTCTTTTTTACCTCATTGACCATTCTGCAGTGTGCTCTTTGAGCTGGATGGCCACTTAGAGTAGCCACAGTACTAAATCATCTCCATGTATAGACTGTTTGTCTAACTGTGGACAGATGAATATCTAAGCTCTTCGAGATACAGTGCATCAGGAAAGTATTCACAGCGCTTCACTTTTTCCATATTTTGTTATGTTACAGCCTTATTCCAAAATTGATTAAATTCATTATTTTCCTCAAAATTCTACAAACAATACCCCATAATGACAACTTGAAAGAAGTTTGTTTGAAATCTTTGCAAATTTATTAAAAATCAAAAACGGGGGGAAAAAAAACAATTCACAGCCTATGCTCAATACTTTGTTGAAGCACCTTTGGCAGCAATTACAGCCTCAAGTCTTTTTGAGTATGATGCTACAAGCTTGGCACACCTATTTTTGGGCAGTTTCTCCCATTCTCCTTTGCAGGACCTCTCAAGCTCTATCAGGTTGAATGGGGAGCGTCGGTGCACAGCCATTTTCAGATCTCTCCAGAGATGTTCAATCAGGTTCAAGTCTGGGCTCTGGCCGGGCCACTCAAGGACATTCACAGAGTTGTCCAGTAGCCACTCCTTTGTTATCTTGGCTGTGAGCTTAGGGTTGTTGTCCTGTTGGAAGATGAACCTTCACTCCAGTCTGAGGTCCAGAGCGCTCTGGGGCAGGTTTTCATCAAGGATGTCTCTGTACATTGCTGCATACATCTTTCCCTCGATCCTGAGTAGTCTCCCAGTTCCTGCCACTGAAAAACATCCCCACAGCATGATGCTGCCACTACCATGCTTCACTGTAGGGATGGTATTGGCTAGATGATGAGCGGTGCCTGGTTTCCTCCAGACACGACGCTTGCCATTCAGTCCAAAGAGTTCAACCTTTGTTTCATCAGACCAGAGAATTTTGTTTCTCATGGTCTGAGAGTCTTTCAGGTGCCTTTTGGCATACTCCAGGCGGGCTGTCATGTGCCTTTTACTGAGGAGTGGCTTCCGTCTGGGCACTCTACCATACAGGCCTGATTGGTGGAGTGCTGCAGAGATAGTTGTTCTTCTGGAAGATTCTCCTCTCTCCACAGAGAAACGCTGGAGCTGTCAGAGTGACCATCAGATTCTTGGTCACCTCACTGACTAAGGCTCTTCTACCCCAGTCGCTCTAGGAAGAGTCCTGGTGGTTCCAAACTTCCATTTACTGTGCTCAATGGGACCACAACGATGCAGAAAATTGTCTGTACCCTTCCCCAGATCTGTGCCTCGATACAATCCTGTCTCGGAGGTCTACAGACAATTCCTATGACTTCATGGCTTGGTTTGTGCTCTGACATGCTCTGTTAACAGTGAGACCTTATACAGACAGGTGTGTGCCTTTCCAAATCATGTCCAATCAACTGAATTTACCACAGGTGGACTCCAGTCAAGTTGTAGAAACATCTCAAGGATGATCAGTGGAAACAGGATGCACCTGAGCTCAATTTTGAGTGTCATGGCAAAGGCTGTGAATACTTATGTACATGTTTTTTTATTTATTTATTTATTTTTTTATAAATTTGCAAAGATTTCAAACAAACTTCTTTCAAGTTGTCATTATGGTGTATTGTTTGTAGAATTTTGAGGGAAATAATGCATATAATCCATTTTGGAATAAGGCTGTAACAAAACAATATGTGGGAAAAGTGAAGCGCTGTGAATAATTTCCGGATGCACTGTAACTTTGTTACCCTTTCCAGCTTTATGTAAAGAAACAATTCTTGATCGTAGGTCTTCTGAGATCTCTTTTTGAGAGGCATGGTCCACATCAGCAAAATGCTGCTTGTGAATTGAAAACTCAAATTGTTTGAGTGCTATTTATAAGTTAAAGTAGCTCTAACCCACACCTCCAATCTCATTTCATTAATTGGATGCCAGGTTTGCCAACTCCTGACTCTCATTAGCTTTTGTTGACATCAGGAGCCTTGGGGTTCACATACTTTTTCCAGCATACTCTGTGAATGTTTGAATGATGTATTCAATATGCGCAAGAACAATACAATAATTTGTGTGTTATTAAATAAAACCGTAATTTAGATGATCAAAACAGATTTTAAGACAAATTTATACATAAATGCTGGTAATTCCAAAGGGTTCACATGCTTTTTCTTGCCACTGTATATAGTGTCGTTTTGCATATTTTTGCAGTTTGAATGTAAGTTGAGTATGTCTGGTTTAGACATTGTTAATATGGCTTTCTCATTTTCACAGACGTATGCGACGACTTGCCAACACAGTCCCTGCCTGGTAGAGAAAGGTCATTATTGGTGCTGCCACTCAATAAGCTTACAATCTCTAAAAAAGCCCTGGGGTTGCTGGAGGTCTTTGCACAGATACACACAGCGCTCCAGGTAACATTCCTCCCTGCCTTCTGACCTCTTCAATCCACAACAGCTTTACATACACTCTAGAGACACCAGTTCTTTCAACTCTGATCTAGTGTCAGCCAGACTTAACAGTGCCCAAAGGGGCAACTCATACTTCACTGATCATGAGTCAGATCTAATTAGAATGCCTGTCATTGCAGTTTCCCTGGTCTGCATATACAGGGACATCTGTAAAGACTGATAACTTACTCTGTTGTAAAAGGACACTTTTGAGAATGATTGAGAAGTATTGTGTTTTCCGTTAAAGGTGCTAATACAAACTATAAACTTGACTTGCTTTTATAAAATAAAGGAAGTAGAGAATTGTTTGCCTATGTTTCTGTTTTATATTTTATTTTATTGTAATCTTTGATTTACAAAAGCACTAGTGAAAAGGCTTCTATTTTATATTTTTGTCATTTAATAAATTCCATTACAAATTATATTATCATCATAACAATAAGCACAATAATAAGTTGAATAAAAAAAAATACTTGAATGTTAGTATAATTTGTTCAAAATCTTAACACTTTATTTACAGGTTTAAAATAGAACTTCAAATTCCAGGTTTTTAATTTGGTCTCAGACTTTTGGAAAACCAAATATTCCATACTTATAAAGGCATTCAAGTTCCTCAATACCAGTTGAGCACTGTTTCAAGTTTTTATAATTTTTCTCTATGCAGCTCATCACCTAAATTCTGTCCTCCTAACTACATGCATCATGCGAAAAGAACCATGCATTTCAGTTTCCAAAGCATTCTTTTGAAATGTGAGTCAAAGTATCTTTAATGTTTATTGAGACTGGAAGCAGTTCAATCAAAACCCCGAAAGCCCTCATTAACCGATGCCTGTGATAGATTATATATATATACTCACATAATCCTTTGGCAGTCTATCACAGGACATGTAATTGGTTTTACTATAGAGAATATTTGTATTTCCAGAGTAGTTCCAGGCCCATCAAGATTCCTTTTTCTTACGTAAATCACACATTTTCTGTTGTTTGCTAAAATGATACTTGGGGACATGCATATGTAAAGGGGCATTGTGAAAGGATGTTTAACTGGATGCCAAACATTTATAAAGCTCTTAAAGCAAGCACTAACAAGCAATGTGTATTTAGACATTTAGTATGTTATTCATGTTCACTGAACTCTGAATAGGATGTGTAATATTTATAATCTACAGAACAGATGCATGGAAATGAAAATTATGATGTCAGTGAGACCAGGATTGCAATTTGACCTGATAATGTGTAACTGCATCTTTACAATTAGTTCAGTTACCACAACTTAAAAAACTGTATTGTTTTCACTTTAGAATACCTTTTTTTTCAGTGAAAAGTTCCAGAAAGTGAAAAGGGGATACACTTTGATCTGTTCTCACCCAAAACCAACTGGATCACTTCAGAAGACATTGATTAAACTACCTTAGTCTGATGGATTATGTTTATGATGACTTTATCTGCTTTTTGGAGCTTCAAAGGCCTTATCACAATTCACTTGCATTGTATGGACCAACAGAGCTGAGATATTCTTCTAAAAATCTTAGTTTGTGTTCTGCAGAATAAAGAAAGTCATAAACATCTTCGACGGTATGAGGGTGAGTAAATGATGAGAGTTTTAATTTTTGGGTGTTCTAACCCTTTAACCACTAAAACAAAATCACTGGAATCCCTGTGACAAAACTGGTTTTAGCCCTGTCTACAGAATAACAAGAAAGTCACCGTTATGATACGCAAGTCACCAGTACTTGATGCCAGAATGAAAAGGATTACACCATCTCGATGTCGCACTGCCACGGACCTTTAAAGGAATAGTTCACCCAAAAACGAAAATTCTCTAATGATTGACTCACCTTTTAAGCCATCCCATATGTGTATGACTTTCCTTCTTCAGCAGACCCGAAATGAAGATGTTTATGAGCACATTTCAGCTCTTTTTGTCCATATAATGCTGGAGAATGGGTGTCATTAGACTGCTGGCTATTTGACAGTCCAAAAGGCATATTGAGGCAGCATAAAAGTAATTCACACAACTCCAGTCGATCAATTAATGTCTTCTGAAGAAAACCGATAGGTTGGTGTAAGAAACGAATCGATAATAAAACCATTTTTAACCTTAAATTGTTGCTTCTACCCAACGCTGTATTGCTGTTTGAAATGACCTCTATTGTATACAAAGCACGCTTCTGTCTTCCCACACGAATGCGCCATTGCGGTTACGTCATTGATGCGTTGACTCCTGGGAGAAAAAAAAAAAATTAAGTTAAAAACAATTTGATAATCGATTTATTGGCCCCGTTTCCACCTGGTATTAAGATGTGTCTCAGTTGAACTGATCACATGTGGTCCGGTGAGATACATCACTGTTTACACCTGCTCACTTAAATGTGTCTCCTTTAAACACTTGTGTTCGGATTTGGAGAGGAGGGTCTCGGTTTCATTACAAGATACATCAATCACTATGCCAATGTGTTACTACTGCATGATCAAAGTCAGAAAAGACAAAGAAAGTGCTAATAAAACAGCACGCTGTTCCTCCCAGATGTGGTTGAAATTTAATTTAACCACAAACACAATATGTCAAGCAGAATTATCCATTATTTTGTCAATTACCTGTATTGGAGCTTCAGGTGTTCATGCTTATCATCTGTGTTGATATCAAACACACCGAAGAAGATCTGTGAATCTCTCGTGATTGTGTATGTATCCGTTTTTTTTGTTTTGTTTTTTCGCTCTTAAAATCTTGTTTTAGCGCAACGGTTGATTGGTGAGTTGTGGTGCTTCTCTGCTGCCAGCACATACAGGACTGATTAGCATTAATACCCCAAATGCGATGTGGACACATGCGTTTTTGAACAAATCCGTATGTGGTTTCTGTGATCCGATCACAAACCATTTTAGACCCCTGTGATCGGAATGCCTGACACTAGAGGCCAACCGATATATCGGTTTTGTCTATTAATCTGCACTGATAACCTATTTCTGGAACAATTGGTTATTGGCAAAAATCCTCACCAATAGTTTTCCCCATTGCATCTGGTGCTGTAGCGGTTGGGAAGGATCCGTTGTCGTTATACAGTATGAGAGCAGCCTCGAGGCGCTTCACTGATTCATTGTGGTGTTTGTTTTGACTATACTCTGCATGGAGCGGAACACTTAAGATGCGGATTGAAACGAAAAGGTATGTATACAGTACACTAAAGTACACACTGTCGTAGTTAAAGTAATTAAAGTAATTAATTTGTTGAATAGATGCTGCATTAGTAGAGAACAGCAGTATGTTTGTGACAAGGCTGAGAGGACACTAACATTAAAGCTAACCTCAAACGGTTAGAATAATGTGACAAAAATACAGGCAAGTCCTACCAAAGTGTTTAAATGTCATGATTGTTACCATCTTTTGCCATCTATTTGCAATAGTTTATATCCAGCTGGTCATGTTTATGTATTCGTTAGCAAGCTTAGTTGCATATTTAAAGCTAGTGACATGAGAAAGCAAATTAATATCTTCATGCTGCTGAGAGAAAGAAATCTAAACAAATCAGAAACGCATCTGATTTCAATTCATTTTTTTTTATCCTCACTGTAAATATGATGACTTCAGATCGTTCACATTCTTGTATACAGTTTAATAGAAAGCAGGTTAAAGTTATTTTTAATTAGACACATCCTCTAAAAAACACCGCTCCTGCACGAGACGCTGAATAAACAAAGACATTTGTCTAGTACGCATTTACATAGAAAAACAAATGGATAGTTGCAAAAGCGTTTCGTGTGAACAGCCCCTTACAGTTGGTACTTGGCCATTGCATCTTGCTCTTTTCTAAGCATTTCTCAGATTAAGCAGTGAGTTTTTTTTTTTTTAAACTCTTTATTAGGAAAGGAGTTCAACTTACTAATGTGTGTCTCGTTATCCTCATGTTCTGTTCCAGTCTGTTGTGTTCCGTCTGTTTGAACAGCCCCTGGCCTGGGCTCATTGTCTGAGCTGCTACACCACCAAGTTCAGCCGAATACCACTGCTATCTGTGAATATTGCCACTCTACATACAACTGTACTGAATAAAAAACAATGTGGTTTTTCGCTGTAATTATGAAGCTTGTTTCTGGAGTAATAGGAATCTGTGCAAGTGTAACACCATGTAAACTGTCTGTTGAAGCGTTTTGCCTACTCATTTTACTTTTGATAATATGAATGGACTAAAACTTATTATTTATAACAATAGTTAAATAATGAAATGGTCTTTTTTTTTTTTTTTTTTTAACAGCCAAGATAGGAATGTTCTTTGCAATAATATAATGTCGCTGAATGGTTTATGTATTTATAGCGCCCTCTTGTGGACTAAGGAACAACATCAATTTAAAATCAGCTGAAGTTTTTAAAGTTCAGTACTATTTTAATTTGTGTTATTTTTCATTCAGTGTCAATTTTAAAAACTATTCGATTGATTAATCGGTTATCGCAGGTAACAAACATAGTTATCGTTATCGGTAAAATCCACTATCGGTCAACCTCTACCCGCAACGCATCTTAATACCAGATGGAAATGGTCCATTTTTACACAAACCTCTCAATTTGCTTCAGAAGACATTAATTGATCGACTGGATGGATTACTTTTATGCTGCCTTAATTTGCTTGTTGGACCATCAAATAGCCATTAGTCTAATGGAACCCATTCAATTGATTTGTATGGACAAAAAGAGCTGAAACATGCTTCTAAAAATCTTCACTTCAGTTCTGCTGAAGAAAGAAAGTCAAACACATCTGGGATGGCTTAAAGGTGAGACAATCATGAGAGGATGTTCATTTTTGGGTGAACTAACTCTTAAGTTATCTTTTAAAGTGATGGTTGTCCCCAAAATGAAAATTCCATTATTTGTTACTCAACCTCTTGTCGTTGCAAACCTGTATTTTTTTTCTGTAGACCACAAAAGATGTCAGGCAGGATGTTCATGCTGCTCATTTCCATAAAATATCCATCCATCTGCCGTAGTGTGTAAATGATGAGAGCAATTATTTTCTATTTCTCTTGTGTGTTCATTGCACCTTGTTGGGATCATCTTAGTCAAAGTGCAGTCCTCTTCTTTTATGTGTGTAGAAGAGACAAATTTACAAAAGAAGGAAGCAATCTAATTCTGAACACACCTGTGATCCATTATGGAATCCAAAGTGTTGCCGATTGTATCTAAGGTTTCAGGTCGTAAAAACAAACAGTTAACATTTCAAACACAGTGTTGTTAGTAGAAAAGAACTCATTGTAGAGTTTTTTTGTTTTTTTTTGTCTTGGCTCTGGACTTAAATGACTTTTGATGGATGTGGTTTACATGCTAATAGTTTTGTAGAGGACCTTAATTACATTGTGTCTGATCTTTCATCATTTGTATCTAATGTCCTCGCTTAGAAAAACAAATTGAACATTCCACTCTTATGAAAATTGTGTACCATAGCGGATGTTGTTTTGAGTGGTAATAAATAAAACTGGAAACTTGACTCTTTAACCTTTTTTTCAGGACCGGTTTCAAAATTGTTAGTGCTTTCGTTTTAAATGTCCTTTTAAAAGCCATATATTTTTCGATTGTACTATTCTCTGGGATTTATGTGACATATTTGAACATACAAATAATATGCTTTTTCATTTAATGAGAGAAATACTGCAAGGATGGCAGGGTCAACTGTGTGTGCATGCTTGTGGTTAGACCAGTGCAGACATGCTTTACCCTAAAGGCAAATGTCCTCCAAGTTCAATATCCAGACATGTGTTTTACAACATACTCTTAGAAGAGGTACATATGTGTGCATAACAGCATTTCCAATCAATCAATCAATTTATTTTTATGTAGCTCATTTAAAAACAACTTTGTTGACCAAGGTTCTTCACAATCAAGAATCTAGAAACAGTTAAGAGATTAAGAATGATGTAAACATCACCACACATAACATGCATATAAACAATATAAATTCAACAGGAAAAACTATATATTAAAAAGCACAGTGTATGTGCATATATCTCCAATTTAAGATTCCCTAGATTGAAAAGCAAGAGAAAAGAGAAGTTTTCAATTGAGACTTGAAGACCTCAACAGATGGGACCAAACAAATGTGAAGGGGAAGATTATTCCATAGTTTAGTGGCAACTACCGAAAAAGCTTGATCCCGCTTAGCTTTTCCTTGGACCGAGGGGCAGCCAACAGCATTTGGTTTGAAGATCTTAGTAGCCTAGGAGATTTTGTGGTGGCTTAAGAGATCATTAATGTACTGAGACAGAGTGTGTTTAAAAATCAATTCTGTTGCACACCGGAAGCCAGTGAAGAGAGGATAGCACAGGAGCAATATGCTCCCTTTTTTGTGTGTAGAGAGAGTTACAATAGTCTAGGCTCAAGGTAATAAAAGCATGAACAACTGTCTCTAAATCTTTGAAACTGAAAAAGGGTTTTAGCCTAGAAATCATTCTGAGCAGGTAAAAGCTGTTTTTAAAAAACGAATGTATATGATTCTCAAAGCTAAGTGCCGATTCAGTATTGACACTGAGATTTCTCATCTTATCTTTCACAGTTATCGCCAAGGGAGCAAGAATACTGGCTATCCTCTCAGTATATTTAGGAGGCCCAACTATAATAATCTCTGACTTGTTTTGATTTAGCTGGAGAAAATGATTAGACAACCAGCTTTTAACCACTTCCAGACAGACCATCAGGGATTGATCATTCCCAATTTTCATAGGTAGATACATCTGTGTGTCATTGCATGAATATGATAAGAAATGGCATGTATGCAGCAGATGGATCCTAGAGGTCGTATGTATAATGAAAACCGAATTGGGCCCAATTCAATTCAATTCAATTTTATTTGTATAGCGCCTTTCACAACACACATCGTTTCAAAGCAGCTTCACAGAACATCAGCATTAACAGACGACAAAAACTGCAACGCCCATAAAGTCGATTAATCATCATTGTGTAATTTAGACAAAATTTGATTTTAATGGTTTAAAAATAATTAAATGATAATTATATTAACTCTTTCCCTTCCAAACACGGAATTTTCCGGGTTTTATGAAAAAGCTTTCCGCCAAACACGGAATTTTCCTGGTATCCGTGTTTTAGGTGGAATACGGTAAGAAAGACCACGACGCATGTTTTGAAAGAGTACGCAACTCTTTGATCAAAGAAACAGACTGCGCATCGCCTTAAACGTAAGTGGAGTTTTGAGAATGTAGCTCAAAATGTAGATAGAAATGCCGTTTTCTCAGCTTTTTGTCCGAAATGTTGTTTTTGACAAAGCTTACCTTTAATGCCTTAATGGCATTAAAAATAACAAATGAAGATAAAATAAAATCGTTTTTTATTTGCCTAAAAGCAGAGGCTCAGATCTTTATTTTGATATATAGCATCTTCATATATTCATGGAATTAAATATTCTATGGGCCATTAAAGTTTTGCTAAAATCGCCAAAAACCCTGGCGTGTGGCTGGCAACTTTTTTTTTTTTAAACGCTGGCGGGAAAGAGTTAATAACCCCAGTGAGCAAGCCGTAGGCGTACTGTGGCAAGGAACACAAAACTCCATAAGATGTAGATTAATGGAGAAAAATAACCTTGGGAGAAACCAGACTCACTGTGGGGGCCAGTTCCCTCTGGCTAACATTATGAATGTAATGTAAATATTAATTATGTATAGGTAAAATCATGTTTTAAAATCATTAAACTAAGTGTTAAGGTGTCAGTGAGTAAAAATCGATTGTGTTTGAACTGTAAGATTAATGACCAAAGTCTTTGAAGTCCATCTAGATTAATTGTAGAGGTTCACATAGATGCAAGTGTCCCTGTCAATTGGCCGACGTAAGGCTTTTGTGGGCAATAGTTAGTCTATGCATTCCATTTCACGATCAGTAGTCCATCAATCGACCGCGATTTAGTCATCATCATTCAGCTGACATGTAGCAGTGGAGTCCAACATGAAGCAGGAATGGTGCTGGATCCAGCCGGTTCTGGTGACCTCAGGATAGGAGTCCCGAGGTTGAGACAGGGAAACAAATAAAAAGATGTAAGCTGTAGATGCCATTCAATTTATTGCAGAGTTTGAGATCATGCTCAATGTTTCTAGTTCCGCAGACTCAACTAAAGCAGCCTAAGTGTGGGATAAATTAGGTGTATGCCTGGCTAAATAGATGAGTCTTTAGTCTAGACTTAAACTGAGAGAGTGTGTCTGCATCTCTAACAGTGTTTGGGAGATTATTCCATAGTTTAGGAGCCAAATATGAAAAGGATCTTCCTCCTTTGTGGATTTTGATATTCTAGGAACTATTAATAGGCCAGAATTTTGCGATCTTAATGAACGTGTTGGAATATAGCGTGTTAGAAGATCACTTAAGTACAGTGGAGCTAGACCATTCAAAGCTTTGTAACGTAGATAACAGAATTTTAAAATCAATACGTAAATTTAACAGGTAGCCAATGTAGCGATGATAAAATGGGGCTAATATGATCATATTTCTTGGTTCTCGCCAGCACTCTGGCTGCTGCATTTTGAACCAATTGAAGTTTATTTATTGATCTTGCTGGACATCCTCCCAGTAATGCATTACAATAATCTAGTCTTGAGGTCATGAACGCATGAATTAGTTTTTCGGCATCAGCAACCGAGAGCATGTGCCTTAATTTAGCAATATTTCTTAGGTGGAAGAATGCTGTTCTACAAACATTTGTAATTTGATTTTCAAAGGACAGATTTGTATCAAATATAACACCTAAGTTCTTTGTTGTTGAAGATGATGTAACGGTACATCCATCTAGAGTCAAATTATATTTTAGTGGCTTATTTTTAGAGCTTTTTGGTCCAATAATTAGAACCTCTGTTTTGTCAGAATTGAGTAGAAGGAAATTTCTGGCCATCCAATCTTTTATTTCATTGATACACTCTGTTAATTTTGATAATTGTGAAATCTCATCAGGTTTTGAAGAAATATAAAGTTGTGTATCAGTCAGCATAGCAGTGGAAACTTATTCCACGATTCCTGATAATATCTCCCAGGGGAAGCATATACATGGAGAAAAGCAGAGGCCCTAAAACTGATCCCTGTGGCACTCCATATTTTACTTTTGTTTGGTTTGACAATTCCTCATTTACATAGACAAAGTGGTAACGGTCTGCTAAATATGACCTAAACCATGCTAATGCCACTCCACAAATTCCAACATAATTCTCCAGCCTATTCAAGAGAATGTCGTGATCTATCGTGTCGAATGCAGCACTAAGATCTAAAAGCACTAGAAGAGAAATGCTGCCGCGATCAGATGATAAGAGCAAGTCATTTGTAACTCTGATAAGTGCAGTCTCTGTACTGTGATGAGGCCTAAATCCAGATTGAAATTCTTCATATACAGTGAGGAAAATAAGTATTTGAACACCCTGCTATTTTGCAAGTTCTCCCACTTGGAAATCATGGAGGGGTCTGAAATTGTCATCATAGGTGCATGTCCATTGTGAGAGACATAATCTAAAAAAAAAAATCCAGAAATCACAATATATGATTTTTTAACTATTTTTTTGTATGATACAGCTGCAAATAAGTATTTGAACACCTGTCTATCAGCTAGAATTCTGACCCTCAAAGACCTGTTAGTCTGCCTTTAAAATGTCCACCTCCACTCCATTTATTATCCTAAATTAGATGCACCTATTTGAGGTCATTAGGTGCATAAAGACACCTGTCCACCCCATACAATCAGTAAGAATCCAACTACTAACATGACCAAGACCAAAGAGCTGTCCAAAGACACTAGAGACAAAATTGTACACCTCCACAAGGCTGGAAAGGGCTACGGGAAATTGCCAAGCAGCTTGGTGAAAAAAGGTCCACTGTTGGAGCAATCATTAGAAAATGGAAGAAGCTAAACATGACTGTCAATCTCCCTCGGACTGGGGCTCCATGCAAGATCTCACCTCGTGGGGTCTCAATGATCCTAAGAAAGGTGAGAAATCAGCCCAGAACTACACGGGAGGAGCTGGTCAATGACCTGAAAAGAGCTGGGACCACCGTTTCCAAGGTTACTGTTGGTAATACACTAAGACGTCATGCTTTGAAATCATGCATGGCACGGAAGGTTCCCCTGCTTAAACCAGCACATGTCAAGGCCCGACTTAAGTTTGCCAATGACCATTTGGATGATCCAGAGGAGTCATGAGAGAAAGTCATGTGGTCAGATGAGACCAAAATAGAACTTTTTGGTCATAATTCCACTAACCGTGTTTGGAGGAAGAAGAATGATGAGTACCATCCCAAGAACACCATCCCTACTGTGAAGCATGGGGGTGGTAGCATCATGCTTTGGGGGTGTTTTTCTGCACATGGGACAGGGCTGACTGCACTGTATTAAGGAGAGGATGACCGGGGCCATGTATTGCGAGATTTTGGGGAACAACCTCCTTACCTCAGTTAGAGCATTGAAGATGGGTTGAGGCTGGGTCTTCCAACATGACAATGACCCGAAGCACACAGCCAGGATAACCAAGGAGTGGCTCTGTAAGAAGCATATCAAGGTTCTGGCGTGGCCTAGCCAGTCTCCAGACCTAAACCCAATAGAGAATCTTTGGAGGGAGCTCAAACTCCGTGTTTCTCAGCGACAGCCCAGAAACCTGACTGATCTAGAGAAGATCTGTGTGGAGGAGTGGGCCAAAATCCCTCCTGCAGTGTGTGCAAACCTGGTGAAAAACTACAGGAAACGTTTGACCTCTGTAATTGCAAACAAAGGCTACTGTACCAAATATTAACATTGATTTTCTCAGGTGTTCAAATACTTATTTGCAGCTGTATCATACAAATAAATAGTTAAAAAATCATACATTGTGATTTCTGGATTTTTTTTTTTAGATTATGTCTCTCACAGTGGACATGCACCTATGATGACAATTTCAGACCCCTCCATGATGTCTAAGTGGGAGAACTTGCAAAATAGCAGGGTGTTCAAATACTTATTTTCCTCACTGTATACTATTTTTCTGTAGAAATGAACATATTTGGGAGGATACTACCCTTTCTAGTATTTTTGACATAAACGGGAGATTTGAAATCGGTCTATAATTAGCAAGTTCTCCAGAATCAAGTTGTGGCTTCTTAATTAGCGGTTTGATAATTGCCATTTTAAAGTTTCTTGGGACATGTCCTAAGCATAGCGAGGAGTTAATGATATTAAGAAGAGGTTCTGATATTACAGGAGATACCTCTTTTAAGAGCTTAGTTGGTATTGGATCTAACAAACAAGTTGTGGCTTTTGATGTTTCGATAAGTTTTGTTAGCTCTTCATGACCTATGATAGCGAAGGATTGAAGATGCACATGAGGGAAATTAGTCGACTCTGATTTCTGAGGTGCTATGACAGATGATTGCATAATTCCAATTTTATTTCTGATTATTTCAATTTTATCTGTAAAGAAATTCATGAAGTCATTACTCTTGAGGTGTGGCGTAATATCTGGTTCGGTTGAGGCTTTATTCCTAACCAATTTAGCCACAGTACTGAATAAACATCTAGGATTGTTGTGGTTATTTTCTATGAGTTTACTAAAATATGCTGACCTGGCAGCTTTTAGTGCGTGTTTGTAGCTACAGACACTATCCTTCCATGCACCCTGAAATACTTCTAATTTTGTATTTTTCCACATACGCTCCATTTTCCGAGCTGCTCTCTTGAGAGCATGAGTGTGATCATTGTACCATGGTGCAGGGCTTATTTTTTTATTTTTTTTAATCGAAGTGGGGCGACAACATCAAGGGTGCTAGAAGACTGCATTTAAATTTTTTGTTATTTCATCAAGTTCTTCTGGGCTTTGCGGTTTATTGAGTATATGAGATAGATCTGGAAGAGTATTAGTGAAGCTATCTTTAGTGGTCGAAAGAATAGTTCTACCTAAGCGATAAGCGTGGTGTAGATTGAGTAACAGTAGCTGATCGCAGCATACAAGAGACGAGGCAATGATCCGAGATGTCATCGCTCTGCTGCAGAATTTCTATATTATCAACATCAACTCCATATGAAAGAATTAAATCTAGCGTATGATTATGGCGATGAGTTGGTCCTGTTACATTTTGTCTGACTCGAGAGAGTTGAGAATATCGATAAATGCTAATCCCAATGTATCATTTTCATTATCTATGTGAATGTTGAAGTCACCAACAATTAAGGCTCTATCTACAGTAACTACAAGATCTGATAGAAAATTTGAAAATTCACTAAGGAAATCTGAATAAGGCCGGGTGATCTATACACTGTAGCAAGGGTAAAGGACGACAGAGATTTTTTATTTATATTTGTATTTGACGGTGTCACATTAAGCATTATTAGTTCAAAAGACTTACATTTATATCCTGTCCTCTGAGTAACACCAAAAACTTCACTGTAAATTGTAGCAACACCTCCTCCTCGGCCCTTCAGGCGAGGCTCATGTTTATAACAATAACCTGGGGAGTAGATTCATTTAAACTAATATATTCATCCAGTTTAAGCCAGGTTTCAGTCAAACAGAGCGCATCCAATCTATGATCTGTAATCATTTCATTGACAATTAGTGCTTTGGTAGCAAGAGATCTAATGTTTAGTAGCCCTATTTTTATATGATGTTTATTTTTAATTTGTTTGTTTTGTTCAAGTTTGACCTTAATCAAATTTTTTCTAAATGATTTAGTGAGGGTATTGTGTTTGGTAGTTCGGGGAACAGACACAGTCTCTATGAGATATCTAGGTGATACTGTCTCTATGTGTTGTAGTTTATGTGACCTGTGTCACATAAACTACAAGATGGAGCCAAGATGGAGCCTTGAGGGAGGCCATATTTCAGTGTAACAGAGGAGCATGAATAGTTTCCAATGTTCACAGAAAATTACCTATCATGGAGATATGAATCAAACCACTTCAGTGCAGTCCCTCGGATGCCAATATCACACTCCATGCGGTCCAAGAGAATCGAGTCCAAGTGATCGACAGTGTTGAATGCTGCACTGTGGTCTAACATAATTAACACTACAGCCATCCCCGAGTCAACGGCTACTAGTAAATCATTTGTAACTTTTAACAGGGCAGTCTCTGTGTGGTGACCGTTCTAAATCCAGACTGGAATATGTCTAGGATGTCATTTTCTGATTAAAAAAAAAAATCTTTTCTAAAACACTTTTGATAAAAAGTGTTATTTTGAGATTGTACGAAAGTGTTCCAGCACTGTGGGGTTGAAACCTGTTTTATTTTATTAAAGGATGAGCCACTGCTTGTTTAAAACAGGGCGGGACAATACCACTAATCAAAGAGCTGTTTACAAAGGACTGAACACTAAGTAGTTTTTTAAGTAGTCTGGTTCAGTGTCTAGCTTTAGTTACTACTAATCATCTCAAGGAAACTATGCCATGATTTATTGAGCACTTTGAACAATTCAGAATTTGCTCTGGGTTGTTTCCAGTGCATTGCTAAGATGTTCTAAGTGGAATTTACTATAAATCTCCACTTTCACATTCACATTCTTATTTTGTTTTTGGCGATTCACATTCGTTGTGTATATTAGCACCTACTGGTCAGAGAGGAGATTTTATAGTAAAAAAGGACTGAAATATTGAATGTTTTCTCGCCCACACCTATCATATCACTTCTGAAATCACAAATGTAACCATTTTGAGTTGAGTATTACTTTAATGCTGCCTTTATATGCTTTTTGGACCTTCAAAGTTCTGACCACCATTTTCATTTGCTTTGTATGAAACTACAGAGCTGAGATATTTTTCTAAAAATCTTTGATTTTGTTCAGCTGAAGAAAGAAAGTCGTACACATCTGGGATGGCATGAGAGTGAGTAAATAATGAGAATTTTCATTGTTGGGTGAACTATATCTTTAACATACACTTTTGACAATAAAAGTAAGGCCTGCAATTAATGTCCTAATCCTGTTTCTATAAAATTTGAAAAGATTACAAATCATTTGATTTATTCAGGATGCATGTCAGCTAAACATAAATGGATCCAGAAGCCCTTGAATGAACGGCACAGAACACAAAAATGACATTGATTTCTGAAATCATTTCAAATGAGTTTATTGTTTTGATTTAGAGGATCTATGAAAGAGTTAATAAGATTTGGTCAGCAAAATGGCTCATTCAGTAAGCATGATTATGAAAGTGTTCTGTTTCAAATCCTCTTGTTAAAACAAGGATCAGGGTTTGTGTTTCTACAAAAGCAACTCAACATCTGTAGTTACTAAAGTGAAACACTTCAAAATGCAGTAACTTGATGAAGGATGGCGCCAACAGATGCTACAGATTAAACTGAACTGGAGCGATGATGTCATTATGTTACAATGTCATTGTGTTACAAATTTGCTCTGTGTGGTAGAATGGGGAGTCTGTATGTTTCCGGAATCGACTCGGCAGAGGGGCCATGTCCTATTTCCACTCTTGAGACCCCTTAAAGAACATAATATAACCAGACACATGGGGAAAGTGCTCGCTTCTCTCATATGAGAGCGTAAACTGATAATATTACAATCCAGCTGTGAAGGGAAAGAAATTTAAGAACAAAAGCTTTATACAAAGTCTATGAATATTGAACAAAACCTATAAACATGAATTGTTTCTGGAGCCCTGACAACAGATAATTAGACAGAACACAATAAACAAAGAAATGCTTTTATTAAAGCTGAAAAAATGTATAATACAATTCTTTTTACAAAGTATTTACACAGTAAATGGATCATTAAAAACAATAACAAAAGAAAGAATTGATTACATGACATACAGAGCATTATAATAACAGGATGAAAGGTGTACAATGTCCTTTGCTCAAAGCAATCACGTCCAGTGCTTTGTAAAGACTATGAGAATTTCATAGCTCCACTATGCAGAAAGTTTTTTGTAATTATTTAACACTTGATCTGAAAAGAGACTGAAACAACAGCATCAGTGGCCTGCACTGGAACATACTACACATTATCACCATTTAAGAACAGGTTTAAGTCATCTTCCAGACTTAAAGGTCACATACTGGTAGCGTAAGAGTAATCCATATGACTCCAGTGGTTAAATCGATATCTTCAGGAGAAACATGATAGGTGTGGATGAGAAACAGATAAATATTTAACTCCTTTTTTTCTATAAATTCCCCTCCCTGCCCAGTAGATGGTGATATGCACAAAGAATGTGAATTGGGAAAAAAAGAAAGTGAAAGTGGAGATTTATTGTTAAAAAAGGACTTAAATATGTATCTGTTTCTCACGCACACCTATCATATTGCTTGTGAATATAAAGATTTAACCACTGGAGTCATGTGGATTACTTTTACACTACCTTTATATGCTTTTTGGATCCTCAAAGTTCTGGCCACTATTCACTTGAATAATATGGACCTACAGAGCTGAAATATTCTTCTTAAAATCATCATCCGGGATGCCATGAGCACAAGTATATGATAAGAGAATTTTCATTTATGGTGAACTATCCCATTAAGGCAGGCCTAAAGGGGCATTCACACTGAGAGCATATTGTGGTAGGTCCAAAGTCGCTGTACTTGCCAAGTATTGTAGGTCAAAAATACCTTGAGAGTGTTAACCATTCGTTTTATGGACTTACAGATATGTTTACTTTGGACTGAGAACTAATGACATGTTAGCACATATACATATGACATAAAAATATCCACTACTGTGTGGGGGCAAACACTACTGGAAAACAGGCCAGAATGGAAAGCCAAGCGACCAATTTGAGTCATTAGACTCAAATTATGAAATATTTGGCAGCGAAACTGTATTGTTCGAGGTTATTTATCTTCTATAAATGTTGTGGCACCTATATTTGTACCAAAAGTGCCTCCATATTAAAATGCTGGTGCAAGTATGTTCTTATGTAAGAAATGTTGACTGAAATTTAAAATATGGGCATTGATTTAAAACTACTATAATTTATATGATGGCACAATTTACAGTATTACTGAAGAAGAATGGCAGTTATATTTTCCTAAATTCTATCAACACTGGCAACAAAGTACACACATAATAAATAATCAAGTACACAATAAGTAAGAAAAGCATTTTAAGGCCAAAGTTTCCTGCTTTTCCTGAGAGGAGAGTTGTTGTGATTTCATTATGTTGCATTTGAGAATATTTAGCAACAATTTCAGGTTTCGTTCAAAAAGAAGTGGCACAGTAAACATGCTATAGCACCTTGAGTTATAGATGGAGCAGTTACACAGTACCTGCTCGAAATGACAGAAAACGGCTTTGTCTAGTGGTCAAACATGAAAATACTGCAATATCTGACACTCTACCTAAAAAATCCTGCAGTTCAATGATTGGTATGATCTTGATCAGAGGTGTAACTGTGTGGAGGGTACTAGTTCGGAGAAGAAAAAAAAGACCCCGGTGATGAATTTGAGATGAATTATGTCTAGCTGGGCACAGAATTTATCGATACAGGGATGCAGAGCAACTGAAGAAATCCATGCCGATGTAGCGTGGATATCCCTCTAGCACACGCACGTCCACTGGGTCAAACTTCCAGTACTGATTTCCTTTCAAGAAGTGTGCAAATCCTGTTGAGATATTTAGAATAAAGAGAAAATTAACTACTTTTTTTAAATATTTGACAACTTTGCTGTGTTGATATGATGTTAAATTATATTCAAGATGCATCCTTTAAAAACAGCCTGAAGAATGTGAGAGACAAGGTGAGTTGATATAATTTTGTTTATGTTGACGTATAGCTTACTTTGCAGAGTCAGCTATAAGTAAGCCATTTTTATGTTGGTTTAACTTAGAAGTATAACAATTTATCTATTTGGGTCTATCAAAACATTCTTCTGTTGGTTTGAGTGACCCATCCAGCTCTACACAGTAACATTGACTTGACCCATGATGTGAGTTTGGGGCAGGGGTAGGCTGAAAAGTAAATATAGCAGTCATTTCTACATTTAATAAGTTAGTATACGCTTGAAATTAAGTCAATTCTTCATCTGTAGAGCACTCATCTCAAACATGTAAACAAAATAATGCTCTATATTAAATGTAAATATTCTTTATGATTGCTTATCTTTACAATGCATCATCATGTATCAATCCTAAAATTGGAAATTGTGTCATTAATTTGCTAATTTGAGTACATTTCTCAAGTAAACGAAATGTGCATTTTACTTACATTTCAAAGCTGGTTTTCCCAGCATGTACCGGGCTTGAATAATTCATGAGCTTGAATGGTTTTACTGAATGAAAGTTGATTGACAAAATGTTTTATATATATATATATATATATATATATCTTTATTTGTAAATGGAAGTATAAAGTGTCATCAATATATTATTATTTTATTAGTGGCTTAAGGAGATCCAATAGGACTGATGGAGTTTGGTGCTGCTTGTAAGGTTAATTTAAGAAATAATCATTTGAAAAAGGTTTATCAGAGAAGATGTCTTTGTCATGTATGAAGAATATTTTGTTAATGAATTCTGTATTCATTTTTAATGCATACATGCTTTGTTGTGACACATGACCAGTTGTTTCAAACTGAACTCCAACTGTGCCCCTAAATACCCCCCATAAGACTGGATTAAATTCGGTCACTGATTAGTTCGGTGTTGCTGAGAGATATCTTTATTTAGATATATTGACAGTGCTGTGAAGGTTTGTTGTTTATTGTTTGTCATTGCACTTTAAACAACTTTGGTGCTTACATGGCATTACTGTCCATCCATCCAAATTCTTGTATATTTCCCTAAATGACTTAACACATTTAGTATTACTGGTAAAAATACCATTACCCTTAACTACCCTACAAAGGCTAAGCTCAGTAACTAACACTGAAACTGAGGGGAAAAAATGGCTCAAATTTGTGGATTTTGCAGTTGCTGCATTTTCTCTCAATGGTTTCACTGAATTTCAGCATATGAGACAAACTCATCTGTCAGAGACCTGTTTCAGTCATAACTCTATAATTCAGTCATAATTGCCCTACAGATGCAAAACACAATAAAATCATATTAACCAGAAAATTCAAACAGAAAGAATCATCATCATTTAATATTAGATTATTACTTCTTTAAGCAGTTCAATATAGGTCAAATTTTAGGATCTTAAGCTAATATGTTATTAATCCCTCCAAATATTTCCTTCCACTCCATCCTTGTTTTCCTCCTCGATATTATTTCTCTCCACTCCATTCTTGCATTCGTAGGAAACTGATTTGTATTTGTAATTTGTTTTAAGACTGTTATTCTAATTACTCTGTAAGTATATGGCTTTATTTTATTTCTTGTTAATGGAGGTTGTGTACCAATAATTAGGTTGTCAGGTCCCACTTCAATCTTATGATTACATACAATGTTTATCTGTTTATTTATTTCAATATGTTTTTAATATGGGGAATGTAAACTCAGCAAAAAAAGAAATGTCCCTTTTTCAGGACACTGTATTTCAAAGATAATTTTGTAAAAATCCAAATAACTTTACAGATCTTTATTGTAAAGGGTTTAAACAGGTTTTCCATGCTTGTTCAATGAACCATAAACAATTAACAATGCACCTGTGGAACAGTCAGTAAGACACTAACAGCTTACAGATGGTAGGCAATTAAGGTCACAGTTATAAAAACTTAGGACACTAAAGAGACCCTTCTGCTGACTCTGAAAAACACCCAAAAAAAGATGTCCAGGGTCACTGCTCATCTGCGTGAATGTGCCTTAGACATGCTCCATGGAGGCATGAGGACTGCAGATGTGGCCAGGGCAATAAATTGCAATGGCTGTACTGTGAGACACCTAAGACAGTGCTACAGGGAGACAGGAAGGACAGCTGATCGTCCTCGCAGTGGCAGACCACGTGAACCGTGTTCAGGGAACATTATTCCATTTCTGTTCGTCACATGTCTATGAAACTTGATCAGTTTATGTCTTACTTGTTGAATCTTTTTATGTTCATACAAATACTTACACATGTTATGTTTGCTGAAATTAAAAGCATATTGGGCCGTATGATCTTAACAATCAGACCATGTTATGCCAATTAAAGACATTAAATTAGTACTCTCCATGACTAAATATGTTTAAAAAAAAAGCACTGACATGCTAGTACATTTTTATAAACATGAATTCAGTGTAAAATGTACAACGAGTTTGAAAAATGTACTTGAGAATATCTAATTAAAGCCACCAAGAATTGTGTTTAGCCTTTACATGAAAATGTGGTGTTAAATGTACTAGCAATTTCTGTATGGAGTAAAAGTAAACCCCACATTTTTTTTTCAGTGTATCTGTACAACCAATGAAAGACAGGAGGAATTTTCTGGAATCGGTTTAAAAACAGTGGTTCTTTTTCAGTGACAGTTTCAGCTTTTAGCTTTAAGTGACAGTCATACCGTAACGGTCCTGGAAAGCAGCGTCTATGTCATTCGGTATGCCTCTCCAGTCCCTCATGCTGCGAGCGTGTGTTGTGTCTAGGCTGTTTTCCATCAGGTTGAAACGCCAGTAGCTTCCCGACTTGAAGAAGTAGGTCTTCTGGGCTTTGTCTTCTCCCCACGTGAGGGCCGCCTGGATGTCAGTCACTGTTAGACCCAGCCGCTGTACTGAATCTGGGCCAGTGATCTGCCGCTCTGCATCAAACACCCAGTAAATCTGGCCTACAGAGGGATTAGTGGGTGAGAGACACTAAGAACATGCATACAGACCAGATGCGCTTGGTTTTGAAATAGATCATAAATTGTGAAAGACATAACATTGGATTGAGCTTGTCAGTTTGGTAAACAGATACCACTCATGTGTAAAGCACAAAATTAAATGGGCCTCATTCATGAAAGATGACCAGAACAAAGAACTTCATGTATATCGATCATAAATCCACTCTTATGTAAATTGTTGAGTTGAATTGAATGCAATAATCTACATAAAAATGGTTTAATGAACGATTTACACAAATTCATTATACTCATGTTTCACAAATGAGGCCCAATGTCTGATCATCATGGGTGGAGGAATATATTCATTATAGAATATGGAACAATGTCCATTTGTAAGTGGCACAATAATTTGATCAAATACTTGGCTATTGGTTATGGGAAAGTGAAATGCTTATATATTAATATATTATACTATATACTCCACCTTGCCTGTAAACCTAACATATATCTCATGATTCGGCATCCAAACATATATATACAAATATGCCTGACTCATATTCTTCAAAGACAAAGGACAACTGGCTCTAACAAGGACAGAAAGAGATGTGGAAGGCCACATGTACAACTAATATAAGTACATCAGAGTCTCTAGTTTGAGAAATAAATGCCTCACATGTCCTCAGATGACAGCTTCATTGAATTCTACCCGCTCAAGTCTCAGGGGTGCATGCCTTAGGTGAATTTAAATTTGTCTAAAAACAAAACTAGTTTCAAGCATTTAAGCATAAGCCCTTAATCCTTTAAGCTCTGAAAGTGTTTTTACAGATTTACTGTTTCAGTGGCATACCCAAAATTAAAACAAAGAGGGTCAAGTGTTTGGTATCATTCCATTTTTTTAATAATATAGACTATGATCAATTCTGAAACTCTGAAGATACTGCTAGGGGGAAAATTAATTTTTTCTTATTTTTCTGATTTAACATTTATATATATATATATATATATATATATATATATATATATATATATATATATATATATATATATATATATATATATATTATATAACATAGCTTTCGAAAAACTGCTTTTGTTTTGTTCTCAGCTTTTGTTTTGTTCTAAGTAATCCCAGTTCCCTGTATGTGAATATCAATGTTGTGTCGATAAAACAAAACAATCAAAAGTTATATTAGCATTACAAAAATGTCTTCAAACAAATAAAACATAATATTTGTGTACTAATAGAACTAAAAAAAAAAAAGAACTAATGATGCATGCAAATATAACAATGACTAAAGGTATGCTCTCTCTCTCTCTCCAAAGCATGCAGGGTTGAGGAAGGAGATCTCATTCAGTTCCATTCTGTGTCATTTGAGCCATCATCTAGTCTGCGTTATGTATTTGGCACCATCTAGTGGTGGAAATATGTAATTACAGTGAACTGTCCTCTCTGCCCATATTTGGATGACTTCCACCTCTGGATGCAGTTTTCAAAGTTACACTGTGTGTGGACTTTGAAAGATAATAAATTGGTATGTGATATTTTATGTTCTGTTGAATTTTAGTGAAGTTATAAGCTAAAACGGGGCAAATAAGCAACTCCTGTTTACATGTAACATGTATGTAAAAGACATAATTTTACTCGCTATTACTTGCTATATTTTTGCCTGTGGGTAAACAAAATAGGCTGGTTGTATTATACTCTTTAAGAGCTTGCCAAAAACATATGCCACATGGCTATTTGATGTTTTTACCGATTACAATAAAATGTGCAGTGCAGTTTTTTTTAATATAATTTAGAGAAATGGAAAACTTCTGAGTTGTCTGCAAATTTCAAAGCACTTTTTCAATGTTGGTCATAATGCCTCCATGTATTGTAAAGTTGAGCTTCTAAGCTTTCAAACGATACCTATTTTGTGTTGGTCAAGATTATAGTTAGTAATATTTTTATCATTCTTTTTTTCTTGAGGGCCGGGGCCCATCCGAACTTAAAGGTTTTTAAGATAATAAGAAACAAATAAGCTGGTAACACTTTACAATAAGGTTCTATTAGTGAACATGAGTAAATGCGTAACTAACTAATGTTAATTTATAAAGATACTAGATAAAAGATACAATTGTTCATTGTAGTTCATGTTAGTTCATAATGCATTAACTAATGTTAACATCAACAAGAAAGTGTTTAAATTAACATTAACCAAGATGCTGAAAACGTATTGTTAGCTTCTGTTAACTAATGTAGTTACTTAATGTTAACAAACACAAACAAACAAAATACAAGTGTTACCAATTAACCTTTGACTAGCGGTGTATTTTGAGATAAGTTACCTTGAAAGAACCAGATATTTCCAGACTTGTCCTCAAAAGCAGCATCAATGTTGTCTGGTATTCCTTTCCAGTGCCTGGATGCCAGAGCAGGATATCCAGCCTGGAGTTTACCATTACGGATCCGCCATACGTAACCTGACTTGAAGAAAAACAGCTCTCCTCGGATCATAGATACAGCATCGAAGTCTGTTTGGCAAGCATCAGGCTAGGAACATGAAAATGAGAGAGAGGAACAAAATCAATTCCCAAGATTTTTTTTTTTTTTTTTTACATTGATTATTTTTGTTGTTGTTGTACTGTACAGAAATAATTTTTACAGTACTTTTTATGAGTACTAATCGGAAAGCTTCAGTAATATCACACACACACCACTATGCTTTCAATCTCATTGGTTTCTGTGACTTTAGGTGGCCTCTCCTTCTTCTCTGTTTTCTCATCTGAGTGTTTTGACCCATATAGAGACTGTATGCCCCGCTTGTCATCCTCACTCAGTTGGAGTGGGTAAGAAAATGAGTAAAAAGGAGACATCACTGCGCCTGATTCCATGGAGTGTTGCAATCCTAAAACATGACCAAACTCATGAGCAGCCACCTGGAGGAGGTCCGTACCTAGAGGAAATGTAAAAATATATTTTATTATAATTATTATTATTATTATTAAATATATTATTCTGAGTTACATACACTGTAACATTTATCAGTAATGTCCAGAATATGTAAAGGCATAGCTCATCCAAAAATGAATATTCTTTCATCATTTGCTCATCCTAATTGGTGTTGCAAACCCCTATGACTTACTTTCTTCTGTGGTAAACAAAAGAATATGTTAGGCAGAATGTTCTGTCTTTCCATACAATAAAAGTGAATGGCGACTGAGGCTGTTGTTCTGCCTAAAATATTCCCAGTGTTCCATAGAGGAAAGAAATTCATATGTGTTTAGAACATCACAAGGGTGAGTAAATGATGACGTTTGGGTGAACTATCCCTTTAAATAAAAGATGGTTCCCAGCTATTGCAGTTCCCTTGAACTCCTTCACTCACCCATACTGTTGCCCACTGTCCAAGACTCATCATAGTCAAAGTGAATATCTCCCTCCCTATATGTTCGAGGAAAGAAGGCATGGGCAAGAATTCCTCCTGGACCATCAAAAGGAAGATTGTCTCCATGCCAGTACCTGAATAGTCAAACTCAGTATTTTAGGCAAAGGACATTCTGTTTCCCTTATTCTAATTTCAATAAAGCGCACACTTCATTACATGACATGATTACTATAAATGAGGATGAGAATATGACCTGGCCAGTGCCATGACTAATATGCAGATATGTCATTCTTTAGTATATAGTGTAACAGTCACATCTCAGCATTTTTCTTGACTCCAGGAATCCAATTTAAGACTTGTTGCTTTTGGAAGGTAATGTATATTCCACTCTGGCTAAATGGAATTGAATAAACCAAAAAACATATTTTCCATTGTAAAAAAAGACAGAAAGGGAAAATTGCCCACAGAGCCTTGCTGGGTGAATAGATCTGTAAGTAAGAAAAGTCACTATTCTGAGAAAAACTGACCTACAAACAGATGGATGCTTGGTCCACTGCTATCCCACTGATTCAATCTGAGATTTACAGAACAGGCAGGCTTCATTGCATGGTCTGACCTCCATATTTCACTTTATGCATGATGGACATAGATATTTTCTTCTGCTTTGGAGAATATCGCTAACCCTTATTGGAGCTTCAAGCGTGTGTATATGAGAAACACAATAACTTTGTACAAATACATTAGTGTTTAGTAAGTGGCCGATTTCTATATAAGGAATCTAGGCACTCATTTTCCAAAAAAATGTAAATGCTACAACTCTGTAGGGAAAGTGCCACTGGCTTTAGCAAGGTCTCTACAGAAGGAAACAGAATATCCTCTCAAAAGAGATGTAGCATTTATATAGGTTTTGTGTGTATGTGCTGCATACTGTTTAACAAACACTTTTATCACAAAGGCTTTTAAGATTCTTGTCTGCATGCCAAATGGGTGCATATGTTCTACAGAGGAAATAAAAACATACCTCTAAGGCACTTTGTGGTAATAATCTGCTATAACAAAAGTCATGCTTTTAGGGTTTTCCAAAATTAACCCTCGGCAAGCGCCAAATGCAAGCAGAAGTTGGCTTTGAAGAGTAAATTAAAGAGTAAGTTACTCACCAGTTGTCTGCTAACTTAATTAAGATCTGCAACATTACGAGGTTTATATCTAATTTAAAGAACGAAAGTCTGACCCTGAGCGAATCAAAGGCTTAAAAACCATCTACTTAAAGGAGTAGTTGACACAAAAATGAAAATTATTTCATCATTTACTCCTTTTACTGTTCCAAACCCTTATAACTTTCTCTCTTTAATGGAACACAAAAAAAGATATTAGGCAGGATGACAGCCTCAGTCACCATTTAGACAATATGGACAAAAGATGCAATGGAAGTGAATGGTGAATCTCGTTTTGTGTTCAGTAGAAAAAAAGAAAGTTGTATGGGTTTACATGATGGTGAGTAAATGATTCATTTTTTGGGTGAACTATCTCTTTAAGTAGATGGTTGTTAATATATTGAATATAATATATATTTTAATAAAATAATGCAAAGTACAGTTTAATGGCCAGTAGGAAATATTTATGGCTGGCAAATTCAATTCAATTCCCAGGAGTTGCAAAAAGTTCATTTTGGAACACAAATCCTTTGCTACAATCAGGTTATTTTGTATTTATTTTTTTAAGAAAAAAACATTAAAACTGCAGAATTTAGAGCAACAGTTTTGCATGGCCACATGCTAAACATAACAGAAACCTGTGAACTAAACCCCACAGGTGTGCTGAGTAATGGCACTTCTTTCTCTCATTCTCTCTATCCTCTTACCATGGCAATGTATAAAGCAACATGCATGTATATATGGATGTGTACAGTGTCTATAATCCTAAACCAACACCCACTCTAATATCCGGCTTGTAGAAGAGATGAAAGCATCTGTGTTTGTCTAGTGAAGTGGAAACTTTTCCTCTTTGTTTCAATGAACATGTCCATCAAAATGTTTCACATTTTTAATGCACATTTCTGAAAATTTGACTAAAGAAAATTCGAAACATTGGATGTTTCCATGAATTGTAAATGCCCATTATCATGAGGGAACCCACCTTTTTTGTCACCTTTGCTTTGGGGAGACTTGTATTATTTGTTATAAAGCAATTGTACATTTTGATATTAAATGGTGCCAGGAGACACTGCAGAATTAATGCATTAGCTCAAATAATGAGGGCTCAAATGGCTATTCCCATTCGCCGACAGCCTCCATAACTGGGAGCACCCATGCTAAAAAAAGGTTCTGGTGGATTGTGAGGATCCACTTTAACTATGATCCATGAATGAAACTACAGAGTGCTTGGAGAAGCACTTTGAAATAGAAGACATTTATGTACTATGAAAATATTTTTTAACTTTCAGCACAAAAATCCCACCCCAGTCCAAAACGACAATTTATTGAAAGTAAGCTGCAAAAAGAGGCTGAAGTTTGTTTTTAATAAAGTCCCTGATCATTCAGGTTCTACATTTGTATAATTGAAATGATTGCTTTCAGGCCGGACCAAACATGCAAAGAGGTTAGCCAATTAAAACAAAGTGGCTTGTTAATTTCAGAAAGTCAGAAAGATGGAGGAAAATGGTCATGTAAAACTAAAGAGGACCTCAGATTTAATTTCCATCTATAAAATGTTTCAAATATTTTATTTGTAACTTTCTGAATTTTTTTTTTTTTTTAACTCTACCAACAATGTTTGTCCAATTTGTACAAAATTGGATAAAATTATTTTGATTTGTCAAATAACTTTCATTAGTTATACACCAATAAAAAGATTTGGGCATGGCCCAGATTAATTTATCAATCTACTGTATATCTTCTAAACACAAATTCAAAACTTAACGAAATTTGGTGAACGTGAAGACAAATTGAGGATGCACAACTAAAACACCATTTTAATTCTGCAACTGTTTTATCAAGGAAATTGGAACTTGGCGTGCATCTTCTTTGGTTCAAGTCCTAACATATCCTAAAAATATTGACAAATCAACAGCAGTCAATCAAAAGTCAGCATCTAATAACTTAAATTGCAAATGGCCAATGGTCATGAAACTTTTTTTATAAAATCATAAAAAACTATTACAAGGCGCCTTTAAAAACATGAGCAGACAAAGAGAGTGTCTTTTTACCTGTTGAAATCGATTATGATATCCGCCCGCCCACTGGTGATCTCTGTAAAGGTGAGAGAGGTGACGTCACTCCAGACCCGCAGCGCCTCTTGCAGCACATGTCTGACTTTCTCTAAACTCATCTGCCAAGGGGTGCGCATGATCCTGTAACACAAGCACAAGCACTCATAAACGGTCATTAAGGACCACCCTTGCGACTTTCATTTGCTCTCTGGTGCAATACCCTAATAATCCCCTTTATTTGAAAGTGTTTACTACGCTCCACGGTGGTTCCCTTATGAACTGAGGAACTTGTGTCTTTGGGACTGGATCTGGAACTGAATCTGGCTGTTTTGAAAAAACAAACAGAGTCTGAATGTTTGCCCAGTTGAGGATTAGACACAGTGCTCATTACTATTACACTCTCTGACCACAATTATAAAATAAATCTGATACATGATATTGTGACGGTGATGGCACCCCTATGTGGGTTCATTTAAGTACATAAGCTTTACAGAACTAGTATAAAATTCCAAGACTCTTTGTTACTTTGTCAACAGGCACTTTTGATCCAGAAGAATTTACAATACACAATAAAGTACATTTTTTAGAGACATCAACAACTCTCCACTTCTTAGGTTGCCTTAATCTTGAATCAGATCGTTGTAGTTTATGTTACCAGTCTACCACATGTCTACTGTACCATCACTCCACCTATGTTTCCTCCTTGAAAGCAAAAAAACAGACCCAGAGGAGTATTTTATTGCTCAGATTTGCTCTTAAAGCTCAGGAGACTTAATCATATTTGTATAAGATGTTGCTTCTAAAACACTAGGAGGTATACAAATAGAAACATGCCATATAGTAAGAGTATAAGAGCTGTAAAATGTATGTTAATTACATAGCCCAGAAAATGGGATCTTGGAAGAATTTGATGGGAAATGTGTGAGTTCATATTGAACTCTCTGACTTATTATAGCAGACTTTGGTATTTTGGTAAATTTGATCATAGTTTGTGGCACTGTTGAGAGCTAATTCTGTTTATGTTGTAAGTATTGTTAGCTGATCTAGTGTTAAGTGATCTAGTGGGGCGATTTCTCTTACCGGTCCAGCCCTGCCATGAACGAAGAATGTAGATGAACTTTTCCGGAAGTATATAGGGCCTTAATATCATAAGAGAGACAATGGCTATATTAAAGACATCTCATTTTAGATTTGTCTATCCTACGAGGACATAGATAAAAAAAAAAATTTTTATAGAACTGTGCCCTTAAATTGTGATCTGGTGCTCATACTCAAGCTCAAGCTACTGATTATTTATTTATATAATGCCAGGTTTTAGCAATGTTGTTTATTCGAATATTACAGTTTGTAGGGTTTACTACTCAAAGAGATGCATTATAAAACTTGCTGAGTGATGAAGGCATGTATGCTTATTTTCACAAGTGGAATCCCCACTGAGCACATTTAAATTAGTGGACCGCAAGTCTGTATCATGTTCCACAAAGCTTCCCTCTGGTACATTTCTTTAAATAATTAAATATCTTAAACCACCACATCTGAAGTATTGTGGAGATCCCATCCTGCAGCTATAATGACTGGTATCTCTGTGCTGTTTCATGCTTGGACACCTCCATAGTCATTATTAGCTCTGTGGGATAGGGATCACTCTAGGGCTACAGGTTGGAGCCACAAACTGTTTCAGATCGGGGGCCCTCTGCAGTCTGCAAGCCCAGACAGGAGCTGTGACAGCGGGATAGAGCCCAGTGTGGTAGTCTGTGGCTTTAAACATTTTTTCTGCTATTTTGTGGATCCAATTAGAGAATTCCTCCCTATCTGCTCATCTTTAACCAAGGTTAAGTTCGTAAATCCTGACTCCAACTGTCTACTGCCATCAAAGAAAACATTTGAACTTAGAACAGGTTTAAAAAAAATTCTGACCCTGTAAAACAGTGGTTCTACACTGGTGGGTTTGTTCTGATAGGGTTGCAGACTGAAGGGGAAATGCAAATAAAATGCAACTATATACTCCTACATAGTTAGCATGGTAAAATACTGTACAGTAATTAGGCTGATCAAACTTTAAAAGGGATGAGAAAATATCAGACATTAAAGGTCGTCCAATCAAACTCTAAAAATTTTTTTGCTGCTATTTTTTTATGTTATCTTGAAGATTGAGTCCCCTCTGGACCCTGAGTCGATTTAATTGGCTGCATTAAGTAGTTTTGGGCATTCTATTTGTAACCTTATAATAAAACCTACAATATCGCTTGAAGATTTATGTTGCCTCAATCATGAAAATACATAAGCTACAGTATATCTGACATATCACATAATATGGTTAAATTAAACATTTCTGTTTGTGTTGCCACTACGCATGCTAACTGATTAGCCTGCAATGCTAACATTCCATCATGCATTCCCTTTGGTTCAATCATGCATTTACTGGTAAGCTAAAATATTCAGCGCAATTAAGTTTTTCACACAATTATCAAGACGTTGAATTTAGTACTATGTGTTAAATGGATATGGTAATACTGCATTTACTTGATCAGCTACAACAGCAATTAGCAGCAGATACTAGTCATAACAAACTGCTACACAAGAAGGGCATGAAATCATCTTCAAAAACCATGGACTGCAAGACAATACTAGGAATATTCACAACACAATTTAAGCTCAATCGACAGCATTTCACAACTCATCCCACCTTTTCTTTTAAAGGTCAATATGTCAAATTGTTCATGTAATATTTGCCTTTTTTGCCAACTTCCTAGTTTGCCTATTAAAGTCTATATTCAAAAACTATATTGAACATCGTAGGGCATTTGATTCCTGGAGAGAACTTCGTTCGGTTTTGGGGATCAAAACCGACCCTGAATTGGCATTCTTCTTATTGGACAAGTAAGCTTACATAACTGCAAAGCATGTGAAATATAGTGCCATTGATTGATTGATCTGTGTAATTTTTAGCTAACTTGATCTTGCTTGCTAACGCTGACGAATTGCAAGCTACCTTGCATCGTAACTTTCAACTAATTTAAACAATTTACTCTTTATAATAAATGTCAGGTTAATGTCAATGTTAATCAATGTTAATTCAGCAAGGTAAACTACAATAATAGATGAAATGAATGCTAGACAATGTTCAAGATAATGCAAAAGCTCCATTCATTAGTGTAACATAACTTTGTTATACAGAAAATATATACATTCTATTATTATAAAACAATAGAGCATCGATATATCAAAATTACATATCACATCAATACTGAATTGTTAACATATTTATAATGTTCTATTTTATAAACAGCTACTGCCATCATCCACCAAATTTAGCTAACAGCTATTGATAAAGCTGGCTAGCTATCTAAAGCCGACATACTCTATTGTATAAATGCAGTCAATGCATCATGCAAAGAAAAGTGATTTCTTCAAACTACAGTCTCGCGTAGTCAGACAGATATCCACACTTTGTTTTAGCCCTGTTCCAGCACTGGAGAGTCAAATATAATATACAGTTTCAAAGATTGTACTAAAACAATCATAACTGTATAAGTTTAATTATGCTACCTCATCTGTCAGCATGATGCCGGTGAATCACGTTCAGTCTCTTTGTACGTTACGTTATTGTTTTGGTCGATGCTCGCTCACATCCCTATGGAGTGTGTACGTGATCACGAGCAACAGGAAGCTGGCTGCAGTTCACTTAATGGCCACAGGTGTCATTAATAACAAGGGTTTCTGAATCTTACATACTGTACCTTTAAAATTAAGCTACAGTGGGGCACTTACAATGGAAGTGCAAACGGACATTTTTTTGAGGGTTTCAATGTAAAGCTTGTAACTTCATAAAAGCACTTATATTAATTCCTCTGTTAAAAATCATGTATTATTTGAGCTGTAAAGTTGTTGAAATCTTCATTTTTACAGTCATTTTAGGGTTTTAGGATTTTGTTGACAATACATCAACATGGCAACAAAGTTAAAATAAGTGCAATTTTATCACACTAAAATCGTGTTAACATGCATATTGTTTATGTCTTGTGGCTTTACTTTTGAAATAATTAGTATTTTAACATTTACAGATTGACCCCATTCACTTCCATTGTAAGTGCCTCACTGGGACCCAGATTTTTGCTTTTTTTTTTAAGAAAAGGAGGGGCAATTGTTGTGGTAGTCCGTATTATGCCACAAATGCTGTTGATTGAGCTTAATTTGTATTGAACCTGGAATATTCCTTTAAATTCAGGTTCACTTGCAATGAGAATAAACTTGGTTTGTGCCCACCACAATGTGTTTTATGAGATGAGGTTTTGACTGCTGAGAGTATGAGAAATTGAATGTTATGTAAAATGTTCAAATTTAAAATCTGGGTTCTGAAGCAAAACCATTTGAGAACCACTTCTCGAAATTAGTCACATAAGTGACACAGACATACCCTGGGTAGACCTACTAAAGGCTTGTTAGACTCATTAAAGAAAGAGACCTGAATTGACAGCTGAAGAGTGGGAGGGTGGGTTTGGTGTCTTTGAGTTCATTATCCTCAAGTACAGTCCGTCATTGAGCCAGGGGAGAAATTTCAGGGGACAGCAAGGTGCTATAACCCATAAACAACCTTCAGAGACGTGAGTCATGACATCTTATAGAGGCAGAACATTAGAATGGCGCTGACTTGAGGATGAAATATGTGCATGCGTTGCTTTCGCAACATCAGATTCTGATGATGCAGCACCCAGTGTGCGAATTATATAATAACTGTCATGGGGATTTACTTTTTTAAATGGAATTTCTATAGGTAATTTTGCAAAACGTTAAATAATACTTTGTAAACAAAATACTTTTTTTATTTTTTATTTATATGTCAAAGTATAATAAAGTGATAAATACAAGCAGAGTGATGCAAATAGTGAAGTGTCCTACTGCTGTTACACTAAATATCAGCACACTTTTCATATTTTGTCAATGTTATGTCTGATCCTGAAATTAATGGAAGGAATTGAGCAGCCTTTAATGTTGCTATGGTTACCACATTTACCCTGCTGAACCCTGCTGAAATGTGTATTCTTATATGTAATAAAGAACATATGCTTTTAAGACCCCCCCCCTTTGTTTTAACATCATTTGGAGGGGGTTCAAGCCATAATTAGAGGGGTCAGACCCCCCCAAAATCCCCCATAATTTACAACCATGTTCTACAATTTTTATATTTCACTTCTGTCTTACAGTATGCAGACAAAAAGACAGTCTACCCTACAGCAATGTGGCTTGATGTGGATGGTGAACAATTGGAGATTTATGTCCTGTTTTATTTTATGCGAAGGGTCATAAATCGGGGGCAGTTTTAATCAGTGCATTCGTTGCACAGGGCAGGCTGCTTTTCTAAAGACTTAAATCTTTGTCTGGGCCCTCATCTCACCCCCTGTCGAGTGGTGAAGGGAAAACCATTTTGGCTCCACTGCAATAAATCACATGAGTGCTCTGAACTGTTACTTCTGCTTCCAGTCGTGTCACGACCCCACCGACTTGAGATTACAGAGTAGATTCACGCACTATGTCCGGTGGAGGCCTTCTTTGACAAAGATGTAGGAGCGAAATCCTTCAAAACATGAAGTGGTGACCAGATAACCACATCAGCGATGTCATCATATCAATCAAATTCAAGTAAACTTGAAGCGCACTGCATCATAATCAGTATTTGTGCCTTGTTTTCCAGTACCAGCTATCAAAACATCCTTAAAACAAAATACATTTAGGCTACTTCAGAAGCAAATGTGCATAAAACATTTAATTTTGTTTTCAGAGAATATATATCAAATTAAGTTTATTTTTCTTACGTTTAAAAAAGGAAAAACGTTTTTTCGTTATGCATTTTTTATTTTCAAATGTATGTGAAATGAACGGAAGATACACAGATCTTTAATACATGTTTTTTACTTATAACCAGTGTAGGGTAAGGTACTTTAAAAGTAATCCACTACAAATTACTAACTACTTCTTTAAAAAATTACAATCAGATTACTTTACTTATTTCTTCACTGATAAAGTAATCACATTACTAATTACTTTATTTTTTTAATTATTTTCCAATTAGACAAAGACAAAGAGAGAAACATTAACTGTTTAAAACAGGTCTTTCCTGAGAGGGTGGGAAATGATTTATGCCTTAACAGAAGGGGAAGAACTGCAAATGTTGAAATTAAAAAACTGTGCCTTTTGTAAGAAAAATCCTTAATGTATAGATTGAGTCAAACGTGTGTTGGGAGTGGTTGCTAGGGTATAAGATATACGTATATATATATATATTGTATATTAGGGAACATGTATATTTTATAGGTATAGTTCACCCAAAAATGAAAATTCTGTGTAAATGAGGGCAGTATTTTCTATCCCTATCTACAAAAAGTACTGTAACACAGCACTATTTATTTTCATCTTTTTGGCCTTCATTATTTTATTTTAAAAGGTTCTGCACTGTGACTGAATGAAAAATAATTTTTTAGAAGTCGTAGTCTTGAAACTAAATGTATAAAACATATTTTCAGAACGTTTTGAAATAGCTTTAGATGGAGTTTGGTATATTTCATGTCACACAGGTGAAATTGCTTGAAATGTAATTTTCTTTTTAACACTACAAATACAGTAAGTCTTACTTGTAGGTGAGATCTGTCTTGTCCCAGCGTCCTCCAAACAAAACAAAACGTTTTTGGCGATGACGGCCCCCGAGCAAGCCTCCTTTGAGGGTTGAGTAACTAAAGGTGCTCCCTCCCTTCTGTGATGGGTAGTCTGGTACTCCACAGCGAGGTCTGTTCCAGAATTCAGTGTCATTCTTCACATGAGCCAAGTGTGTCTGCACTCTCTTACTGCCGAAGACTTCACTCAGAGTGTCCTGAACATGATGAAGTTTGCCCCTTTTCTTCAGGTCATGGTGATGGGTCTTTTGAGACCAGTCCTGTTAATACACACATAAGCTGTCAATCAAATGCACATTTGAGGATACACCTGATAAAACATTAATATGGGTGTGTGGTTGCCAGGGTTTCGCTGTGTGGTTACTAGGGTGATTGCATACTAGCCCAAATGAGCCCAACCCCAGGTCTCTATGATATTCTGGCCCGTAGACATGGCTTGGGCCCTTATTCAGTGTAAGTCTATGAAAACGATCAAAGTCCAGAGGCAAGAATCATTATTACTACTTCTCATACTTGCGGTTATGAACAAACCCCTAATCCTAAGAGCTAACTTCGGAGCGTAACTTAACCCACATCATTTAAGCTACTTGTGCTACAAGCACAAAGGATACCACAAATTGTGAAGCTTGTTAAAGAGAGGTGTGCTATTGCTTTTCGACTTTTCATTGCAACAAAGACGTGCGTCTAGTGCATGTTTACAACACCATTAAAAAACTATGCAGGTGGAACAGCCCCCTACAGTCTAAATCAGGAATGGTCAATTTGCAGCCCAACTGAATATTTATGTAACAGTTGGTTTAACGTCAATAATAATTTCAGAAAGCATTTTCACAGTCAATTTCCTCTAACAAATTTTAAGCAATTGGTTCTGTTAAATGACTGGGAGGTGAACTGCCTGGAGGGAAAAGTCAGATTGCCCCAATTTCTCTCCATTCCCAACCCCCATTTTCCCCCTGTGTTTCCTTGTTGAAATTCACTGCTGGTTTAGAGACTTCTTCCTCTGTCTTCTCTCCATTTCTCTCTTTCTTTCTCTCTCTCTATCCTTCTTTCTCTCTAATTTGGGTTTAGTTATGAGGCCAAGGGTGGTATGGGGAGAACGATTTTCTTTTAAATGCTTTTAAAAATCCTTCCGCCTCTCATAGCTATAGGGAGTCTTTTAAAAGCTGTAATTTAAGGACAAGCTATATTTGGACAACCATAAATCGTTTAGAAATATAAAGCAGGAAGTCTGAAAAAAAAAAACACACCCACTTGTTTAAGAGTTTCTTTAACATAGAGAGCAAGAAGGACCAACTACCACATGAAGAAGAAGGTTAATGTAAGGGCAGGTGATTCTTCAATTAGGAGAAGTTTCTGTCCCCTTGGATGATTTAAAAGAAAAAATAGCTTATTTACACCCACACACACACACAAAAAATACTAGTTTTGCTAGTCGATTAAATTTTTTAATCGTGATTAATCGCATGGTTTTTCAAAGTGAATCGCAATTAATCGCTGATTTTGAAAGTGCTGAAATTTGAAATATACTTCTTTTCATTTGAAAAACATTTATTTCCTTATTAAAAAGGAAAAGAAAAGAAAACAATATGTAACAATAATGGTTTTTTACATTTTCAAAACAAAGCCTTCCACAGTATAAAGATAGAAATGCACAAAAATAGCACCTATTTCTAGTAACATTAAATGTTTACCAAAGTCTAAGTGGGAGGACTAATTTAAATAATCTAGTCCCCATAGTTTGCATTTTTATTGGAATTGGCATTGAATCTCTTAAACCCTCATCCTCCACAATTTGTTTAGTGGCTATACACCTTGCTACAGAAATTGTGAAGCTGCATTTACATGATTTGCCGCTTTGAACTCTACATACTGTAAAAAAGTCTTGTTTTGCTTTTAGCGCTGGCACTGTACACGTAATGATCCTTCATCAAATTGTCCGGAGTGCGACTCTAGGAAAACTTTTCCCATAACTTGATCATTGACACAGAATTGCTGTTGTGTGTTTGTGGTGTGTGTGTGTGTGTGTGTGTGTGTGTGCGTGTTTTTGTGATTTACGAGGACAATTTTGTAAGTTACAAATTAGTAATTACAAGGGTATTATGCTATAAATGTGATTTATGAGGACATTTCTAGTGTCCCCATAATTCAAATCGCTTAAAAATCATACTAAACAATGTTTTATTGAAAATGTAAAAATGCAGAAAGTTTTCTGTGATGATTAGGTTTAGGGGTTGTGTTAGGTTTAGAGGATAGAATCTATAGTTTGTACAGTATAAAAGTCATTATGTCTATGGAAAGTCCTCATAATGATAGGTAGACCAACGTGTGTGTGTGTGTGTGTGTGTGTGTGTGTGTGTGTGTGTGTGTGTGTGTGTGTGTGTGTGTGTGTATGTCAGTGTAATGACCCCAGACAGTGTTTAGAACTCACACAGAGCTGAATGTCAGAATCTAATGTGAAAATTGGACGTCCAAAAGGAGACGTTAGTTTCAGTATGTTGGTCTCAGTCACCATTCACTCTCGTTGATATAATGTTGATATCTTTTTTGATATAATGAAAATTAAAGGTGCCTAATATCTCCTTTTGTAGTCCACAGAAGAGAGAAAGTCAAACGGGCTTAGATCAACAAAGTAAATGCGAGTAAATGATGATAGAATTAAACATTTTTGGTGGACTATCCCTTCAAGGTTCATGCCTGACAGAAAAACAGCAACACATGGCCTTCAAACTAATTCCTATACAAATAAAAGTAAAAACAACCAAATATTTTGTGGGCAGGTCGAGACAGATAGTACCTTGTTAAAAATGTACTGGCAGGTGAACTTGATAGCATTGCTAAACCATGACCCCCCCCCCCCAACCCCCACACCCCCGACAATGAGGAACCGTACAAATTCCACATATTCATTGCACTTTATCCACTACTTTGTTTCTCTCAAATCTGCTGAGTGAGCATGCACTTTCCATAGGCTGAGCCATCATTACATGGTCATACATGTTGATAGCATGTAATTTAAGCATTGTCCCAAATAGAGAGAACTTGAGGAGAGCAAGTTTTTTTATAACAGTCAAGATTGTTTATTGTAGAGTAGTAACCTCTCAGCAATGACAAACTGGCCTCAAGTCTATTTAGCGAGTGGAGGTGAAAAAGAAACGGACCCGGGCGTCTCAGGTTCAATAGGAGTCAAGGGTTAAAGGTTAAAGTCTATATCAACAAAACAGACCCCTTGGGCCAATGTAAACACACAGACTCTTGTTTCAATCCAAAACTCAGTTGCAGAAGACAAAGATACATTTACTGATTTTCTTTGTTTGTGCTCTCAAATAATATGAATGTATCTGCCTAAAATATATACATTCTGTATTACCTATGTACAATTCCAAGTACATAAATATAAAAAAACTTTCTAAGAACCCATTCACCCATTTTTAAACCACATTACATAATAGGCTACTGGTATTTTCTAAAAGGTGGAGGTGATGAGTGCAAACAAGATGGTTCAGGTTTGCTGATGTAATGGCAGGCAGGTGCATATTAGCACCTAAAATTGCTAAGCATGGAGCCAAAGCCGGGACTCAAAAGAGAGAATCAGCATGCAAGCAGAGCATCATTATTTTCTCAACAAACAACCCAACAATCAATCTATCATTAACCATCATGAAACTGCTCCATATAACTGTGGTGATTCTAGAGAGCTGTTGCTCTCTGGAATGTTCCAGTTCTACATAAATGAAGCTCAGTTGACAGCATTTTACTGTATACTGTATGTATCAAATGTATAGCAATAAGATGTTAACTTGTTTAGTGTGATAAAATCGCTCACTAACTTTATCTATATGAAGCTATATATTTGTTCTCATGATGACGTATCGCTGTAAATCCTGTAATCGCTTTAACGTTGGTAAATCCCTGATTTGATCACAATAAAATCATTTTTTACATGTATGATGTTTACGCTGTTTATGTTAACATTTATGGACTAGCCCTATTTAATTCCGTTGCAAGTGTCTTACTGTAACCACTATATTTGCTTAGTAAATGTGGGAGGAATAAAAAAAAATAAAAAAAATTCTCAGTATTTTCCATTATTTGAACTTTTTTTTAATTAACCCTAAACGACAGGGAAAAACAAAACATCTTGGTCACTTCGCATTTTGGTTAACACTCTCCTTCTGTCGAAATAGACAGTTCTTAGACAGAATAAGCAACAATCTCTACCAGACTGTATGCTGATAGTAAAAAGTCTAGTCCCACAAGACTATATACAACCTAACTCACACAGTCTCATTTTAACGAATGCCAAAATCAAAGAAACTCTTTTCAACCAGACATTCCTCATGTCTGGGCATATTTTACAGCATCCACCTGCATGCAGTCAAAAATGTAAAGATGGGGATGTCTGTCCAGAGACACACTAGAATTTGTTACATGTTTCATGACAAAACAAACTTAATCATGTGGAAGTGTTGGGCACATTTTTTTTTCATCTCTGTTAATGTTTTTATGTTTGCTCCCTGACAGATATATGCCACTCATCAGCTGAGAAACAAACACAACATGGAATTATTTTACCTTAAGTGGGATTCACAAATGGTCACATCCAAAGAACAGGCATTTGTGCCTGCAGGAAGATCTGCCATGTGGTTCCAGACAATACAGAAGGCATATAAATTTGATTGAAACTATTGCATACACTAAATATAAGATATCCAAGTATAGTACCACCAGATATCCAAAATGTGTTAATCAGCCATTAAAACCATATAGATCGACCACTAAATGTAATATACTGCATATGTGTACCAATACAAACAGGAATAAACTTGAAACTATTTTCATCTGTAGGTCAATAGGTCATGTGGGTCAGAATTCTAACATGATATGTACACTGTAACGCTGTGCAAACACAGAGACCATGAGCTGATGTTTCAACGAGGACCCTTAAAGAGTTAACATGTCAGAGCAAGAAGATGGTATGGAGAGATTTCTGAACTACAACAGAAGTTCAGAGATCCTGGCATTGTGCCAGCTCCAAAGGGTTCCTGAGGATAAACTATTTGTTGGTAACCATAGCATTCTCTTGGGGGCATCCAGCTGATGTCATCATCTCCTGATACATCCCACAAATTATTCAGCAGAGATGGCATCAGGATTGGCAGAGAAGCTGTTTACATTTGCAAAACACATTCAAACTGGTAGAGCATAGTGCTGGCAACACCAAGGCCATTGGTTTGATTCCCAGGGGACACATGTACTAATAAACTGTGAATTTAAATGTATTGTAAGTGGTTTTAGATTACATAAGTGTAATTCACTATTTTACTACTGATTTAGCAAGCCCTAAAAATACACTCAACAGCACTTCCTATCATCCTACCTTTCTGGCTTGGCTTTTTATTTTCTCATTGTCTCTCTCTTTTCCTCTCTATGCCATTGTCAAGTGAGCGAGCAGTGAAAAATTACAAACAAGAGCTTCCAGGAGCATCTTTTGGCACAAAGTAGGACACGCCTGAGATAAAGAATGAACATGCAAGAGGAAATCAGGCTAGTGTAAATATTTACCCACAAAAACCTCCAGAGATCTGTATGCCTTGAGATTGTATACACATGTAAAGTGGTTACACCACAGGGGAAGAATGTTTTGTAGGAATGGTACAGGGACTATATTGATGGAAGATGATAGATATAATCATTAAATCTGTAAATCTACACACACTTTTTGTAAATGAATTCATGCAGAAATAGCAAACAGTTTATTGCTATAGAAACATAAATAGAGGACTGAGTATAGTGGGTGCATCCAAACGGCAAGGATTCTAAACACTCTTTCTAACAGAAGGATTCTAACAGTCATTTACACAGGACATGTTCTTGCGTTAAAAAAACAACCTGGTCTCATAGAATTACATTATTATACCTAAATTTTGCTAAATTATTTTAACGTGGCTCATTGCATATTTTCAATGGTGAAATGAACGCTAGGGTACTAAAATGTTGACTTGTATACCCTTTCTCACAAATCACAAGCAAAACTGGAAGATTATCAGTTCATAAACAGTATATAAAAAATAACTTGTTAAAAAAATGAATGCAATTGATCATGTCCCCAGACAGTAATAAGGATTATTCCTGCCATTGGAGCAATTCAAGCTTGACTGGCCACCTGTTTTTTCCAAGGCGGCAGTTAGCGAAACTTCAGCTGTATAGGCAATGCGTGGCTTATACAGAGAACAAACCACACTCACCGACAGCAGACAGAACTAGATGAGAACATGTTTTTGCGTTTAAACACATGATAGAGCGCAAATCTGAATGCAGACATCTCAAGAAGTGTTTTCTAAGTTTCAAACTGTGTAACTTGACACAGTGACCTAAAAACTGTATGTTTATGAAGCTCCAAAAAGTTCTGTCTGACGAAGTTGTGCATGTACAGTCCGAGACTTATTATAAGGGATTTTCTATGGACGTCATCCTTAGAAAATCCCTTATAATAAGTCTCGGACTGTTCTTATCATGCTTTACTCATCTGCCATAATAATGTCATGCATTTGAATTATTTTTATTTTTATTTGTTATAATATATATATATAGAGAGAGAGAGAGAGAGAGTAAGACATGTAGTTAAATTCTTCGTAGACTTTTCTCCCCACAGTTTATGATAAAAAAATATATATATATATATATATATATATATATATATATATATATATATATATATATATATATATATATATATATAGGAGTAGAAATAGAAGTAAAAAACACAATTAAATAAACACAATTTACAACACAATAGAATAGGAGAAAGAAGAAATATATACAGTGTGTACAAAGTATGCATATGAATATGAAATAGTGCATAATGACAGATGCAGAGTTGGTAGCAGCAACATTTTGATTGGGAATATGTACATTGTGCAAGGTAAAGTGCAAGTGTGCAGTAATGTTGACCTGCAACAGGCTGATGTTATAGAGGTGGTGTTGTAGATGTATAGTAATGATAATGCAGAGTGTAATATTACTTCAAGTGTGTGGTGTTGAATAGTGAAACTCTTACATATATATATATATATATATATATATATATATATATATATATAATATAATTTTTGAAATTATTTAAATATAACTATTTATATTTATTTCATCATTATATATTAAATTATTGTTTTTTGAGGGGCTTTCTCCACAAATATTTATTTATGTGATTAATTGAAATTAATTTGATTAATTAATCGGCTCACCATGTAATTAATTTGATAAAACATTTGAATCAATTAACAGCCCAAATTTGAACATTTGTATAACATTTCCAACTACATTTACAAAGTTATTTGTGTGTAATCGAACTGTGCAGTAGCCCAACTGATAGAGAGGTGCACTTGTGATGCAAAGTAAAGGGTCCTGAAGAACACACGAGTCAACAGATGAGGTAAAAGTGGGTGTAAGGTTTAGGATAGAGATGACAGTTTTATTGATTTAATACTCTATAGTATTAAATGGGAGAAAATGTAACTCATTTTTAGCACCACTCAATGGACATGCAAAAATGTCACGTAATTTTCACGAGATCATGCAACTTAAAAAACCTAGATAGAGCATAAATGAATGGAACAAAACACATATGTCTCAACATGTCGTTTTAAAAGTTTTCCCTCATGATGGATGGTGAAACAATTTGACACAGCATCACAACGACCAAAAAATTTCAGTTTAATGCATTTTTACATAGAAAAACTATGAAAAATAGCATAGATGGATGCAAGAACATGTTATTTGTGCTTGGCCCCTTACTGTTCTTTCAATGTAGCACATGATTGGTCAATAATCTTACCTAATTCAAGCCAGGCCTCCCCCTCAAAAAGAGAAGGATATAGCTGCAGGCAGAGCTCCAAAAAGGGGCCGGAGTTCCAAATCGCCAGCAAAGATATAGGGAGCCCCTAACCTAACACTTTCCCTAACCCTGTACGTGTGTGGAAGTGACGCCCCCTTTTGGAGTTGGCACATCCCACTTTTGGAGTTGCCCTGCCATCTTCTGGAGAAATCCCGTCCTCTTTTGGAGATTACACCCCCATTTGGAGATCTCCGGCCTGCATCTATACCTACTTGGCTCAAAGCGCTTATTGCTAATGGATGTTTTAATGGTTTCCAGTTGATATGTCACCTCTTTTGCCTCCAGAGTGATCCTTTCCTTTATTTTTTTTGTCACACGTTATACATTATGAACATATACAGTGATTTTATTTTGCATATCGCAGCTAAACTGGGATCACAATGTCATTATGAAAGTTACACTGCAACATTCAGCAATTCTTGATTCGTTGCCAGGAACAGCCATAAACTTGAAATAATGGTCTTAAAATCATTTTGTCTCACCATTTTTGTAGAGATATGAAGCAGCTGTGGAGTGGTTTTATATCAATGTGTAAAGGTCAGTTGAGTGGAAAGTTGGTGATTTGAATAAGAATCGGGTACACCAGGTTGTTGGCGTCAGTCAAGCTCTTATTTGTGCCTGCGAGCAAGAAATCTAAACCTAACTGCTCCACAGGAGGTGCATTGCAGCTGACCCTGACCTAATGCTCTACCTTCTACCTTGCGTCTGTATGCCTGTGGAACCAAGGTAGAGGTTCAGATTGGAAATGTTTCTCATATGTCTAGAGGCTGGGTCAATCGGACAACCCATATTAAATTATTGGTGTTGATGGACAAGGTGCTTTAGAATAGGTTAGAAGATCCTAGAAGGTTAAAGGGATAGTTCACCCAAAATGTAAATTCTCTCATCATTGACTCACCTTCATGCCATCCCAGATGTGTATGGATTTCTTTCTTCTGCAAAACACAAACAAAGATTTCTAGAAGAATAATTCAGCTCTGTAGGTCCATACGATGCAAGTGATGGTGATCAGACATTTGAAGCAGCAAAAATCACATAAAGGCAGTATAAAAGTAATCCACACAACTCTAGTGGTTAAATCCATGTCTTCAGGAGCGATATGATAGGTGTTTGTGAGAAACAGATCAATATTTAAGTATTTTTTATATAAATCTCCACTTTCTGAAAGTGAAAGTGGAGATTTATTTTCTTTAAAAAAAAAGCATCGAAATATGTATCTGTTTCTCACTCAAAGTGATTCTATCGCTTCAGAACACATAAATTATGGATTACTTATGTGCTGCCTTTTATATGATTTTTGCAGCTTCAAAAATCTGGATACCATTCACTTGTATTGTATTGACCTACAGAGCTGAAATATTCTTCTAAAAATCTTTGCTTGTGTTCTGCAGAAGAAAGAAAGTCATACACATCTGGGATGGCATATGGGTGAATAAATTATAAAATAATTTTCATTTTAAAGTGAACTATCCCTTTAAGAAGAGTTTGGGGCAGTTTTGCCTGTACAGTTTTTCAATAGTTTTTCTGTTATCATGCACTAGACATACATCTTTGACAGTTGAGCTGTGTCCCTTTGTTTTTTAATCTTCTATTTTATAGATGCAATGTCAATTTAAAAAGACATTCAACTTTTACATTTGTGTCTAAAGACATCTGGATTCTGTTATATTCCTTGTGTTGCATCTATCTATTTTAACTATGTTCTGTCTGGATGGTTCCTTTGTTGTCCTTTTCAACTCCTAAATTAAAACAACGGCTATTGAGGCATTACGGCAGCTACTCAGAACACTCAGCTACTAGAAAAAATGCAGAAGAACATCAACTTCAACATAAACAGCTTATGTTTGTGCTTGGACATTTTCAAGAGGATGTTGCACGTTTCCTCATCAACAAATCTGACTGTCTATTGAAACCTTACTCCTAAATTCTCAAGTTGGACTTCGTGGGACACACATCTTGGATTTGTTGGGAGTTGCATAATATTTTGGCAAACTTCATGGAGCTGGTAATGCATGCACAATGCTCTTAAGAAGGACATCAGCCTTTCTTTTCTCAGGGGCGGGAGGGGGAGGTGGGGGGGGTTGCAGTGGTAGCTATCTGGATCCTTACATTTTCCCTCTGTCAGCAAACACAGAGTTTGTTATCCTGCTCAGGGTGCCAGATTACTTGCCCCTGCCTGCATAATCTCCTGCTCAGGCTTTGTCAACATTCAAGAACAAATTGACTGCACATGCTCTCCATCAGAGCTGCCTCTCAACATTCAAACATGAGCCCAATTCTTCTCTAAAGAGGTCTGGAGCTGGTTTGATTGCAGATGCCACTCCTGTTTGATTGGCAAAGTTGGTCAAGACAAACATACAATAAAATAAAGCTGCACTTTATATTCAGATGCTTTGACGGCATGCAGTATGAGTGTCTGTGATCAGCGCTTCTGAATGAAAGTGATCCGCTCCCATCATAGCTACTACTTTATGCTCCTTTACTCCCAGTTTCAAATAGGTACATGGGTTTAGCCTCCACTTATATTTTCCCTGGCAAAATCTCCTTTTGGATCTTTGCCAAGTGGGTTAAAACAGCCATCTGTAGCTACTCTTAGTCAACTTCCTCTAAGCACTCTTTCTTTGTACAGAACAATTTTCTTATATTCAGATTGTAGTTCTCTGAGGATAAGCAGGACGTTTTTAACCATAAAACTACATCACGCACGGTATTTTGGAATTTCTGTAACCAATTAAAAATGAATGAGGTGAATGACACAGAATAACATGTAGTAGGCTACATTTGGATTTAAAGCCAAGATATGCCAAATTAAACAGCCCTAAATTAATTTTGCCCATAAAGTAGGAAAAGGGACAAACAAAACATGGTTGACGCTTCTATGACCTGTCTTGCATTTTTAAGCACATACCTGGAGGAGACAAAAAAGCATTCCAGGTTTCCATGTCTTAAGCAAATGTGCAGAACTGCAGTCAGCAACAGTATTACTATAAATCACAATACTGTCACAGAGATCATTTACAAGCATTTTAGTATACCATTATGTTTTGGATATAGTTGTTTTTTTAATTCACTCACCGCAGCAGCTTTGTACCTGTGGCTGTTCTTTCCTTCTGGCACCGGTAAAGAATGAATGCACACTAAGCAGTATAAAACTGCTGCGAGGAGCTGAGCACATCGCATCATCCTGAGGTCTGACTCTGAACCTGAGCCGCACGCACCACCTGCGCGCGGGGCACTTTAAACTACACGAGCGCGAGGGAAGGCGGAGAGGGCGCGCGCTGTTAGACTGAAGAGCTTACAAGCGCGGGTGATTTTATACTCTCTGATTTCTTTGTTCTCTTTTCTTCCAATTACACTTTTCTTTAAGGGGCTGGAGTGGTATGTTCACCGGCAATCACGTGATTCATCCCTCCATTCCTCTTTCGCGCTCAGTCGCGAGAGGGGCGACGGTGGGATTGCTTTTCATAGATATGGGTTTGCAGGGGGATGTTTGGAAAATCTGTTTTTCCTCAAAAACTATTAAATGTGGCAATGAAGTACTGCTACGATGTACTGATATCTTGCCAGCCACATACAGTCATTGTTTTATGGAATGTCCGTGCCTAGTGTTTTAGCCTGTTATATTTATTAGGTTGTTCATTGTTATACAGGCATAGAGTGAATGTGCAGGTGTTGGCAATGTAAAGGTATAGTGGGACACTTAAAGGGATAGTTCACCCATAAATAAACATTTTCTCATAATTTACTCACCCTCATGCCATCCCAGATGTGTTTGACTTTCTTTCAACTGCTGAACTCAAGCAAAGATTTTTTTTTTCATAGCTCTGTTTGTCCATTCAATGCAAGTGAATAGTGCCCAAAACTTTGAAGCTCAGAAAAATACACAAAAGCAGCATAAAAGTAATCCATACAACTCCAGTGGTTTAATCCATGTCTTCTGAAGTGATACAATATGTGTGGGTGAGAAACAGATCAATATTTAAGCCCTTTTTACCATAAATTCTCCTCCCTGTCCAGTAGGTCATTGTTTCCCAACCACTGTCCCGCAGCACACTGTGCCGTGAAAGATTGTCAGGTATGCAGTGGAAAATTATCAAATTCCACAAAATAAATAAATGCATAACTTTTTTATATATCATTTCAGGGATCCAAACTTCTCACCTTTCTGAGTTTTTTATGAAACCATAATCTGTCACTTTTGAATGTACAAAACTGATATTTATAGGCGTTAAGTGTTTTTCTTGTCAGCGCTGCAGAATACATTGAAGTCTATGAAGTGACTTTACAACAAAGTGTTTTTCACACACGTTTTTGCTTCACCAATAATGTCTTTGAGAGTACTAAGCAACAAGATATATTTAAAAACTGTCCAAATTTGTGAAGAGATGTTGAATTTGAATCTTTTACTTAAATATTACCTTATTGTTTACAAATATCAGAGACCCCAGTAATTGAACTAATTTAAATTCACCAAGAAAACACTTAGACCTAAACATAAATGAGTCATTTTATACTTTCTGCTATCAAAGCAACTGCAAGCTTTTTTCTCTCTTCCAAATACATGTTTTCAATGTTTATTGTGCATACCTCCCAATTTGTTACGTGGCAAACTTGTAAAATTGCCCCTCTGTGACACTTTCTGCACTTTCATCATGTGGAGGGCGATGTGTCGCTTGACGCTGTGTTCAACCTCCAGAACCAAATTAAAACTGCCACGAGAAGTCATCTGTCCAAGGCAAAGATGCAAAATCTAATGACAATTGCCTCAGCATCAGTCACCCAGTTTAAGTTGATGCAGACCAGGCGGAAGATTTGAGTGAATGTTTTGGGGAAACACTGCATTGTAGGTAGCGATATGCACAAAGAATGTGCATTGCAAAAACAAAAGAAGAAAGTGAATGTGGAGATTTATAGTAAAAAAAAAGGACTTAAATATTGATCTGTTTCTCACCCACAGCTATAAAATCGCTTCAGAAGACATGGATTGCAACTGTAGTTTTATGAATTAATTTTATGCTGCCTTTATATGCTTTTTAGAACTTCAAAGTTCTGGTCACCATTCACATGAATTGTATGGACCTACAGGGCTGAGATATTCTTCTAAAAATCTTTGTTTTGTTCTGCAAAAGAAAAAAAGTCACACATCTGGGATGGCATGAGGATGTGTAAATGATGGGAGGATTTTCATTATTCCTTCAAGCTTAAACATCTATGATTATGATTTATGTTTATAATCTTCTTTTACTAAAAATCTGCATTATTCTTCCTAAACTAGTATGGGATGACACTGATTTAGCTATATGGATCATATTTTTAAAAACAATGGCAATGAAAATGATCAAAGTATCCCACTTTATCTATATTCATCCTGATTAAATGCACCTGTTGTATTTAACCCTCATGTTCTGTGTGACCCTTTATTGTTTATAGGTTTAGAGACAATGAAACCACAGTCCCTCAGCAGCAGTTGCAGTACTGCCCTTGAAAAACATATTAAATCACAAATGATTTATAATTATTATATATTAATTGAATATATTAATAATAAATATAACATTAATTATCCAACACAAAGTTAAACATTCTAAAAAATTCCACATATACAGACAACATGTACAACATAATGCAATCCACAATCATATCAGTATACACAAGTCATACCACCTTGATCTAATTATCACATGACTGTTTTTCATTCAGCCAATTTTAACACCTAATTTAAACATTTTAAAAGTACTAAAGTGCTCAGCAGGAAAATACTGGTCTACCCAATTTTGTTGATCTAAATGTAATATAACAATCACCTCTTGAAGAGAACCTATTCAACATAGTAGCAGTAGTGTGATGCATTACAAATTGTTTGAGAGGTGGTGAGGCAAGATCATGTCAAATCTTATATAGCAACAGTACATTAGCTATAAACAAAATGGTCAAAAGTCAGGAGATTACATTTTCTAATTATGTTACAATGGTGGTAAGAATTCCTGTTCTTGCCCAATACCTTGTGTCTGTTTATCCAATCTATACAGAGGTTTAATTTGTTGTAAAACAATAAGACAAATGCGACAGTATCATTGAATGCATGTATAATTTAGCTGCATCAGTGTTTATTTGATTCCTGATCAATTTTAACTGATTAAGATTATATTTTACAATCCCTATGATTTTCATAATATGTTTTTTAAAAGTAAAGTTAGTATAAATAATCACACCTAAATATTTAAAACGTTGTACCATTTCCACTCACTGACCTATGATCTCAGGTGGAGTAATATAATTCTTCTTAATAGAAAATACATGCAAACTGTTTTAGAGACATTCCGTGTCAGACAAGAATAATTCATCCAGTCAACTATTTTTCCAGTTGCTACTTTAAGTAAACGACTATCATCTACGTACTTCTGTATTTCTGGAGCAACTGATAAATCATTAATATGGATATACTAAACAGTAAGGGGCCTAAAATTGACCCTAGTGGAACCCCTATTGAACAATCTAAAAAGATCTACAATCTACAAATATCCATTGATTCTAGAGTAGTGTTGTCTATTATCTAAATAAGAGGATTTCCATTGTATTATACTTTAATATTTCAAAAAACATTCATTGAAAACATTTAAGTACCATGTTGATTACGCATGACTAATCTGTTTGGGGCCTCAGAGACTGCAGGAATAAAACATGAATAAATGCAAGACCTTTTCACATACTAAGAATTCCTGAGTGGTGACACAACTCCTGACAATTATCTATATATAATTGCTTTATTTTTCCACAAAGTGTTTTTTTCTGGGGTCAAGTTAACCCTAAACCATAATACTTTTGGACACTATAACAGTCATATTTCTGACAAGTGTAGGCTATGCCTACAGAGGATTATGGTATCAATAATATCTGTCTACTGGGTTTCAACAATAGGTCAGAGGAACAAACTAAAAGAATGTAAAAGGAAAATATGACATGAATTTAAAAAATAACTTTTACTGTTTTGACACATGTGTCAGGTATACATCGTAGTGTCTCTATGCCTCTGAGGGTTAAATGCATACCTAAATCCAAATAGGAGGTATTAGGAAAAACACTACAATAGGTAAAACTTTGGAGGTTGAGACAAAGGCTGTGTTCTGGATTTGGCACAACTCTGAAAGTGGCATTCTTGATTTATCCGCCTGACCTGAAAGCAGCTGAAGACACATTTCTCAGATGCCTCTGGTTAAAGTGCATGAACGGTATCATTAGCGTTTGGACCATTGTTAAGGAAATTGTTTGCTCGGAAAGCATCTGTAAATTAAAGGGCTGTTGACAATCTCTTTTGAACAGCAGCAGTCCGGGTTGTCATCAAGGAAGTTGTGTTTCCTTATGTCCAAGATATACAGTACATCAACTCATGGTATGCCTGAAACATTGATTTCATGCACAACTTAATAATATCATGTTTTATATCAGTCACATTCACACTAGCTAAGAATATAGTTGATTTTAACACATTTGTTACAGCTTTGTTATGATATATTGCAACTTTAGTGTCTAGGCAGCACTTGACTGCTTCATTTTGCAGTAAACAGCATTCTTCCTTTCACTTGTGACTTGTTTTTTTTCTACCAACTGATTAATAACAATAATAGGGCCACTGAAAAGGATGAGTGCAGCATGATTTTGTTTCTCTCTCTCTCTATCTATCTTTTGGCATTTTCTTTTTCACTATATCACAGTTCTGTAGGTGGGGGAAATGCTGAATCTATATCTATTTCCCGTTTTAGAACTCCTGCCAAATAACCGTTCTCTGTCTCTGTCACTGTAACAAAGGGCTTTGTTTCATTTTGCTCCACACATTTGGATCAAAACCAAAACAAATATTGCTATACAGAACAGTTTTTTAACAGTGGGTTAGATGAGTTGTACCCCTTTTGATAATGGTAGAGACAATTATTACTGCTTAAAAGCCCAGTTTTAAATTTTAAACTTAAAATTATTTTATTTTTTATTTACATGTTTCTGTTGTGTTGCACTTTCCTGAGGTAAGCAGATATGTTACATTTATTATCAAATAACTTTTTCTCTTTCAGCAATTCTTTTTTCTCATCAGTCTATGAGTCGCTGTGAAGAATTTATCATTTTTTTAAGACATTAAAAAGCATACAACAGTAGGCAGTATGTCAAATACATAAATTATGAACTATCCAATCCTTATAAAACATAGTAGCATCATCCCGAAAATGTGTTACCACAGTCTTCACTTGTCCAGATCTTAAACCTAACTCCTTGCTTTTTGTTTGAGCATGTCTCTAGCTGAGGTAACACCATGCTTTCAAAGTGTTGAAAACCATTCAGTTCCTATTTGTTAGGGTGTTGATGCCGGTTTAAACATAAGTGTGAATTTTACCCTCATTCCAACCAGGTCAATTCTCCTCAACCTAAACTCCAACTTAACCCTTTGACGCCACCAGAAGGACCGGCCACAAGAAAGCCAATGAGACTAGCCAGCTAAAGTAGTGACTTTACTCTAAGGACACACTTATAATCAATAATGTCTTCAGGAAAACAAAGGAAGACTGTCCAGCTTAAACACTGGCAGACTTCCTTTAAAAACAATCAACCCCTCACTTTAAAAGAGAGAACCACAATGAGACTGACACACCTCAAATAACAGGGTCACTTTTAAACCCCCATAGGAAGTTTTCTGTCAGGCACCCCAGGTGTGCAATGATGGAAGGATCATAAAAAGAAAAGGAAAGATAGTGACTTCACTTCTGTTTACACTGTCAGCTAAAAGTGAGCATGAGGTGCTTCCTCTGTGTATAAAAAACACTACAACAATGAATCCAACCAAATCTACTGGCTAAAGGCATTTCCACCTAATGAGTACCATTATTTTACCTCAGACTCACACTTTGCTGCAATGGCCTTACAGTGAGCATAGCTGTGATACTCTTTTGTTACTGCGAGCTGTAAATTTAACAGCCTACTCACTGTAAATTCTCTTCCACTGAATATTCAAAGGGCATTTACTGCAGGGGTGTATCAAAGTAAGCAAACAAACTCTGTAGATGCTTTTTTTTTATTAGTTATTTTTCTTTCTTTTTTTCATTTTACACCATTTCATGATGTTTTGGCCATAATAATGGGTATTCCTTTCTTTCACTCTTTGCACACAAAAAGAGCACACCTGCAAAAATCAAAGTCAGCATCTGCAAGGGGTCATATAGGGAGGAGATCCATGGGTTTCTCATCATTGCATCAAGCTGTGGCTGAATCACATAATCGCTGACACCGAGCCACATTGATCCATTTAAGAGAGCGATTGTCTAATGACATAGATCATGCCATTGGTCCAACACAGAGGCTCAGCTTTCCCCAAAGCCATATGTTGGAAGATAAGACATTCAAGTTGTTCGTATCAAGGGCACTTCCGATATTCACCACTGCTCGTAAAGTTAGCCAAGCCTTTAATGTTTAAAAGTAAATGCAATACAAATGTGTCTTTTTTGTCATAAACTGGCGAACCGAATTTTACGAGGTGCCTGGTAACACTTATTTTTGCTTTTACATGAATTTTGATCCGTTTTTCATTCAAGTTAAATGAGTCAAAATGTACAGTATGAATTGTAAACTACAGCTCTGGGGTCTTGTCAGGGGTGAAAATACAAGTTTTCACTGTAGATTACAGCTTCAAAGAGCAGTGACAAGGGCTCCACTGTGTGCAGTAAATGATTAATGTAACATCCAGCGCACTATATTCATGATCTAAATCCATCCTTTCCAGTTGCTTCTCTTTCAACAGTATCATCGTGATCATGTATTTGAAGAGGAGCTGAGATGATACTGAAGCCAATATTTACATATATTTTTAATTATGTTAATAAACTCAATGTTTCAGTTAGATTAACTTCCATATTTTGATTTTGTTCTACACATTTCTGTTAATTGCTCTTAACTTGGAATACCTAGTAAGCTAACTCATACATTTTGATGGCACGTAACTTTAAATTGAACTCTTTGACTGAACTTGATTTGATCTTGGACAGTTGTTCCACTTGTTTAAAATATTTTTTCATAAATTAAAATTACAGTGTAATCTCAATTTAAATACTTCAAATACAAAGGTAACCTAATTGAATTGTACATGTTAAATAAGCATGCCAGAGGGAAATACTATGCTTTGATTAGGATAGTATTTGCTCAATGGGTATCCAATAAAGCGCATTCTTAAATTCTACCTGTTCTCAACCTAAACTAAACTCAATCTCAGCCTATAATGGTTCCCCCAAAGCTCCAACATAAGAGAAACTCTTCTAAATCCAAACACAACAAACATCACCCACTAAGTCTCCCCTTTACATTCATCTTGCACAAAGACGCATTATACAATAACTTCATTTTAACATTTACTCTTCGTATCGAGGGCCATGCAAAGCATAGGAATTAAAATACACAGCCCCAGTTTTTAATGAAAGCATTAAAACAACTTAGTTTAAGTTAAGTTGACATTGTTACAAGATTTTTGTAAGTAAAATGAACAAGAGATGATTCAGTAAAACTGGCAATAGTGAAAGTTCTTTTTTTATTATAATTTTTTAGTGTACTGTAACACATGTAAATCCCCGCTATTAACAAGTGTGTTCAAATAGAAATAATGACCATCGCATTGTAAGCTCCACACTCTACCAGTGAAGCTACAGTAACATCGCTTGCTCTGTTCAAGCCCTGCAGAAAAACAGAACCGATATCTATTTTACATGGTGAAATTAAGTATATGTTTGAGAGACAGTGTATACATGCTGTCTGCTTGATAAGTCTATGTGCACTAAGATTAGATCTCCTCAGGTGAAACCTTTCCCTTAGAGAATGTGAGCTTATGTAATTATACCTCAGACAAGATTCACAGTAGTCTGACTTAGTAAGTCAATGTGCCATGAAAGCTTTGAACTAGTTTGCACCACTAAGTGATGCATTTTTTTAAGAAAAAAAAAAACTACTGTCTGCTGTTTTGAGACTTAATTTCTTTGTTTCAGTGCCAAATTTTTAAAGCGTTTTAAAACTTCATCAGAGAAAGAGAGTGCAAAGTGGCTTGTAACAGGTGGGTATCACTAATGGCGCTGCTTAGGAGGAGAGAGATTTTACTGTGGAAGAATATGCATCCACAAGTTACAACTACCTGAAGCTTACCTTTACTTCTGCTGTCCAATGGGACTTTTCAATAATAAGGAGCCCTGTGAAGAAATTACAGCGCTGCAAGCCTCACATCCCACCAGGATCATGAACCTTTAGGGTAAGAATGGCATTCAGATGCCTCTAATGAAAAAAGCAACAAAAGGATACGATGCATAGGGTTTTGTGTGTGTATTGGTGCACAGTATGTCTTTACTTTGTTTGCCAGCATGTCATGGCATGTTGTGCATATTAACAAGCATAAATCATGCAGTCTTTATGCTTATAACACATGTACCTAGAGATGCATGCATCTTCACCCTTGCAACAGGGTTTATATCAGCATGAAGCTGTAAATGATGTGTTTATTTGTGAAAATATGTGCTGTGTTGATTAAGAGTGCTAAAGCTAAGGTTTTAATCATTGACGACAAGGAGGTTCAAAACAATGGCAGGACTTAAGCCTCTTTTATGCTGTTGTCAGCCTCTTTCGTGGGGTGTAGGAGCACCTCAGTCTGATAAAATACAAGCCAGACTCCTCGTGCACTCCACCATGGAAGCAGCTTCAACTAGACCCCTGAGGGTCTATTAAACGTCACTCAGTGGAAACTTGAAAGGAAGTCTTGGAAATGAATCATACCCTCTACCTCCTCCTCAGCCCGAGCCCTCCATTCCATGTGCCAGTGACCACAAGAAAGAGCACGACAGTTAAGTGAGGGGAGGTTATAAGCTAGCTTTAGTGAAGCTTGTTGTTGACAACTGTGCTACAAGCTAATGTTGGTACAGTTAAGTAGAATATTTTATTATTCTTTTGTTAGTATTTGATGTATAATATTACAAATACACCCATTTTTTTAATTTAGATTAATTTAATGCCCTTTTAAAAAATTATAATTATAAGCCTTAGGTTCTGCTTTTCAAAGATCGTTGAATAAGTCTTTGGGCTCCAAAGCACCTTTTCTGATTTCAAAGTTAAAAAGCCTCCATGACACACATGTACATTTAAATAAAAAATCTAATTAAAAAACACATTTCAGCAGAACAGCCTTCCTTGGAATGTCAGGGTACAAATAAACGTATTGACAATTATGTATAAAAAAGTATAAAATGCCTGTTATTAAGCTGCTATCAGATTGCTAGTTTCTAGTTACATTATAGTTCTTGATGTTGTACAGTTTAACCAAAACTGAAAGGGTTAGTTCACCAAAAAATAAAATCTCTCTCATCATTTGCCATCCCAGATGTGTATGACTTTCTTTCTTCTACAGAACACAACCAAAGATTTTTAGAAGAATATCTCAGCTCTGTAGGTTTATATAATGAAAGTGAATGGGGACAAGAACTCCAAGAGCGCCAACAATGAAATTAAGGAAATCCATTTGACTCCAGTGGTTTAATCAATGTCTTCTGAAGCAATCCAGTTGGTTTTGGTTGAGAACAGACCAAAATATAACTCTTTTTTCACTGTACATCTTGACAGCAGTCTTCTTAGCTATCATGATTTCAAATTCAGTTACATTTCCTATAGCGCCATCTAGTGCTGTGCACATGAGCCAAGCTCTAGGAAGTGTAATCGAGCTTGAAATCATGATCGTGCCTAGAGACTTCAATGACAAGTTGTCAAGTGATAAAGGAGTTACATTTTGGTCTTTTCTCAAACACAACTTATTGGGTCACTTCAGAAGACATTGATTGAGCCACTGGAGTCTTGTGGATTACGTTTATGCTGACTTTATCTCCATTTTGGTGTTCTGGTCACCATTCACTTGCATTGTATAGACCTACAGGGCTGAGATGTTTTTCTTAAAATCTTTGTTTGTGTTCAGCAGAAGAAAAGAGTCATACACATGATCTGGGATGGTATGAGGGTGAGTAAATTATTAGAGAATTTTCATTTTTGGGTGAACTATCACTTGAAGTTGCCCCAAAATTTATTGAAATGCAAATTACATATTAAACAGAGCCTGAATGTTGGTGGCACAACAAAATCGCTATAGCCAAATAATCCCTATGGTTTCTGAACTCTTTCGTTTTTAACTGCTTTTTAGGTTTTGCGAATCATTCTGGAATTCACCGTGGACACCTGTGGAGATCAGATGCACCCAGCATCATCACAGACCATATGGGCACTATATTCCTGTAGAGCCCTGATGATTCTTTAGGTTCACTGTCATGCAAAATGTCACTAATATAGACACATAATAGACCACCTATCATGATGAAATAAAGCAGAACCATTTACAAAGCATAATGCACACTGAATCACTGCCTGCCATCTGAAACTGGGGTGTGAATCACACATGTTTAAGTTCATTTGAGCTCCCCCATGCCACACACTAAGCAGAAATAATCAGGGCAGCTGTAACCACAATGCAATCTTAGACTCTTTGTGCTGTATTTATCTACATGTTTATGTCCCACCAAAGTATTTTAGTCTGCAACACACTATATTACACTTTTCCATTTCACCACGTGACCCTTTTTTGAAAAGACTAAGTGAGACTAAACATATAAGTGATAACAAAAATGATAGTGTGATGTGGTGGTGTTGTAATTCAAATCATTATCTGAACTTTGATTTGGAAGTGATGACACCACAAATACCCCGGGAGATGCTTATGGTCTTTTGGAAATATGTCATTATATTCACACATAAAATATTGAATATATCCTTTATATAAAAATGTATTTAGTTCACACCCCTTTCTCTTCCAAGAAGACCCTTTTTCTTGTTGCGTGATATTCACACCAACAAGAAATTAAGAAATTTTAGGGGAGACCAGGGTTGGTTGGCGACAGGGTTTGGTTGGCACAGAGTTAATTTCTGGTTATTTTGACATTGTTTTCACAAAATTGTAACATCTAAACTTTTTTTTTTCTTTTTTTACCTACACTGATACATTTTGTCAGGGCATTTGAATGTTAAAGTCTGCAAAAATGTTATAGAAATTCTACCAACAAAGATTTTTTAATAGAAATGGTATCAGCTGTATTTTGATATAATATTTGTAAGCATGTGATAAGCTATGCTAGCTGGCTAACATATCAAAAGAATGTGAGTGGGGTTGGTTATCACACTGGGTATAAAAAAAAGAATAGATAATAATAATTAATAACCTTCATACACACTATTTACCAACTTAATACCTCTAAATACACACAATAATGTATGATAGTAATAATAATAATAATAATAACAATAATAATAATAATAATAGGTCTATTACACATACACACCACTCAAGCCAGAGACAATACATTTATTTCATTTGTAATAAAAAAAAAAAAAAAGATCTTTATATAACACAAGTTTAAGTAAATATTTATATATTTATACAAGTTTATATAAGTAAAAAATATTAATATAAATTAAAAACGGTACATTTGTATATATGAATCATAATCATGTTAATACAATCTTATTACTTACATAATAATTTCTTGTATTATTTATAGAAGACAAACATGTGTTGTTCTGTTGTCCTGGTTTAAAATAAACTGTTGTTTGTTTTTCTGTGTGTTGCCTCTCTCTTAAATCTATAGTGTTTTATCACTGTGCCAACCGACCCCACATACTGGCGTTAGTTGGCAAAAATGCACAATATAACTTTGACCAAAAGTCATTCAATATTTGAGTTTTCATTTGTACCTACTTGGGGTATCTTAACGTTTGATCCTCCAGAGATATTCAACAAAGTATGAAAAGGGTACCAACCCCAGTCTCAATCTACAGGGATCTTGGCATGAGCAATCTAATGAGCACATGCTGCATATAAACATAAGTAAATAATTTGTGTTTAAAACAGCCTCTATCTCTGCATTTCTCGCTGTTTTATATGCCAAGCCGAAATTACTCCATTTTGACATTTATTCTGTGCTGGCATGTTACTGCGATGACTCCAATAATAACACCACACACCGACATCTCAGTGCCATCTTGTGGTTGGACTAATATTTTGTCACATGATATAAGATTGACGAACGTCTTGTTTAGATTCCGTATTTAAAAAAGATTTTCCGAAGTTCTCTGGGCAGATTCTTTAGAAAACTAAACAGAAAATATGACTGAAATTATAAAAAAATTAAAAAAAAAATCGTCGAAAATTTGATAAAGGGAACATTTTTTATATAAATGAGTTTTCACGAAGAAATGTCTTGGTCATATTTCATCCCAGAATAAATAATAATAATTTTAAAAATTATAATAATATTAACAATAATAGCCTATCTTTTGCATAAAGAACCTGAAGCCTATTTTAGGACCATTATCTTTTTGTTGTTGAATTGTGATATTATTTTCCTCACAATAAAGCACAGTTCCACCTAAAGTATTGCATTACAGGAATGAGAACGATATTTGTTTCGTGAGACTAAAACATAAGAAGGCACAAGATAACCTTCTATAATTGTTATAAAAGTCAAATGAACCGTATCGGTCACTGATGTTAAATGAATGGCATAGTACATTAACGTCTAAAAGTAGAATTGTGACACTTTTCTAGAAGTCTGACGCGCGCATGCGCCATGACGGTTTTAACCACACAAGGTCATACGCACGTGGGTCTGCTCGGCTGTCATCTAGTATTTTGTGCGTGAGCGTAGTTGATTTAAATACTTTGTCTGCAACGTTATTTGTCAAAATTGTGCTTTCATTACAGTTTGGATCTACCTTTACAATGGCAAGAGGAAGTCGCAGTCGTACTTCACCGGCACCAGCGAGGTATCTGACACAGTTTGACTGACTGTTTTGTAATATCCTTCAACGTCGGATTCACACATCCTCCGTGAAAGCTGCAAGCTTTGATAACCGACGCAAAATAGACTGTAGACTGTAAATAAAATTCACTAGACTATTTCTCATCAATGTACTTTCATATGAGTGATTCTAGTCAGTCATGCCCTTTCCTTTATACAGAGCAGTAGGGTAAAGGGTCAAACTAAACCATATTACTGTCATGCTAATAAGTTGTATTTATTTTTGCATAATGTCTGTTATTTAATTACGCAAGCCAGGTTTAGATTTGCATTGTCTTCTTTCCATCTGAAGTTGCCAAAAGCACCTCAAAGACTTCTCTGCGAGGTACTTACTGATTCAGTTTATGTCACAAAGCATATGGATTTCCATTTGGGCTGCACTTTTATGAGATTGTTTTGTAGTTTAGAGGGCATTTGGCATTTTTTATGTAAGACCTTGTTTAAACTAGTTAACAGACATCACATGATGCCACCTCTGTACACACACGCACACACTAACACATTTCATCTTTGTTTCTTCTCAGTGCTCCTGCCCCATCTTATGCTCCTGCCCCAGCACCACCTCCTCCAATGGCAGTGGCTCCAGTCCAGCCCAAGCAACCAGGCCTCATGGCCCAGATGGCCACCACAGCTGCCGGAATGGCCGTTGGCTCAGCTGTAGGACATGTGATGGGCAGTGCCATCACAGGTGCTTTTAGTGGAGGCAGCAGCAGCTCAGAGGCACCCAAACCAGCACCAACCTATCAGGTGCGCTAAAAGAGCTTTGCGATTCCTTTTAGAACAATAAGTGCTATTTAGTCAAAAAAATTGATCAAAATAGATAACATTTAAGGCAAGTGACACTCTCAGACTGGCCCCAGGCCATCCTTATTGTTGAGCCCTGTCATAGGTTTTATCTTTGCCAAATGGTTTTATCTATCTAAAACATACAGAGAGGACTTCGGATATCTTATCTTGTATATGCCTTTCTGAATTCCTATTTTTGTCTCTGTCTTTTGAATTTGTGCATTTCAGGAGCCTTCACGACTCCCAACATCTCAGTCAGGCCCGTGTCTCTTTGAGGTGCGGCAGTTCCTGGACTGTGCAACGACTCAAGCTGATCTCAGCTTGTGTGAAGGTTTCAATGAAGCTCTTAAGCAGTGCAAACTCTCACATGGTAATCCTCTCATCTACACTGACATAAGACTAGGTCCTCATGTTGGACAGTTCTGATAACATGTGGCCTGTGATGTGCATTTCACAGACAGTGCAAAGATATTCCATTTGTTTTTGACTTCCACTCTAATACGCTTTCATTTGAAAACTCATTAATTTTGCTACAATTTGGGCTTTTTTGTACAGTGAAAACTGAGCTTTTCGAAAAAGCTTTCACAAGTGGATACATTTGAAAACTCTAGGTGTGTCCCAAACTGCAAACTTCTGCACTATTTTACATAATTTTGAAGTGTTAGTTGTGCGAGTAGTATGTTTACACTGAAAATGCAACTAAAATAAGTGTACTACAAGTACCCAGATGATGCTCTTTTTCAACCATCAAAACGGACTGTGGAATGTGCACTCTGCGCACGTGGCTTGCTGTACATAACGGAAGGGGCGGAGTTACCGTTAGCAATGGTGATCTGGTAAATGGTAAAAATTGGAGAATAATACAACTAGTGAAACTTCTTTGAAGACAGCACCTTACAATAGTGAGTTAAACGCTTTACCATCATACCATGCTGTGTGAATACAGTATGTATTTTATTGAGATAGAAGTGTTGAACTGAGGGTGGATAGCGTGATAAAGCTAGCAACAACACAATGCTTGGGTTTGAAACTTCATTTAGTCGGCTGTTAAACAGCAAAAGCTTCCTTGTAGTGAAAAACGTTAAGTGTTCCATTTGGAATAATACTACACTTTGAAAATTCATAAAATTCATGGCTGAGTGCATAGTACATTTTGTAAGTGCATAGTGTATTGTGTGTCATTTGGGGCACAGCTCTGGTCTTCGCGTTGTAGTGTGGACAGGCAAAATGGAGATATTCAAAAACAATGATGCATTTGTTATCATATTACGCAGTTATATCAACAATCAAGATGACTGCCCATGTTGTATCTGCATTGTTGTGCCTGCTATCCATGCAGCGTTGTTAAAGATAAATGTACAACCTTATCACGACAGGAAGTTTGTTCAGAATTGCTGTCCGGCAGTAGAACACAAGGACAATTGTGATTCAGACCATACATGGAAATAACGTAGGGCCACGCTTATATTTTTTAAGCATGCACAGTAAGGGGATTTAAGATTTTTTAAGACGTTTCAGTGTGGAGGAGCAACTTTTAGGAAACGTTTGAAAATGGCAATTTGGCGGAGAGCGTTTCAGAAACGAAAACAACATTTTCAAATTCTTCCAGATTAATGTGGATGTAGCCTAATATAGTTTGAAATTGTTTTGTAAGAAATACTCAGTCTTTATACTTATTGTACTAATTTTAATTTGTCATACAACTGTACTGTTTGCCTTTGAATTACTTTTTGATATGTTGCCCTTTTAGGTGTGTCATCCCTGGTATAAAGAAGAACCTGGAAAGATCGTCAAATGAAAACTCTAAATGTAGATAAATAAACTATTGATCCAGAATCTCAATATCACCAGCAGTTAATGAGCATTACTTGTGTTTTTAGTTGTGAAATTTACTCTTTTTAATATGTGACCGTGTAAATGAAGTTGTACAATTAAAGAGTTGCTATTTAGTTTTTCTCTCTACTCTTCTTTGGTTGTTATTTGGTCACAAATGTCACATTGAATACATACCATAATTCGTTCAGTTGCTGCTCAGTATCTTTTATATATAGTGTGGATGGTGCCGATTTGGAAAGTGTTTCTGTGTCACAATCTTGTTTATTATTTACACTGATCTAATGAACTTTAGAATTGGAGTTACAAAACAAGCCTTATTGATATGGCAGGCTTTACAAACTAAATGAGCACACTTGATTACACAATCTACATTTATGCAGACGCTTTTATCCAATCTAGTGTTTGTAATAATGGGGGGGGGGGGGTCCTTACTGCATTTTTACACAAACAGAAGACAGCAGAAGATTGAATAAGGCATGCAGCATGGAAATTATTATATAACGTTGCGATTTCATTACCATGAATTTTGGCAAATTTATATCTACAGTTTTTCTCTGACATGCCATTGCTTAACTTTGGAGGCGTGGGGGGAATAAAGCCTACATAACTCAAAACCTTTCCAATCACAAAGCACAGTGAACAGGCGTCTCCTTCTTTCAACCAATCAGAGTGGGTATTGTATCATCAGGAAGAGGGACTGTAGCGGTTCACATTAGTTGTCAGCTGAAACTGAAATAATGCCGTTCATTGATTTGGAGACAAATTTACCTGCAAGCAAGTTTTCAGAAGACTTTCTGAAAAGACTATGTACTACAACGGCTGCAGCTTTGGGAAAACCAGAAGACGTGAGTATTGTAGCATTAACAATGCAATTAAAAAGCTATGTTGCCCTCAGTAGATATGGATACATTTTTCTCTCCACGTCAATCTCGACCTTGATTAAATGACAATGCATGAAGTATCAGTTAGGGTCCAGGGAAGTTCCGCGTGCAAATACATGTGTAGAATGTTGCTGTTCGTTCGAAGTAATCCATTATCATATTGTAATCATTCGTTTATTTCTCCAGAGGATGAACCTTGTGGTAAAGGCCGACCTGCCGATGTTGATCGCGGGGTCCTGCTCCCCGTGTGTGATGTTGTCCGTGTCTGCCATCGGAGTGACTGATACTGCTGAGAAGAATAAGGAACACAGTGCCAAAATATTCCAGTTCCTGACAGGAGAGCTTGGGCTAACTGATGACCGGTAATATGAAAGTAGCAAGAGCCGTGTAATATAATGGGGCGATGTGAATGTGAAAAGTGACCCTAATGCCTGAGACCACATTGAACATGTGTGATTTTGTTGTTGTTGTTGTTGTTTTAAATCTGAGAGATTAACAGAAATGTTATAGTAGGTAAAAAAAAAAAAAATCAAAGACTTCAAATATATATATTTTTTACAAATCTGCACCATTCCTATGTTTTTCTTCAATGCAGTGTAATGTAAATTTGTCACATTGTTAAAGGGATAGTTCACCCAAAAAATGAAAATTCTCTAATAATTTCCTCATGCCATCCCAGGTGTGTATGACTTTCCTTCTTCTGCAGAACACAAACGAAGAATTTCTCAGCTCTGTAGGTTCGTGCAATGCAATTAAATAGTGACCAAAATTTTGGAGCTCCAAAAAGCACTTAAACGCAGCATAAAGGTAATGGATAAGACTCCAGTGATTTATATCCATGTATCATAGCGATTTAATCAATTTTGGGTGAGAACCAATGGCATACGGGACACCCCCGCAGTGCTAGGGGGCCCCGCCCTTATGGGGGAACCCGTCGCAGATTTACCTATCTACGAGTAGCCTTTGGTTTTTAGAAAATAAATCAATTCTTGCAAGAACTCAAAACCTTTGCAGGGATGCCAATTCCCCATTAATTAGCATCACCATCAAATATTTACCCATTGGTCCAACATTTAAATATTCAGTGTTCGTCAGAGCTGTGGTGTGGGCACACCCCTCCCTCTCTCCCCACTGTGTGTTATCATTGTTCATAGGCCAATTTCACACTACCACGTTTGTCGCTTCAGGATATGGCCCCCGCAGTGTAAACTGACATTTTTCTGTTAGTCTCCCTTTGTCTATTTGGGTCGGCTCTGCATTACTGCAAGTGAAAACAGCCCATTCAGAGAGAATCATTGGCAGTGGCTCTTCTCCCTCACAGCTGTACAGTGCCAGAAAAGAGAAGCAGTGCTGGATAATCACGTCTGGTCCGATCACTCGCACCATGGACTCTTTCATGAACACAGACACTCCTGTCATCTCTCTCTCTCTCTCTCTCCGATATTTCATCTCATTTATGTACTTCTGTCATCATAAAAAAAAAACTGAGTGCGGTAAAGTTCCATAACCTCATAATATTGTTGATTAATGCACATTTTAATATTGTTATAGAATTATATAATATGTTGTAATTAACTATTACTTATAGTTCCTTATTGCTCTCTGCTACTTTCTTAATTTGATAATGCACATTGTGTTTATGGATATAATTTATGAAAACCGATAAATCATTGCAGATATTGCGCAGCTGTTATTTATTAAACACCACTCCATCCTGCCTAGTGTCCCCGATGTTGCAACAGCTCTGAAGTTGTTTTTAACTTTACTGTAATGGTTGCAACAGCTAAAAGATCATTCTAGAAATTGATAGTGATCAAGACAATTCTCTGAGCACAATGACACAAGAAAGGCTGTTCATTTGATAAAAGAATAAATAAGGTGAACGATGAAGGTAGCACCTCCTAATATAGCAATAAAATCAGAGAGCGGCACGTTTGCCTGCATGATCATAAAATAAAAAAATATTCCATCAGGGATTTAAATCAGATTAAAGCACAATATATATATACAATCACTACACATACATTATATAGCCTATATATAATGTTTTAATAATAAGATCAATTAATAGCATCAATAACACTGTGACATGGCGGAGGGCGGGGCCGGGTCATGATGCTACACACCTGACCCCTAATCAGGCTAATCAAGCCTCAGAGAGGGATAAAGGCCGACTGGAGACTGCAATGGGACAGAGAGAGAGATTTACAGGCAGCTGTCCGACTGCAGTCTCCAGTCGGCATTTATCCCTCTCTGAGGCTTGATTAGCCTGATTAGGGGCCGGGTTTGTAGCATCACGACCCGGCCCCGCCCTCCGCCCTGTCACAACCACTAATAATAATTTATCACTGTATGCAAAATCTGATATTTTATAACATTAACTCAAGTATATGTAAATGGGGGAGATGGCCTCAACAGTGTGTTGCAGCAGGTGCACAACGTCGTCCCACTGCTTGTGGGAGGGGCCCATCTCGTGCTTTGCGGGGAGCCGACAGTTGTGCTCTACGCCACTGGTGAGAACAGATTAAAATGTAACTCCTTTTTCACTATAAATCTTGACATCAGTAGTCTCCTTGGCGATCATGATTGCAAGCTCAATTACACTTCCTAGCAGCATCTAGCGCCAGAGCCCATCTGAAGGGGAGCCTACAAGGTTAGCATAGATTAGTATAATGTAATGGCCACCTGTCTGTCAATCATTAACCTGTTTTACACCAAAAAATCCTTTTGGAATGAACTATGTGCAGAGTGTACTATGATAAATTGCTGTTTTATAAGGCAAGTCATGGACGGATTTGCGACAGGTTGCTGATAGTTTACAGCTCTCCCAATATATTTGTATGGTATCCGCAAACTATGACTTACTGTCGTAACACACTAGTTTATCTTTACGCTCTCTCCTATGGCAAAAGTGTGGATGTTGTTATCTCAGTATAGTAGATCTCTCCTAGCACTGTGGGCATGTGTCAAGCACTAGGAAGTGTAACTGAGCTTGAAACCATGATTGTGCCTAAAGTCTGCAATGGCAAGATGTACTGTGAAAAAGGAGTTACATTTTGGTCCGTTCTCACCCAAAACCGATTGGATCGCTTCAGAAGATATGGATTAAAACACTGGAGTCTTATGGATTACTTTAATGTTGCCTTTATGTGCTCTTTGAAGTTTCAGAATGTTGGTCACCACTCACTTATATTTATATTGACCTACATAGCTGACATATTCTTCTAAAAATCTTTGTTCGTGTTCTGCTGAAGAAAGAAAGTCATACACATCTGACATGAGGGTGAATAAATTATGAGAAAATGTAAATTTTTGTGCAAACTATAAGTCTTTTGAATGAAAGGTCAGATTCCCTTGCTTTCACTAAAGTGCACTACATGCTTTATTATATATTTTTAATTTGTTTTCCCTTTTTCTCCCAATTTGGAATGCCAAATTACCAATGTGCTCATGGTGGCATAGTGACTTGCCTCAACCTGTGTGGCGGAGGACGAATCTTAGCAGCCTCTACGTCTGACACCGTCAACCCGCGCATCTTATCATGTGGCTTGTTGAGCGCATTACCGCAGAGACAAAGCACTTGTGGAGGCTTCACGCCATCCACCGCGGCATCCACGAACAACTCGCCACGCGGCCCAACAAGAGCGAACAACATTATAGCGATCACGAGAAAGTTACCCGGTGTGACTCCACCCTCCCTAGCAACCGGGCCAAATTGTTGCTTTGGAGACATGGCTGGAGTCACTCTGCATGCCCTGTGATTCAACAGGGGTGGTAGCCAGCATCTTTACCACTGAGCTACCCAGGCCCCCTACACTACAAATTAATATATATTTTTTTTAATTCAACAAATTTAATTTACTCAATGTTATGCTGATAATATAATTTGTAATTAAAATGTTGCATTTAATTAGAAAAAATGCAAATGATAGTTCCCCAGGGATATTCTAAAATTCATATACATTTTTTATAAAATTAGAATTTTTATCCTGGTAGCCGGGAGAGTGTGTGGGATTTTTTTTCCATTTCGTTGACTATCCTGATTATATAACTTGTAATACATTTTTTGTTGTTTCCATTTTATTAGAAATATGTAAAACATTAGCATGTTCACTAGTGTTCTCAGACTTTTGGACATCTCTGTTGTGCTGTAGGGTTTGCACAATTTAACATCCCGATTATCTCCAACTATTTTCTGTTCTGTTTTAGTATTGTTATCAGGTTCTACCCTCTGGAGCCATGGCAGGTTGGGAAGAGAGGAACGGTGATGAGCTTCTTATAAGACTCTACATTCTATCTTTGAGAGTGAATTGTTGTTATATGGTTGCAATGTGGGATTAAACTAGATGGACCTGCTTTGTTGCTTGGTGGGTTCAAGATCAGAATTTATGTCCATGTGTAAACTGATATTATACTAATATTATACTAATATTTTGAATTAAAATCTTCATATTTTCCCTCATTTGGTTTGATTTGATAAATTAAAAACAACCATAAAATACATCTAACAAGCATTGCTCATTAATGTTTTTTATAAAGAACATCATTGTCATAGATGTGAATTAGACTTAAAGCTGAAGTATGTAATTTCTGTGACACTAGTGCCACCAAATTAAATTGCACAAATACAGTTATTGTTTTCAAAACAGCTTTCTTTTTGAATATGCCCCTCATCTGCCATTGATAAAACAAATAGATAGTTCCGCCTCCATTTCACACCATTAATTGAATAATGTTGTTTGGGCAGGTTGCTCAAAACAAACAGGAATTTCCATGGTGCCACAGAGACAGTGTTTACAGTTTTTGAGAACATTAACCCATGAATGGATTACCTATAGTTGTCTTGCATATTAAGATGGGATAGAAGAAAGCATTTTAACACTAAAAAAAGTTCAGCTTTAAAGTAGACATCAATCAATCAAACACTTGGACATTTTTTTTCTCCTCAAGAAAATGTATGAGAAAGGCTACGATCCAGAGATTTTTAAAGAGCTTTAGGCCACTGAAGTCACTGCACAGGCTATTGCAAATCAATGGGCAACCTGGTGGTCCTGGGTCATCACATCTGGCTGAACCTCACAGAAATACGTGATGACAGCAAAAGCGCTCCTTACGAGCACAGCCCTATGAAGTGGAATGCAGAGCTTGCTGTTCCTTCTGAACCTGTCCTGAAAAAGGCTCAATTAGAGACACACACTGCTGTTTGTCAGGAAATAAAAATGTTTGTTCAAAATGTTGCTTCTGTGTCTCACATTCAAATAAAGAATGTTAACCTTATAATCAGTTCAAAGTCCTGCCCTTCAGAATGTCTCTGGCTCCTCTCACATTCACAAAGTGAATGATGCAGTACTCGCCCCTCTGAGCGGTGTGCGCATTTTGAACAACCTAGATGATTGGCTATTACTGGCCCAATCAAAGGCTCTATTACACACAGGGACTTATTGTTCCAACATCTGAACAGCCTGGGCCTCAATGTTAACTGGGCAAATAGCATGGTGGCAGATGCTTCCAACACTGCATTGTGTGACAGACTCCCGGCATTTGGCACCTGGATGGGTGCGTGGAGAGTGCGGCACATCAACCGCCTGGAGCTGTCTGCTGTTTTCCTAGCCTTGAAGGCTTTTCAATCCGAAATAGTTAATTATCAAGTTCTGATTTGCTCAGACAACACGACATTTGTGGTGTATATAAATCGCTGTGACAAGGAGGAGAGCGTGGCTGGGCCATGATGACGCATCAGCGCTGAATCAGCTGAGAGCGAGATAAAGGGGAGCCGGAGACGAGAGAGAGATGCACACAGCCACGTTGCATGTTTCTCTGTATTTGTTTATTATTGTTTTATGTTGAGTTTCTTATTACATTTTGTTTACTGTTCAGCTGCTTCCCACCTCCTCCTTGCCCGCCGTTTATCTGTTACAGTGGTGCCGAAACCCGGGAGGGAGGAGGGATGCGCTGTTGCCTAGTCCTCGCTGCTGCCATCCACCAGTGGTGCAGCCGCTTCTGTCTGACTGGGGATGGAGAGATAACTGCCAGCCACTGAGAGTGTCCACCAAAGAAGGGGAGGAGTTTTTCCTTCAGCCAGGGGCCGGAGAACTCGCTGCCGTCCGCCGGGGGAGGAGCGAGCTGGCATCTGCCAGAGGGCGAAAGAGCAGTTGAGGACCGGGCGTCAGCTCTTCTGGGAGCCAGCGAAAAAGTTCTTCTCTCTCTCCTCACTCTCTCTCTCTCTCTCTCTCTCGGTGTGTGTCTCCGCTCACCTTTTCCCCCACTCCTTGTCTCTCCCCCATGTTCACGGGAGGCGGGGTGGACAACCGGCTGACAGAACGGCCGGAAGGGCAGCATCTCCCCTCCAGAGATGGAGGGGGAGTTGGTCAGACTGGTGGCGCCCCGGCCTGAATCTGGAGGTGGAGGAGTGTGATGAGGAGGGGGGCTAGGATCAGCTGATCAGCGAGAGAGCGAGATAAAGGGGAGCCAGGTGCGCCACTTTAAGTGCTCTGTGTTTTGTAGATGATAGAAAGCAGAGCACTCTAAAGTGAGCAGCACATACAGACTAGTCTCAATCAGCTCCCTTGTTCAGTAGTCAGTGCACTGATAAGGGAGTCTGACATTTTTGTATGTCTCAATTGCAAAATCGTTCCAGTGCAATGAAATGTTCGCTCCCTAGAAAATCCCAGAATGCACCGTAAAAACCAGGGACCATCAGTGATTATTTAGCAGATATGGGCCACTTCTATTAAAATGAATGGGAGAAATTGGAATGCTCAACCCAGGAGCTCTGAGCGCCCAACGGATGTAGAAAGGAAGTCCTGCCTTACAGTTTAAAGAGCCAATCACCTTTTAGATACAGACATCACCTATCAATCAATGAACGTGCATGTGCATTAGCTATACAGGCTGGGAAAATTGTAGTATCACACAATGGAAGTATCACAATTTATGATTACAGTAATGTCAGATTTTATTGCTGATTTGAAATATGTTCTTTAATCGTAACCTTGACCAACCATTTTTGAGATTTTGGTCTTTCTCCATACAAGTAGATAGGAGCTGCACTGGCATGACTGGAAATAGCCTCCAGAGATTGTTCCAAAGAAGGATAACAGTGGACTGACTTACAAGAAAGAATTTGGGAGCATCGTTGCTCAATACGTTCCCTTCCCAGAAACATTGTCATGTCTTCTAAAGTCTCAAGTCATTGAAAGATGAGCACAAGTGTAAAGAGTTGTTAAAAGTAGTATTTTGATTAATGAAGAGATTACTTTAAATATTAAATGACAATAAAATGCAGTCTATTCAGTTGGAAAACATTTATCCATATAAATGATGCAATCCAACATTTGAACAGCAGTGGAACACTTTCTTATTATGTGTTACATTCATATGAGCAGACAGAATTTTGGACCAGCAGAAATGGAAATAAATTTGTCATGTCAGCATTTAGCTCTATGCTAAACTAAAAGGCTATTTCTAGTCATTTTTATTATCAAGAAAATCCATGTTAAATAATAAAAAAAAAAAGTTATCTAGTAAGACCTTTAAAAATCCTAATCATGATGAGTATTGTTTTATTTTTCTGTAAAAATATCTAAAACATTTTTTTTTTTTAAACATAAAACAGTATCCATTTGCTTTATCTTGTTTTAAAAGAAACACTCATAAGATATTTAAGTTTTTCAGAGAATGTTTTTTAATGTGGATTTTGTCTTGCTGTACTGGCAGATTTTTTTTTATCAAGTGAAAAAATCTGCCAGTGCTGAAGAAGTAATCCACAGTATTTATATATTTTAACTGACCTTGAGTAATCTAAAGGAATACTTTACAAATTACATTGTACATCATATATTCTGTAATCTGTAGTGGAATACATTTTAAAAGTAACCCTCCCAACCCTGCATAGGGTGCTGATTGAGACGCACCCTGGGCCATGTAGCCTATATATATATATATATATATATATATATATATATATATATATATATATATATATATATATAGGTCTGATTAAAGTCAGAACTTTACACACACTTAGGTTCAAGTCATTAAAACTCTTTTAACCACTCCACAGATTTCATATTGGCAAACTATAATTTTGGCAAGTCGTTTAGGACATGAGTAATTTTTCCAACAATTGTTTACAGACAGATTGTTTCACTTTTAACTGACTATATCACAATTCCAGTGGGTCAGAAGTTTACATATATTAAAAGCAGCTTGGAGAATTCCAGAAAATTATGTCAAGCCTTCAGGCAATTAGCCAATTGAATTCTGATAGGCTAATTGAAGGTGTACCTGTTGAATTATTTTAAATCCTACCTGCAAACTCAGTGCCTCTTTGCTTTGCATCATGGGAAAATCAAAAGAAATCAGCCAAGACATCAGAAAAAAAAATTTGGACCTCCACAAGTCTGGTTCATCATTGGGAGCAATTTCCAAACACCTGAAGGCACCATGTTCATCTGTACAAACAATAGCACACAAGTGTACACACCATGGGACCATGCAGCCATCAAACCGCTCTGGAAGGGACACATTCAGTCTCCTAGAGATTAACGTATTTTACAATTACATTTATTCATTTGGCAGATGCTTTTATCCAAAGCGACTTACAAAAGAGTAAAACTTAAGCAAATCATCTTAAGGAGACAGTGATACAAAAAGTGCCATATTACAAAGTTTCACTAGCATCAGAATATTATTCAAAACAGATGGGAAATGGGTAGACGAGTATCTATATCCACAGTAAAATGAGTCATATGTTGACATAACCTGAAGTCTGCTCTACAAGGAAGAAGCCACTGTTCCAAACCTGCCACAAAAAAGATAGACTACAGTTTGCAAGTGCACATGGGGACAAAGATCTTTTTGGAGAAATGCCCTCTGGTCTGATGAAACAAACATTGAACTGTTTGGCCATAATGACCATTGTTATGTTTGGATGAAAAAGGGAGAGGCTTGCAAGCCGAAGAACACCATCCCAACCATGAAGCATGGGTGTGGCAGCATCATGTTGTGGGGGTGTTTTGCTGCAGGAGGAACTGGTGCACTTCACAAAATAGATGGCATCATAAGGAAGGAAAACGGTGTGGATATATTGAAGCAACATCTCAAGACATCAGGAAGTTAAAGTTTAATCAAAAAGGGTCTTTTAAATGGAGAATGAACCCAAGCATACCTTCAAAGTTGTGGCAAAATGGCTTAAGGACAATAAAGTTAAGGTATTGGAGTGGCCTCAATCTGATAGCACATTTGTGGGCAGAACTTAAAAAAACAACGTGTGCGAGCAAGCAGGCTTACAAACCTGACTCGGTTACACCAGTTCTGTCTGGAGGAATGGGTCAAAATTCAAGCAACTTATTGAGAGAAGCTTGTGGAAGGCTACCCAAAACGTTTGACAAGTTAAACATTTTAAAGGCAATGCAACCAAATACTAACAAAGTGTATGTAAACTTATGACCCACTGGGAATGTTATAGAAGCTGAAATACATAATTCTCTCTACTATTATTCTGACATATCCATTCTAAAAATAAAGTAGTGATCCTAATTGACAGGGATTGTTTTCTACGATTAAATATCAGGAATTGTGAAAAATATATTTAAATATAATTGGCTAAGGTGTATGTAAACTTCTGACATCAACTGTGTGTATGTGTGTGTGTATGTATATATATATATATATATAACAGTACTGTCTATATGTAAAATTATGCAATGCTATGTTAAAAAATGTAACTAAAGTAATTCTATTTTAATTTGATTAAAGTTTTAATGAATTCATTTGAATAGACACAATTTTATTAATAATAATAATAATAAAAATTAAACTGTTGAATGCGGAATTCAGAAAAAATAAACATCTAATAACCACAATATCGCCTACGTCATGACCTCTTGTGTATTTTGTATATACATGAGGAAAACGATGATCTGAAATAAATAAACTTTTCATTTCAATTTAGTTTCGAGTTTATTTGCAGCTTACAGTTTATTGGACCACTTTAAACGGGTCTTTCTGAGCGAAATTCAATAAACCCATGGTCAGAAGATGCAATGAGCTCGACTGTCCCATTCTCTACAGTTTGGGATTGGCTATATGGATCAGAGTTTACTGGGGGCGTGGAATAATAGATATTTCTGCAGCAGTGTGGATCAGTCTAGGCTAGATTCACTTCTATTGCTGTTTTCTCGGTTTGTTTTCGATCAGGTCCTTTAAAATGTCTTTGGAAATGTATTTGGATCTTCTTTCGCAGCCTTGTCGCTCTGTTTACATTTTTGCGAAGAAAAACAACATCCAGTTCGACTACAAGAAGATAGCGTTGTTTGAGGGTATGGGACAGTGAGAAAGTGTAATCTGACCTTTTGTTGCACTAGGGAATGCTAGTTTACTTTGATCTGGCAACTTTCAAATGTTTGTTGTCTTGCTATGTGATGTTCTTTGCTTTATAATCAAATGAAACTATGTTTTCCCGAGTGTCATGTTAGTCGTAGCCTACAATGTTTTGTAATGTTGGCGTTAATACTAGACTATCTTCGCTGCGGAAAGTAGCGCGATGACGTAGTGGATGTATTTAATATGCACGCGCACAGCTACATATGATTATATTCTCTAAACAATATTTGATTATTTAACGTTGTCAGTGTGGCATCTAGCCTATGCGCATTTTTGTTTGACAGGTTATATTAACCTAGTGGCAACTGAAAGTTGGTTGTTACTGCCAAATCATCCATTTAACAAATGCTATTTTGTCTCTGGCAGCTTTAAAAATTGATGTTTAATTGAAATACTGAATATATGCGTTGATTGTATTTTATCTCCACGAAACTACTTGTGCCTTATAGTAATCTACCATTGCAGGGTGCAAAGTGCGGTAAAGTTAGTTGTATATGTGACATTCGCGACAGTACCCATTAAACTCTCGTGCCTATAACATTTTCAAGCCAAACCAACTTGGAAATGCGTGAATATGTTTTCTTTTCCTAGTAGCTACAAGGCCCTGATGCTGGCATACAAAACAGTCACTGGGTCTGCTCCAGTATACCTAAAAACATTTATGGAGAGCTACGTTCCCACCAGCCTGCGGTCGGCTAAGGAACTTCACCTTGTCGTACCAATACAAAGAGTCACCAAAACACTTTCCGGACTTTCAGTTTCATCATACCACGGTGGTGGAATGACCTTCCCAACTTAATCCGGAAGCTAACTCACTCTCTATCTTCAAAAAACGGCCAAAAACACATCTTTTCCAAAAGCACTTAACTGGTCACTAAAAAAAAAAAACATTTTTTACATTTCTTGCTGCACTTAAATCTGTTTTGTATACTATTCTGATGATAGTGAAACTTTGTATTATGGCACTTTTCGTACCACTGTCTCCTTAAGATGATTCGCTTATGTTTTCCTCTTTTGTAAGTCGCTTCGGATAAAACGTCTGCCAAATGTATGTAAATGTATTACAAAGCTGAATTTTAAAAAAGATTTTATTTTCATATCAATTTTATTAGCCCTATAAATCAATTAAACAATTTAACTATTTTATATTATGACATCACAACAAATATGTAATGTTCTTATATAAATATAAATATATATAAATATAATCACTTTCATGGCACAAGGGTCTGTTTGTGGAATTTACATTCTATATTTTTTCAAATAAATATAGTAACGTAAATGTTTGGAACTCTAACTAAAAATATATCAGTATATAACAGCTCCGAACATTTTAAACGCTATAAAACATGTTCTTAATCCACTACGTAATGGATGTCCATGACGTAGTAGATTAAATCCACTACCTCATCACGCTATAGTCCGCAGTGAGTACCTCTTGGTTAGTACAGGCATTGCAAAAAATTGTTGGCAGTGAGTCATACTCTGGCAGACATGTATTGTGCCAGCAAAAACTTCCATTATGTCTAATTGTGTTTAAAAGTTCACTGATATTATTACTGTAGGCATATTTGTTCAAAATGTAAATATTGCACATTTCTGTCCATCAGGTCAGCAATATACTGAAGAGTTTGGTAAAGTCAGCATGCTAAGAAAAGTACCAGCAATCAGAGATGGAGACTTTTGCTTGGCTGAGAGGTCTGTGGTCTATGGAATCCTGTTTAATCTGTTTTACCTATTCTTTCTTAAATGGATAGTTCGCCCCAAAATGAAAAATTGTCTTTCTTTCTTTCTTTTGCAGATCACAAATGAAGATTTTCATCTGACCTCTGTAGGTCTGTGGTCTGTAGTGAATGGTGACCAAAATGTTGAAGCTCCAAAAAGCACATATAGAGGTAACCCTTAAGACTCCAGTGGCTTAGTCTTCTAAAGTGATCTAATCGATTTTGGGTGAAAAAAATTTGTAACACATTTTTCACTATAATCCTTGACATCTCTCCTTGGCGATTCTCCTGATGATGCGACAAGCACTAGGAAGTGTAATCAAGCTTGAAATCCCGATTGTGTCTAGAGACTGCAATGACAGGACTTGAGTAATATTTTGGTTTGTTCTCACCCAAAATCAATTAGATCGCTTTAGAAACATGGATTAAACCACAGGAGTTTTATGGATTACCCTTATGCTGCTTTTATGTCTGTTTTGGAGCTGCAACATTTTGGTCACCATTTATTTGCATTGTATGGACCTACAGAGCTGAAATATTTTTCTAAAAATCTTTGTTTGTGTTCAGCAAAAGAAAGAAAGTCATACAAGAAAGTAATCTGGGATGGAATGAGGGTGAGTAGAGGATGAGAGAATTTTCATTTTGGGGTGAACTATTCCTTTAAGGATTTAAAAGTTGTCTTTAATTGTCTTTTGTAAAACAGTTTTGAGTAAATTAATGCATAATTATCCTGTAGTATTGCAATTATGATGTACCTGGCAGAGAAGTTCCACACTCCCGACCACTGGTACCCAGTCGACTTGAAGAAGCGCGCCAAAGTAAATGAATATCTGTCATGGCAACACTCTGCCATGCGTATACATGGATCCAAGATTCTCTGGTTCAGGGTGAGTGAAGAGCAGCAAACACTTTAAAACAGTTTAGTATGATCAGAATGTCAAAAGTAGGTTTAATTAAATTTGGATATATTAAGTAATTGGTAAATTGCATTTAAACACAATACACAAATATTACTGGGCGCACTGTCTAAATTTTCATTCTTTACAGTAAGTCACTTTAAAGAAGCTATTTGCAATAAACCTATAGCATTTTTAAGCAATATTTTTGAACGTGGGGGGGAGGGGTTAAATCTATGGCAAGGACAGTTTCCCATCCAAGGGTTAAGTATTTATTATTCAATGGCACTCTGGTGACCTGAGCAGGACTTTGATTTCAGCAACTCCCTAGTTCACTCCCATTGCTTGGAGACAATGTGACTGAAACCTTATATTTAGAATTGTTATTTTGCTTCAGCTGCTAGACTACACAGCCCCCCATGAAAACATAAATTATGACTGCCATTATAGGCCAACCATGGACAAATATTAATATTATTTTAGTGTTTTTATGGTATTATTTAAACTCAAAAGTTTACAAGACTGCTTTTTTGTTGTAGCTCCTGATTCCAGCTATGGGGGTAGAGATTCCTAAAGAAAAAATGGACCTTGCACTAGAGGATCTTAATGAATCACTGAATCTTGTTGAGCAGAACTTTCTTCAAGACAAACCATTCATTTGTGGTGATCAAATCTCATTGGCTGATCTGGTTGCTATAGTGGAAATCATGCAGGTATGCTCAAACTATTGACTGAATTCCTGTAATTTTGAATAGATTTCCTTAAAATTACTAAAAGAGAAATTCTGTTGTCATTTACTCAACCTCATGTTGTTCCAAATCTGTATTACTTTCTTTCTTCCATGGAACACAAAAGAGGATGTTAGGTAGAATGTTAGCCTCATTCACCATTGAGATGCATAAAGATGCAATGAAAATGACTAAGGCTGTCAGTCCCTAACATTCTGCCTAGCATCTCCTTTTGGGTTCCCTGAAAGTAATTCAGATGGGTTTAGAATAACTTAAGGGTTAGTAAATTATGACCAAATTTTCACTTTTGGGAACTATCCCCTTAAGTTATTCATCAACGTATGTAGACAAAATAATGATATTGTGCTGATTAAGGGACAGATTTTTAAAAATTATCTGATTGGACGATGATCTGTTTTAGCCTGTAGGTGCTGGTTTGGATGTGTTTGAGGACAGACCCAAGCTCAGGGCATGGAAGGACAGAGTCAGAGAATCAATTGGGGCTGAGCTGTTTGATGAGGCCCATCAGAGCATCCTCTCTGCTCAGGAGATGGTAGAAACCATGGAACCCGGCAAGATGGCGCCATTTAAACCCAAAGTTTTGAAATATTTCCTCTAAATCAACAAACTTTTGTTAAAACCTGCAGATATAAAAATATTTAACCTATAATTGTAATACATCTAATAATGGTCTCATTCATTACATTCCATGTAAGCATTTTGTGTAAGAATAAAATGCATTAATTCATTTGAAGTTTTCATGGAAAATAATTAGCCATCTTTTTGTGTGTACTTTACCTCATGCATGCAATGAAATGTGTGAAATATCATGCCTCCAGCTGTACTCACTTGGACATTTTTAATTTCTGCACTCCCTGTGACCCAAATCATTTAAACCCTCTCAACAAAACATTGTTCCAGAAAATCACTTAACAGCCATGGGAAGGGGCAAAGGATGAATGTTTCCTCCTCCTGTGTTTAAGGAATTATAACTTGTTATCAGATATTATTTCCTGTTTCCTGTTGCCTATTCAGCACGATATAGATTTTTTTTTTCCCTTGAAGAAAAAGATGAGGGTTAAATAACCCTGTTGAGAAAACAGCTAAAACTGGTCACCCATGCCTGGCTGAGCTGGTTTGCCAGCCTGACCAGATTTAAGTGCCAAAAATCCCTCTAAAACCAGCCAGCTACTAGCTAAGACCAGCCAAGTATAAAACTACAAAACCTCTAAAACCAGTCTAATTACTTATTTATTTAAACAGGGAAATGTAGCCTCTAAAAACTGAAAAATCCAGTCTAATCTAGTAGCTGGGTTTTTGGAACATGGTAGCTGGTCTAACCTGGTCATGAGCTGGTCCAAGCTGGTTTTTGGAACATGGTAGCTGGTCCAAACTAGTTTTTGGAACATGGTAGATGGTCCAAGATAGTTTTTGGAACATGGTAGGTAGTCCAAGCCGGTTTTTGGAACATGTTAGCTGGTCTAAACTGGTCATGAGCTGGTCCAAACTAGTTTTTGCTACATGGAAGCAGGTCCAAGCTGGTTTTTGGAACATGGTAGCTGGTCTAAATTGGTCATAAGTGGGTCCAAGCTGGCTTTTAGAACATATTAGCTGATCCAAAATGTTTTTTGAAGATGGTAGCTGGTTGACCGTCAAAGGACTAGTTATGTTCCAAAACACAGCTACCAATTAAAACTGGATTTGTTTTTTTCCTGCAATATCTTTTACAGGTGTAAGGTGTTAGATTCATTACCCATGTTTTAGAATGTATGTAAGTTTAGTTTACATACAGTTTATGGCTTGAATTGCTTATTTTCTTTTCTTACTTTTCCTTACCTTTCAAATGCAGTTGGAATTCGGTTGTGGCTCTCTGTTAAGAATGTAACTAGTAAAGAATTGTATTTCGAAGAACCTGAATTTTTTGTTTACATGGTTTCATGTAAAGGCACTTTAACGGAAGCTTATAAAGGTTTGGACTCCACTGCGCCGTCGTGGAAAGTTAATTACAAACGAAACTTGGGACTGAGTGAACAGGAAAGTCAATAAGGCGGTATGGACAACTTGAACGAAATTGAGCGATCATAAACGCGACAATAATGAACGATAAAAGCGGTTGCGTTTCACTGGCTCAGTGCTTTTTTGACTACTCGACGTCAAAAATATTGGTGATAAGGAGTAGAAAAGTAGGAACGCTGAATCGATTCACTCAAGCTTTAGTGATAGCGTACATCATTGGGTAAGTTCGTATAAATCCATAAAGAGAACGTTTTACAGTTTAGTCTTCGTGTAAATTATTTCATTTATATAAATATATCTATGTAAACCTTATGCGATTTCAGATATGTGTGCATTCTGAAGAAAGGCTATCAGGATACTGACACCGTACTGAGCTCTGTCACGACCAAAGTGAAAGGCATTGCCCTAACAAACACTACCGAGTTGGGCGAACGGATTTGGGATGTGGCTGACTACGTCATTCCACCTCAGGTAGTCCGTCGATATGACGATAAGGAGGTACAGGCTAGACAATTTTTGGTAAAACGAACCAGTACACCAACACCTCACTGGTGCCCACCTCTCGGGTTATGCAGACGTTACTGGCTTAAGGAATCTGTGCACCTGCATGATCAAACACACTTTTGTTTCCACTGTATTTGCATCGTTTATTTAGAGGATGTTCGATGTTTCCCTTTTTAAATTGTAGTAATGCAAATTGGCGAATAGTCATCTGATATAATAATAATAATTATTATTTTTTTACATCTTTTAAATTCCACAAAATTAACAGTTCTGTCTCTCTTGTATTTTTTATGCTTATTTGGCATAAAGGATATATATATATATATATATATATTCAAGCTGTGACATGTTTAAAGAAAGCCATAATATATGTAATACATGTCAGGTTTGATCATCTTAAAAATCATTTTTCAATTAAAACTGCAAAACATACATTCAGTCTGCGTTCTAAACATATAAATATCTGGGTTTATTCAAAGCATTTATGATTTAGATGGTCTTACCTCAAAAAGTAAAATCTAAACATATTGTTCCTCATCATGCTTACAGGCATTTTTGAGCTATGAGGAAGTTAGCTATTTTTTTTTTACTGTTGCTAAGCACAACCATGTTTATTTGCATGTTGTAGGAGCATAGCTCATTCTTTGTGATGACCAACATGATCATCACCCCAAACCAAACACAGTCAAAATGTGCAGAGGTGAGTTTTTATCTCCTTTTCACAAACTGACTGAATTTCCTAATAATTAATTGCTTCAGAATGAGACAGTGTAATGATTTCAGTGAAATACCCTTTTAAATAATGCTTTAGTTTAAATGTATTAATTGGAAATTAGTATAAATGGTTTCAATTTGCCTTAACCCCCCCCCAAGATTCCAACACCGGCATCCATGTGCACCTCTCACAGGGACTGCAAGAGAGGCTTCAGTGATGCTCGAGGGAATGGTATGGCTCAATAGTTACATTTAAATATATGTAATCTCATCTTTGTTGACCGCAAACTGAACCATTTTAATTTTTAGGTGTCCGGACAGGTAGATGTGTCAATTTCACTGATTCGGTGAAAACGTGTGAGTTGTTGGCCTGGTGTCCTTTGGAGAAGACTATCGAACCTTCAGAGTAAAATTCTCACCTCTCAGTCCCTCAAATTAAAAATAAAATACAATGTTGAATGTTTTTCATAGATATGGGACTATTCAAAGTTTTTCTTTGTTAATCTCTTTCTCTCTTTGTCTTTGTGATGTAGTCCAGCGCTCCTGGCAGATGCTGAAAACTTCACTGTACTCATAAAGAATAATATCCGATATCCTAAATTTAACTTCAACAAGTATGTTTTAAGAACCTTTGACATGTATTACATTTTTTCTGTATGGATTCTTGTCATGACCTTAAAGGGATAGTTCACCCAAAAATTAAACATCTCTCATCATTTACTCACCCTCTTGTCATCCCAGATATGTATGATTTTCTTTCTTCTGCAGAACACAAATGAAGATTTTTTTAGAAGAATATCTCCGCTCTGTAGGTCCTTACAATTAAAGTAAGTGGTGACCAGACCTTAGAAGCTCCAAAATTCACATAAAGGCAGAATAAAATAATCCATGTTACTCCAGTTGTTAAATCTATGACTTCAAAAGTGATATGATTTGTGTGGGTGAGAAAGGGATCAATATTTGAGTCCTTTTTACTTTAAATCTCCACATTCTCTTTCAAAATGTGAAAGTGGAGATTTATAGTAAAAAAAGGACTTAAATATTTATTTTCACCCCAGTTTCTCACCCACACTTATCACATAGCTTCGAAAGACATAGATTTAAAAACTGGAGTCATATGGATTACTTTTACGCTGCCTTTGTGTGTTTTGGAGATTCAAAGGTCTGGTCACCATTTACTTTAATTGTAAGGACCTATTGAGCTGAGATATTCTTCTAAGAATATTTTTTTGTGTTCTGCAGAAGAAAGAAATTCATACACATATAGGATGGCATGAGGGTGAGTAAATGATGAGAATTAAAATTTTGGGTGAACTATCCCTTTAACTGTATTTCACCTATACTACCGTATGAAGAAAAAACTGTGAAACTGATAAAAAAAAAATTTTTTAAACTTTTGATTGTCACCCTCTGTTTTCTTTGATTCTGAGCATGGTTGAGACAAACCCATTTGTCACCGGATGTCTTAATGTTTCAAAACAAAATTTTTGACAAAATGTGGGTACTGTGTTTGCAAGACCGTACAGTGCAGCAGTATTTATCTGTATCTTAACCATAAACCTAGTGCTGCAAAATGAAACCATGTAAACAAATGAAAAGTTAAATCTGTTGGTTGAATTACGGCAAATGTGTTTGAATTGCATTCCTTATGCCTTAATGTCTTGCAGAAGGAATATCCTACCAAATATTAACAACTCCTACTTGACAGAGTGTGTGTTCAATCGTACAACAGACCCTGATTGCCCAATCTTCAGACTCAAAGATATCATTGCTGAGGCGCAAGAGGATTTTCAGACCATGGCAGTCCATGTCAGAGACTTTGTTTTTTGACATTGCTGTTTCAAAAAATTGAAATCGCTAATTTGTATTGTAGGTTAATTAGGTAACTGCTAATTAAACCTATAGCTGTAACCAAATATTTTGCAGTCTTTATGCATACTTGGTGTTTTTTTTTCTGTTGCACAATGCTTTAGGACTATCTCTCATCATTAGTGTTATTTTCTCTGTTTAGGGGGGAGTCATGGGAGTGCAAATTCGGTGGGATTGTGACCTCGACATGCCAGGGAGCTGGTGTGTGCCTCGCTACACTTTTCGCAGACTAGACAACAAAGACCCAGAAAATAACGTGGCCCCGGGGTACAACTTTAGGTAGGAGGAATTTGCAATTAGTAAAAGATGTTTCTGAGAAGGAAGGCTTAATTTAAATGCATGTGAATTTGTGAAATCATTGCAGATTTGCTAAATATTACAAGAACATTGATGGCAAGGAATTCAGGACCCTTATCAAGGGTTATGGCATTCGCTTTGATGTCATGGTATTTGGCCAGGTACGTTTTTTTTAAAGTAAAGACAGTTTGACCTTTCCATATGTAACTGTATATGTTAAACACACATTATACTATTTGAGATTAATTTATTACTGATTTGTTTAGACACCAAAAGTGTAGTTGGGGGTGGTAATAACCCCCTATAATCTATGCCCCTGCATAAAGTGCTTTGGTTTTTAACACAGGCAGGAAAATTCAACATTGTACCAACACTTCTGAACATAGGTGCAGGCTTGGCACTTCTAGGCCTGGTAAGTAAATGTATTGCTGATATGAATACAATAATTTAAGTTGCAAAAAGTAAGAGAAATAAATTAGCTTTAGTGAAAATATAGAGATTAATTTTATATTTTGGCCACAGTGTGTGCCTTAAAATTAAATCCTAATCTTTGTGGCCCACTTCAGGTGACTGTTATCTGTGATTGGATTGTCCTGACATTCATGAAAAGAAAACATCATTACAGTGAGCAGAAATATACATATGTTGATGACTTTGGACTGGTGAGTATTTAATGGCTTAATGGACGCACGTATACTTGCTACAGTTATTCCCTTTAACAATAATTTAATTTGCTATATTTGTATCATCATCCTAGCTAACTTTATATAACTGCCTATTAAGTAAAATATTTGTGTTGCCTGTTATCATGGAACTAATGAGAGATTTTTGTTTCAATTAGTTATCCAATGAAGAAACATAGATGATCTTCAGGCATGAGCACAGCACAAACTAATCCTACATTAATTCTACACAAATTAGTAATTCTACACAAATTAGTAATTCTACACAAATTTCATCATCTAGTGTATGTGTTGATCATGTTTACAATTGCAGCTGTTCCAAACTGACAATTGGTATGACAGATGTTTTGAAAAATAATTAAAAAACAACTTTTTGATAACATGATCAGTGTGATTTTATCAGAGGCTTTGGATGATGTGGGTAATGTTTGTTCCAGTGGAGGGCAATAGAGTCAACAGCTAAATATAACCATGGCCTGTACTGGGACGTGATCTATGGTGGGACACTTGTATTTAAGGGGGCACAATGGATTTTAAATGTGCAAAAGTTTATAATTTTTCCTGACTTTTAGACTTGGTATTATTTAAATTATTATTAATTTTAGTAGCAGAAACTAGGATTGTCAATCAATTAAAATAATTATAATTAATCATGGTTTATTCTGTGATTACAGAACTGGATGTTCTTCAATGAGTCGTTGAATTTAAATCAACTGATGTGAGTTTATATGTTGTTGCTTAAATCTCGATTTTTATCAGGTTTTAACATTATTATTATTATTAATAATAATAATAATAAAATACCTTCTTGACTTACTTTAAATACATTTTGAAGTCTTCTTGAGGCCTGCTTTTAAGTATGCTGAGGCCTTCTAGTTGTGGACTACGGCCCCCTTATGGAGATCCACTTATGTAGGTAACACTTGCTCCCAGCAGGTGCAATAGAAAACGCACACATATCACGGTCACCGGCTCATGAGGAAAGGAAGATATGGTGTCATGTTTAGATCACCAAAACTTGAATTTGAAAAAGCCTCCGAATTCATGATCTTGAAAAAATAAAAGTGCAATTTAATGTTATCAAAACATTTTGCTGTTCATTTTAAATATTGAAAATATTTTGTGTGAATTCCCCTAAAAAAAAAAAATCAAGTTGTGAAATTCAAGTTTTTATTATTCAAGTGGTGGATTTCAGGTCGTGAAATTCAGGTCTCAATATTCAAGTTGATAAATACGGGTTGAGATATTCCGGTGGCAAAATTCGAGAGTGTTTATTTAAAATTAACAGCAAAATTTTCGATAACATGAAATTACAATCGGAGGCTTTTTCAAATTCAGGTTCTGGATATATAAAAATGACGTCATAGGATGACAACTACCACCTTCAGAATGGTCATGTCAAGAAGGGATCCCTCTTTCAGCAACTTCGTGCACATGCGCAGTCTGTTATGTATGGTATGCGTAACTACGTTCTTCAGTTAACTGTATTTAGCAAAAGAACGACAAATAAAGTTAAAGACCAGTTTAGGATGGCTAACAAAATAACAACGGGATACTTTTCATTTTAAACGATATAAGCGTTAATTGTATAATTTTGTTAAATCTGTCAATTTGCTCATTCGTTTGGGCATTGTTTCCAATCAGCTGTCATTTGCTGCTACTGTCAAGCAGCTGTTTGAAGCCGAACACAACAGCGCTTCGCGCGTTCGCGGAGAGATTGACAGGCAGGGATTTGGCCAATAGTTGCTACAAGCCTCTTGTAATAATCGACCAATTGGTGTGCCAAAATGCGGGACTTGCAAAAACTGATTAAAGCAATGCAAATATGATGTACTTCTCCACTGATTTACAATATGTCATGACCGACGGTAGCACAAATAGTTATCAAATTTATTTAGTTAAATATATATTTTAGATAAAGAATGACTATTTTTCAAAACAGACCATTTAAAATAATATTTTACTAGCACTCATCGTTTCTGTGCTACTTCAAACGTCGTGTATAATCTGCAGAATTGTAGAATCTCGCGGGATTGACGAAAGAGGGTTTTCTTCTAGATATGACCCTTCAGAACCCTTCTACATTGAAAGCACTAGCGTGGAGACGAGAAGCCTTTTTTTAAAGGATGTATATGGAGGAGATGCTTCATTACGCTGAATAAACTGCCTTTGTGAGGAAACAGCTCATAATTTAATAAATTGACCACCTGTCCACTAACCTTAAACATGTTTTAAACTAAAACATCATTTTGGAATAAACTATGTGTAGAGTTTACTTGGATAAAATTACTGTTATTATAAGAGAAGACGCAGAACATTTTGCGACAGGTAGGTGTCAGTTTACGGTTGTTTTTATTCGTTTGTACGGTAGCCACAAACGATGGCTTACTGTCGTAACACGTTAGTTGGCCGTTACCCTCTCTCCTATGGTAAAAGCGCAGAAATTGAAATCAGCAATAGAAGATCTCTGCCTTTCACTTCATTTAAAATCTACGATGGCGGCCGTGTTGAGAGGAAGCCTCGTAACATTGGCCAAGGTTAGTGTTTTGGAACGATGTTGTCATCTGCTTATAGTTCACAACGAAAAATGACTAATGTGTCTTTACGTTCGGAGCTTTAAGGCCTAATACAAACATGAATATGTGTAATGTATTTTCCTCATTAATGTCACGTACAGAGTCTCAACACATGGCTGTCATGCATAGGGAAAACATAAAATATTAGATGACCGCTAACTGAGAGATACATTAAAAATATCATGGATTTCTAGATTAAAACGAGTTGCTAACTCAAGTAACCTTAATTGCAGAAAAAACTGACGGTACCATGCTGCAGTGATGCGATCAGATGGTAACAGTCTGTAATCGTAATGGTACTAGAAGTGTTATCGCGCTTAGTGTATACAGCTCTTGCTCTAGTCATAAAATAAGTAGATTCTGTTTTGTTTAATTTCATCTGAAAGAACAGATCGCACTATTAAAAAAAGTCTAAGGTGGTCTGAATGTACTAGATTTTAATACTGCTAACTGCATATTTAAGAATAAATGGATAAATAATGATTTGTGCTTTAAAGACAAAATATGGAATATCATCCCTGACCAGATATTTGAAAAGTTGGGAGGTTTGGAATTTTTTTTAGATGTAATTTTGATGTAAACAAGGTTCCGATAAAGCTATCTTGTTTTATAGACGGTTATTTTTATTATGTATGCTCATTTATAAACATAACTTCTCACCACACAAATCTTTAATTCGGAATAACAAGAACATTGTACTTAAAAACAAATCTTTATTTTTTAGAAACTGGTACGATAACAGTATTGAACTGTTGAGACAGTTATTTAAGAGTAATGGACAACTTTTTAATTATTGTGAATTCCTTAATTACTATAAGATTCCAGTAACTGCTAAAGAGTTTGCAATAGTTTTTGATGCCATTCCTGGTGGCCTTATTCAACTCTTATCAGGTGATATATCCTCTGAGTGTATCTCTGTATATAATACTCACATAATAGTATTAATGGTGTGGAGGTTTTAGATGAAAAATGTAACAACTTCTTTATAAAAACAATATACATTGTTACCTAAATGCAAACCATATTGAAATTCATTGTATAATCAGATTGAATAGAAAGAGGTTTGGAAGTTACCTAATAAATACTGTCTCACCAATAAAGTTAAAGAAATCACATATCAAATTATTCATTTAATTTACCCAGTGAGACAAATATTCTCAAGATTTTTTTTAGAGACATGGAGACTACATGTGTCTTTTGTAACTTAGAAGAAGAATCCATAAAACATTTATTCTTTGAATGTGTGTTTACCCAATTTTTTTGGATTGATATTGATTGAATATATAATACTTAAACACACAAAATTTAAAATTCAGCTAACTGGTAAATATATATTTTTGTTGTATAAGAATAAGAGTTTAGAAGAAAATGTGGTGATTAATCCGTTAATTATATATGGAAAATACCATATACACAAACAAAAATGGGCAAACAATAAACCTAACATCATACCGTTTAAAACTGAACTGATGCATTATATTGAGACTCTAAAAGATGCAAGAAATAAAAAGGCAAAACAAATGCCCTTTCTCTTGTTAATCCATTTTAAGTTAGCCCCTGGCTTTATTTTGTTTATTATTATTTGTTGTTTTTTCCACTATCTTTTCTGTTTATACTCTTTGATGCTAGTATGATTGTAACAGTAAGTACATTGCGATCCTCTGTATGTATTTTTTGTTGTAAGTGTTCTATAATAATAATAATACAAAAAAAAGTAATGGTGCTAAATTATTTAGTTAAATCATTTATCATAATTTTTACATGGTACTCTAATGTGGTTAAAAAATACCATGGCATCATCATGATACATTTCCAAAAGTTACAGGTATTCCATAATATGTTTGTGTTAGTGCTTTCCTGTCTGTTTACAAATGTTTACTGTAGTATATACAGAATATTATACTGCATACATACAATAAATTATAATTAAAATGCTGTTATTTTGTGCTAGTGGTGATACACATAGAGGACCAGAAAAATGTCTACTGTATATTTTTTTTTCAGAGAGTGAGAGAGAGAGAATGTTGTCGGCTATATAGAAATCAATAGACTTTTAAATGTCATGTCTGTTTAATTCACCAAAATTTGCGAGTCATGCCAGATATAACAGGTGTAGCTGTTCTTCTCAGCTCTGTGATGTCCACTGGCGATAAAATATGTAACCTGAAACATGTTTAACCTTTCAGGGTTTAAATGGTGCCTGGTTGCAGCGACTGTGCACCCGCTCCCTGAGTTTGACTTCCAGTCAGAATGTTTTGGAGGTGCCCCCGGCGCGTGCTGACAGCACATTCAAGGTCACCATGGTACCTGGAGATGGAGTTGGACCTGAGCTTATGACTGCGGTAAAAGAGGTTTTCAAGGTACTGATACACTTTCTCGACCACATGGGTCAAACTCCTTGTTTTTAAGTCTTAACTTACTGAGAGTGCATCCACATTGTGGACATTACATTTTGAATTTGCTATAGGCTATGCATAATTATATTTCATTAAAACTTACTGATCTCAGTTCAGGAGACTCTAGGCTGTCACTAAATTGTTGAACTTTCGACACACAGAGTCATGTTACAAAACAACATTGGGCCGATCTCAGCTGAGATTGTCTTTGGGAGAATGGCAACAAAGCTACATCTGGTTGGAACCTCGTTAAGTTTTCAGAGGCTGTATATGGAGTTAGGATGAAAATAAGGTGCATTTCGAACTGTTCTGAGACCAGTGCAGACTGACAGCACACAGGGGATTAAGTCATTCCCTAATAGTGTGCAAAGGAGCATCCTATAGCTTTTCTATGCAGCCAAGTTTATTCACTCCTAACATCCGACCAAAAGCTCAGTTTCAGCCTGCAAATGATGTTTGGACCACTCAGCATGTTTGACAGACATGGGACAATGGTAATCAGTACATATTTTCAGAATTTATAATGTATAATTTTTATATGAACATGGCTGGCAGTGATTGGATGATGCTGGCCATTACTTTTAACCAGAATTATATATGCTAATTTCTGATGTAATGTCTGTAATGGCTCATAAACATAAACCAACTCTCCTGGAAACATAATAAACAATTTGAATAAAGAAAATCTGACCTTCTATAGCTTGGTATTGTTTACAATTTCACAACTTAATTCTATTATCCACATATGTGGACATACAGTTGAAGTCAGAAGTTTACATACACTTAGGTTGAAGTCATTTAAACTCATTTTGTAACCACTCCACAGATTTAATATTTGGCAAGTCATTTAGGATATCTAATTTGTGCAACAGAAGTAATTTTTCCAACATTTGTTTACAGACTTGTTTCACATTTAATGGACTATATCACAATTTCAGTGGGCCAGAAGTTTACATATACTAAAAGCAGCTTCGAAAATTCCAGAAAATTATGTCAAGCCTTTAGGCAATTAGCCAATTAGCTTCTGATAGGCTAATTAGATTAAATTGGAGGTGCACCTGTGGATGTATTTTAAGTCCTACCTTCAAACTCAGTGCCTCCTTGCTTGTCATCATGGGAATATCAATATAAATCAGCCAAGACCTCAGGGAAAAAAAAATGTGGACCTCCACAAGTCTGGTTCATCTTTGGAAGCAATTTCCAAATGCCTGTTGTTGCTATGTTCATCTGTACAAACAACAGTATGCAATTATAAACACCATGGGTCCACGAAGCTATTGTACCATTTAGGAAGGAGACACATTCTGTCTCCTAGAGATTAACTTAGTTTGGTGTGAAAAGTGCAAATCAATCCCAGAACAACAGCAAAGGTCCTTGTGAAGATTCTGGATGAAACAGGTAGACATGTATCTATATCCAAAGTAAAAACAAGTCCTATATCGACATAACCTGAAAGGCTGCTCAGCAAGGAAGAAGCCACTGCTCCAAAACCACCATAAAAAAGACTATAGTTTGCAAGTGCACATGGGTACAAAGATCTTACTTTTTGGAGAAATGTCCTCTGGTCTAATGAATCCTTCAGTGAAATAACTTACAGAATTCAAGAGACCATTCAAGAGACCGAATCCCCACAAAGCAGCCAGACCAGACTCTGTCTCTCCATCCACCTTGAAGCACTGTACTGATCAGCTGTCTCACCGACATCTTTAACACCTAAGACCTCCACCATCATTCTTGTCCCCAAAAAAACAAGGACCACAGGACTTAATGACTTCAGACCTGTCGCCCTGACCTCTGTGTTAATGAAATCATTTGAGCGCCTTGTGCTGTCCCACCTCAAAGCCATCGCTGATCCTCTCCTGGCCCCCCTGCAGTTCACCTACAGAGCTAACAGATCAGTAGATGATGCAGTTAACATGGCCCTCCACTTCATCCTCCAGCACCTGGACTCCTCAGGAACTTGCGCCAGGATCTTGTTTGTGGATTTTAGTTCCTCCTTCAACACTATCATCCCGGCTCTTTTGCATTACAAGCTCTCCCTGCTGAGTGTGCCTGACTCCACATGTAGGTGGATCACAGACTTCCTGACTGATAGGAAGCAGCAAGCGAGGCTAGGAAAACATGTCTCTGACTCCCGGACCATCAGCACTGGTTCCCCTCAATGCTGTGTTCTTTCCCCTCTACTTTTCTCCCTGTACACTAACATCTGCACCCCCAGTCACCAGTCTGTCAAGCTCCTGAAGTTTGTGGATGACACCACCCTCATTGGGCTCATCTCTGGTGGGGATGAGTCCACCTACAGGTGGGAGATTGATCATCTGTTGACCTGATGCACAGAACAGAACAACTTGGAGCTCAATGCTGTAAAGTCAGTGGAGATGGTAGTAGATTTCAGGAAGAACCCAGGCCCACCCAACCCCATCATCCTGTATGACTCTCCAGTTGATACTGTGGAGTCCTTTCACTTCCTGGGGAACCATCATCTCCCAGGACCTCAAGTGGGAGCTGAACATAGCTCTCTAATTAAAAAAAAGCACAGCAGAGGAAGTACTTCCTGCAGCAGCTGAAGAAGTTCAACCTGCCGAAGGTAATGATGGTGCACTTCTACACCTCCATCATTGAGTCCATCCTTACCTCCTCAATCACCATCTGGTATGCTTCTGCCACTGCCAAGGACAAAAGCAGACTGCAGCATGTCATTAGTTCTGCTGAAAAGGGTATGCCTCCAGGACACTGAGGTGGGCAGAAAAGATTGTTGTCGACCCCTCCCACCCAGGACACAATCTCTTTGAGACACTCCCCTCCGGCAGGAGGGTACGGTCCATCAGGACTAAAACCTCAAGCTACATGAACAATTTCTTCCCGTCTGCAGCTGGCCTCAAAAACAAGGCCTAGGACCCTCTGGCACTGTCTCTTATCACTCCACTATAGACACTACACGTTACATTAACATAGTTTCCACATCTGTCTTGCGTCAACTTAAAGAACATTTATCTGGTCTATTGCACTATTTATTATACTCGAACTGTGAACTTTTCTGTGAACTGTGAACACCGTGAACAGTGAACATTTGCACATTCTATGGTTCATATTCTGCACATATTTTGCACAACTGTATATCTCCTTTATTAAAACCAGTCAGTTTACTTTTTCTCTATATATACTGTATCCTAAATATAGTTATTTATTTACCTTACTATGTTTATTGTTATTGTATGCATCAAACACCAAGGCAAATTCTTTGTATGTGAAAACTTACTTTGCTATAAAGTCACTTTTGAGACCGATTCTGAATTATTCAGAGGGGCTGAATGAATATGATTTTCTGTACGTTGCTCAGTCACGTTGCTCAGAAAAGTTTGGAATAATGTACGGATTTTGCTCTTATGGAAAGAAATTGGTACTTCTATTCACCAAAGTGGCATTCAACTGATCACAATGTATAGTCAGGACATAAATATCATGAAAAATGACTTTTACAATTTTATTTAATTTTTTCAGAACTTCTTAAACTACTTCAAAGAGTTCTCATTAAAAAATCCTCCACGTGCAGCAATGACAGCTTTGTAGATCCTTGACATTCTAGCTGTCAGTTCGTTCAGATACTCTGGTGACATTTCAACCCACACTTCCTGTAGCAGTCTTGTAGTAGTCTTATCGGGCACTTCTCACGTACCTTACAGTCTAGCTGATCCCACAAAAGCTCAATGGGGTTAAGATCATACCACTCTTTTCCAGTTATCTGTTGTCCGAAGTCAGTGTTTCTTTGTCCACTCAAAACTTTTCTTTTTCTTTTTCAAAAGTGGCTTTTTCTTTGCCGTTCTTCCCATAAGGCCTGCACCCCTGAGTCTTCTCTTTACTGTTGTACATGGAACTGGTGTTGAGCGGGTAGAATTCAATGAAGCTGTCAGCTGAGGACATGTGAGGCTTCTATTTCTCAAACTAGATACTCTGATGTAGTTGTCCTTTTGTTTAGTTGTATCTGGCCTTCCACATCTCATTCTGTCCTTGTTAAATCCAGTTGTCCTTTGTCTCTGAAGACTGTAGTGTACACCTTCGTATGAAATCTTCAGTTTTATGGCAGTTTCAAGCATTGTATAGTCTTCATTCCTCAAAACAATGATTGACTGACAAGTTTCTAAAGAAAGCTGTTTCTTTTTTGCCATTGTTTTACCTAATATTGACCTTAAGACATGTCAGTCTATTGCGTACTGTAGCAACTCAAAAACATACACAAAGACAATGTTAAGATTCATTTAAAGAACCAAATAGATTTCAGAAGTATTTAATATAGTGGCAAGTGATTTACTTGTTCCAAATTAGCAATTTAGCATGATTACTGAAGCATAAGGTGTTGGAGTGATGGCTGCTAGAAATGGGGCCTCTCTAGATTTGATAAAAACATGACTTTTATCAAATAGTGATGGTGCTGTTTTTTACAACAGTAATGTCCTGACTATACTTTGTGATCAGTTTAATGCCACTTTGGTGAATTAAAGTACCAATTTCCAGTCAAAACAGCCACACAAAAAAATAATATTCTAAACTTTTGGCCACCAGTATATGTGTGTGTGTCTATATATGTATATGTAAAAAATTATTAATTCATTATTATAAAAAAAAAATTGTGCATGTTACTTAAGGGCTACTAGTTACAAATCAAAAAGGGGAATGGAAATGCACTCAGCAGTCACGTTTCGGGTCTCATGAGTTTAAAATGATAGAACACCAAAATGGTAAATTCTGTTATCATCTACTCACCCTCATGTTCTTCCAAAACCGAATAATGTGAATTCTTCAGAGAAACACACACGGAGATGATTAACTCTCACTTGCCTTACACTTGCGTCTCCCTTTTTTCCTTATACCCATTTAACCTTACCCACTAGGCAGCTGATGTTCCGGTGGAATTTGAGGAGTTTCATTTGAGTGAGGTGCAGAACATGGCTAGTGAAGAGAAACTGGATGAGGTGCTGGCCTCCATGAAGAACAACAGAGTCGCCATCAAAGGTAATTTTGTTTAACTCATATCTTAAAGTATCATTTGATATCATACATCACATCTTTACTTACAATTACCTTATTGATATATTGATGTGTACAATATGCTAATTCGTTGTTTAAAATGAATGTTGGTTTAATTTTCTCTGCGCTTAGGAAAGATTCACACTCCCATGGAGTACAAGGGTGAGCTGGCATCTTATGAAATGAGACTGAGGTACATTTTCAGTGACTTAGTACCAGCATCAAAATAAGTTGTCATATATATAAAATGGAATTAAATAAAGACAAGCTTTCATTTATCTTCTTTTATCTGATTTACCTGCTCCTATTCACATTAGTTGTTTGTTTTCATATAATGTACAGGAGAAAGCTGGACCTGTTTGCCAATGTGGTTCATGTGAACAGCCTCCCCGGTTACAGCACCCGTCATAATAATCTCGATCTGGTCATCATCCGTGAGCAGACAGAGGGAGAATACAGCTCTCTGGAGCATGAGGTACCAGCTGTGCTTGCATCACTTCATTTTTTTACTTTTCTGCTTATTCATTCATGAAAGCTCCATTTTAGAACCCGTTTCCACCTGGTATTAAAGGAATAGTTCACCCGAATGAAGATTCTCTCATTCACTTACCCAGATGCCATCCCAGATGTGCATGACTGTCTGTCTTCAGAAGAACACAAATGAAGATTTTTAGAAGAAGACTGAGCTCTGCAGGCCCTTAAAATGGAAGTACACGGATGCCAGCAATTTGACGTCCAAAAGTCATATTTCAGCAGCAATAAAGTAATCCACACAACTCCAGTCGATCAATGAATGTCTTCTGAAGCAAATCGATACGTTTGTGTAAAAATTAAATTGATAATTAACATTTTATTAACTTTTAAAAAGCGCTCCCTGCCAGCAGCTGACGTGAACTGTGACGTAAACGCGTCGGCGAGTTTACAACATAATTCGGAAGTGGCGCAGAACGAACGTCACACATGAGTTTGTCCATTTCAAACCGCTTTAGAGCCCTAGATTGAAGCGCTGATTTAAAGTTAAAAACGTTTTAATTTTCGACTTGTTTCTTACATAAACCTATCGATTCGCTTCAGAAGACATTCATTGATTGACTGGAGTCGCATTGATTACTTTTATGCTGCCTAAATGTGACTTTTGGACCGTCAAAGTACTGTCACACCCGTACTTCCATTATAAGGGCCTGACAGAGCTCTATCTTCTAAAAATCTTAATTTGTGTTCTTCTGAAGAAAGACAGACATACACATCAGGGTAAGTAAATAATGAGAGAATTTTCATTTTTGGGTGAACTATTCCTCTAAGATGTTTCGGGTGATCCGATGGCATGTGGTCAGCCCTAAACACAGGTCTAAACAGAGTCTGAAACATTTTGTGAATGGACCACAAAAACCAAATAAGAATGTCGATAAAAATTGCATACGTCCACATCGCATTTGAGGTGTAAACACTAATCCTTCATTTATGCATCCCGGCAGCAGTTAAGTGCAACCCCTCAACTGCTGCGCTTAAACAATCGCATCTGGGAGAAACAAGGCATATCATATAGTAACACACTGACATGGAGAATTATGTATGTTGTATTGAAACAGAGACCTTCCCATCCAAATCCATTCATAAGTGGTCACAGAAGACACATTTAAGCGACCGGGTGTAAACAGTTATTTGTCTAACCTGACCACATGTGATCAGATCACCCAAGACGCATCGTAATACCAGGTGGAAACGGGGTCATAGATGCATTTCATCATCTAACCTGCTGAATGTGTAATCATAGACATTTGTTCTCATTAACCGCTTTCAACTGCTTCTATTGCAATTAACATAAATATGAAGTTAATTTATTGTGCTTTAAATTGAACCATTCACAACATGTTAAATAGTTTTTACTTGTTTTGATTGTTTATTTCATATTTGATTATTTGCATATACAGCTGCATTTATGAGATCTGTGTTCGCAGAGTGTTTCAGGAGTGGTTGAGTGCCTGAAGATCATCACCAGAGTGAAATCCCGCCGTATTGCCAAATTTGCATTCGACTACGCCACCAAGAAGGGCCGTAGCAAAGTAACTGCTGTACACAAAGCAAACATTATGTAAGTGTGGTGTTTCCTCTAGAATTTGTTTTTAGCAGCAGTGCTGTTGTGAACGTCCACAAGCCCACAACGCCAGACCCATGTTTGCACGTGTCGGTGGAGGAATAGCTTAAAACGAAGTATCATTATAGATTGGTTATTTTCCTCTTGTCATGTTTGTTTATTTACTGGGAGCTTTTGACACTTGAAGGACTCTGGAAGCACAGATAGCTGTAGTAATAACGGCCAAATAATGAAATGCTGCAATGCAGAAAATGACTTGCACTATTTTGATTAAACACAAATACAAATAAAAACCAGGGGCAATTCTAGGATTTCAGTCATGGGGGGCTCATCCCCCAGTGGCTCCTATGTTGCATAGAGATGTACATAGGTGTTTGTTTGTTTTTTTTTACTATGTTTTTACATCATTTAATCTAGCCAACTAATATTCATTCAGAATATTGTAATGTTCTATAATTATCATTTATAAATTGATAAAGATAAGCACTTGAAGAATACAGACAAACCATATATTTTTCAGCTGTACATTTCACCTGTTCTAATCATTCCTTTTTGTTATTCATTTATTTACATAAATGAAATTTTGTACTAATGTAAATTCAAAAAAATTATAGAACATTAATTAATAATTTCAAATGATTTGGAATTTATTTTATAGACTGACTATTTAAACTGCAGGTTATATATGGACAGATCAGATTTTTGCTGTTCAGACTGCAGTCGCTTTTGCTAGTATGTCTACATTAGTTGTCATTGTAATGATGCAAACTTGCATTTGTTCGCCATGCGTGAGTATTTATCAATAGATGTTTTTCATGAAGGCATCCAAATATGAACACATTCTTAGCAGAAAATTGCTTAAAAAACGGGTGAGGTGGCATATGCAACGTTTATTGCTGCTAATGTTTACAACTGTCCTGTTTTCCCCAGACGTCCCATATTTTATCCCAAACGTGACGTGCCTATTATTTTAACGTGTAGCTAAATATCTCGTATTTAAGGCTTTTTGTCCCATATTGAAGCATAAAAGGGTTGGACAGTGAGACTTTTGAAGAGGACCCCCGTCCTATATTAAAGTGCTCAAAATGCTCAAGTGTCCCGTATTCGTATGAGACATTCAACCTCATTGCGCTGTTGTGGAGAAAAGCCAATGTCTGTATTATTGTAAAAGATGTACTGCTTTGCTGTCCTGTAACATACAGTATAATGTATATGACATATTGGTGTGTTCCAATCAGAAGAGATTCTCATACTTTACCTTCTGCTGTCGGAGGGCCGAAAGGTTTAATACAGGGGTGGGGAACCTTTTTTCCATTAAGGGCCATTTGAGTATTTTCAAAATTATTCGCGGGCCATATAATTGCTTGGAATTTCTGATTGTGGGTTGAAATTAATGTACTCATTCGTTATGTGCTCACACACCAAAAACACAAAGATCTGTCTATTATACAATATTTTGTGTTGTTATCATTTTAAATCATTTCTAAACATTATTTGAAAGGAAAGTTCATTGAATAAAGGCCATTTTTTGCTTTTTAAATTATTTCTCAAATGGCCTCACGGGCCATTCACCATCCCTGGTGTAATAAAATGGTCATTCTAAACTCACTTTTAAGTCATTTTTATTGAAGATTCTCTTGTAACGATCCTACGGCTTGGCCATCATTCTTGTTTTCCCTTCGAAAGTTGTCCTGTGAAGGTATCGTTTATGCTGTTTGGAATGCAGTACATGTCTTCTCATCGCAGCACCTGACGAAACAACCCGTCGTTCACAACGAATGAGGGAAAAAACACATGAAATATGTTCTGACCTTTTAGACTGAGATTAATTTAGAAAATCTGATTGTAATCAGATTCCAAACCACCTTCGAATATGGTTTGGATCAGGCTTGTAAAAATCAGATTTTTTTTTTTTTCTGCCTGTGTGAACAAAGCCTAAATGTCACATTTATTTAGTGGAGTGAATTAACTCTAGAAGATATTTCTCTGTCAGATTTTGTTTTAAATACACCTTAACCAGTAGGTGGCAACAAATGTACGTATTTCATGTGTTTGAGTGAGTCATTAAAGGGGTCATGAAATGCTCTTTTTCCATAGTTTTATTTTCTTCCCTGAGGTCCACTGATAATGTTAGTAAACGTTTTTGCATTATAAATGCAAAAATAATTTAGTAATAAATTATAATTTTCCACCCTGTTTTTGGACCTCTGTCTGAAATGCTTGGTTTTATAATAAGCGCCTCTTACAACTTCAACGTAAATGCACACTGTTATGATTGGCTAACCTCGAATAGAGCCATTTTTTTAACTCAATCAGAAGAGAATAAACCAGCTCAACAACATTATAAAACTAAATGTCATGGTTTACACAATGCTCATCTAACACATTGCATCTGAATATATTAAACTTCATCTCAAGCACAACAGTTAACACTCACACCCCGTGTACACTGGGACGTGAGAGTCGCATCAAAAGCTATGGAACCCATTATAATCAATTAATCTGTCTACCATGGAAGCGTCCGTTGCGGCGTGTCGTGTTGATTAGTAAATAGATGTCCCGTTCCATTTTGTGGTGCATGCGGTGAAGCTACTACTGCCAACAACACTGACTGACCAGTGGACGGGGCCATAGGTGCAATGACGGAAAAATAGGCATTGCATATGCAGATGGATTTAGTCCTTGTGACGTCCACGAATTCCAAGCAAGCCATTTTTGCAGCTTGGTTTAAATAAATGCTCTTTTTCTATTAAGGAGGAAGTTTTCAGTTCTGAAACTTACAGGATATTTTTATAGTATAATGACCTCTTATATGCCAAAAGAAAAAGGAAAGTTTTATTCCTCATGCCATGACTGACGCCTTTATTAAAAATTGCATGTTTTTAAATTAACTTCGAAAGTTCAGCAGATTGTTTAAGCATCAAAATAATTTTCCCCACATATGACAACAAAGGATAGTTGCTGAATGCATATAGGGGAAACACTGAAGTTCAACAGGTATTATTCCACCTATACAGGTTTCAAATCCAAACAGAGATACTGAATTTGCCTTGGATTATCTCTACAGGAAACTCGGGGATGGTCTCTTTCTGCAGTGCTGTGCAGAGATAGCTGAGCTTTACCCCAAGATTAAATATGAAAACATCATCATTGATAACTGCTGCATGCAGGTATAGTTTCCATGATTTTATTTTTAATGAGTGGCAGAACAAATGACATCTTGAAGTAATTATCATATTGTTCTGTGGTTCACAGCTTGTGCAGAATCCATACCAGTTCGATGTGCTTGTGATGCCTAATCTCTATGGCAACATCATCGATAACCTGGCAGCAGGGCTAGTGGGTGGAGCAGGTGTAGTTCCAGGGGAGAGTTTTAGCGCTGAATATGCTGTGTTTGAGACGGTAGGCGTCAATCATTTTCTCATATATTATATATAAAATATTATATTAAAATTATATATATTTTTTTATTATTATAATACATATTATAAAATAGATAGTGCCGGTCCTTACTGTTGAGGGACTTGGGACTACCGGTATTTCTAATAGTGGAAGGATGGCATTGAATGAATTTGCTAATAAAATAACGTTTTAATGAAGATTTTTACCCTAATATTTCTTATATTGTAACTATTATTGTAGGAATGTGGTACTTAAGGTTGTGCTATATTCTGATTATAGGCACGACTAAACGTAATGTAGGCTGCACGTTGTGCCTAATAAAGCCTTTTAACCATGACTATTCACAACTAGTGAATAGGGTTTTTTAATGACCAACGCCGATATCCAGAGAGCAGGGTGGCCGATAGGCAGATACAATGTCGATATATCACACAATGTAATATAGTAAGTAACAAACATTAAATTGCTAAAAAAAATAAAAATAAACTCTCATTAAGCACTATATTTACTTAATTTCACACAAAACTAAAAAATATTGTATTTTACATGGTAGATAGAACGATTTCTGTTTAGTCATCAAATTATTGTAATTGATTTGCACATGAAGAAATTTGTTGAAATAACAGTACACACAGTAGTCCAGCAACCATGGATGGCATGTCCACGTTAGCCATCCTATTTACTATAAAAATATAGAATTAAACCTATTGAACTGTACATACAGTGATAGTGAATGAGACATTTACTTATTACACAAGTGAAGCGCCTTGGGCAGCATCCATTAATCTAGGCAGCTGACTTGCGACCTTGCTGCCTAATCAGTTAATGGCTTTACTGACAGCTGTTTTGAATGAATGGAACTCTTAAGGAAACTGATCTCTGAACAGTTTGAAAAGCACCTTATTTTCATGGTATCTTCGTATACAGCCTCCGGTGGCTGCATTTTCCTGGTTTCGGATGCACCCTTGAAGTTGCACTCACACACTCATGCAGATCCACCATGAGCCTCAATCTCCTGACATTTTAAACAGCCTGGATTGCCTACCTGGATTGTTACAGACGGACCATCATGATTTGTGAATGAGAGTAACTTTTGATCCTGATCCTGATGTTTTTGATTCTGGCTGATAGAATACCTGTTTCAGAGGAAGATATTAAATGAGCGCTCGACGGGAAGAAAACGCTGGATTTTCGTAAGGTATCTGTTTAATCTGTTTAAACAAGATACCTGGATATTTGCAAACAGTATATAATAGAAGTTTTATTGATATGTGCCTTTTATCATTAGATAAGTTACATGGAACTGTTGAGGAGAATACGTGCTTCAGAGTTAAATAAATGAGCATTACACAGGACACTGGATCTGCTGAGTTGTGTGAGGTTGGTTTATTACATCTGTTTAAATGAGATATACACATATTTGCAGACGGTATATGATATTCGTTTTATTGACATTTGCCTTTTTCTAATTAGACAAGACAGTTAAAGTTAAAGGGAACTGTTGAGGAGAGAGGGAGAATGAAACAGGCGAGCACTTTAACATTATGAGCTCAAACGCGTCTACCGCAGCTCTGATATATGGACCGTTTAAATGAGACTGTGTTGCACATCGGTCTATTATTGTAGTAACACAATGGCAGGTAACAACAAAAATGAACCACGGCTGGTCGTTTACATGTCTCAGTCGCTTCACATGCAAGCAGGTGATTTTCGGCACCCTCAAGAAACAAATTGGCCAAACGGGAAATGTATCTGCTGATAATAAAAAAAAAGTCCGAATATCGGACGATTTATCGGTCGACCACTATTCACAACAAGCAGCCATGGCCAAAAGTATTGGCAGTGACATAAATTTTGTGTTTTGCAAAGTTTGCTGCTTCAGTATTTGTAGATTATTTTTCACATGTTTCTATGGTATACTGCAAAACAATGATAAGCATTTCATAAGTTTTAAAAGCTTTTATTGGCAAAAACACTCAATTTAAGCAAAGAGTCAATATTTACAGTGTTGACCCATGTTCTTCATTACCTCTGCAATTCGCTCTGGCATGCTGGATATCAGCGTCTGGGCCAAATCCTGACTGATGGCGATCCAATCTTGACTTATTAGTGCTCAGATTTGATCACAATTTATGGGCTTCTGCTTGTCCACTCGCCTTTTGAGGATTGACCACAGGTTCTCTATGGGAATAAGATCCTGGCCACGGATCCAAAATTTCAATATAATGATCTCAGAGCCACTTCATTATCACTCTTGCCTTGTGAAATGGTGCTCCATCATGTGGGAAAATGCAAGGATCATCACCAAATTGCTCCTGGTTCGTTGGGAAAAGTTGCTCTTGCAGGACGTTTTGATACCATTCTTTATTCATGGCAGTGTTTTTGGGCAGCATATTGAGAGAGCCGACTCCCTTGGATGAAAAGCAACCCCACACATAGATGGTCTCACACAGGACTCATGGTAACGTTCACCTTTTCTTCTCCGGACTATCTATTTTCCAGATGTCCCAAACAGTCGGAATCTGAGAAAATATCTTGGAATCTGCTGTCCAATCCTTGTACTTCCTGCAGAATTTCAGTCTGCCTTGATGTTTTTCTTGGAGAGAAGTGGTTTATTTGCTGCCCTTCTTGACACCAGGCCATTGTCCAAAAGTCTTCACCTCACTGTGCGTGCAGATGAACTCACACCAACCTGCTGCCAATATTGAGCAAGCTCTGCACTGGTGGTGACACGATTCCATAGCTGACTCCTCAGGAGGAGATGGTCCTGGCACTTGCTGGACAATCTGGGACGTCCTGAAGCCTTCTTCACTGCAGTTGAACCTCTCTCCTTGAAGTTCTTTCAGATGCGATATTCTTTGCAGCAATTTCCTTGCATGTGAGGCCATTTTGATTCAAAGGGATGATGGCTGCATGTCTTCCTTTAGAGATAACCATTGCTAACAAGAACACAATGATTGAAAGCACTTCTTCCCTCCTTTTATAGCAAACAGTCTGCTCTTATAATCCAATCAGAATGATAAGAGTGATTTCACCTGACTAGTACTCATTCACACTTTCCTAGTTGCTGCTGTTATAATTAGTGAAATGATGTTGGCTGGTCATTTTGTGCCAGGACCAAAAAACTGTGAAATTTGGGTTTTTGTGATAAAGTAAATTTTTTGGGCCTATTAAGCTTTTTGCAGTTATTTAAAATGCATCGGATCACTCTGCACAATAATCTAGAAACAATGTGAATCAACACCACAACAACTGAAGCAGAAAAATGGGCGAAACACAAAATGTATGCCACTGCCAATACTTTTGGCCACGGCTGTAGAATGACTTTTCATATGTTACTGCGTAAATGGAAATATGCAATACTGTAGCTGCAAGCAGCCATTACGGGGCCAAGCACCATCATGGCAACCACTGCACGACACTAAACACAACCCAAAGATCTCACAGAACAAGCACAGATCATGTCACCTCAGGACGGATTTGAACCCACAACTTTCTGTTCTAGAGTTCAGTGTCCTATCCACTACACTACACAACCATAGAATTGTCAGTCAAAAAAGGGACATACTGAACTTAGTGGAATTACAGCTGAGCACAGCATTTACCCTGATCAACTTTATTTTCATGTAACTTTTCAACAAAGGGGAAAATAAAAATTTGCTTGGGGAAAAGCCCAGCAACCATTCAGTAAATGGAATTCAAAATGGAGGGTAATTACACTATAGTAATGAAAATGACATACAAAGCAACCCCACACACACAAGTCACCAAAACGTTAGAGAAACAGAAAAGTTTCAAGGTGCTAAAGAGATATACCAAGCTGAGAGTCAGCAGGTTTTGAATAAAACATGTATTTAATATGGTGGTGTGCTGACATGGCTGATATCAAGCACAACAGAAATAAAAAACAAACCAGACATGATGTATTTTGAAATTACTAAAAAGTTGCCCCAAGCTGATCTCAAAGCAACACACTTTTGATCTCCAAAGCACACATGTATGGTGCATCATTGTTCTGGACCACATTGCCATGGCTTTACACTTGTTGAAGAGACATACCAAGCTGAGTGTCAGTAAGTTTTGAATAAAAAAAGTGTTCAAAATGGTGGAGAGCCAAAATGGCTGATATCAAACTGAAAGAAAGAACAGACTTGTCATGATGTATTTAACTGATTAGCATGCTAGCTGATTAGCATGTTAAACTAATGTTGCCGACGGATAGCAGATTAGCACAGATTATAGGTGGCGCTGTCGCCAAACTGCTTAAGTATCATCAGAACATGATGTTGATAAAGCATACCAATTTTCTTTAAAGTCTGACAGTGTATTTAAAAGATATATAATTTTGTAATAACTATCGCTGAAATGTGCATGACCCCAGTAATCCACAGACACCAGCCCCATGATTTTAGGACATATGGTTCGAAAGTTATGGGCAAAAATATTTTTTTTCACAATTCTTGACCTATAGGTGGCGCTGTCGCCAAACTCTACATGTGCCCTCAGACCATGGTCCTCATAAGGCATAAAAAGTTTTGTTTCGATAGGACACAGCACTGCCGAGATACAGCCTCAAATCCTTTTTCACAGCCTAATTATGTGTTTGCGTAACTTTTCAACAAAGTCAAATATCAAAATGCTGTATTATTCATTCTGTGCGGCTCAGTCTGGAGATTATTTTTAGCCATTTTGTGTGCAAATCAGGCAAAGTTTGAAGGAGCAGAAGTGAAAAAACTATGAATGACATAATCCAAGATAGTGGCCACTGTAATGTGCGGATGTAAGGGTTCCATTGGAATCATCATAGAGTAATCAGACAAAACAAGAATTGTGTCTCTAGGACAAACGGTTCAAATGATATGCACAAAAGAAAAGTGCATTTTGACATTTGGCGGGCTTATAGAGTATGTTCTAGAGGCCCCGAATTTTGTATGGGGGCTATTTCATCATTTTCCTATGTACGATTCTATGGGCTGCCGTAGACTGCCATTAGGGAGGAATAATAATAATAATAATAATAATAAAACTATTGGATACAATAGGTGCCACAGCACATTCGGTGCTTGGCCCCTAATAATAATAATAATACTAAAGAAAACAGTAGGTGCCACAGCACCTCCGGTGCTTGGCCCCTAAATATGCAAAACCATATCTCTTCACATATGATCTAAAAATATTAAACTGTTTCTGTATTGTATCTTCAGGGTGCCAGGCATCCCTTTGCTCAGGCTGTCGGCAGGAATATTGCTAACCCTACTGCTATGCTGCTTAGTGCATCTAACATGCTGAGACACCTCAAGTAAGTTCACGTCTCCCACTGTTTTTACAGTAATTCCATTACATTTTATTATTATTTCATTACTTATACTTAAGCATTATCATCACTCGTAAACCTATAAGCTTTACCATGAACATTTAGTTAAGTGTTAGTTTTCATGCTAATCATGTTTTTCACATCTGTGTGGAAATAATATTAGTTTTAATTTGTTTGTCCTCTAATTCTATCTTTTGTTTCTTGCATCTTGTTTTTTTTTTTTTTTTACCATTGACTAGCTATGTTTTATAGATAACAGGGGTCATATTAGGGATGGGCATTTTCGAGTAATTTTGTAGTCGAGTATTATAACCCACAAAAAACTATAATATAATATACTATAATATAATTTCTTTTACTTTTTTTGTATTCACAAACGTTACCAAAAACAGTTTCAGAATAAGCTAACTTTAACAAACTTTGCTTTTCTTTGGGAAAAAATTTAATGATAAATAATAAAATGTATTTATTTAAATAACAGTAAAAAATGTAAATAAATTATTTTCTATCACCTGGAGCTTACATAGAAACCAATACTGATGGCATTAGGGTAATGTACATTTATAAACTCTTAAGTCTACATAAAAAGACAAATTACATTTTTATAATTTCACATGGTATTATTCAGAAAAGCAAGTGTTAGAAGTTTACTTTTTATAAAATATGCTGTGTCTGTTCAGATATTTAACACTGAAAAGCTTCAGAGTTTCTTGTACCGCTTTGCATTTCCTCTGTAGCATAAAAAAATATCCTTGTCCTTTGGTATGCATGACTCCAACAAAAACTAAAAACCAGTAGAGTAGAATTCAATAAGAATAAAAAAATTTCAAATATTGCCACACTTGGCTGTGCTTGAAAGCACACAAAAATGCCATCATGTCTCTTCCACTCATCCAACACCTTGATGACACATCCATAGCACCCTCCAATGGACTCAATTGTAACTGCGAGACACGGTGAGAGCTCCAGAAGGAAAGCTGGCTTACAGGATAATTCAGCATTGCCCACTGCAGGCAAATGCATAAATGAAAATCAATTAGCAATATTCGAGAAGTGTATTTAATAGTCGACTAGCTGGTGCAGAGTGATTACTCGATTAGCCGATTACTTGTGCACATCCCTATGTTATAAAGAAGATAAAATACAACGACTGTTATTTTGCTACTGGCAAGTATTTTGTATTGATATGTGTGTGTGTTCTTTGTCTTTCAGTCTTGAGTATCATGCAAACATGGTTTCTGAGGCTGTTAAGAAAGTCATTAAGCAGGGCAAGGTAAGAGATTTTAATGTGTGTTTAATGTCTGTTTGAGTGGGAGAAATAGTAGTTTTGTTGCATGTACGACTGTATGTTCACTATGTGAAATTTGAAATTCTGTTTGTAGAGAACATGACACTGTAAGTGATAATGTCTCAGTGTTTTTTGTGTTCAATATACATGCATTATGCAGCTGCTGTATTGATGAAAGTTCAAACACATTGGTATGCAGTTAACAGCATGATAATCCTGGTGGTATTTGTTTGTGGTTCCCCTGAAATATTGGCAGCTGGCTTTGAATAGATTAACCCTAACCAGAACCAAGCACTGTACCTCTAATCCGGCAACAATTTGTTTGAAAAACTCTTTGTCTTGCATTGATTGGTTCAATGTGGCTTTATGGCTAGTTTTGGGGGTTTAAAGGGGTCATGACATGAGAAACCAAATTTTGGTATATAAGAGGTCTTTGTATCATTAAAACGTCCTGCAAGTTTAATATTTTAAGACGTCCTCCCCATTCTAAACGAATCATTTATTTAATCAAGCTCAAAATACAGCTCGTTCTGGATTCATGGTTAGAAGTGACGTGACGGTTAGAAGTGACGTACCAGCGTTTGCATATGACCGCCTCCAGCACAAGATAACTACGCTTTAAGCGCAAGACAACTACGCTCATTTCGTATCGCCGTGCGCCTCACAAGTGTTCAGTCGATGGACAGCGAGCTCTGACAGAGACTACTTGTGCACAGGAAAATTACGATGCCACACAGATGTGCTGTTCCTGGCTGTGGTCAAACAAAACCTCTGAATAAGCTGCCGAAAGATCCAGACGTCAGGGAAAAATGGATGCAGTTTATTTTTTGCGGACGTCCTAGTCACGGCAGTGTTAACTTAAGCGTTTGTTCTGTACATTTTAAGGATGACTGTTTTGAGAACAAATCTCAATATGATGCTGGCTTTGCCAGAAAACTGTTGCTCAAAGATAAGTCCGTGCCGACTATTCTGGGAACAACGACGACGCAAACTGTAAGTAATCTATTTTAAACTTTAAACTACTTTTTAAAGCGCAATTTCATTCATTATGAATAATCACAGTGTTTTTACTTAGTTTACTTGCATATTGTTCTGGCTGGGGGCGTCAATAATTGATACATAGGCACTGACGTTAGCCAATCATAACAGTGGGCGTTAACACTGAAGTCTTAAATGGAAAACGCCCCCAAAACAGACTGTTTGAATCAGAGGATGAGAAACAGGGTGGGAAAAGGTCATAAATCACTAGATTTTAAAAGTTTTTCTTAAAAAAAAAATATATTAATACTATAATTGCACCTAAGGGAACATAATAATACAATAAAAAAAACCCATGTCATGACCCCTTTAAGTAAACTGCTCATTTCCTAATGATTTCCTAATGATCAAACTGTACCTTGCTGTTTTTCTCATATTTTCTCTCTGTCGTCTCATTTAAAGACCCCATGAAATGGTTGGACGAATTCCTGTATTGACATATTTTCTATTGAAACAGGACATTTGGGTGGGACATATCGAAATGCCTGTCCTTTACTTTTAATTAGCCAATTGCCTTTAGTTTACATTTATATTTACATTTATGCATTTGGCAGATGCTTGTATCCAAAGCGACTTACAGAGAACTTATTACAGGGACAATCCCCCTGGAGAAACCTGGAGTTAAGGACACAATGGTGGTGGCTGTGGGGCTCAAACCAACAACCTTCTGATTACTGAAACTGACAGTTTAGTACTTTAGCCCACTACACCACCACCACTCCACTCCAGTTTACGTTGCTGTCTGGCAAAACTACACTCAATAACTTACACCTTGGACGCAAGCATTGATGACACTTACAAAATGAATAAATTCCAGCCCCGTCCTTCAGATTCTTTAGCGTAAACATAGACACACCATTAACCTTGATTTGCTACTTGTATTGATTGTCAAAGGCAGGTGGTATTTATAATTGATGGGGAGGTGTTCTTCTCATTCTAGAGAGCATTTTATTGGACAAAAAAGTTTTGTCATGAATATTTCACCTTTTCTTCTCCGGACTATCTATTTTCCAGATGTCCCAAACAGTCGGAATCTGAGAAAATATCTTGGAATCTGCTGTCCAATCCTTGTATGTCATGAATATTTTTAGTTCCATTTTGTTAGAAGAGAAAGACTTAAAGGATTAGTTCACCACAAATGTAAATTCAGTCATTGTTTATTCACCCCTGTGTTGTTATAATCCCATATGACTTTCTTTCTTTTTCTTCACACACAGAATTGTGAAAAAAAAAATAGTTTTCAGTGTCGTCATACAATGGCAGTTTATGGTGACCACCTCTTCAAGCTTCAAAAGGACACAAAAGTATAATTCATAAGTCTAATAAATTATTCCATGAGACACATGATTGTTTCTTGAAAGCATACGACAAGGTTTGGTGCGTAACAAAGCAAAGTCTTTAGTAAAAATATTCACTGACCGTTGATCTTCTGTGTGCGTTCATGAGTCTGCACACAAGCTTTAGAGCTCTTTGCACGAGAGAACATTAGTTACGCAGCACGCACAAGATGGGCCATTCAAGCGAAACTTGTTTTGTTTCACTTCAACAGGACCACCAGCATTATTAATAACAGAAAACACAACATAGCTGCACACAAACCAGAGAACAGAAATTACAAAAATATCTGAAGAGTTTGAAGTGGAAGAATAGATGCATTTCAATGTCCAGCCTGAGAAAAAAAAAAAAAAAAAACAATCTCACAGTTTCTCCCTTTGTGTTCAGAAAAAGAAAGTAATATGGGGTTATAACAACACAGGTGTGAGTAAACAATGACTGAATTGTCATTTTTGGGTGAACTATCCTTTTAAATGCTTGCATATAATTGTCCTCAAGGTATCGTACATTGATTAAAAGCCACAAAACTCTAATTTTGATTTCATGAGTTACATAATGCTCTATTAATATACAGTACGTTTAGATCTCTCTCAGTGAAGACATTTAGCTTTTTTTTGGCTTTCAGGAAGCTTTTTCTTATAGTCACTCTAGAAAATTTGCAAGTGTGTGCTTGTTGTCTTCGCCTCCCCTTTCCCCACTTTTCCTCATCTCGTCTTCTTCCGTCACACCCCATTCTGGGTGTATGTGACTCTGTGTGTGTATCTCTGTGTCCCAGGTGAGGACTCGAGACCTAGGGGGTTACTGCACCACTGGTGACTTTGTCCGTGCAGTTGTGGCCAACCTGCGCCATCGGACTGTTTGAGGATGCTTGTGTGACCCAATGTCCATCCAGGATCACCCTTTACCTGCTTCTGCTTTTTCAAATATTTTCAAAGCCCCTTTTAAAACAGAGATTTTTATTTTGTCACTTATGTTGATTTTATTATTTTCTTTTGCTCTCATCCCCTTTTCTTTTTTTTCTGGCTGGTTTCTGATTTCTGTTTCCTTATTTTTCTTTATTCAAAACATCCATGTACATTCTTTATTTTCATTACTGTTCGTCATTGTGTCCATACTTACCCAGAATTATGCCTGACATTGTTACATTTTACTGCGCTGCTGTATTTTGTCCCACCCCACGCATTTTCCATATGGCATCACCTTGCATTTTTCTGTGTAATTCCTGCTTTTCTACAAACTCTATTAAGGGCTGGTCCTCCTCAAAATTGTTAGTTTTGATTCCAGGTCCTCAATAAATTTTAATTTGATTATCAACAAGCTGGGGCTAAACTGCCAGCAGTCTGATACTCAATTGAGGGGTTTTTCTCCCTTGAGATATGGATCTTATTAATTTAAACTTCTCTAATCAAGTCTGCTGTTGTAATAAGTCAGATGTTTATCATTTCATTAATTCAAATATTCTGAAGTCCCGGACAGGAAGTCTGCTCTGTGTCATTGCTGACTAACTATGTCTAAGGAAATTACAACTGAATTATATCAAGAAAATTGCTGAATCAATTGACAGTTATGTCTCTATGTGACTCTCGAGCCTTTTTAAACTTACAGTGCGTTCAGAAAGTACTCAGACCCTTTCATTTTCTTCACATTTTGTTATGTTGCAGCCTTATGTGAAAATGCTTTAAATTATTAATGTTTTTCACATCATTCTACACTCCATACCCCATATTGACAAAGCAAAACCTAGATTTTAGATAACTGCAAATGTATTAAAAACTGTAATATCGTGGCCTGGGTAGCTCAGTGGTAAAGACGCTGGCTACCACCCATGGAGTTCACTAGTTTGAATCCCAGGGCATGCTGAGTGACTCCAATAGGGACTTGGCAATAGGGTAGAGTGACACGGTGTAACCTCCTCGTGATTGCTATAATGTGGTTCCCTCTTGGTGGGGCACGTTTTGAGGTGTCCACGGTGGATGGCGTGAAGCCTCCACACAAGCTATATCTCTGCGGTAATGCGCTTAACAAGCTATGTGATGAGATGCGCGTGTTTACAGTCTCGGACCATTTATACGACAAAGTTTTCAACTGAAAACTTTATGCGTTTTGGCTGTTCGTTTACAAGACGACAGCGTTTTGAGGCCTGAAAACGCAAACTTTTGAAAACGGCTTTCAAACTGCAAGTTTTTGAAAACGATCGTCTCCGTTTAAACATACAAAAACGTGATTTTATGATCATGCGTGTTTAGTCTATAGGCATGTACTTCGTCCTTACCTCCAGAGATCACCAGTTGGAGTCCTTAAAAAGGTGGTATGCTTTATAGTCCATGTGAATGGGGATCATTTTGACAACGTTGTTGTCTGTATGCAAAACTTTTCAAAAACGCAAAGGAAAAACTTTTCAGTTTTTAGTACATTGTTGTGTAAATTTACCCTCAGGACAAATCTCAGCTGCCTCCATGTCTGAGTCACTATGCCACCACAATTACTTGGAGTACATTGGGAATTGGGCATTCCAAAAGGAGAGAAAATCCACACAAATCCATCACATTGACAGGTATTTAGACCCTTAACTCAGTGCTTAGTTGAAGCACCTTTGGCAGCGATTTCAGCCTCAAGTCTTTTTGTGTATGATGCAACAATCATTGCACACCTGGATTTGGGAATTTTCTGCCATTCTTCTCTGCAGATCCTCTCAAGTTCTGTCAGGTTGGCTGGGGACTGTCGGTGGACAGCCATTTTCAGGTCTCTCCAGAGGTGTTTGATTGGATTGAAGTCCAGGCTCTGGCTGGGCCACTCAAGGACATTCACATAGTTGTCCCTAAGCCACTCTTGTGTTGTCTTGGCTGTGTGCTTAGGGACATTGTCTTGTTGGAAGTTCAACCTTCATCTTGATCTTCTGGACCAGTCTTTCATTAAGCATATCTCTTTATTTTGCTGCGATCAGCTTTCCTTCAACCCTGACCAGTCCCCCAGTCCCTGCTGCTGAAAAGCACCCCCACAGCATGAAGCTACCACCACCATGATTCACTGTTGGGATGTTATTGCGCAGGTGATGAGCGGTGCCTGGTTTCCTCCAGACAAGATGCTTGGAATTGAGGCCAGACAGTTCAATCTTTGTTTCATCAGACTAGAGAATCTTGTGTCTCACAGTCTGATAGTTCTTTAGGTGCTTTTTTGCTTTCTTGCTCTAAGTGGAGACTTCCATCTGGCCACTATGCCATAAAGCCCAAATCAGTGGAGTGTTGCAGTGATGGTTGTCCTTCTGCAAGTTTCTCCCCTCTCCACACATGATCTCTGGAGCTCCATAGGGTTCTTGGTCACCTCTCTTACCAAGGCCATTCTCCCCGATTGCTCAACTTGGCTGGACGTCCAGCTCTAGGAAGAGTCCTGGTTGTTCCAAACTTCTTCCATTTAAAAATTATGGAGGCCACTGTGCTCTCGGGAACTTAAATGCAGACAATTCTTTTTTTTTTTTAGCCTTACCCATATCTGTGTCTCAACACAATCCTGTCTCTGAGCTCTGCAGGCAGTTCCTTTGACCTCATGGCTTGGTTTTTGCTCTGATATACATTTTCAGCTGTGAGACCTGTAGACAGTGTCTGAATACTTACGTCAATGTGATATTTCAGTTTTATTTTTATTTAATTTTTTATTAATGTGCAAAATAATGTTTTTTTTTTTTGCTTTGTCATAATGGGGTATTGAGTGTAGATTGATGTGTGAAAAAAAAGTTGAAGCATTTTAACATAAGGCTGCAACAACAAAGTGTGAACATGTAGACATGTTGTCTTTGTATTTTTTAAAACTTGGGTCCTGTAGTATTAGAACTTTCAATACGTTTCACTGTGGAGTGTTTGGGTTGAGGGGAAACCACATAAAAGTTTTATCGGTTTATTCATGCCTCCAGTTGACTAAATTGACAAATGTGCATTTACTTAAATTAATGAATAAATACATTTATAAAACCAAATGGAGTAAAGAGTGTCACTTTCTAAACAGCAACTGGTATTGTTTTGATTACTTGCAATGTTTAAAGACCTTTTATCCTTGTTCAAACATTGTTCATTTTTCATTTACAAAGTGAATATGAAGATATTTTTGGAGCATGGTCTTAAATAAGGAGTGAACTTGTGTGCAGAGTGGGTGGTGAATGTTTGAAAGCTGGGTATGTGAGAAACCGATGGTGAACAATGTGTTTATAAAGTATGTGCACATTACATCCATGTGAGCATAGCTGAAACTCAATATAATATATATTATTCCTTTCTTTTGTGCAGGTACGCACCTCAGACCTGGGAGGCTACGCATCAAGCGAGGAGTTTACAAGGGCTGTTATCGCGAATCTGGCTTTCTAAACCCACACCAGCTCTCCATGCTTCACAAATACTTTAAGCACAGCAGTGGTTGTCCAATATTTCACATTTTGCTAGCTCTATTTATCTTTACTATTGGTCTAACTTTAAGAATGTCACTGCAGGCAAATAGCCTGAAATGGAGCATAAGTATGTAAGATTCATATCTTCTGGTTTGCTGTTCCCTGACCAACATCAGAGACTTTATTTAGTATTGTAGAATTGTACTGTATTGCTTTTTAATCCTGCTTAATTAAAAATATATAATATTTATTCCACTATTTATTAACTGATAGCTATTGCTATTTGTTCTGTCATTAACATAATTGTAATACAATGTTATATTAAACATCCAGTATGTTGTAAAGTTCTGTAATATAACACTTAAATAAGAACTATGTGTACTATACATAAATCGTGGTTTACATTCTGCTAAGGTCTGTTTAGTGTAAAACGGATATTAATTTATATAAATTTTTTCTGGTGTTGCCGGATAGTTAACAAAGAACATGAACTGGATTTTTTGTTTTTCAACATCAAGATTTTAGGTTGTATTAAAATGATCAACGTAGAAGGGAAAGTGTCTCCATTAATGTGAAGTCATACAACTGAATGTATAGTAATTATAGATTAAGTATAGCAAGTCATACTGCTGGACACTTTGGCACAGTTTTGTTAATTAGAGGTGAAATCATCTTTGTACAAATTTACAAACTTAACATGTGCTCACACCAAGGTTGCAGCACCTCTCTGTCCTGGGTGTCATTGTATCTCAAGCAAGAAAACATAATGTGACATGTAAGGGAAACATTTCTGACAACATACACTCACTTAGCACTTTATTAGGAACACTATAGTCCTAATAAAATGCCTGATGTGGTCTTCAGCTGTTGTAGCCCCTGCCTCGAGATTCAATGTATTGTATTCAATGAGATGCTATTCTGCTCACTACAATTGTACAGAGTGGTTATCTGAGTTACTGTTGCCTTTCTGTCAGCTCAAACTAGTCTGGCCATTCTCAGTTGACCTTGCTAATCAACAAGGCATTTCCGTTCTCAGAACTGCCACTCACTGAATGTTCTTTTGTTTCTGGCACCATTCTGTGTAAACTCTAGAGACTGTTGTTTGTGAAAATCCCAGGAGATCAGCAAATACAGAAATACTCAAAACAAGTCTGGCACCAACAATCATGCCACGGTCTAAATCACTGAAATCATTTCCCCATTCTGAAGGTTGATGTAAACATTCACTGAATCTCCTGACCCCTATCTGCGTGACTTTATGCATTGCACTTCTGCCACACGATTGGCTGATTAGATGATCACATGAATAAATAGGTGTACAGGTGTTCCTAATAATGTTCTCAGTGAGTGCATAATCTGATAGCCTAAATAAATTGTGTACATTTCTGACAATTAAAACACTTTTAATGGCAGCTTGCCCCAACAGAAATGTGACAACTTGCCCTTAAGGAGATATATATATTTATATACAGTGCATCCGGAAAGTATTCACAGCGCTTCACTTTATCCACATTTTGTTATGTTACAGCCTTATTTCATAGTGGATTAAATTCATTATTTTCCTCAAAATTCTACAAACAATACCCCATAATGACAATGTGAAAGAAGTTTGTTCTAAATCTTTGCAAATTTATTAAAAATAAAAAACGAAAAAAATCACATGTACGTAAGTATTCACAGCCTTTGCCATGACACTCAAAATTGAGCTCAGGTGCATCCCGTTTCCACTGATCATCCTTGAGATGTTCCTAAAACTTGACTGGAGTCCACCTGTGGTAAATTCAGTTGATTGGACATGATTTGGAAAGGCACACACCTGTCTATATAAGGTGTCACAGGTAACAGTGCATGCCAGAGCACAAACCAAACCATGAAGTCCAAGGAATTGTCTGTAGACCGCCGAGACAGGATTGTATTGAGGCACAGATCTGTCGAAGGGTACAGAAACATTTCTGCAGCATCGAAGATCCCAATGAGCATAGTGGCCTCCATCCGTAAATGGAAGATGGAACCACCAGGACTCTTCCTAGAGCTGGCTGCCTGGCCAAACTGAGCGATCGGGGGACAAGGGTCACTCTGACAGAGCTCCAGCGTTTCTATGTGGAGAGAGGAGAACTTTCCAGAAGAACAACCATCTCTCCAGCACTCCACCAATCAAGCCTATATGGTAGAGTGGCCAGACGAAAGCCACTCCTCAGTAAAAGGCACATGACAGCCCGCCTGGAGTTTGGCACCTGAAGGACTCTCAGACCATGAGGAACAAAATTCTCTATACCATCCCTAAAGTGAAGCATGGTGGTGGCAGCATCATGCTGTGGGGATGTTTTACAGCAGCAAGAACTGGGAGACTACTCAGGATCGAGGGAAAATGAATGCTGCAATGTTCAGAGACATCCTTGATGAAAACCTGCTCTGGACCTCAGACTGGGGCGAAGGTTCATCTTCCAACAGGACAACGACCCTAAACACACAGCCAAGATAACAAAGGAGTGACTACTGGACAACTCTGTGAATGTCCTTGAGTGGCCCGGCCAGAGCCCAGACTTGAACCTGATTGAGCATCACTGGAGAGATCTGAAAATGGCTGTGCACTGACGCTCCCCATTTAACTTGATGGAGCTTGAGAGGTCCTGCAAAGAAGAATGGGAGAAACTGCTCAAAAATAGGTGTGCCTAGCTTGTAGCATCATACACAAAAATAATTAAGGCTGTAGTTGGTGCCAAAAGTGCTTCAACAAAGTATTGAGCAAAGGCTGTGAATGCTTGTACATGTGTTTTTTTTTTTTTTTTTTTTAATATGTACAAAGATTGTGTGTGTGCGCGCGCGCGCGTGTATTTATCACTTTGTGGGGACCAAATGTCCCCATAAGGATAGTAAAACCCGAAATTTTTGACCTTGTGGGGACATTTTGTCGGTCCCCATGAGGAAAACAGCTTATAAATCATACTAAATTATGTTTTTTGAAAATGTAAAAATGCAGAATGTTTTCTGTGAGGGTTAGGTTTAGGGGATAGAATATAAAGTTTGTACAGTATAAAAACCATTATGTCTATGGAAAGTCCCCATAAAACATGGAAACACAACGTGTGTGTGTGTGTGTGTGTGTGTGTGTGTGTGTGTGTGTGTGTGTGTGTCCTTGTTCTGAGAACATAGTTTAAACTGTCAGCTAAAATCTACCTTCATTATATATTTGACTCTTGTCTCAATTGTTTTCCCAACAGCTGTGGCAAAATGTGATATCAGAATTTTAGTTTGCAGGTGGAACTCAAAAGAAAAGAATTGTTTACATTTAAGTGCACCTTATGGTTACTTAAATATAGGTGTATAATATGTCTAGAGAAATAATGTACAAACTAAAAAAAGTAAGGGTTAATATGTCACAGTCAAAAAAGAGGTGTATAAAATATTACACATTCAAACTTACCATGTTAAGGCGATTTAGAATGTGCGTGTCTACAGGTTCACAATTGCCACATCAATGCAGACAAACTGCGTGTTGACTGTCCATGTGATAGTGGCCATTTTGAAAGTGTTTCTTTGTTTCGTGTAGACACTTATATTATTATTGCCTTAATGGCACAATACTGTGTATCAGTAACTATAAGGTCAACCTTACAGTTACTGATATATAGATATATAATATATTGTGATATATAATATTGTGTTACAAACAACTTCTAGGCCTAATAGACATAAGATTTAAAGTATGCATATGCTGTATGTGCTTTCACTCATGTCCTTTTTAAGTTAAACGTAAATATATACGGTATTATGTATAAATAAACATGTATGTCACTCATACAAAACCGTGTATATTAATTAAAATGATTTAATAAGGATCCGTCATTACGTCATACGATACTTAATTTTATTTATTTACTTCAGCACAGTTGGTAGCAGTTCAATTCCATTAAACTTAAGCAAGGAACGGTTATGTCACACGATCAAAAGTGTCTAAAATATTACGTGTTCAAAATGACGGTGTTAAGGCAATAATAATGTACATGTCTACATGTTCAAAATGGCCTCTTTAACCTGGAAAAACTGCATGTTGACAAACTGTGCAACCTAAGGGGGCAATTTTGACCGGGTTTCTTTGTGTATCTTAAATATTATGTGACAAGTTGCTCCACAAAGCACAAAACGTCCCCCAAAGGAGAGATTGTGTCAGCTAAAATAAAGATTCGATCTTCAGGAAAATAGATACACTTGTGCACAGCAGGAAGACTGAAAAGTGTCTTGTCTAATAATATTTGTATTACTATTATTAGATTATATCTTTAATAATATGGTCATTTATTATGTAGTCTTTTAATTTTTCATCACATCACTATGAGAGTCATTCTATGAGACGGGTGCCATTTGTGTCCGCAACATTTGATGAGATTCATAAGGGACAAAAAATGTGTGTGTTTCCAAAGCTTAAAGTTATTAAATCAAGTGTTTTTTTGTTAAAATGATATATGATAAAAAATACTATTCTTAAAGAGTAACATACTATTTTTAATAATTTTTCATTAGTACATAGCCAATTTCACATGTCCACTTGCATCTAAAATATCACCATATAAGTTTTAATATATTTTTTTGTCAAACATTTATTTTTGGGGGATTTTATGTGTGTCACTGTATATATGAGATATATTTATTCAAAATAAACCTGATTTTTTTGTAAATATTTTATGAATGTGTGCATCCCTCAGTTTGACTTAGCACCCCATCACACTAACTTGTTTTATCTATAAATAATGTACCATTGCTTTAAATGACATCACATAGTGGAAATGACATAATTTGAGCCTTATAGCCACCAAGAACAAAAGCAGGCAAGTACTAACATTCTTTTACTTTGTTTATTTGTTGCTTTTTCATGTTAGGCAGGGTCCGTCAAGCTTAAACCAACCACCCCGTCACGCAAAATAGATGGGGAAAACTGTTTTTTATTAAATTATTTGCATTATTAATGCAAAGAAAATTATATTTCGGATTGAATGCATTTATGCTATGTGAGGAACTTGACCACATGTGAGATCTGCAGCCATTTTGGGATAAAATGTACCACCCCGTCACATGTTTTATTGTGACATGGTGGTAAGGGATGTGATGGGGTGGTTCTGCTTTCCGTTTGAATGTGTGAAATCAAGGATTCTAATATAGGCTAATCAATGTATTTTCTGTTAACTTAACCCTGTTTGGTTCACTCACTCACTCTCTCACTATATCTTTCAGTCACTCACTCACTCTCTCACTATATCTTTCAGTCACTCACTCACTCTCTCACTATATCTTTCAGTCACTCACTCACTCTCTCACTGTATCTTTCACTCAAGCACTATATATTTCACTCACTCATCACTCCACTATATCATTCCCTCACTCACTCATCACTTACTACATCTTTCACTCACTCATCACTTACTATCTCTTTCACTCACTCACTGTATCTTTCAGTCACTCACTCACTCTCTCACTATATCTTTCACTCAAGCACTATATATTTCACTCACTCATCACTTACTATATCATTCCCTCACTCACTCATCACTTACTACATCTTTCACTCACTCATCACTTACTATCTCTTTCACTCACTCACTATGTCTTTCACTCACTAACTCACTCAGTCTCTCACTATATCTTTCAGTCACTCACTCTCTCACTCACTATATCTTTCAATCACTCACTCACTCTCTCACTATATTTTTCACTCACTCACTCACTCTCTCACTATATCTTTCACTCACTCTCTCACTATATCTTTCACTCACTCACTCACTCTCTCACTATATCTTTCACTCACTCACTCACTCACTCTCTCACTATCTCTTTCACTCACTCACTATATCTTTCAATCATTCACTCACTCTCTCACTATATCTTTCACTCACTCATCACTCACTATATCTTTCAATCATTCACTCACTCTCTCACTATATATTTCACTCACTCATCACTCACTATATCATTCCCTCACTCACTCATCACTTACTATCTCTTTCTCTCACTCACTATATCTTTCACTCACTCACTCACTCTCTCACTATATCTTTCAGTCACTCACTCACTCTCTCACTATATCTTTCAATCACTCACTCACTCTCTCACTATATCTTTCAGTCACTCACTCTCTCACTATATCTTTCAATCACTCACTCACTCTCTCACTATATCTTTCAGTCACTCACTCACTCTCTCACTATATCTTTCAATCACTCACTCACTCTCTCACTATATCTTTCAATCACTCACTCACTCTCTCACTATATCTTTCAGTCACTCACTCACTCTCTCACTATATCTTTCAATCACTCAATCTCTCACTATATCTTTCAATCACTCACTCTCTCACTATATCTTTCAGTCACTCACTCACTCTCTCACTATATCTTTCAGTCACTCACTCACTCTCTCACTATATCTTTCAGTCACTCACTCACTCACTCACTCACTCACTATATCTTTCACTCACTCACTCACTATATCTTTCAATCACTCACTCACTCACTCACTATATCTTTCAATCACTCACTCACTCACTCACTCACTATATCTTTCAATCACTCACTAACTCTCTCACTATATCTTTCACTCAAGCACTATATCTTTCACTCACTCATCACTCACTATATCATTCCCTCACTCACTCATCACTTACTATCTCTTTCACTCACACACTCACTATATCTTTCACTCACTCACTCACTATATCTTTCACTCACTCATCACTTACTATCTCTTTCACTCACTCACTATATCTTTCACTCACTCATCACTTACTATCTCTTTCACTCACTCACTCACTATATCTTTCACTCACTCATCACTTACTATCTCTTTCACTCACTCACTATATCTTTCACTCACTCACACACTCACTATATCTTTCACTCACTCACTCACTATATCTTTCACTCACTCATCACTTACTATCTCTTTCACTCACTCACTATATCTTTCACTCACTCATCACTTACTATCTCTTTCACTCACTCATCACTTACTATCTCTTTCACTCACTCACTATATCTTTCACTCACTCATCACTCACTATATCGTTCACTCACTCACTCACTCATTCATCATTTATCTTTTTTATTTACTGTACAACTTCCATTATACAGTTGAATGCAAAAAGTATTGTGACGTATATGATCAAAGTCTAGAAAATGTTCTTTCATTATTACGAGGACATTTTCAAAAAATTGTTTGTTAATAATTTTATTGTAAAATGTTCAAAATATCATTGGTTCTAAAGTTTGCATCCCCATTTCTGAATGTAATAGCAATGCTCTCAAATAATATCTTTGTATCTTTTTCCATTAAATGTTCATCCAACCTCTTTGGGTACTCTTTGAGCAGCTTTTTTGTAGTTTAGAGGGATGTGTGGATGCGACACTCCCATTTACTGTTATGATGCACTTTTCAGGTATTCAGAGCATGACCAAAGTTTTCCATTACATCTCCAATTTTAATGTTTCCCACCCCCAGTTTTATAAAGGTTAAAACCAGCAGATCATATAGAAAAACACTTTGTCCATACCACCCTGTCACAGTGAACCACCCCGTCACGTCAGTTACCACCTCGTCACAGGATCATTTTTTTTTAATTTTATGGAAAGGAAATTCAATTTTACATAAATGAATGTTGAATGATGTTCTTGTTGTGTGGACTAATCAGATAAATGTAACATTATTTGTATTTTTTTTTTAAGTGAATTAGTTTTTTCAGTACAAACAATGAGGCCATTGAAATGTCGAATTCATATTTCAAGATTAAAAATTTAAAAATACAAAAATGTATTAAAATTACAGACTTTCTATTGATGGTTTCCAAAAAAGGGACTACTATTAGGAGAACATTAGATTTTAAAAATCTATTTCTTGTTTTGCTACTCTAATGGCATACATATTGTCTGTAATGGGGTGATACGAGAAAGGCTCCCATGCCTGAATAAAAATGATAATATTAATAAGGATTTTGTGCCTGAGGTGGGAAAATATGTTTTTTTGAAGGATTAACATATCTTTCAAGTTGCAAGTTTAAAAAAAAAAAAAAAGTTTGTTCTTAATGAACAAAGTGGAAATGGCACCCGTTTGGTAGAATGACTCATGACCTATTAAGGTAAAATACTAACAGTAAACTTAATAATTGTTTAAAGATGCAACAAATTATTGTTTTTGTACCAGTGATTGTGCAGCTATACCTATTTGGCTGTGTAAATGAGTGAGTATTGACTTCATAATATTCACGATGAAATTAGAGAGTAGGCACAGAATAGATGCTCACCCTGTTTCACAAAAGTCTTTGTGGCCTTGCCACTGCTCCACGTTCCCTCCGCATGAATAATTTTAATCGAGCGTGTTATACCACAATCAACCGCTGGATGCCGCACTGCACCTCAGCACGCCTCCCGTACATTCCTTTTTCCTGGAAACAAGTCGTCCGCCAGATTTCGCGGCATCGCTGCGTTGGAAGATTAGAGGAGGGGCCTGGCCTGGGAATCTGCTGTTTCCCATTCCAGGCGCAGGGGCACAACATGGCGGATTAGGAAGCGACCGACGCGCCCGGATACAACGAACAAATCGTGGGATACCGATTCCCTGTGTCGTGAAGAGACCAGAAGTAGGCTACACGCTTTGCGGATAGGAGGATCTTGGCTAAAACCAACATACGGGTTCTTGAGACATGCATTTTGGATACTAGTAAGCATCTTCGTTTCGTTGCCCCACTCCAAATTGGCTGTCTGTCCGAGATCATTTCTATCACCCAGGCCCCCCACCCCGAACACACTCTCGGTTCCTGGGGTGTGGAGACAGGGGCCGGGGAAGTGGAAAATAATCGCACTTTATCTGGAACATCAGGCTCCATAGCACGGGACAGGGGTGTCAAGGTGAGTTACACATCTGCTCCTCTAGTGTATTTGCAGCCCAAACTATCTACTTCATCGCCTTAATTTGTCAGACATCCCCGTGGTGTCACTTGTATAAGCTCACGCAGGTTGTGTCACATTTGTGGGTCGGCTAGCCAAAGAGCCCTTTCTGGCACAACCGAGACTTACTGTTTTTATATAATATTTAACCACTAAACATTGATGTATTTGGAGCGCACCCAATAATGTTTGAAGCAACGCGAACATTTGCCGAACTAGCAGGGAGGCAAGGAGGGGGAAAATGAGGTGGGGTGGTGGGTGTCTGCTTAGAAAAGGGAGGGGGAGAGGAAGAGAGACACGCATAGCTTTTATTGGAAGTTAGTCAGATTGTGCGCCAGAACGCTGGAGCGATTTCTGACTGGATGCATTGTATCAATACTAATCGTTCTAGAATGGATACATTGTAACAACATTAATGGTTTCTGACTGGATACATTTTAACAATTCTAATCGTTCCAGACTGGATACATTTTTATGAACAATAACGGGTTCTGACTGGATACATTGTAAACCTTGTAACATTGTATCAATAACAGATGGGGAAACAATGGGAGTCTAGTGCGTTCGCGTCACGCGCTTGTGGCGCGCTGAAAGTGAACATATTGATCAGCGCTTTGTCGCTACATGTTTTTAAAGGGTGTGTTTGTGTGGAGGGGGCACACGAGGGAGTTGGTGATTGGTAGCTTTTGTGTTCCACAAACACAGGAATTAAGTCTCTCAGACGTCCCGTCAAATGCTATGTCCATTGTCTCCACATAGGTGAAAGTTGCCATGCAAAGACGCACCTTTTCCTTTAATTCAGTGGTAAGTTAGCTTTTATTCGCCATTGCCAGAATGCTTAGAGAATACTGGATTGAAAATCTAGTCACTCACTAACTTTGGTCTCTTTCAGTGGTGCGACATTTATGACATTTAGAGGCCCGTGTTATATCAACAGAGCGGAATATGCAAATTAGATGGAGTTTCTGCATTGTTTGGAAATAGTTTTGAATTTTGATTTAGACTTGAGACTGGTTTTGAATGGATATATGTTCACACTCCATAGTCATAGTAAGTACACATCATTGTACCCAATAGTTATTTTTGTACATTGTTTGACAATTCACATGGTGAGGTGGTAGGCTACCGAAGTACAATACACTGTTAAAGGACAGTTAGAACACAATCAGCTAACTAATAAACTGATAATATCAGACAGGCAGTGTTGTGGACTCGAGTCGCTTGACTTGGACTTGACTAGGACTCGAGCCCTCTGATTTGGAAAGACTTATACCTTCTAAAACCAAAGATCAGAGTTGTACATTATAAAATGTGCAGCAAATCATCAATTCATTTCCCCAATAAACTGTTAATTTTCAAATCTGCTTTTCCACACTCCACATTCAGCCAATCAGACCTAATGATCAACTTCCACGAGAGTAGGACCAAGTTTGAAGATTACATACAAAAATGACACCAAAGGTAATTTCAAAATTGTTTGGATATAAAGAATACAATAGGCAACTAATATGAATTGCAGCATGTAGAACCTGTGGTTCAATAATTAAAGATGCTTCCAATAACATCCAATTTTCAGCTCTGGCTCAGTAGCAACTTATCGTGTTAGCTAGCGAACTTCTTTGTTTGGGAAAAGAGCACTAATGACTTGACTAAGACATGATTAAAGTTGAGGACTTGGAACTTGACATGGACTGGCTGGTTTTGAATTGAGATTTGAATGCAAAGACTTACTTGTGACTTGCAAAACAATGACTTGGTCCCACCTCTGCAGCCAGGCAGATAAATCAGCAAACATTTGTCCATTTTGACTCAAAAATCTAATGACATTTTAACAGTTTAATAAACATTTGATATTTTCTGTTTTCAAATATTTATGTGAATTGAGTAAATATTGTCCTAATATCTAATTTCCCATCATTAAATTGAACGACTTGTTATACATTGGCCATCGCCCTTCACTGTTCATATCAGGATTTGCTTAATTTGACCACTATCTCATTGTGGTGTTAAAGTGGACAGATAAATATGGACCCATACAGTGATGTACATGCTTAGGCATGCAGAGGTGAGTCTTGCCTTTGTGTCTGAAGTCCAGCTCTAAAGTCCTGCAATGATTTCACTCTTATCACTTGCTCTGGTCCTGAACCCCAGAAACTGACTTTTACACGATCCATAGATTTGTTCTCTGTACATCTAGTACAGGTTATCCGCAGGCCATAAAAATTCTTAAATTAAATTTTCTGAGGTTTTACATTTTGGGGCATGAATAGATGAGACGCTTAAAACTGCAGAATCTGCAGGAGTCAAAATCATCTCTCTCTCATGCATCCGTCATTTAGTAGCTGACACTTGAGTTGAGCATGTGCATGGAAGCACATTTTTACTGAACTTACGATGTTACACATCCCATTAATCCGAAATGCAAATGGCATTATTTTTCTTCTCTAACACTATCGCTCCTGTTTTTAATCGACAAAGCGGTCAACGTTACAATTTGCATGCTCGCAAGGTTGGAGCGGTCTTTTGACACCTTTCAAATCGTTGCGCTTCCTTATTTTACACTACCTTTGACAATAATTGTAAAGCTAACAAAACTACTTTGCTGCAGAGTTACACCTGTTACTTTATATCTCTCATCTCCATCTCTCTAGATTTAGGGCTGCCAACGTAATTGACACTGTTCTCACACTCTCATGCCACACGTCCCTTTTCACACCCAGTGATAACATCGCGCAGCAAAGAGGACACTGACAGCGCACAGACAGACAAGACAGAGCAGCCTGCATGATGCTGCGAGTTATTCAGACCTATCAGGGGGAAAGCAGCAGCACAGCATCTCTCCTTCTCTTTCATAGGGTAATCTTTAAACGTTTTCAATACGTCTTGTCAACTTTAAACGGCCATTTTTAAGGTAACCGATGAGTTTTTATTTGAGATATTTCACTCAAAAATAAAAATTGTCATCACTTACCTTCATGCTGTTGCAAACCTGTCTTATTTCAGTGGATATCATAAGGAGATATTAGGGAGTTTCAGTTACCATTCACTTACATTGAATGAAAAAAAAGATGCAATGACAGTGAATTGAGACTGAGACATAATGTTTGCTTAACATCTCCTTTTTTGTTCCATGGCAGAGAAAAATTCATTCAGACTTAAAGGGCACCTATTATGACCCTTTTTACAAAATGTAATTAAAATCTTTGATGTCCCCAGAATGTGTCTGTGAAGTTTCAGCTCAAAATACCCTACAGATCATTTATTATACCATGTTGAAAATGCCAATTTTTGGGTGGGAATAAAAATGAGCTGTTTTGTGTGTGTGTGTCTTTAAAAGCAAATGAGCTGGTGCTCCCCGCCCCGTATCCAGAATAGGGCAGAGTTTTGACATCTCTGCTTCAGTTAACTACACATCATAAGCAATATGTCTGACAGCGAAAGTAGTGGTGTTCAGTCCTATACGCTAGTTTTAAGTTTAGCTACAGCAATAGCAGTATCATTTGTTCACGTGACTTTCGAATTGTAAAAAGAAATGGCTGTGTGCAAAACCATACCATGGTCAATAAACAAGGTGCAGCGATGAACGAAACAACGAAAAAGTCTTTCAGGAAGTGTCTCGGTTATTGGCCGCACACGGCTACCACCGGACCTACTAACAGTGTAGGGAAAAGTTAAAAAAAAAAACGTAAAAGTGACTACAGAACTATCAAGGAAAAGTGGAAGTGTTTCGACCAAATGGACACTATCTAGACTGGAGAGCAATTGGAGGGAGAGTGCCCTGGACTCCGCCATGGCTGGAGTCCACAATGGAGGATGGTATGTTTTGTTACTTTAACTCTATACTCTGCTTGAAAGCTTCACTTTATTTAGTTGACCAGCTATTGGAAGCTTTGCTTCTAAAACAACCAGGCCAATTTAACTGTTACACTTGTGTAAAATCACCATGCAACAACTGCTTTATGCAGCACAATGAGCTAGTAGCTAACAGCTAGCTGTTGTGTAATTGTTTGTTTTTTTTTTTGTGTCGCGTTTAAGATGATGTCATGGCAGTAGAGTCAGCGCAACTATGACGATCATCATATAATCCCACCCATGTTTAGGCGGCACTAAACTGCAGTGGAAAAGCAAACTCAGAAAAGTAAAGTGAGTAGAGCAGTGTCGAACCGTAACATGCAGTGGAAAAGTGCCATAAGGTCTATAGATCAATCCTCTTATTTAAAAAAATTTCAGCGCATGTGCAGTAAGTGGTGGCAGAAAGCCTGCTGATTGTTGTGTTAGATTTGACAGATTAGAGGATTAAACGAAAGTATGAAACAAAACCATCATAAATACAAACATATTCTTAGCGATACAATTACTATAATGATATGAGTTAATAACAAACATGTAATCATGTTCGCTATAAATGTATGCTGCAAATTTGTGAGTTGAAATTATCTCCTCAGTCCAGTTGATGATCTTGAAGCCACAGCAGTCAAATAGAGCCCTCGGAATAATTTTTCGACAACGTAATCCAATAAAATAAAAACATTTTGTGCATGGTTTTTGCCACCACTTCTGTGACATAAGCGGTGACGTTGCCACAACATTGGTCTAATATGTCATGTCTTGCTAGAAAGCAAGTGACTAAAGAGAAGGGTCACAATATAGGCTACATACATTAGGCTACATGCATTCTTAATATCATTTAGAGTTTTAATGTTGTATTAACTTATTAACACGTAAATAAATGATATATATAAAACATGTCCAGAAACATTGAAGTAGCCTCAGTGGTTTTGTATTTACCAGCTAATTAATGAATGTGTTTTTTTTTTTTTATTGCGAAAGTGGTCTTACATTTTTATTTTATTTGGCCTTAAAAAGTCTTAAATTTCATTACTTTGAACATGCAAATACCCTGTAGTACTTTCCTGTATTTGATTTCTTAGGTCTGGTCTCACGCTGCAAGGCTTTTTGATCAACTCTTCCTGTCTGGACCTGTTATTACTTCTCCCTGGAAGCCGTAAGGTTATGAATTAGACTTGCACCTTCAGCAACTGAGCAACTAGAAAAGACGCCCTGTAGTCTTTCCACAGCTTAACTTTAGAGATAAATGCATATCATCTATCTGGCCTCCGTATGTCTTCCATTGGCTGTGTAGTTAGGCAGCCGTGTGTATTTAGGTGGTTAGTTATGTGACAACAATACACATTTGTGTTTTGCGGCATAATTATTGCTTTAGGCATTAGGTAATATTTCACAAACATCCTGACACAATTCCAACAAAGGGCTTTTCTGTGTTTGCATGGGTGGGGAAGGGCTGTGAAAACTCTAAGACAATTTAAAATTATAGATAGTCTATTAATCACAGAGAGGAATTTTTGTGATAATATGTATACACCCATTGATGGTATGTATGTAGCAAATCAACTAAGCTTGTCTGTATGTAAAGTCATAATTGGTTGCCATTCTATGATAGTGGGTCCAAATAACAAGCACTGTCATATGAAGCAAAATAGACATGTAATTGTAAGTGCAGTGTTACCTTCTACTCGGTGTTGATTGCATATATTTGTATTGATTATGTAAGTTGATCTCAGTCTCTTCATGAAAAGATTCTAAGACACTTGTTTTTTTTTTGTTTTTTTTTAACAAAACCAGGGCCGTAAATAATGACTAATGACAACTTGAAATAATTCTTATAGATCATTTTTTTTCTTAAACATTATAAAGGTTTTTAAATAACAAAAAGGTACAACTTTTACAACATCCAGTTAAAAAACACACGAAAACACAATTTCAAATCGATACAAAAACACTATTTTAAGAATGGAAATGTCTGTGAACAAATTTGGTTACTCATTCCATATTTATTTATGCAATACAAATGATATATGTCGGATCAGTCCCAATAGGATCTTATATATTGATTCTCTCAGCCAGTGATCCGAAGTCTGCTGTGATGCAATTTCGATTCCATTTGATTCAGGTGGCTGTGATCGTTATTATGTGCCTATTTTATATAATCAATTTCATTTATTATCTTACAAATGCAACCAAAATATAATTTGAACATTTTGAGCCATCTGAAAAATGCTAATTCCGTACATTGGGACAACCACAACAAAATAACGTACTTCAGTTGTTGAAAAAATGTATACAGATAAATAAATGATATTAAATCACGTACATGTGGTCATCAATCGTTTGGTGACAGTTTATTGCCTTGTGTTATGAGGTAAACAATACAGTGACAATTTGTCAAATCTACATCAGTCAAGCAAGTCTTTCAATCCAAAATATTTACATTTCCATGAAGAAGGTATTCGTTTTTTATCTTCCATAGTTGTATTGAAAAATTCTGTTACAGTTTACTGTGATAAATGTTAGTTGGGGTGATGTGTAGATAAAAGTCTTTAAAGTTGGTAAAAGTAATTTATGTTGGAGCAGGGCAGGTGTTTCATTAGTGCTGTTCAGATTTTTGGGGATGTCAAGCCATTTGACATGGCTGAATTGCTCAATAGAGCTATAAAATAGAAAATACTCATGTAGAATTCGAATGTGTCGCATGCGCTACGATATTGAGGGAACCCCGATTCAATCGCTGCGTATATGAGCTACTTTCACACTGCCCGCATTCATGTAGAGCAGAGCGCAGCTTCAGTCACCCACGGGCACATCCGTGTCCCACATAAGGAGCATATTTAGTGCTTTTAAAGCAAATTATTACACCCCTAAAGCGCATCCCTACTATTGTTCCAAACCCAAAGTTATTTTCCTATTAAAATCATGGTTAGATTTGGGTTAGGGGTTTAACTTGGCAAATATTTTCATAACATGGTTTGTTAGTTTGTTTATTTTTCTCTAGGGGAGTAAAAGTCGTACGAGCCAATTCATAGATTTCCCATTTTGTATTATTATTACATCTTGTCATAAGACCAGGTTGGCTGTAACCTCCGAACAGGACAGGCGGTTAAAATATTTTGAACAAACAATTTATAAGCATTACATCACGTGGTCTCCAACATTAACAAAGGTTCACAGTGAATTCTGTGTCCCAGCAGTTTAGACGCTTGTATAGTAATTTTTCATGTGCTTATGGCATTTTTAAAACAAGATATTTTAAGTACTGTCCTCAGAGCAGTTTAGTCAATTACAGATGTCAGAAAGGATAAGCCAGTGCAAGGTTGACTGTGGTGCATAGTCTTCCTCCCTTCTTTGAGTAAGCTCAAGGGTACAGACAGAATAAAAGCCAGTTTATGTAAGGATTCTGAGAGCATTTGCAAGCATTTGCATTCTTATCAAGGAGTTAAAGATTGATCAGTTTTGATGAACTAAAGAAGATAATTCTTTTGCTTGACTTTGAGTAATGGATGCAAAGTTTATTTTCTTAAAGGTGAAGTGTTTCATTTCTTCATCATTAACATCAATAAATAGAGTTACATTTGTTTTCCAAAGACTCCCCATCTAAAATTGGTCAAACAAACAGGTAGTCCTGCCCCAAACTTACCCCATTGGATAAACCAATGTTGTGGTTTTGGGCTTTTTGGAATGCTCAAACAGAGCAAAGCTCTGATAGCCCCACAGTGTCATAGTGTTTACACGGTTTTGGTGGAATTATCCCATGTATAGCTTACTTAAAATTGACACTGCATATTATACTGGGATTGGAGAAAGTAACATTGAAAAACACCCAAAAATTACACACAAGCTTTGAAACAGCTCTTTTGGATGTCCACTGTATGTGTGGACTCACTGTTTGGCTCAGTGTGTCTGAGTGCTAAATACTGACCTCAGCTTTGCCACTTCATGCCCTATATGTGTGATGTGGCAAGACCTGAGCATTCTCTGGGAAACCCTGACACAAGAGAACACCACACTATCTCCCCCATCTGTTAGTAAAAGTAATTAATTTACCCTGATTTTAGTACTTTAATAATTCAGTCATTTTGTGGGAGTGTTCAGAGATAAAAATAAATAGACAGCATACCTATCCCTTGCTTCCGGATATGACTCCCATCCTGTATCAGGTTAATCCCAATCCCATATCTGCGTTTTCCATTTCACTGGTTTCTCATCTGTGTCTTCCCTTTCTGTCTTTTATCGTGTCTAAAGTAATGCCACTACCAACGATTATTTCAATAAATGGATATTGATTATTCTGACCACTAATGTAATCTGAAGTAATACATGTACGTTTAAATAAGCTTTTCTGACAGTCATGTTATTTATAGCCTGTTATATTATAATGGGTCATAATCATTTGTTGTAGGGATAGACTGGGCAGACCAATTTATCGGCCAATGTTTCACAATTTTTGGATTATCGTCATCACAAAACTTTGTAATCAGCACAGTACAGATTGCATATGTGCTGAACAAATCAGTATGGGCTCGCAGTCAAAACAAAAGGTTACATCTTAGAAGCGATAAGAAAGGACATGCGGATAAAATGTATACCCTTGCCTAAACTGAATATTTTATGTTATTTTCAAAATCTACACAAATGTATCATTGTGTAATGCACATTCTGGTACATACAGTACTATGCAAAGGTTTTAGATACTTGTAAAAAATGTTGCATTGTGAGGATGTATTAAAAAATAATGCCATAAATAGTTTTAATTTATCAATTAAGGAGAATCTGCCACAGTTCTTCTATCTGTTTAGGCTGCCTCAATTGCTTGTGTTTCTTCATGTAATCCCAGACTGATTCAATGCTCTGTGGGGGCCATGCAATCTGTTGCAGAGCTCCCTGTTTTCTATTATATTCTATTTGCAAAATGAATTTTTGGGAGTCTAAAATGCATATATTTCCTATTTAAACACCATCTTAAGATAAATGTTTTGTGAGACATGTGCCTAAACCTTAGCACAGTACTGTATGTTTATTGAATTGCCGAACTCATTTGCCGTCTCATTTGCCCTGCTCGCTTACTGATATTGACGATTGATATTTCAGCTTATACAAATATTGGCCCATATAAGTAGACCACTAGTCATGTACGTTAACTTGTTAATTTGTTAAATAGTAAATACAATTAGTCGAAGCTCACCTTGCCTCATGTGTTTTGTCTTATCATGAATTCAACTGTTCTTTTTGTTTTTATGTCATGCTTTCCCAAACATTGAGAGTTTTTGGTGTGACTTGCCAGCTCGCTTATCCTGGCTCACCACCTGTTCGGTTCCACATTTATTGTTCAGCACGAGAGAAGAAAAATTCTTACCCTGCTATTTTGCAGTCAAGTAACTGGAGTAATCGTGCAAGCCCTGAATGAGCTTTGCTGGAAGCTGTGCCAGACTGATCACAGTGAACTCGGAAACAGTAGGTTGACTTTTCTTTAGCTAAAATCGGTCTGTGCTTACCAGAATTTGAAACAGTGCCCTCAGTGGCCAAAGCGGTAAGTGTTGTTGGGTGTATGGGCAAGAGTTGTGAATTGAGTTTTTTCTTCCAGTCGCACCACAAGGGAAGGTAAACACTCTGGAGCCAGTTCAATAATGTCTGATGGAAGATGGTGCTTGTCATTGAGTCAGCATAATGTGGCCGATAGGCTACTGGAACTGTCAGAAAAAAACATGCCGTCTTCCCGTGTGATCATGTTGGCTGTGCAGGAAGTTGCAGGAATGGCAGGCTGTGTGTGTTGTGAAATGCCATCAGGGGTCGTCTTATAACTGCAGCGACTGCAGTGTCATTTTGCTGTCCCAGTTATAGTGAGATGAAGAGGAGCATTGAGCTTATTCCTGTCATAATTTACACCTCCAGGGAATGGACCAGACCATGAATGGGGACAGACAGATACCCATTATCTCTCCATAGGAAGTGCTTTCTGGCTGCAGGAAGGACCTCCACTGCCACGTTCTCAGTCTCCTTATTGGGCATTGCAATTGCAGCCTGTACAAACTGATCTAGGGCCAGCTTTCCTTTTCCGAACACATAATCTGACCTTTCATGAGTGAAAATGCAAAACTGATCCCACTCCAACGCATAAAGACTATATTGACATCCTGGTTTGCTGTTAGTTTCTCTGACTTGTGGTTTCCGTAGGGATCTGGAAAATAAAGTGCACCTGTTCACTGCCTAACAGGTTGATTATTCATAGTGCGCTTGTACTGTTTATTGTGATGGTTTTTCCATACTGTAAAGGATGTAGAAAAGAGGAACATGTTGATCTTGTGACTGTCTCCTTTTCTTTTGAGATGTCCTCCTCAGGCTTGGAGCAGAGAGAGATGGTTCGAAAGATAAAGAGTGAGAGAGTGTATGTTTTAGTCAAGCTGTATTCAAAGCATGACTTCCCTGGTATGTTTAGAACTGAACAATTAATCACAGTCATTACAATTTAGAGGAACCGCACATGAAAATACACAACTGCATGTTGAAAGATATTTTGTAACTATTTGTAAAGGAGCAAGTTTATAGCCTTGAACAGTTTTCCAGTGTCTAGTATTTGTACAGTTGAATTCCAACGTTTACATTAAAACACATTTTTAACCACTCCACAGATTTAATATTAGCAAACTATAGTTTTGGTAAGTCATTTAGGACATCTACTTGGTGCATGACAATTCATTTTTCCAACAATTGTTTACAGAGAGATTGTTTCACTTTTAATTAACTGTACTACAATTCCAGTGAGTCAGAAGTTTACATACACTAAATTAACTGTGCCTTTAAGCAGCTTGGAAAATTACAGAAAATGATTTCAAGCCTTTAGACAATTAGCCAATTAGCTGCTGATTGGAGATGTACTGAATTGGATGTATTTTAAGGCCTTCATTGAAACTCAGTGCCTCTTTGCTTGACATCATAGGAAAATTAAAAGAAATAAGCCAAGACCTCAGAAAAAGTTATGGACCTCCACAAGCCTGGTTCATCCTTGGGAGCAATTTCAAATGCCTTAATTTGTACAAACAATAGTACACAATATAAACACAATTTGACCACACAGCCATCATACTGCTCAGGAAGGAGACGCATTCTGTCTCCTAGAGATGAACATAGTTTGTAGGGAAACGTGCAAATCAATCCCAGAACAACAGAAAAGGACCTTGTGAAGATGCTGGAGGAGACAGATAGACAAGTATCTATATCCACAGTAAAACAAGTCCTATATCGACATAACCTGAAAGGCTGCTCAGCAAGGAAGAAGCCACTGCTCCAAAACTACCAAAAAAAGCCAGACTACAGTTTGCAAGTGCACATGGGGACAAAGATCTTACTTTTTGGGGAAATGTCTAATGAAACAAATATTGAACTGTTTGGCCATAATGACCATCGTTATGTATGGAGGAAAAAGGGTGATGCTTGCAAGATGAAGAACACCATCCAAACAGAGAAGCATGGAGGTGGCAGCATCATGTTTTGGAGGTGCTTTGCTGCAGGAGGGACTGGTGCACTTCTCAAAATAAGTGGCATCATGAGGAAGGAAAATTGTGTGGATATATTGAAGTAACATCTCAAGACATCAGCCAGGAAGTTAGAGCTTGGTCGCAAATGGGTCTTCCAAATGGACAATGACCCCAAGCATACCTCCAAACTTGTGGCAAAATGGCTTATGGACAACAAAGTCAAGGTGTTGGAGTGGCCATCACAAAGCCCTGACCTCAATCCGGGCAGAATTGAAGAAGTGTGTGCGAGCAAGGAGGGCTACAAACCTGTCTCCGTTACACCAGTTCTGTCTGGAGGAAGGGGCCAAAATTCCAGCAATTTATTGTGAGAAGCTTGTGGAAGGCTATCACAAGTAAACCAATTTAAAGGAAATTCAGCCAAATACTAACAAAGTGTATGTAAACTTCTGATCCACTGGGAATGGGATGAAAGAAATAAAAGCTGAAATAAGTAATTCTGTCTACTATACGGATACCCCCTAATAGTCGACCAACGTTGGACGATGAGAAGAGTCTTAGTTGACCAAGTTTTAATTGGTCGGTTGGTCACAGAAAAATAAAACTCCAAAGGAAGTGGTGAATCATTTTTACAGCTGGTCCATGGAATTAATTATTCACGTTCAAACCGTAGAACACTAACATTACTGCTGGCTGGATGCTAGGTGGTACTATGGGGTAATTTTCATTAAGCTGGGTTATGGTTAAGCCTACACAATAAAGCAAGACACTTTGAACTTGTATTTTTTTTATTTAGTTTAACTAAAACAAATCAAATGAAACTGGAAAAAAAATTTGTGTTTTTTGAAAGATGGCTTTAGTAAAGAACCTACTTCATCTGTGTATTTTCTACCGGTCTGGTATTTCGTTGTCTGGGAAAATACATAATGTGTGTGAATACATTTGTTTTGTTCCCCCTTTACAATGTGTGTGTGTGTATATAGCAATATCCAGTTTCATCAGCAACCCCCGGGCTGAGGGATCAGCGTATATTCTTGCTTTGATTTAGCATTTAAAATTAAATAAATGTATTTAAAAAACGAAAAACTTGAATCAAATACATTTCTAAATTCAAATTGCACTCCAAATGAAATGAAAAGCAATTAAAGTAATGAAGTGATCAAAAAAATTATATATATAAGTAACCATCTTTCCATTTACCGTTAGGCAAGTATCCGTCTAAACATGCAGGTTGAAAATTACTTACGCAAATGAAGACATAAAAACAATTATAAATGTAAAAATAATAATTATAATGAGGATTATAATCACTGAAATATAAATCATGGTTCGAGGTGAATTTTTAATTTTTTTTATTATTATTTCATGTTTTAATCACAGATGTGTATATATAGACTGCAGAGTTTCGGTCACAATAAACTGCTCTGTGGAAATAAAGCAAACTGAACTCAAAGCACCTCCTGAGATGTCTGAGGTCATTTGCAGCACTCATAGACAATACTGTTCTTGCAAAAAAAAGAAAAAATTCAGAAGACCTTCAAAAAACCTTTTACATGTTCCACGAGACTGCACGTTTCCGTACAGCTTGTCATATATGCGCATGGATGGCTTTTCTGTCATCTGTTCTTAAAAACATAATAAAGTGTTTCTTAAAGCGGGTATATGTGTGCCTACAGGCAAATTATTTGTAATGTTAATTTGATAATAATTATAGTCGAATAATAATAATAATTTAGTACATTAATGGAAAAGAGAGCCAAATTTCGTCTTCACATGGTCAAAGGCATCAGATATTGGCAATCACTCTGATTATCGTCGATCCCCGAGATCATCGTCTGTCAGCACAACCCTAATGTGAATTTCTCTCCATAAATTAACAAAATGTTCAGACAGTCTCCTTGCTGGTTTTTCCAACACATTCGGAATCATTACCACTTTTGCTGGTGTTGCTTCTGCTCACTTCCTGTGTGCACTTGTAAAATGCACATTTTAAAGGCTCATTATTATGGTTTAGTATTTCTCTGTTATGTAGAACAGTGTTAACAATGTTACTGATAACATTCTTTCTCAGCCCTGGAACTCAAACCATTTTTGAGTGATGCCCTCCAAAAATATCCCCAAAAATATCTATATTTAAGTAATTCAATTAATATCATAAATGTGCGACAACTAATCGACTAATGGCTTAAAGTACTCACTTTTCGACTAGGAAAATCTTTGGTTAGGGGCAGCCCTACTCTACTATTCTTCTGAAATTTCACATTCTTAAAATAAAGTAGTGATCCCAGGAATTGTGAGTTTAAATGTATTTGGCTAAGGTGTATGTAAACTTCTGACTTCAACTGTATATGTTAAAGTTCCATTTTGCTTCTAGAAAACACTGCACACAATAAAACTATCCTGATATAATCCTGTTTTCCTGTACTTGCTAACTAAATTGACTTTGCAAATGTATTTTTTCCTTCCTCATTTCAAAATCATTTCAACGGTTGTTGGTGTTTAAAAATTGGACACATTTCACATTAACTATCAAAATAAACATAGTCAAACCGTTTTCATTTGAGGCAAACTAAGAATGCTCTGCCTCATTTGCCCGTTTATGGCCTTTACGCTGATAAAGGAATGCGGTCTATTGCGTTAACATGGCTGCATGCATTGTCGGTGTGAGAACGTGTATATTACACGCACTGTGTTAAAAGTACCAGTACCGAGTACAGTCTCAATTCGGTACTCGCATGCTTTTTGACTACAGCTGGCTGCTTTCAAATGCTCACATGCGTATGTCTGCATGTGCTATTGAGTGGTTGTATCTCGTGTTGAAACAGCTGTGCGCATGAACGTTCAGATGCACTTCTTGGGCAAAATAGCCCCTTAAAGCCATAATAATGTGTAAACAGCTGTTCAAATTTTATGTGGGTGCAAGCAGACAGGACAAAAATATTATATCTCAAAATATCAGATCTGTGTGATGTATAAATGCAGCCTAATTGACCCACTGCTATCTTTTATAGCATAGGCCTATCAATAATATTTGTCAGATCACAATATTGACCCCCCCTCCCAAAAAAAAAGGAAAGCATTCCCTATCCTTGGCTCAATAAATTTTAGAAGCTTTAAGCCCAATGCATTTCAATGACTGATCTGATTCTCATTAAAACTCTGACTTGAATCAGTATCAGTTAGTGCTGTCAGTCGATTCAAAAGTTGTATTTAATCAACTGATTTAAATTTGATTAATCGCTTAATTTAATGTAGTTAGTCATGATTAAATCGTAGATTTTTACATTTTACAGTATTTGTACTTCTTTTCCTGTCAAAATGCATTTATTTCCATCTAAGGAAAGACAACAAAACAATGTGTTTTATTACAATATAATGATTTATTAACATTTTCCAACAAAGCCTTCCACAGTATAGTGATAGAAAAATTTCAGAACCACTGTGTTAAGGCAATCATCGCTATAACTATTGCTCATACTTTGAGTTAAGGATTTTAACAAGTATTTAAAATTCACTGTGTGACTCGTCCTGCACCATTTGTGCTATGATCATGAATCATGCTGCTTGTTGAGGAGATCAGAAACTTCGCCTGGCCCTCCAAAACACCCTAGCAATTGCATGGCACCATGCTAAAACCAATTATTACATATCATCAAAGTAATATTAAAAGCCTATTAAATATCTCAATGTTTGAATGAGACATATGTAGAAATCTCATTTATAACCTTTAGAATTCACAGCACATTTATTTTAACAAGAACTGTAAAAGCCCAGAAATAAAACCACATTTTTCTGGGACTAAATAAATATTATAATATTTTTTTTATGGGAACTATTTTGGAAGGCAGGAACATGCAGCCTCTGCAGTAGTGCATTTTCAGGAGGAAGCCTCTAGTGCTCTTGAGCAGTGTGGAACTGGAGATGGTCCATTTGTGCACTTAAAAATAAACGATGTCATATCTCAGAGGAAAACCCCTATTATGGGTGTCTTATATAGAGGTGCGCCATTTCCTCTGTTACTCGTTATAGTGTGTTAAAATAATGACCGTGGCTGATTCATCATTCCAAAAAAAAACAAAAAAAAAACTGGATGGATATGCATTTTTTACTGATTGATAAAAAATAAAATTATGTTAATAGCCTGGCGCATTTCAGAAATAATGTTTTGCTTTCCATGATGTGTTAGGTAAGGGGGTGTGGTGCTCTCGGGCCAAATGACGGATCTGGCAGGCAATCAGACTGATGCCAAGGAAGGAAGGAAGCAATGTGCTCCCTAGGGTTTACGACTTTCCTGTAAAGAAAAAAAAAATGGAGATGGGATCAGATAGACTGACAATTAATGTATAGACTGTGACAGGGAAGACAAGAACATCTGTCCCTCCCAAATAGGGCTGGAATTAATCGCAATCAAATTGTGATGTGTAGAAATGTAATGGTATGAAAATTTCATATCACGATTATCATGACCAAAACTATCACTGTTATCAGTATTATCACAATATTGTTAAAATGTGCTGAAAATGTACAAAAAGTACTGAAATCATTTAAACAGGTTTTATATTGAAAAAACAACAAATAAAATGAGTAAACAAGGGAATAGCAAATGCAGTATAATAATAATAATAATAATGTGTGGTTACATTATTATTTTTATTATTATTATTAACTTTTTAAATTATCAAAATATGTTGGTTCGGTGACTAAACTACATAACAAGCTAAATTTGTATAAACAACATTGTTGTGTGCATGAAGCACACATAGTGAGTTTGTATGGTAATTAATAATCATATTCGTGAAACACCTAAAACAGACAATGAATCATCATAGTCCTAAAACAGTAATCATAGTCATAATCACAATTATTTGTTTGACAATTAATTGTCAGTCAAATTTCCCAATCGTGACCCCTAATTTTCATTATTAGGTTCCTACCTTGTGAATTGTTTTGTTACAAATGTTTATTTTAATGAGAGTTCATTAAGATGGCACAAGTTTTAGTTATTCCTGTTATAAAAACATTTAAGTGTTACTCAAATTGCACTAATTTTACTGTAAAATAATTTTATGTTGCACTGCTAAACTCGAGGTTGCACAATGTTTTGATATTCCCCCTGAAAGTGACTTGAATTTTACATTTTGTGTAATTTATTTTGTTGTTGGATTGCTAAATGTAGATTGCACTTTACTTTTACTCGAATTAGGGCTGCACGATTTGGGGAAAATGTCATATTGCGATTGTTGAGGTCAATATTGCAATTTGCGATTTAATAAACAAATGGTATCATGAGTCAACTTGCTTGGTTATCAAGGAAAATGCACAAATAGATTACTGATAATGCTGAAATGTGTATTTTCAACTCGAACATACAAACTAGCAACAACTATAAATGCACAGTGTTTTCAAATTAAAATATTTTTACAAAATTAAATAATATCTGCATTTCTGCAAACTTGTTATTTTCTCAATATTACACCTAAATAAAATGGAACAAAAATTTTCATGAAAATAAGATTTTCCAAACAAACAGGGACATTTAAGCAGGATGTAACATGTACTTTCTATAAACTCTTTTGAAAAGGAAACTGGATATAAAAGTGTGGTTCACTCAATCAAACCACTAAAAAACTGGTTGTGTGTGTGTATGTATATATATATATATATATATATATATATATATACACACACCCACACACACATTTAATTGTTGTTGGAATTTGAATGTTATTTTGAGTGCCATTGATTAACCCTCTGTGCCAGTGCTGGCACACATGCCCTAGGTTGCCGACACCTGTGCTAGCTGGACATCTTTGATAATTTATTTATTTATTAGGGATCTTGTGCAGGAGGGCTGTTTTTTTTATTTGTATTTTTTTTTGCTGTCAAGTTAAACTTTAAAAAAGCATCTTGAAACACCTGCTTTTTGTTTAACTTTAAATTTGTTGCTCTGCATCTAGCCTTTCTTAGCACAAGAATGTGATTGTCAATGCACACAAATCCCCCCAAAAATGTTTTTATTTTAAATTCATAAAAAATTTGAATTTCACCTTTAATTTGATTAATTCACACAAAAAAAGAAATTGGAAATGTGAATAAAGAAAAACAAAATGGCACAAAGAAATAACAAACACTGTTGTTTATCATTTATGGAAAGACACATTTTTTCACACTTAAAATGTCCTTTTGAACACTGGACATTTGTAATGTTAAATTTAAACAGCCCCAATTGGAGGTTTAGACCAAACCGATTCAAAACCTTTAATGCAAAGTGTAAAATACAGTAATAATTTTGATAAAAATGATCAATGCATGTTTTACATACTGTTTTTCACAAAATGAATACAAGGAAGAATGTTATTTATTTATTAACTGTATTTTAATTTATATGCAACAATATTATAAAACAGATGGAGGGCCAAATGAATAAAAATTATGTAATTAAATAAATATTTAAATCATTAAATGCACTGGCATTTTTAATAAAAACCTATAAAATCTGTAAATCACTAGATAAATCAATAAATGTCTCTTTTAGCACTAGTGTGTGTGTCCATTTTCAGTTTCATTTTTCACATCTATTCATAAAAGGGGACATTTGTGGGGGCCTGGGTAGCTCAGCGAGTATTGATGCTGGAGTTGCAAGTTCGAATCCAGGGTGTGCTGAGTGATTCCAGCCAGGTCTCCTAACCAACCAAATTGGCCTGGTTGCTCGGGAGGTTAGCGTCAAATGGGGTAACCTCCTAGTGTTGTGTAAGTATGTGTACATTTGATATGTAAATTGTGTTGTGTTAATATGTTGTTTATTGTAATTGGTATATGTCTCGTCACTGTCATGACTGCTATGTTGCTCGGAACTGCATTCAAGACTTTCACCTACTGTTGCACCTGTGTACATGTTAGTGTGACAATAAAGTGATTTGATTTTGATTTGATTTGTGGTCGCGATTAGTGGTTCTCACTCTCAATGGGGCACTTTAAATTGTGCATGGTTCGCGTAGAGTAGCATGAGCCTCCACATACAGAGTCGAGCCACGTGATAAGATGCGCTGATTGACAGTTGCTTCTGAGACTTGTCCTCCGCCACCCGGATTGAGGTGAGCAACCGCGACACTACGAAGACCTACTAAGTAGTGGGAATTGAGATGTTTTTAATTGCATTTTAATATAATGTTCAGCTTTAAAACAAATTATGTTTGACATTCAGCTTCCAGAATTTTTGTGGACACAGCGGCTGCAGTCACTGCCACGAGGCTGATTTGATTAAATTGTCAAGAGATGGATGTGGCTGTGCTTGTAACTTCTTTGTATGGAAATAGTCAGCTGTTTGCATTACCTAACTGCAAATTTCCATCAAGAATAACGCTGAAGCCGGACAGTTTTGCATGAACCCATTCATAGCTCGAAATGAGCCAAGGCAGCATGACAAACTGAATTGAAATCCCACAAACGAAGACTGAGTATCTGTTCTTAAAGGGAACTAGATTTTTATATAATTTCTGAAAATGTGATTGGTGCTTGCCTGTGCAAAACATGCCACTATGATGCAAAGGTGTTTTAGGTGGCTGCTTTGGTTGGGCCTTGATAGGGTGTTCCAGGTGTTACTGAGTTAAAAGAGCCCACCTACATGTCTCTGATATGGTCCCTAGAAATGTCTCATGTTACTCCATTATTAGTTTATGGTCTTTTTTTTACCCATTTTGTTGGTGGCTAGATCAAAATCATAAGTATGTTCACTAAGAAAAGTAATAGCACACCTCTCCTCAACAAGCCACATGGTTTGAGGTTTCATTCATCATTCACTCTGCAGCATAAATTGTGCATGACGAGTTACCTGCCAAGGTTTAATGTTTGGGTTAGGGGTTTGTTCAGACCCCAAAGTATGATCAAGTGTAATAGTATTAATACTTGCCTTAGCAAGCACCAATAATGAACACTAAAAATATGTCGGTAAGAAACAAGCACCGAAATATGGCATTATCTGCAAACTGAGTTGGTTGACATGGTTTGTGCTCTGGAAAACAAGGTTGTAATTGTGGGCATCTTAACGGGCAATTGGTGCATAGATGTGGGAAAACAGAACGGGAGAGAGAGTGGCAAGAGACCATTGTGGTTAATTGAAGAGCTTGTAATGCCCAAAGAATCCCCTTTATTTGAGCTGAAATGTCCTTGAGTGCAGTACTTGTTCAGAGATGTTTTGTTGACCAGTAGTAGGGCTGGGGGATAATTATCAGGGGGAAAGAATTCTCAATATTGATGATTAACTCTTAATTCTCTTAATATTGATTGATGATTAGTATTTTTTTTTTATATTTGTTTTATATGTTCTACATAGACGATCGGATCAGGTGTGTGTTGCTAAAAATGCAAGTGGTTTGGCAAACACAAACTTAATCAGTCATTAAAATAATAGTTCAGGCCATCCAAGATGTATCGGAGTTTCTTTCTTCATCAAAACAGAATTTAAGATTTTTAGGATTTCATTTCAGGCCTCCTCCTTTAAATAATGCAAGTGAATGTACTCCATTTTTGATGGTCCAAAATGCATATTTAGGGTGCATCAAAATAATCCACACAAATAAAGTTCTTCAGAACCCAAACGATTGATACATTTTAGAAACAAAACAATACTTATATACTTTTTAACTACAAATGTTCGCTTCCTTACATCTCTGTGACACACGCTCATGAGAGGTATGACGTAAGCTTGTTGGTAAGGTCACGCATCACATGGAGGAGGCAGGAAGCGCGTCATTGTTTACAAGAGAAACTTGCACAGACCAAGTGCTGTTCACTAACCAAAACATTTTTTTTTTTTCGAAACTGTATTAAAATAATAAAAAAATATATTTCCAAATAGTAATAAAAAAAACATTACTTCAGTAAATAACATCCTTTATTTCATAGCAATGCTGTTGCATTATCTACTTGTGCTTTTTCTTTAGCAGAAATATAAAGGCTATATGACTCATGAATTCAAGCCACACAAGTTGTAGTTGGTGAACCCAAGTGCGAGAGCATTTACTGAGATTCACAGGATTTACACAGTGAGATCAATGGTACAGGTGATATCACACACAAGAGAAGCTTCACAAACTTATTTATGCAGGCAGTGATGAACGAGTGAATTGAGTGCAGGTGCTGTTAATTAGATATCGGTGATGAGGAGCGGAAGACTGAGGGAGGTGCAGAGCCCAAGGGAGGCGTGACAATGACAAAGTTTTCAAACATACCTGAGAAAAACCCTTTTGTTTCTTTCTATGGTCTGAAATTCTCAGGGGTAAAATGTTCACTGCACACCCTCCAATATTTGAGAGAATGTAGGGGTGTACTGATATCCAGGTTCAGCTCGATAAGCCAGAGCTTCAATCATTCATGATCATGTATAAGCAATCGATGAAAAGTAAATATTTTCAGAGCATGCATTTTCTTTGGGGTTTCTGAAGGTTGAAGCATCCACAATATACACATCAAACGACCATTTTGAACTAAACACTTATACAAATACAAACCTATAGCAAAGACAATTCAACTTTTGTACAGCGCCACTTCTCTTGTAAACAATGACGCGCTTCCTGCCTCCTCCTGCGTGACATTACCAACAAGCTTACGTCATCGCATCACAGAGATGTACGGAAGTGAACATTTGTAGCTAAAAAGTATATTAGTATTGTTTTGTTTCTAAAAATAATCAATCATTTGGGTTCAGAAGAACTTTATTTGTCGACTGGGTCATGTGGATTATTTTGATGCACCCTAAATATGCATTTTGGACCGTCAAAAAAATGGAGTACATTCACTTGCATTGTTTAGAGGAGGAGGCCTGAAATTAAATCCTTAAAATCTTAAATTCTGTTTTGAAGAAAGAAAGAAAAGAAAGAAAGAAACTGGTAGATCTTGGATGGCCTGAGGATGAGTAAATTATCAGCAAATCAAAATTTTGGGGTGAACTATTCCTTTAAATCAGCCAGTAAGGAAGGATTAGCTGGCTAGTGGCAACATACAGTATAGTGTGTAATTTGGGACACATCTAAAGCTCTGCTGTCATGTAAATCAGTAATAATAAGGCAAGGTAGATGGTAGCTTGCACAAAGCTATCATGATATTGTTGTGTACCGAACAAGACAGCACTGACAATGCAATACAACTATTGACAGAATACAACAGCAACCCCGACATCAACACCATTGCTGTTTATTTACTCTCTGTACTATTTAGTTAACTTTTTCATTATCCATAGCACTATTGCGTCCCCTTATTTTTGGACACAGGTAAGGAAGTATTTCTTCTTCTTGTGATGTTTATTGGCAAATGGCTATCCAGCTTATGGTGCATTGCCACCAGCTACTGAGCTGGAGTATGGAGGATCACAAGAAATTCTTTCAGTGAAGTCAAACGTCTGCTGAAGATGATGGAATTGGCCATATCATCCAGCCCTAACCAACATTGACTTAAAGGGATAGTTCATCCAAAAATTAACATTTTCATAATTTTTCTCACCTTCTTGTTCCAAACACATATGACATACAGTCTTTTTATTTTTTTTTATATTTTCCTATACTAGTTTGGAAACTATTAGTTGACATTATTGAAAGAATTGTCAATAAATATTGAAATTGTTAAATAGTCATTTATTGCACAGATTATTTTAAGAAGGGTACATTTATGCTAAATCATTGTAATAAGTCATTTTACGAAGTTACGTAAATGTGGTGAAATTATCGGAATTCTCGTATAATCAGCTCAAACTGACTCTTGAGTCACCAAAAAAACTCTCTTTATAGGCAGTGGGTTGATTACTGGGCATGACCTGTGGATGTTTCAATGTCAGGGTTTGCTAAGAGGTCAGTGGAAGCTGATTGGCAGAGCAGTAGCACTATGAGTACTCGTGCTTGAGTGGCAGACAGACTGGATTATTTCAGGGTTTGACCCTTCAGATTGGGACTGAGTTTATCATGGTTTAGTCAGTGAGACACCACTGAGATTACAGCATGGGTTGATGTTTAGCCTGGCACTTGGCTTCAGATGGTGTGATTACATGTTTTACTTCCCACATTGAACCATCTCAAAGCCACTCATTTAATCCATGGACCAAATCTGCTGGCAATCTGACGGATGTGTGTATATATATATATATATATATATATATAAGACATTGTCTGTCTAGTGTCTGTTGCTTTTGTCTAGTATGATACATGGTCATGTGTGCTGTATTTAGCTGGATTGTGAGTACAGTTGTAAAACAGAGGAAGTTGTAATCTAGATTTTCCATACTGGCATGACACACGTATGGGTCACTGGAGTTTTTTTTTTACTAAATAATAAAAAAAAATCAGTGTTTTCTGGTTGTAGTTTACACAGCGCAGACAGATGCAAAAACGCATGTGATGGAAATGTTTTCTGTTTTCTAACCCCATTGTTTTTCAAACTTGCAGTACTAGAGAGCATTTTCAAGACTGGAAATCCGAGGAAAATGCCATTCCAGTGTAGATTAAAGGGTTAAACATAGCAAAATCAATGCATTTTCAAGCAAAATTGTTTTTGTGTGTACCTGGCCTTTGTATTTGTTTTAGTTTCTGTTTACAATATAAACACTGTTTCTAAATAAACTGGAATTTTATGTATGAATGTAATTATAGATATGAACACTTGTTTTAACCAAATTTTTCTCTTTCTCCATCTCTGTTTACAGGAGATCATTGGGCGAATGAGTTAGTGATGCAGGTTACGTTTCTCCTGGTAAGTGACCAATTACCCCACCTTCAACAGAACAGCCAGTCCCAGACTTTAAGTATTTGATCACTTGCCAAAGGTTTATCCCCACTACAATGTTGGTGCAAATTAGTTGATTGAGAATTTTGCCAATATATTTTGCTGTAACATGTAATGTATTGCCTGTGTCTGTTGTTTCAGGGCAGTATGGGTGTCTATCCTCTGCTCCTGCTGCAGGTGGCCTTTGTGGCCCTCAGCAAGGCCCAGGCACTCCCTGACCCTTCAGGTATTACCCTCAGATTAAACTCTTTTGTCACACAAAAGCCTTGGTTAATTTAATCTCCACATAAATGTATTACTTAAGTAAAAGTCATCCATTAAAATATTATTTTCAGTAAAGTGCCCCCCCCCCCTTCTCCCAATTTGGAATGCCCAATTCACACTACTTAGTAGGTCCTCAAGGTGGCACGGTTGCTCACCTCAATCCAGGTGGCGGAGGACAAGTCTCAGTTGCCTCCACTTCGGAGACCGTCAATCCGCGCATCTTATCATGTGGCTCGTCATGCATTTAAAAAATATGACCCATTCATGTTGTTATTTTTAAAGCCTAATAATTTGGTCTCATACAGGTAATATTAAATACAACAAGCTCTAGTTTAGTTTATTAAGTAAAGCTTAGTCGCAGGTGGATAAGGACTGGTAATTTTATTCTGAAAATAAGCTTATTGCCCATGGAAACGAACATGAACAGCATATAATTAATTCACATAATATCAATCATTTTAAAATGTATAAGTTTAATATTAGTGGTGTAAAAAATATTGTAGCGTACGATACGACGCTCACTATTCAATACCGTATGTAATATATGATACATAAACAAACACAGTATAGTGTAATTAAAACTAAGCAGCGCATCACTGAGAGCTGCGAAACAATCTCCTCCATGGTGAGGGGGTGCTGAGTACACACAGGAAAAACAGAGCAACATAATGTATCTACAGTACATACAGTTGAAGTCAGAAGTTTACATGCACTTAATTTGAAGTCATTAAAACTGGAGCTCGTCACGCCGGAGATTATCACGCACATAATATATCGGCATAGACGCATTGCATGGAGATTAAGGGGCTCGTGGGGCGTATGCCAGCATGAGGTCCTCCTCAAATTCATCCTGCTTGAACTCATGGCCCCGCCATGCCTCTTCGTGTCATCCCTCAGGTATCACAGAACGGGTGGTTGGGAGTGCGAGGGAGGCTTACTCGTCCCTCCAGAACGAGGGTGATCCGTGTGCGCAGCGTCTTGAGACTCATGCTCTCGCAGTGAGGGCAGTCTCAATGAGAGCCAAGTCAGAAGTGACTGTTTTAGAATATATATATATATATATATATTAATTACACACCCACAGTTGAGGCCAGAAGTTTACATAGACTTACATTTACTTCACAGATTTTATATCAGCAAACTATAGTCATCTACTGTGTGCATACACGAGTAATTTTTCCAACAATTGTTTATAGACAGATTGTTTCACTTTTAATTGACTATATCACAATTCCAGTGGGTCAGAAGTTTACATACACTAAGTTAACTGTGCCTTTTAAGCAGCTGAGAAAATTCCAGAAAATGATTTCAAACCTTTAGACAATTAGATTCTGATAGGTTAAGTGGAGTCCACTGGAGCTGTACCTGTGGATGTATTTTAAGCATACCTTCAAACTCAGTGCCTCTTTGCTTGATATCATGGGAAAATCAAAAGAAATAAGCCAGACCTCAGAAAAAAAATTGTGGACCTCCACAAGTCTGGTTCATCCATGGGAGCAATTTCCAAACGCCTGAAGGTACCACGTTCATCTGTTCAAACATGATGCGAAAAATGGTGCACTTCACAATATAGATGGCATCATGAGGAAGGAAATTTATTTGGATATATTAAAGCAACATCTCAAGACATCAGCCAGCAAGTTAAAGCTCTGTAGCAAATGGGTCTTCCAAATGGACAATGAACCCAAGCATGCCTCCAAAGTTGTGGCAAAATGGCTTAAGGACACCAAAGTCAAGGTATTGGAGTGGCCATCACAAAGCCCTGACCTCAATCCGATAAAAAATTTGTGGGCAGAACTGAAAAAGCATGTGCGAGCAAGTAGGCCTACAAACCTGACTCAGTTACACCAGTTCTTATTGTGAGATGCTTTTTGAAGGCTATCCAAAATGTTTGACCCAAGTTCAACAATTTAAAGGCAATGCTGCCAAATACAAAAAAAAAATAATAAATGTGTGTAAATGTCTGACCCACTGGGAATGTGATGAAATCACAGAGAAAATCTGAAATAAATAATTCTATTATTCTGACATTTCAAATTCTTAAAATAAAGTAGTGATCCTAACTGACCTAAGAAAGGGAATGTTTTCTCCGATTAAATGTCAGGAATTGTGAAAACTGAGTGTAAATGTATTTGGCTAAGGTGTATGTAAACTTAAACTGACTTAAACTGTAGGTGAGAAGATCGATGGCAAATGGCAAGTAGCGTTACAGCGTTATATGATCATATAAGATCTTTACGGGCTATAAGAGCGAGCCGGATGCCAGTGAGGGGAGAGAGAGCAGACTGTGTTGCTTTGATTCCACTGAAAAGCTAGTTTTCTGTGTTTGTTCAAATAAATTACCTTTTTGAGTTGGATCTCGCCATCTCCCACTTCCTCCTTTCCCTTAAGCAGAGACATTACCTGTTACACTGGTGCTGAAACCCGGGAATAAAGGGAGGAAGAATGTCATCATTGATCCCTCACCTCTGGAGGACATTGTCAAGACCCTTGCCAGCATCCACCAGACACAACATCAGGCCCTCTTCGAGCTGTGCACTGAACAGGTGCAGCTGTTCATTGCACTCCTCCAAGCCCAAGCGGAGGGCCGGCAGATGTTCCGGAGCTTGCTGCACCAGGTGGGTGCTCCAACCACCCGCCCCAGGTTCTGCTGGAAGATGGACCCCCAAGACGATCCTGTGGCATTCCTGGAGCTCTTTTAGCTTATTTAGTTGACCAGCTACTGGAAAGCTTGCTTCTAAAACAACCAGGCCAATTTAACCGTTACACTTGTGTAAAATCACCATGCAACAACTGCTTTATGCAGCACAATGAGCTAGTAGCTAACAGCTAGTACTCATGTTATGGTTTTGTGTTGTGTTTAAGATGATGTCACGGCAGTAGAGGTGGTGCACCTATGACGATCATTCTATAATCCCACCTACGTTGAGGCTGCACAAAACAGCAATTGAAAAGCAAGCTCAGAAAAGTAAAGCGAGTGCCATTAGATGTCGTGAGGGAAAATTTGGAAGGATTTTCAAACAACAAAAATGAAAATAATTACGTTCTTGATTTGAGAGTAAAACTCCACACATTGGGGTAACTATCACAGGAGAATTTGCTACAGGCTAAAGAACATCAGACCCGGCTATATAACAGGGGAGTTCGAGTATGGGAATTAACACAGGGAGATAAAGTCCTTGTATTACTACCCACATCAAGCTCTAAATTATTCACAAAGTGGCAAGGGCCCTTTGAGGTCACACAGCGAGTCGGGAAGTTGATTATGAGATTAAAAGAATGGATGGGGTGGAGCAAGGCAAATTTACCACCTCAACCTCTTAAACCGTGGTGGGAGGTTTTCCCCGTGGCTTTGGCGACAGTGGTACCGGAGAGGGAGGAGCTCGGGCCGGAGGTGATTTTAAAAGCCAATCTCAGCACCCCGGTCACTTGCGGAGACCACCTCTCACCATCCCTAATCACGGACGTGGCCTGGTTGCAAAGAGAATTCTCAAATGTGTTCTCGCCCCTTCCCGGTCGTAGGAACCTCATAAACCGCCACATCGAAACAACTACAGTGGTAGTGGAATGCAGTTGCCCCTACATTTTACCCGAGCACAAAAAAAAGTGCTTCAAGAAGAATTAAAGGCCATGATTGATATGGGGGTAATAGAAGAATCCGACAGTGCCTGGGCTCGGTGGTGCTGGTTCCGAAGAGCTATGGCTCGGTCCGGTTCTGTGTGGATTATAGAAAGGTCAATGCAGGGTCTTGCTCTTCAGACTTTTAAGTTTGAGGTGGTCCACATACCGGGGGCGCAGATGGCTGTTGCAGACTTTCTCTCCAGAAATGGGGGGTGAGGGGAGAACTGGGCAGACCAGATGGCTCACTGCCTGAGTCGGGCAATGGGGGTATGTGGTGGTGGGGGCGTGGTTGAGCGCCGGCTTGTGAATGGAGAGCGAGATCAGGAGATGAGAACGATAAGGATCATCACCTGGCAATGATTGTCTCTAACAGCTGTTTGTCATTGCAGTGAGAGTGGAGACGGGATTTAAGAGCGAGCCAGATGCCAGTGAGAGAGCGAGCTGCAAAGCGAGTTTTCTGTGTTTTGTTAAATTAACTTTTTGAGTTGGATCTCACTATCTCCTGCTTCCTCCTTTCCCTTAAGCAGAGCTATTACCCATTACAATGTCATTTTATTTACGCTGACATCACCGCACAAATCTGTAGATTTGCGATGCAGAAACACAGCAGCAGCAAAGTTGCAATTAACTACCAGCCTCTCCCAGATGACACGGAGTAATTTTGAATCCTCCAAACAAACCGATTCACTAAAATGAATCAATGCTTCATCAATGCTGAATCCCAATGCTTCATATGAGAGGAAGAGAACTGTTTTGGTGAGCTTCATACAGATGAATTGTACAAACTAACTGACTCACTAAAAAGACTTTCTAAAGATTCATATGGGAGCAGTTTAGTAGAGCATGTTTGATCGGTCTTCTTGAATACTGTGCACATAAACAACCAGTGTTCATATGGGAAAACGCATCAGGAAGATGTTACATTTCCACGACATTTTGTAAATGGAATTTACAAAATTCCAATAGAGCTTAAGTTATATTTAACACAGAATACCACTGATATAGGCACTTGACGGCAAGTATACTTTTTCTACAATGTACAAGTCTAATTCTTTAAGTGCCACCAAAAATACTTAAATAAGCAGATAATGTATATGACCTTCTTTCTTCATCAGGAAAGAATTTAAGATTTGTATTAAAGTATCCCAGGTTTTAAGCTTCATCCAATGCAAGTGAATGGACACCAATTGTGATGGTCCAAAAAGCATATGTAGGTAGCATCAAAGTAATCAACTCGTCTTCCACCGATTAAGTAATGTCTTTTGAAGTTAATCGATACGTTTGTGTGAAACGCGTCAACGTGATGACATCACACGACAGCGACGTGAGGCATTCAGTGTTTACAGGAAGCACATTTTTAAAGTTAATAAAGTTTTTTTTTTTTGGAATAAAGTCTTAACTAGATAATTTCCTTAATCACTGATGTGGACATAAATGTGGTCAAATTTAAGAGATGAATAGACAGGTTCCGACATGAAATCATCACTTCAGGTCAGGGATTTAACATCGCACTCAGGTTTAAGCTATAAATGAATACATGGGAATCACTAGTGAATCGTGTGATACATTAACATAGACATTTCAAGAAGTGGAAATGTATATGTCGTATCTTAATGTTACGTTTGATAAGATACAGATGCGCACAATTAACAGGGACTGCAAACGGAGGAGTCAAGACCACGCCCATCCGATCTGAAATCACAACATGCGTGTTTTCATTTATAAGGTTTACACTTTAGAAATATTGGCTGCACAGATGCATAAACTCTTTGTAATTTTGTATATGTTTATTTAAAAAGTCACTTTATCCTTGTGCCTCTTGGATAATCAGTCATACGAATATTTTCTATATTATTTGAATGAATCCGTTATTTGTTTTGAAGTCATTATTCCTTTCCAAATAAGGTATTCGTCTTCGGGCACAAACCTAATCTAAAGCATTACAATCTCTCTCAGGTGCATTCCTGACCACCAAACCTACAGACCCTCCTCCCAAGTCACCCACCATCGTAGTCACCCAGGTGCCCCCATCAATCATCCCAGCTGTGACACCATCCATTGAACTTGTTGCAACAACAAGCATCAATGACACTGGGGGCGCAGTGACCCCAGAGGTTCCCCCTCCAACTGTGCACATCCCGACCGATCTGCCTTCTGCCCCTTTAACCCCATCTGCTGTGTCCCCGTCCCTCAGCACCAACAAAACCGGGGATTCGGAGACTACAGTTTTGACTACATTCAATACCCCGACTCAAACCAATCTCTATTCCACTGAGGAATCTACAGAACCCGAGTCGGACATACCGTTTGCCACTACACATGCCACCACAGCTGATGTCAGCAAACCTCCAGGTACTATTTGAATTTGTATGCATTTCCAAACCAGTTGATCCCTTATTTTATCCTAGCTTTTTTTTTTTTTGCTGTCCGGCTCTTTGTAAGAACTACATATAAGGAAAGCATTGATTTATCGACCACCAATAATTATAAGCCCGTTTCTAGCCAAACTGAAACCCAGTGGTATATCGGTAAAAAAACTATGGCGTGTTTATCAATTACGTAAATGTATTGCGTTGTATGAAGTTTATAATAATTTTGGTAGCACTTGACAATAAGGTTGTATATGTTAACTACATTAGCTAACATAAACTTAACAATGAAAAATACTTTTACAGCACTTATTTGTCTTGCTTAAATGTTAATTTCAATATATATTAATCAATTTTAAAAATTCAAAGTTTTAGATATATTTTAATATTAGTTAATGCATTGTGAACTAACAATGTACAATTGTATATTCATAAATTAACATTAATAAAAAAAATTCACTTTTAGTTCATGATACCTAATGCAGTAACTCATTTTAACAAATACAACCCTATTGTAAAGTCTTACTTTTATTTATGTGTGTGTGTGTGTGTGTGTTATAGATTAAATAAATGAAATCAGAAAAAAGCATGTAAACTATATGCATAATACAAATTTGTTATGTTCTATCATAATATGTCAAATGTGAGTTCTGTTGAGAACTGCGAAAACAAAATTTAAACTTGTTTTATAAGTGCAAACTTATTTTTCCCACATCAGACAATGTTATCATATTTTATCAATTCTTTTTTTATATGTAATTTTATCTTTTATCTTTTTTTTTTAATCTTTCATTGTGGCTTTCTTAAAATTTTGGCCTGACTTTTGTCATCCGATATAATCCATGTTCAATGGAAATTATTTATTGTTATAATAATAAAATAGCTTTTGTTCCTCTTTGTAAATTTTTAAAGCATAATTACAAGTAAGTTGCAAAAGTTCACATTGGTATTGGCCAGTAGTTTTTGCTAAAATCAGTTCGTCCCAAAATCCCTATTTGCAATTTTAAATATGCTTTGTGGTATATCTCTAACATATTACTGTTGTGTTTTCTTAATGTTATGAAGACAATGATGGACAAGGTAAGTTTTGGCTGCCTATTTTTACGCTTCACAATGTTTTCATGTAGAATAAAGCTGTTTTTCTATTTCCTAGTTACTATCAATTGCATAGTTTTTTATACTCTATAGACATAAATATGGACACACTTGTCTGAATCTATCTCAAAGACATTTTGATATATAAGCTTATGCATAAATGCTTGAAATTAGTTTTTTTGGCAAAAAGAAATTGTGCCTATGGATGAATTTACAAAACACACCAAACACACTTAAGGGATCTGATATAACTTTCATTCTTTAGCTAAGTCATATGCAATTCTACTTTAAAATAATTCTATATTTTTCACCAACTAATGTTGTCCTCTACACCAAGATGACACTGCGATCATGGCTGTGATGGTTGCCCTGTCCTCGCTCCTGGTGATCGTCTTCATTATTGTCGTCCTGTACATGCTCAGGTCAGTACCAGTATGCACAAACTTTAATAAATGAAAGCCCATAGTCTTGCATGTCTTTCAATAGATTCCAGCACACAAAGGGCTTAGAGACAAAGTTATTGGTTACTAGCAGTTTGAACAGAAGGGCACTAGCAGACATACAATCATAAGAGAACAGATACAGAAAAAGTGTTCAAGCCTAAGCAGAAAGCTCCATTCATCAGGAAAACCACAGTGACAGCGGGGGGCTAGAGAGCTGAATCCAGTTACCATGGCAATGATTGACTTTTTGTACTGCTCGGTTGTGGCAGGTTTAAGAAGTACAAGCAGGCAGGGAGCCACTCCAATTCCTTCCGCCTGACCAATGGCAGAGCTGACGACACAGGTATGATTAAAGGGATGTTTGTATACTGCATTTTCTTGTGAATAATTTGTGCTTAAAGTAATTGTTCACCGAAATCTGTAAATTCTGTCATCACTTACTCATTTAAATTCATTCCAAACCCATATGACTTACTGACTTTTAACCAGAACCTGAAAGAAGAAATTCTGAAAAATGCACTGGTCACTCTTTTCCATGGAATTGCAATGAATGAGGATTAGAGTTTTTTTAAGCTTAAAAAAGGAAACAAAATATCATAAAAGTGGTCCATATGATTTGTGCACCATATTACATGTTTTCCGAAGTTACACGATAGCTTTGAGTGATGAACAGACAACAATTTAAAGAGTTCACCCAAAAATGTTTCATTCTCATCATTTACTTATCCTAATGCCATCCCAGATGTGTATTACTTTCTTTCTTCTGAGGAACACAAACAAAGATTTTTTGAAGAATATGTCAGCTCTGTAGATCCTTAGAATGCAAGTGCATTGTGTACCAAAGATTTGAAGCTACAAAAAGCACAAAGACAGCATAAAAGATATCCATATGTCTCCAGTGGTTTTCTCAGTGTCTTCTGTGTTTTTGAGGGAAGTAGTTATATCTGGTTTTGGAACAAATCATTATTTTGAACTGGGTATTTTCAGTCAGTACATCTGTGGCTCACAAAACCAGTCTGAATGGCACATTCACGTTGATTGAAATTACTTTAAAGGAATATTTAATTCGAAAATCAAAATCTTTTTATCATTTACTCATTCTTTATTTATAGAGGAAATGGATATAAGTAGTTAAATTAACTAATTGTGTCAGCACACTTTAAACTTGAGTTTAGCCACAAATAAGTGATTTGAAAATCATGAAAATTGTATTAGACCATTTAATCTTGAATTGACCATGTCGCCCCCTACTGGTTGTCCTGTACACAGCATGGATTAAGGAGAAAGTTATTCTTACAATATGTTTTGTTTTTGGTATGATTATACATTTTGATGCTTTGATGTTTTACTGTGGGACAATGTTCCTGTTTTATTTGAACGTATATCATTATTTTCTCCACTTATATTCCTGCCCACTTTTCCATTCCTTATGCCTGCCTCCCTTCCTGCTCCATCTCGCAGAACTTCAGAGTGTGCCACTATTGGCTCGGTCCCCTAGTACCAACAGGAAGTACCCGCCCCTTCTTGTCGACAAACTAGAGGAGGAAATGAACCGTCGAATGGCAGATGACAATAAACTCTTCCGGGAAGAATTTAACGTTGGTGCACAAACATACACACAACCATACAACTATGATTTGGGAATTGACAAATGAATGGCCTGATTGTAAATTACCATGATCTTTGGAGTCACCGTTATAGTTAAACATATTTAAAGTTCAAATATCCCTTCTTATATATGCCAAATTTCCCAAAGAGAGCACATTACACACATGCCATATCAATGTGGTAAACTTCTAAACAGATTTGTGTTCATATATGGTATTTGACATGTCCTGTAGCGTGATGTGCTAAACTCTTTTATTAAAAGGATTATTTTAAGCAGCATTTTGCCATTTTCTTTTTTTTTTATTATTACTATATTACTATGCATACATACAGTTAAAGTTAGAAGTTTACATACACTTATCTTGAAGTCATTAGAACTTGTTTTTTTTACCACTCCTCATAATATTAGCAAACTATAGTTTTTGCTAGTCGTTTAGGACATACACTTTGTGCATGACTCAAGTATTTTTTCCAACAATTGTTTACTGACAGATTGTTTCACAATTAATTGACTATATCACAATTCCAGTGGGTCAAAAGTTTACATAAACTATGTTAACTGTTCCTTTAAGCAGCTTGGAAAATTCCAGAAAAAGATGCCAAGCCTTTAGACAATTAGCCAATTAGCTTCTGATATGAGGTGCACCTGTGGATGTATATTAAGACCTACCTTCAAACTGCCTCTTTGCTTGACATCATGGGAAAATCAAATTTTCCCATGATGTCAATCATGATGTGGATTTCCAGCAATTTCCAAATGCCTGAAGGTACCATGTTAATTTATACAAACAATAGTATGCAAGTATAAACCCCATGTGATCACGCAGCCATCATACCGCTCAGCAAGGAGATGCATTCTGTCTCCTAGAGATGAACGTAGTTTGGTGCGAAAAGTGCAAATCAATCCCAGAACAACAGCAAAGGTCTTTGTGAAGATGCTGGAGGAAACAGGTAGACAAGTATCTATATCCACAGTAAAACAAGTCCTATATCGACATAACCTGAACGGCTGCTCAGCAAGGATGAAGCCACTGCTCCAAAACTGCCATAAAAAAGCCAGACTACAGTTTGCAAGTGCACATGGGGACAAAGATCTTACTTTTTGGAGAAATGTCCTCTTGTCTAATGAAACAAAAATGTAACTGTTTGGCCATAATGACCATTGATATGTTTGGAGGAAAAAGGGTGATGCTTGCAAGCTGAAGAGCACCATCCCAACTGTGAAGCATGGGGGTGGCAGCATCATGTTGTGGGGGTGCTTTGCTGCAGGAGGGACTGGTGCACTTCACAAATAGATGGCATCATGAGGAAGGAAAATTGTGTGGATATATTGAAGTAAAATCTCAAGACATCAGCCAGGAAGTTAAAGATTGGTATCTGTAACAGGTAAAGGATGGACAAGGAGGAGGCGGGACCTTGCCGAACAGTAAACAAAGATTAATAAAAACTCCACATAAAAACATAAAACACAAGGGCACAGACACACATGCAAGGTGACTGCATGCATCTCTCTCTTTCTCAAACTGCCATCTCCGACTGCCTTTATCTCACTCTCCCGCTGATCAGCTGATTCAGTGCCGGCCATGCCCTCCTCCTCGTCACACTCCTCAACCACCCGATTCTTGCTTGGATGCCACCGGTTTGACTAACTACATCTCTTGGCCCTTCCTGCCATTCCGTCAGCCGGTGGCCCACCAGAGACGAGGGGAGGCGTGGTGAGAGGAAAGGGCGAGTGGAGACACGGAGAGAGAGAGAGAGGATTGAGAGAAGAACTTGCTTGACCCAAGTTAAACAATTTAAAGGCAATGCTGCCAAATACTAACGAAGTGTATGGAAAGTTCTGACCCACTGGGAATGTGATGAAAGATATAAAAGCTGAAATAAATCATTCTCTGTAATATTATTCTGACATTTCACATTCTTAAAATAAAGTAGTGATCCTAACTGACCTAAGATAGGGTATGGTTTCTATGATTAAATGTCAGGAATTGTGAAAAACGAGTTTAAATGTATTTGGCTAAGGTGTATGTAAACTTCTGGCTTCAGTTGTATATTATTGTATGACCATAGAGAGATGGTGACTAAACAAAAATAAACTCTTTAACATTCATAGAAATTGTATCCTAAAATCTTGATGTTAATTTTCAAAACAGTTGAACATGTTATGTGCTATATTTGAGTCCATATATCTCCCTTTCATACCCTCATTTAATACACGGGGCAGTGGTGGCTCAGTGGTTGAGGCTCAGGGTTACTGACCAGAAGGTCGGGGGTTCAAGCCCCAGCACCACCAAGATGCCACTGATGCCATCTGCACCAGGGGCGCTGTATCATGGCTGACCCTGCACTCTGACCCCAGCTTAGCTGGGATATGTGAAAACTAATACATTTCACTGTATATATGCAAAAAACTGTGTGTATATAAAGGATTCTATTCTATTCTCAGCCCATATGAACTGAATGATTGACGCTTTGTCTATTCTCTGCAGGCATTGCCTGTGTGTCCCATTCAAGCCTCATGTGATGCTGCCTCGAAGGAAGAGAACAAGGAGAAAAACAGATATGTCAACATCCTTCCCTGTACGGCTTTCCCACAACTTATCTGAAAACCACAGCTGATAAAACAGGCTTTTCTCATAGTTCTGAGGCCTATGAAGGCATTTCTGATGTGAAAATGACAGTTTATAAATGTAACATTTGTTTATATGTGAAATACATAGCTTAATGTCTTTTTTTTTTAATTTACCATCCTATTTTTCTTCTCTCTTTTGTGTATTTTTCCACATTCTGTCTCAGACGATCATTCCAGGGTGCATTTGACCCCTTTGGAGGGTGTTCCTGACTCGGACTACATCAATTCTTCCTACATAAATGTAAGACACCCATAAGGCTCAGACGTATGAATCACATGACTCATGAATAGTTGGAACCTAATGCTAGTGAATCCAACTTGACCAACTCTTTCACACTGATTACTATTTCTATCTTTGTCTTCAGGGATACCAAGAAAAGAACAAATTCATTGCTGCACAAGGTAAAGAATAAACAATATATAAGTTGCTTTCATAATATTCAAATATTTAAGGTGTAGTGTGTCATTTCAGTATCGCTAGTATCACCAAATGAAAATGCTAATATACTGACCCAAACACACTCCTTGTCGCCATTGGCTGCATAAAAAGTTAGTTCAGCTACAAACTTGCACCATTGGTTAAGCCAGTATTGTCAGGCTGGTCGAAATGCTCAAGAAAAAAAAAAAACAGAGCAATGTTTTGATCGTGTCACAATGTTGATATTTTGGGGGGAAATCAACCAACATATGGCTTGGAGACAGGGAGAAAAAAAATACACACTTTAACTTTATATAGATTAATATCAATAAACAAGATGCCGATTTTGTTATTTATTAGTAAGCCAGAACAAGGCCCAAGACTACGCCTAAACTAAGGTCCCGTTTCCACGTGGTATTGAGATGCGTTTCAGGTGATCAAATCACGGGTGGTCAGGTGAGACACATTGCTGTTTACACCTGGTCGTTTAAATGTGTCTCCAGTGACCACTTGTATTTGGATTTGGAGGGGAGGGTCTCTGTTTCATAACGACATAAATCAATCACTATGTCCATGTGTTAATGCTTGATATTAAAGCAAAATAAAGTCAGAAAAGACAAAGAAAGTGCAAAAATAACGGCACACTGTTTCTCCCAGATGCGGTTGATATTTAATCGAAGCACAAATGCAACATGTCAAGCAGAATTATCCTTTATTTAAGTGGATTACGTGTATTAAAGGAGCTTCCGGAGTTCGTGCTTGTCATCTGTGTTGATATCAGACACACTAAAGAAGATCCGTGAAGCTATTGTGATTGTGTATGTATCCGCTTTTTTATTTTCCAATCTGACTGTTATTTCCTCATAAATGGCATTGTAAGGGGGTTGGGAGGTGAGAATCAGCTTAATAATATAAATAATATTTAATTAAATAAAAAGACACACACAAACACATACAGGGCAGCTACCCGTAGTTCTCTCTCTCGAACTGTCGTCACCAGCCGCCTTTATCCCTCGCGCGCTGATTGGGGACCGAGCGTGCGTCATTCCAGCCTGGCCCCACCCCCCCTCCGCTCTACACTCCTCCTGGTGTTGCCTCAGGCCGGGGAGGGGCGTGCCTTGTGCCATCTGCCAGCTGGTTATCCCCGCCTTCCTCGACCTGGTAGGAGACAGGATTAAAAATAGGTGAGGGAAAAGGCCAACAAGGAGAGAGAGAGATCAGCTCGGTCACCAGTTCTCTGATGCACCGTCGCGTGTTCCCCGATCACTCCTCCACACTCTCAGGTGGACAAGTCAAGCCTCCGACCCCTGGCAGGGGCTACATCGTCCAGTCCCCACTTGCCCCGTGGACAGCGGCTGTTTCCTGCGTCCGGGCGGTCGGGTTACTCCGGCAGCGGTGCTCCCCTGTGTGGATAGCAGTGTCGAGGACTCTGTTACACGGGCATCCCTCCTCCTCCCTGGTTTTCGGCACCAATGTAAGGGGGTTCGATGGGCAAGGAGGAGGCAAGAACCGGCATAACAATATAAATAATATTTAATGAAATAAAGACACATACAAACACATACAGGGGCAGCTACCCGTAATTCTCTCTCTCTCGAACTGTCGTCACCGGTCACCTTTATCCCTCGCGTGCCCCATCAGGCTGATTTTAAACTTTTGGTTTTGAGTGGTGGTGCTTCACTGCTGCCAGGACACAGAAAAACACATCTTAATACCAGGTGGAAACAGGGCCTAAAGACTAAACTAAACCTGAGATTTTGCATCACAGGGCCAAAAGAGGAGACTGTCAATGATTTCTGGAGGATGATCTGGGAACAGAACACTGCCACCATTGTCATGGTAACCAACCTGAAAGAGAGGAAAGAGGTAAATGCCATGAGAGATCTATAGATGTAGTCTAGTGTTACTAGAAGTAAACTGATCTTTCATTTTACTGCACCAGCTCTTTACTGCAACCAGTTTTGAGGAAGGTGGTCATTTAATAAAGATGTGTGCTCATAGATGAAGAGTGTGATAGACTGTGCTTGATATCCACAGTGTAAATGTGCCCAGTACTGGCCAGACCAGGGCTGCTGGACTTACGGAAATATCCGGGTGTCAGTGGAGGACATGATGGTCCTGGTGGACTACACCATTCGCAAGTTCTGCATCCAACAGGTAACTGTTTCTGTAAAGCGTTCCCATATCTGTCAGTCTGATTAATCGGTCAGCAGTGGTGTCCAACTGGCCAATTAAAGGAACGTTCTAGGTTCCATACAAGTTAAGCTTTATTGATGGCATCTGGATCATACTGTCAATTTTACATTGAAAATAATTTAATCTCGTCTCTTAGTTTGTAAAAAAACTAATATAATTGTAAATGTTAAGCACTTATAATGGAAGTCTAAGGGGCACAGCATTGTTCTGGGTTAAATGCTAAAAAACACTTTGTTTTGAAGGTATAGCCACAAGACTTAAACTTGTGTTGTCTAGGGATCGATCGATCGATTATAGTCCTGGCCGATAATCTGATCTGATATTCATAATTTTTAAAATTATTGGAATCTGTATGTTGTCTGATCTGATTGCCGATCAATTTTAAAATGTGCACCATTGGCTCTGAAGCCGCCTCTCTCTGAAAGGATACTGCTTGTTGTAGTGATGTCCAGTTCATGAATGAATCGTTCTTTTGAAGCGGTTCTTTTTAGTGAACGAGTTGAACTAATTCACCAAATCGGACTGAATCGTTTGAAACAGTTCGCATCTAGAGTCAACACTGATCCACAAGTTACTCTTATCTTAACCTGTCTCTTGGATGTGCCTGACACTCTGAATTGAACCGATAGCCGGAGGTAATATGTTCCTAGAACTGGTGATATCTGCTTTTGCCAACTTTTCTTTGCAATGAACTGCTCCTACTAGTTCACAAAGCAGACTGAACGCTTGGGTCGCAACAGCTCTTGAGTCAACAGTACTATGAGTTGCTCATAACAGTTCTCGAGTCAACAGTACACTGAACTGAGAATCGCCTCTTTTGGAGGTGTCCGACACACAGAGAACCGTTGAGCTGCTGACATTGAGCATGTGTGTGATTAAGGGGTGTCGGTGTATTTTGCTGAACAACAGAGAGTGTAACAAATAAAACATACTGAAAATGTTTATGACTTGATTGTATTACCGTATTTATCAACATATGAAGATGATCCACTCTACAGCTCTCGAGTCAGCAGTACATTGAGTCATTCGCAGCAGTTCTCGAGTCAACCGTACACTGAACCGAGGACAGCAGCTCTCGCGTCAGCAGTACACTGATCCGAGGACAGCAGTTCTCGAGTCTACAGTGCACTGATCCGAGGACAGCAGTTCTCAAGTTAACCGTACACTGATCCGAGGAAAGCAGCTCTTGCGTCAGCAATTCATTGAGTGATGAGAATTGCCTCTTTCGGACATCAGTGAGCAGCTGATGAGCATGTGTAAACCGAAGACTTGAATGAGGGAGAGAAATGGTTCAGTCGAGAGATGCATACAAATGTTACTACTGAGAATTCTGCATGCAGATTATATCTGAAGTCATGATGAGCTGAATCATGGATTCTGTAAAAAGTTGATTAAGACTAGTTTAATCACTTTTTATGCTTTAAATGTCTAGAGCATCCATGTTTGTATATTCGTGTCAATATTGGGTGCTTTAGTTGCAAAACCTTAACGTAGGATTTATTGTAAGATCACTGAATGAAACACTGATTACATTAAATACCCTTATTATTCTAACTTAATGTTATAATCAGCAATATGGCTTTATTGATTGTGTTTGTGCATGTATTCTTTGACGCCGGCGTATTGGCGTTATATATAGTGACATCATTACATGACGTAAATGAACTGGTGAATCTGTTTTTAAACCAGTTAATTGAAAGGTGGGGGCAGCTGTCAACGGAGCTGTGTACACCTCAAGCACTTCAGGGCGTAGATTGCACTAATCTTTCAGCGCTATATCATTGAATATTTTTCTCTAGCACCTAACATAATTCATTAATGCCTTTTCGTGCTCCGCACATGTTACCTCCCTCCACCGGCCTGCGACAGGAAACACTGCATAGTAGAGCTGTAGACACGTTTATTTTAACAACAGTAGACCGTAATAGAGAAATACAGGTAGCATATTTTGCTGAAATACACTGCAGAAAATGAAAATGAAGCAGAATCAATCTTCATGTGTCTGAAATTACTCTTCTGCTAAGCGAGGTTTGTGACGGGACAATTATTGTGGTTCCTGATCTCTTTAGACTAGAAATGTACCATCTGAAATTAGCATTATCAATCAACATGTTTCGAGCCTATTGATAATAAACTGATTTTTGTCTACATTTTGTGAAAAATTAATCTGAGATAACCATATCTGACCTGGATGGCAAGAAAGACAACCAAAACTTTATTTATTTTTTATCTCCTTTTTCTCCCAATTTGGCATGCCCAATTCCCACTACTTAGTAGGTCCTCGTGGTGGCATGGTTACTCACCTCAATCCGGGTGGGGAGGACAAGTCCCAGTTGCCTCCGCTTCTGAGACCGTCAAACCTTGCATCTTTATCACATGGCTCGCTGTACATGACACCGCGGTGTGTCCCAGCAGGTGGAGGCTCATGCTACTCTCCGTAATCCATGCACAACTTACCACACGCCCCATTGAGAGCGAGAACCCCTAATCGCGACCAAGAGGAGGTTACCCCATGTGACTCTACACTCCATAGCAACTGGGCCAATTTGGTTGCTTAGGAGACCTGACTGGAGTCACTCAGCACACCCTGGATTCGAACTCGCTTCAATACTGGCTGAGCAACGCAAGCCCAAACTTTGAAATCACGAGTTCTCTGCTTATGATGAAAAATATTTCCATTATTTGACAGCCAGCCCCTTTATACTTAATAACAAACAGTATTTTTAAACTGCACTATTTAGATGTACATTGTTTGTTTGTTTTTGGTAGATTTGCATTTAAAAATAAAAAATTGGTTCATTAAGGCGTGTACTTTTCTCTCAGGGGTACCCCTGAACCATATACATCTATATATTAACAGTAGAAGATCCCCATAGTCCACTACTTTGGTTGTCTTTGGGCCACAATGTCCTCCATTCTTGCCCAGTTTTTAAAGTCCCTCTCCAGTCAATGGTTTAACCCCTAAATACTGTTAATCAAAATTACATATTTAAAAGGTTTTTTCCATGAAAATAATCTCTTCATGCCTTAAAATAACTTATCTCAGATTTTCAGATCCTTTGGTAATACATGAAGGCTCACCATTGGTCCTTTCCCAACTTTGCATCCGAAAACAGAACATGTCTTGCAAAAAACTGATACGTAGCTACACCTGGCTTCTCCTGATACCCCTTGCTTTGCCATAGCATATGCTATTGATATGGAAAGCCCCACCCCTCAAGTTGATGGGATTGGTTCCTTAGGTTTGTGACGTATGAAACCCTGGCTGTCTGAATCCGTGTTTTTGAGATTGTCTTTGGGAAACTGCAGTTACAAGGCACAATTGCACAGCCATGGAATTGACTGCTGATTTCACTCATGGTATGTCTTCTAACATATAAAAACACAATGTAAACAAGGTTGAAAACATGATTTTCACTGGAAGGGACTTTAAGAGACTTTTTGACTGTTGATTTAAAATGATAATTTTTACTGCAAATGTGTAGCAGCTCCAAACATCGGTTATCGGTTTCTTTGATTACTAATAATAGCTATTGGTATCTGCCCTGAAAAAAACATATCGGTCAACCACTTGTGTTTTCATGACACTACAGTAGTGTTATTAAATCGCTTTCTATGTCTGTGTTAAGTTAAATGTAATCTTTGCACTCTTGTCATTATCATGTAAATCCGGTAAAGCCTGCAACAAGGATTCCAGAAAGGGGCTGTTTACATTGAAAAATATACCTACAGGAATTAGCTACGTTGGTAAAGTGTAGCTAAAAGTTAATCTGCACAGAAACGTTTTACCATGACTAAAAGGACTATTTAGACAACTTTTCAACTCAAAATTAAATTAATGTTTGCTTTTAAATCCTCCTGAATGTCTTGCCAACATTGACTTTCAATATTTCTGTAAACACAATTTACAGTCGGAATAAAGGACCAGTTGAAATTATTGTCTGTGATAAATGGCAGCTGAAAGGGAAATTTCCCCCAAAATTGAAAATTCTATCATTCTTTACTGACCCTCATGCCATCCCAGATGTGTGTGACTGACTTTCTTCCGCAGAAAACAAACAAACATTTTCTGAAGAATATCTCCGCTACAATGCAAGTGAATGATGACCAAAACTTTGAAGCTCCAAAAAGCAATAAAGAAAAGCAGCATAATGGTAATAGTTGTTTAATCAGTGTCCTCTTATGCAATCTATGTGGTTTTGGGTGAGAACAGACCAAAATGTAACACCTTTTTCACTATACATATTGCCATTGCAAGCAGGATTATGATTTTAAGCTTGATTACACTTCATAGCGATTGATGCACGCGCAGAGTGCTAGATTGCGTTATTAAGTGTAATCAAGACTGCGGAAGTCATATAGTGAAAATTTTGTTACATTTTAATCTGTTTTATCCCAAAACCAATTTGATCGCTTTAGAAGACATGGATTAAACCACTGGAGTCTTGTGGATTACTTTTATGCTGCTTTTGTGCTTTTTGGAGCTTAAAGGTTTTGGTCACCATTCACTTGCATTGTATGGATCTACAGAGCTGAGAAATTCTTCTAAAAATCATTGTATTTTAGAAAGACGTTTTAAGTTTGAAATCCACTGAAAGTCCTGTCAGTCAGGTAGTTATAGCTGCAGCCCGGAGATCTCCAAATGGTGCAGAATCTACAAAAAAAGGTGTGATTACTCCAAAAGAGGACAGAGTTACCCTCAGAAGAGGGTTGGATCAGCTCCAAAAGGGAGCTACACTTCCACACATGGTCTGGGTTAGGGAAAGGGTTAGGTTAGGGGTTTTCTATACCTTTGTTGGTGGTTTGGAGCTCCTGCCCCTTTTGGAGCATGGCCTTCAGTTATATCCTTCTCCTGTCAATGGTTAATGTGGATTTTTCATTGATTTAATGTGTACTTCTCGTTTGCTTTTTTAAAATTGTATTATATGTATTTATCAACATCACGTTGGTTATCAGATATAATTATCATCATAACAATAATAACAGCTTTTTACTGTAACCCTTTTTTATTTTCAGTATGAATCGTGATGGGGCTAGAATGACCTCTTGTGTGTATTTGTGTTTCTAGGTGGGTGATGTTTCTGGTAAGAAGCCTCAGAGGCTGGTAACACAGTTTCACTTCACTAGCTGGCCGGATTTTGGAGTTCCTTTCACTCCCATCGGCATGCTGAAGTTCCTAAAGAAGGTCAAGACTTGTAACCCACAGTATGCAGGACCCATTGTGGTGCACTGCAGGTAAAGAGCTTCATTACCTTGTATGGGTGTTTGTATAATGCCAGTTAGTATCTGTGTAGTGTGTGTATACTCTCTTATATGCGGTAACTGATTCTCTTCTGTTTGACTCAGTGCTGGTGTGGGCAGAACGGGGACCTTCATCGTAATAGACGCTATGCTGGACATGATGGGAGCGGAGAAGAAAGTCGATGTCTTTGGGTTTGTCACACGGATCAGAGCTCAGCGCTGCCAGATGGTCCAAACCGACGTGAGTTCAGAAAAACCATCTCTAAACTTAAAGACCCCATAAAATGACTTGATGGGCATCATTTTCCTTCCTGTGTTAATGTATTTCCCATTGAAAAAGGAAGTTTGTGCATATTGACATGTTTTTTTCAATTAACCAATAGTCATTACTTCTATGAGCCATGATTTACTACTAGCTGTTGCTAGTCAGTAGATGGTGTTATTGATAGGATTTTCAAATTCTTAAGAGTATTCAATTTAAACAAAAAAAACATATGGGATACGCCCATAAGTGCTAGATGAGTCATCAGTATTTTTGGTCCGTTGTCCTAGATGGAAAAGACATAAGACATTCATAAAGGCATAGATCTGCTAAAAGTATATTGGCATATAGATGATCTCAAAGCAAATAGATATGAACTAAAAGCCACAAAACTTTGGTGTTGATTTCATGGGCCCTTTAAAGTAATAGTTTAACATACTTGAACATCTTAACTCATGACACTAACACCCTCCCTCTTTCCGTACAGATGCAATATGTGTTCATATTCCAAGCCATGCTAGAGCACTACCTGTATGGAGACACAGAGTTGGAAGTGACGTCTTTGGAGTCTCACCTGGCAAAACTTTACGCTCCTTTACCTGGGGCTGGCTGTGGTGGCCTGGAGGCAGAGTTTAAGGTAGACTAAAGTTATCAGCTCTACTTTGATAGACTACTCACCTGACCTTTTGTTCTCCCGCTTATGTTTCACCTCTGAAAATCTCAGCTTCATCAGGCATGACTTACAAGTCTTATTGTTCCAGTAGTGCCAGATTGAGTCTTTAATGGTCTTTAGTCTTTTATCACCATCTTTCCATTTTTTTTGTTTTTGTTTTTTTTCCTCCTACATTATCTGGTCAGACGATCAATTTGGGGGAGGTGAAACACAGTCCCATATGGTCTTGGGAATATGTGTGATCTCAAAATGTCAACAGATATTAAGATGGAGGCCATTTTGTATGCAGCCACTAAAAATAATTTTCTTTCTTTCTATATTTGGGTCATTGACAAATAAGGTTGTCTGAGGTGATACAAATTAGAAATCTTTTAAAAATCAAGTTAAACCGTGTCAAGTTCATAGGAATGTAATTTTTTAGTCCGTTTTGTTCTCAACATTTTTAGAAAACAGTTGAGAAATTTTTTTTTTTTTTGACTTTTTTAAATGTTGTATGGTGTAACCAAGTAATAAGTATTGAAAAAATTGTACCTTGAATACATGTTTACGCAACCTAATTATTAATTTCAAAAAGTTTTTCTGCATTTTTTTTTTTAGGTGAAATCTTTTTTTTTTTTTTTTTACATGTATCATGAAGTTTTGAGTCAAGAATAGTTTTATCAAAAAAGTTTTATCATGGGTTACACCAATTGACCTGACCAAAACGTGACTTTTCATAAAATGTTAAAAAATCTTGATATTTATTTAATACAAAATAATGATAAAAAAAAAAAATCGCAAACAGTCTAAAGGGGCTAGAGGGATCTTCTCTGTTTTTTTTTGTTTTTGTCACGACAACAAAATGACTAACTGCACTGCCTGGCCAAAAAAAAAGCATTCTCTAATATTTTGTTGGACCGCCTTTAGCTTTGATTGCGGCAAGCATTCGTCTTGGCTTTGTTTCGACAACCTTATGCAACATTTGTTTCTAAATTCAAATTGCACTTTAAACTAAACAAACAAAAAAAAGCAATAAAATAACGGAAGTGATAAAAACTTCTTATTTAACCACCTCCCCAAATCCAAACATTTACCATCTCCAACGACTCCATTTGCCATTACGCAAGCATCCATCAACACAGTTGAAAATTACTAATAGCCTACAGATTAAGAACTAAAGACAATAATAAATGTAAAGACAATTATAATCAAAATGAATAAGCCTAATAAATTCCCTTGTGTTCCCAAAATAATGCTGCCAAATGTTTGTTCTTATCGAATTTGTGTTTGTATTGCGTTTTGTGAATTGCATTTGTAATATATTTTGAATAATTATATAGATCTGGACAAAAGAAATAAGTGCCACGTCATTGATACATTTTTCTTTTTTTAATACTTTTGCATTAAGGAAGTGGTTCCAAATATTTACCCTCTCCAACGGCTCCATTTGCCATCATGCAAGCATCCATATACACTTCAATAATTTAATAGACAAAATAAATTCCACATTATTGTCACATTTCTGTTTTTTTTTTTTTTTTTTTGTTATATTATGCATTAAACAAGTGGTTCTCTACTTGTGGGTCACAGGTCTGTTTTGACAGATGCAAATAATGTGATGACACTTTACAATAAGGTTCCATTTGTTATCATTAGTTAACATGAACTAACAATGAACAACTTTTACCTCATTTATTAATATTCGTTAATGTTAATTTCAACACAGTAATACATTTTTTTAATCAAAAGTTCTATGTTAACATTAGTAAATGAACTATGAACTAACAATGAACAATTATATTTGTATTAACTAACATTAGCAAAAATGAATAAATGCTGTTTATGTTCATGATGAATAATGCTTTTAACTAATGTTAACAAATGGAACCTTGTTGTAAAGTGTTACCAATGATGCTAAATACAAATAATAAAATGCAACTAACAATATATGTGCATAGATAAGATTGCAAAATAAATAGCTTTATCAGCTTTTAAAAGAGAGTTGAAAATGCTTCCAAGCTATATGGATTTTTTGGTGCAAATTCACCTTTCACTTGATGATATGGTTAATATTAATACAATACTTGGCCAATAAAGATTTGAGTATCACTGTATTAAACTGTTATATTATTTAGAATTGTATTCGATGTTTGGGTTTTTCTGATTTTTAATTAATTATAATTTTTTCTCTGTCTCTTACAGAAACTCACCTCCATAAAAATCCAGAATGACAAGATGAGAACAGGGAACCTGCCTGCCAACATGAAGAAGAATCGTGTTTTGCAAATCATTCCATGTGCGTTGTGTATTCACTCAGGCAAACGTGACATAATCTCTGCTGAAATAAATACTGCAACCAAACTGAGCTGCCTAGTTTTATGTGCTTGTACTTTTATCCTTCTAAACCTAGTTTCATCCCTGTTTCTCCCAGATGAGTTTAATAGAGTGATCATCCCTGTAAAACGAGGGGAGGAGAACACAGACTACATTAACGCCTCTTTTATAGACGTGAGTAAAAACCCCTCTGACCTCAGCCAACGGTTATTCCAGATTACAAAAACACCACTCAATAAACCCTGGAGATAACGCTGCAGTATTCCACGCTCCGTTGAGAGACCACACAGCGTGCTCCTTCATTGGTTTTGCAGTGGTTTAGACATGCATTTTTCAGCCATGATGTTAAACGGACGCCAATGTTGAGATAGTGAACATGTGTCTGTCTCCATTTTAAGATTATTCATTTTATTAGCAGATCTTCAATGAGAGTGTATTATCTTAGCATTGGCTAAATGCCCAATTCCTCCTTTTTGGGTGGCTGTATCACTTTATCGAATGATTGTCAGCAGAGGAAAACATCACAGCTGCTGTAATGGAAATCAGACTCACAATGCAATCTTGAAGATAACAATACTGATGAACTAATGCCTATTTTGGCATAAGTGATATGCCTTCTTAGACACAGACAGTTAGGGGCTGTGTTTGCATTCTTGCATTAAAAACAGCATGACTGAGTGCAGTTGAATCAAATAGAAGGCGTTTATAGACGTAATAACTTTCATAGACTGTTGCTAACAGTTGTGCACACGCAATATGCTTGAGCGTTGGAAAATGCATATCCTGCACTATATTTGTCTGATTGGGCCATTGTTTAAAGCTGCCACTGATCCGCGGCACTGCATGTCAAAATTTTGAATGCAGAAAAATTAGCTAAATGTGCCGTAATGACCAAGGATGTCTGTCTTGGAACACAAGAAAGCTTCCTGTGTGAACGGCCCATAATATGTGTGTGTATGTATATGTAGGGCTACAGGCAAAAGGACTCATACATGGCGTGTCAGGGGCCCCTACAGCACACCACCGAGGACTTCTGGAGGATGATCTGGGAGTGGAGGAGCTGTTCTATTGTTATGTTGACTGAACTGGAGGAGAGAGGACAGGTAGAAAAGAGGACTGCCTCTGATGTGTTCACCTGCTTCCTGTTTGCAGCTGTTTAGAGCATAAATATTCTTCACTTCTGTAGGAGAAGTGTACTCAGTACTGGCCTAGTGATGGTGCGATGACTTGTGGGGACATGTCCATTGAATTAAAGAGAGAGGAGGAAAGTGAGAGCTACACTGTTAGGGACCTTCTCGTCACCAATAACAGAGTGAGTCCACTCCAGAGCATCTTCCAAAAGATTTATAAATGTATTTAAATGACATTTGAACCCTGTTGTATATATAAACTTTAATAATACATGTATTTTTAATTATTACATAAGAGTCCTTAGTATTGTATTTAAAAATGTTACAAAATATCTCTGATGCATTTCTGTGCATTCTGCTTGTCCTTTCTCCCTGCAGGAAAATAAGTCTCGCGCGGTAAGGCAGTTTCATTTCCACGGCTGGCCAGAGGTGGGCATCCCCACAGATGGGAAGGGCATGATCAATATTATCGCTGCGGTTCAGAAACAGCAGCAGCAGTCTGGAAACCACCCAATCACTGTGCACTGCAGGTAAGCCACAACTCCTTTTGCAACCAATCAGGAGCCTGAAACCCAAAACCCCACCGGAGACATCATGTTTAATGTTTTAGCATGCATGTGTAGGTATGAATGAGACAAGCTCAATAAACACATGAGTAAAGCAGCAAGCCAAAAATTATGTTAATGTAATCTAGGGCTACTTCGGAAAGGTAAGGGGCCGCAAAGCAACAGTCAGTATCTGGTGTGGCCACCAGCTGCATTAAGTACTGCAGTGCATCTCCTCCTCATGGACTGCACCAGTATTGCTAGTTCTTGCTGTGAGATGTTACCCCACTCTTCCACCAAGGCACTTGCAAGATCCCAGACATTTCTGGGGGGAATGGCCCTAGCGCTCACCCTCTGCTCCAAAAGGTCCCAGATGTGCTCAATGGGCCATGACAGAACACTGACATTCCTGTCTTGCAGGAAGTCACGTACAGAACGAGCAGTATGGCTCTTGGCATTGTCATGCTGGAGGGTCATGTCAGGATGAGCCTGCAGGAAGGGTTTCACATGAGGGAGGAGGATGTCTACCCTGTAACGCACAGCTTTGAAATTGCCTGCAAGTCCGATCATCACCCCTGGTGAGACAAAACCGCAACTCCTCAGTGAAGAGCACTTTTTGCCAGTCCTGTCTGGTCCAGCGAAGGTGGGTTTGTGCCCATAGGTGATGTCTGGTAAGGACCTGCCTTACAACAGGCTTACAAGCCCTCTCTCAGCCTATTGCGGACAGTCTGAGCACTGATGGAGGGATTGTGCGTTCCTGGTGTAACTCGGGCAGTTGTTGTTGCCATCATGTACCTGTCCTGCAGGTGTGATATTCGGATCTACCGATCCTGTGCAGGTGTTGTTACACGTTGTCTGCCACTGCCTATAGCGCTGTCGTAAGGCGTCTCACAGTACAGACATTGCAATTTATTGCCCTGGCCACATCAGCAGTCCTCATGCCTCCATGAGTTTTAAAAAATGAGTTTTAATCACTTCAACCTAAGTGTATGTAAACTTCTGACTACAACTGTAAAATTATACGATTTTTAAAGAAAGAATGTTGGAATGTTAGTTAACCGGATAGTTCACCTAAAAATGAAAATTCTCTCGTCATTTCCTCACCCTCATGCCATCCCAGATGTGTATAACATTATTTCTTCTGCTGAAGACAAATTATGATTATTTAGAAAAAAAATATCTCCACTCTGTGGATGAGAGACAGATCAATATTTAAGTCCATAGCTTTTTTACTATAAATATCCACTTTACAGGTGCCACGTGTGACATCCATATGTGAACGTGAAGATTTATAGTAATAAAGCGACTTAAATATTGATCTGTTTCTCACCCACACCTTTCATATCTCTTTTTTAGATATAGATTTGACTACTGGAGTCTTATGGATTACTTTAATGCTGCCTTTATGTGCTTTTTGGAACTTCAAAGTTCTGGCCACCATTCACTTGAGCTGAGATATTCTTCAAAAAAAATCTTCATTTTTGTTCTGCAGAACAAATAAAATCATACACATCTGGGATGGCATGAGGGTGAGGAAATGACGAGAGAATTTTAATTTTTGGTTTAAGGTGTATAACGGTTAGATTTTATGATATAGATCAGTTCTGTTGACACTGTGACCGTCAACTTACAAACACACCATGAGTGTTCAACATTACATACACCAGAGTGGTGTTCTGAAACAAGATCGATATATCCAAATTAAGCACCAAAAGTCCTTCAGTGACCTACTTATAAAGATTTGTTCATCTAGCTTAGTGTTTTGGGCTGAAGCAGATCACTAAAAAGAATTCTCGTGAAGGTGTCTTATTGCTGTCACTACAGGAAAAACTGTTATTTTTTCCTGTAAATACTGTTGTCATGACAAGTACATATCTCTGAGCTGTTCAAGAAAGTGGACATGTTTGCGCTAGGGATGTGTATTTATCAATAATTTGGTATTCGAATATTTAAGCTCTTAAAAACGAATATTAAATTATTGAAATGAAGTTCATTAATGAGAAAGAGACATTGTAAAGTTATTTCTTTAGCCATTAAAAAAAAAACAAGCTTATATCATGTCCTGTGTGTTTATTAATATATATATATACACTCACCTAAAGGATTATTAGGAACACCATACTAATACTGTGTTTGACCCCCTTTCGCCTTCAGAACTGCCTTAATTCTACGTGGCATTGATTCAACAAGGTGCTGAAAGCATTCTTTAGAAATGTTGGCCCATATTGATAGGATAGCATCTTGCAGTTGATGGAGATTTGTGGGATGCACATCCAGGGCACGAAGCTCCCGTTCCACCACATCCCAAAGATGCTCTATTGGGTTGAGATCTGGTGACTGTGGGGGCCATTTTAGTACAGTGAACTCATTGTCATGTTCAAGAAACCAATTTGAAATGATTCGAGCTTTGTGACATGGTGCATTATCCTGCTGGAAGTAGCCATCAGAGGATGGGTACATGGTGGCAATAAAGGGATGGACATGGTCAGAAACTATGCTCAGGTAGGCCGTGGCATTTAAACGATGCCCAATTGGCACTAAGGGGCCTAAAGTGTGCCAAGAAAACATCCCCCACACCATTACACCACCACCACCAGCCTGCACAGTGGTAACAAGGCATGATGTATCCATGTTCTCATTCTGTTTACACCAAATTCTGACTCTACCATCTGAAGGTCTCAACAGAAATCGAGACTCATCAGACCAGGCAACATTTTTCCAGTCTTCAACTGTCCAATTTTGGTGAGCTCTTGCAAATTGTAGCCTCTTTTTCCTATTTGTAGTGGAGATGAGTGGTACCCGGTGAGGTCTTCTGCTGTTGTAGCCCATCCGCCTCAAGGTTGTGCGTGTTGTGGCTTCACAAATGCTTTGCTGCATACCTCGGTTGTAACGAGTGGTTATTTCAGGCAAAGTTGCTCTTCTATCAGCTTGAATCAGTCGGCCCATTTTCCTCTGACCTCTAGCATCAACAAGGCATTTTCGCCCACAGGACTGCCGAATACTGGATTTTTTTCCTTTTCACACCATTCTTTGTAAACTCTAGAAATGGTTGTGCGTGAAAATCCCAGTAACTGAGCAGATTGTGAAATACTCAGACCGGCCCGTCTGGCACCAACATCCATGCCACGCTCAAAATTGCTTAAATCACCTTTCTTTCCCATTCTGACATTCAGTTTGGAGTTCAGGAGATTGTCTTGACCAGGACCACACCCCTAAATGCATTGAAGCAACTGCCATGTGATTGGTTGATTAGATAATTGCATTAATGAGAAATTGAACAGGTGTTCCTAATAATCCTTTAGGTGAGTGTATGTATATACACATACAGGACGAGTATAAACACTCATATAATAGTTATGTTTATATTGTATCTCATGTCATGTTTTTGTTGAGAAAAAACGTAAACTATACTCATTTAGTTTAAATGATGGGATATCCCTTACCTCAGCTAGCATAGTCTTTCTCGGATGCCATGTTTGTTGTTTTCAGAAGTGTCGCGGGAATACGTTGCTATGGGGATGCTGCTTTCTGACAAGCTGCACATATATGAGAGTATAGTGTACACTGCATATCCAGTACATTTAAACAGGAACACCAGCTTTCTCACAGTAAGCCACATTCTCACAATAACCTGCTTTTCTGGTGTCCCAACTGAATGTACTGACAGAACAGTTTGCTCAACATGTGTGATCAACTTGTGTCCACACTCAACAGTGCCACCCAGTGCATTCTGTTATAACTGGCAGTTTTAGTTTGTGTGTTCAGGATTTAACATGCATCTCACTGTATATATGGCCAGCAAAGCAAAACTTAGCGAAATTTGAATAGTATTTTTATTATTCTAATAATTATTGCAGAAAGAATATTCAAATATTCGACTACTCGTACACATCCCTAGTTTGCACCGTGTTGAGTAACACTCACGCGGGCCGGCCTTGTGTTGAGTAGCGCTGATGTAAACTGTCAGACTGTGTGCTAAATCTAGAGAGAATTGTTAATACACTCAATCAGCAGTTACAGAAATACTCAAACTATCCCGTCTGGCACCAGGAATCATCCATGCGATTATCTAATCAGCCAATCATGTGGCAGCAGTGCATGGCACTGGTCAGGAGCTTCAGTTAATGTTCACATCAACCATCAGAATGGGAAAAAAAGATTTATCTCAGCGATTTGGACCATGGCATGATTGTTGGTGTCAGATGGGCTGGTTTGTGTATTTCTGTAACTTCTGATTTCCTGGGATTTTCACACACAACAGTCTCTAGAATTTACTCCAAATGGTGCCAAAAAACAAACAAAAAAACATCCAGTGAGCAGCAGTTTTGTGGGCGGAAATGCCTTGTTGATGAGAGAGGTCAACTGAGAATGGCCAGACTGGTTCGAACTGACAAAGTCTATGGTAACTCTGATAACTGCTCTGTAAAATTGTGGTGAGAAGAATAGCATCTCAGAGTTCTTTTCTGAGATGCGGGTTGGCTCTGACTTGGCGGAACAAGGGGTACCTACACAATATTAGGCAGGTGGTTTTAATGTTGTGGCTGATCTGTGTGTGTGTGTGTGTATTATATATACACACACACATACACTGATGAGCCATAACATTACCACCTGCCTAATATGCTGTTGGTCCTCCGCGTGCCACCAAAACAGCACTGACCTGCCGAGGCATGGACTCTACAAGCCCTATGAAGGTGTGCTGTGGTATCTGACACCAAGACATTAGCTGCAGATCCTTTAAGTCCTGTAAGTTGCAAGGTGGAGCCACCGTGGATCAGACTTGTTGCTCCAGCACATCCCATAGATGCTCAATAAGATTGAGATCTGGGTAATTCGTAGGCTAGGGCAACACTCTTCATCATGTTCCTCAAACCATTCGAATAATGTGTGGCTGGGCGCATTATCCAGCTGAAAGAGACCACTGCCATCAGTGAATACTATTGCCATGAAGGGTTGTATTTGGTCTGCAACGATGTTTAGGTGGGTGGCACGTGTTAAATTGATGTCCACATGAATGGCCGGACCCAGGGTTTCCCAGCAGAACATTGCCCAGAGCATCACACTCCCTCCACCGGCCTTTTGTTTTTCCACAGCGCATCCTGGTGCCATCACTTCACAGGTAAATGATATACACGGTTGTCCATGTGATGTAAAAGAAAACAGTACTCATTTTTCCACTGCTCCAATGTCCTGTTCCAACGCTCAAGTGCCCATTGTAGGTGCTTTCGATCGGTGGACAGGGGTTACCATGGGCACTCTGACTGGTTTGCGGCTACGCAACCCCATACGCAGCCGGGTGCGATCCACTGTGTGTTGTGACACTGTGTGCCAAGCGTGTGTCGGTGACCGCTGAAAAGCAAACCATTTGTTTGTGACACTGAAAAGTTTTTTATAGTTCATAAATGTCTACGTGTGTTGTCAAGCCAGTCCCAGCTTCCTCCTTTCCCATCCTTGAATTGTTACATTGGTGCCGAAACCTGGGAAGGTGGAGGGATGCGATGTTGCTGTGTCTTAACCACTGCCATCTGCCATGGCCGGGGGACGGAGTCGTCGCCACCGGGTGTCAGAGGAACCGCTGCCATCTGCCAGGAAGGGGAGGGTCCATTCCCTCCACCAGGGGTCGGGGATTTGCTGCGTTCTGCCTGGGGAGGGAGCGGCTGTCAGAGGGTGGAGGAGTGGTTGAGGATCAGGCAACGGCGTGTCTGGGGACTGGCAAGCAAGTTTTTCTCTTTCTCTCTCTCGCTCTCTCTTTGTGTGTCTCCTGCTCGCCCCTCCCCTCGTCTCTCCTTCAGGTTCCTAGGAGGTGGGGTGGACCACCGTCTGGCAGAACAGCCGTAAGGGCTGCGTTTCCCCTCCAGAGATGGGGGGAGTTGGTCAGTCTGGATGGCATACAGGCCTGAATTGGGCAGGGGAGGAGTTTGACAAGGAGGAGGGTGTGGCCGGGCCGTGAGGGTGCACAGCCGGCGCAGAGTCAGCTGATCAGTAGGAGAGCGAGATAAAGGGGATCCAGAGACGCCAGTTTGAGAGAGAGAGACACGACCACTTTATGTTTGTGTGCGCGTCTTTGTTTTAGGTTGTTTTAAGTTGAATTTCTGTAATTAAAGTTACGTTGACTGTTCTGCCGGTTCCTGCCTCCTCCTCGCCCAATCTTTACCCTATCCTGACCCGTATATGCATGATTGTACACATTGCACTGCTGCCACACAAATGGCTGATTAGATAATCACATGAATATGTAGGTGTACAGGTGTCCCTAATAAAGTGGTTGGTGTGTGTTTATATGTAGAAGTATATATTATTAACACCGTCAATACAGCATTGTACACTACCGTACTTTAGCTTATTACAAAATAAGTTATTCAGTCTAACTATTTCTTCAAATCTTCGTGGAGGACCGGAAAGACAACTTTTAGCTTGCCAAGTTTTACATTTATGAAAAGTTGAGTAAGATATAGTGGTTTTGCAATCCTGGAAGACTGCCTACATCCATAGATGCTTGGTGTTACTCCACCTAAACCTGCTCATCATTACCACTCAACACCAGCTAATGATGAAACGGTGACAGAGTTCACTGGGAATTCAAGATCAGCCAATTAAGATGCTTTGCCCTGGGAAAGGAATGCAGGCAACTGACTCATATCCATGAAGTGTTGGGTAATTGATGCTTTTGCGTGTGTGTGTGTGTGTGTGTGTGTTAACAGTGCCGGTGCCGGGCGTACAGGGACGTTCTGTGCTCTGAGCACGGTTCTGGAGCGGGTGAAGGCAGAGGGCATTCTGGACGTTTTTCAGACGGTGAAGAGTCTAAGACTACAGAGACCGCACATGGTGCAGACACTGGTGAGAAAATATTGTTGATTACAATACTGTGTTGACCAACTGATTTAAACTGAAAGGCAAATTACTGAGAGCAATTACTCTACTAAAGCGATTTGGAAGATTGTTTGCTGTGTGAAATTATTAGAGGTATATTATTATTTTGGGTTGTTATAAACCCCTAACCTTAAGTATAAAACTCAACTAACTTACTCCTGTAACTAACATATGAATGATAACTCGAATATATAACCTAACGAGGGGAGGTGTGCTGTTAGTTTTCTAAGAGGTCAAACTTATGATTTTCGTTTTGCAGATGATAAAACAGGTGAAAAAAATCCCATAGACTTTCCTGTACATTGAAGTGGGGAGTCGGTATATATCTTCAAACCTCTCACAACACCCTAGCAACTGCATAGTAACAAACTAAAAACCTCTCAGAAGGCCCTAGCAGCCACATAGCAGCACATACTTTAAACCACTCCGAACACCCTAGCAACCACATAGCAACGCACTTTAAACCTCTCAGAATGCCCCAGCAACCACATACTGTAGCATCATGCATAAATCCATCTTGTTTAAACAATTCTTTATAAAAAAGGCATAAAACATGCAATGATATCACTCCTTTTTCTCTTTTTTTTCTTCACAGGAGCAGTATGAGTTCTGCTACAAAGTGGTCCAGGAATATATTGATGCCTTTTCTGACTATGCCAACTTTAAGTAAAGCCACGGCCAGCTGAAAGAGGATTGGACAGACACTCCCAGCCTCACAGAGGATATGCACTCGCATCTACACTCACACAAACACCACAAAAATACTCAACTGGGGAAAGAGACAGACTGCCAGCACAAAGCAAAAGGGAATGGAAATCCTTTGACCAACAAGGATGAGATGAAAATCATTGGTGATGAAGATGGAGAAAAAAACAAACAAAGAAAACACCATTAGAGATGCCTTCTTAAATATTTTGTAATATTGCTCTTGTTAATATGGCCCATACCCATTTCTCTTTGTAAATATGCTCTTATTTTTTTTATTTTTTTTAAGAAGCTGTTCTGTTGCAGTTTTAGAGTGACCTTTCAAATATAGTTTTCTCTGGTATATGAAAATGTACATTTTTGAAAACGCCGCTGTAAAGATGCGATAGAGCAGTAGCATGTGGCAAGATGAGGTTGCTTTTTCACTGGTGTTTTTACAAGAAATTATTTCCACCTTTTTCTGCAGTTCAGTGACTGAAACTTATTTGAATAGCAGCTCAATACAACTTTTGCTGTTGCCTGTAGCTATGTAGTGTATGATGTAGCACTGCTAAAAATCAGCTTAAACAAACCTAAGATTGTTTGCTGTCTTAGCTGTTCTGATCGGACTGGTTTTAGCGGGATTTTGGGCACTAGAAAAATGTGGCCAGTGTGGGAGACCAACTATAACCAGCAAGCCAGCTTAAGTTTTTTAATTTTTCTCAGTAGGGATCAGAAATGACCAATAGTAATGTTACTCATCAGTGTCAGAAAACACAATACTGCAAGCACTTGCATTCACAGAAATGCAGTAATAGAGACATGCTGTTATTTTACTTCACTGTGCTTTTAAATTGTGTTCACTGGAATGACAATTATGACATTTTGATTGGTGGATTGGATGATGTCATCTCTCAATGCATCAGATATGGTGTATATTTTAACAGGTGTTCTTTCTTTAGTTCGCATCCTTTAGAATACACCTTAAACATCCTTTTGAAGATGTTGCGACTGAGACGTGTGTATTGTGAACTGTGCAACTTTGTTGGATCCATTTTTTTACAATGTGTCAGACCCAACTTAGCTTATGTCAGTGTTCTGTTTTGGTTCAGACTAGACGAGGATAGAAGTCGATTAAAGACACAATTAAACTTATTGGAAAGGGATAGTTCTCTCAAAACTGAAAAATTCCAAACTGTATGACTTCTGTGAACTGTCACATTTTACTTTCCTTGTATGGAAAAAATATCCAATGAAAGTGAATGGTGACAGAGCCTGTCAGTCCCTAACATTTTACTTGACATCATCATTTGTGTTCCACAGAATAAAATTAGTAATACAAGTTTGAAACAGTATGAATGTGAGTAAATGATGGCATTTTTCATTTTTGGCAGAACTATCCCTTTAAAGAAGTCTTGAGGGTTTACATTTTGTGGATACATGGTCTTAGAGGAAAGATAGTTTGTCCTCCGACTATTGTGTAATATTTTGTGCTTTTTGCACTTCCCCTTTTTACTATCCAAGATGTGATCTATTTCTGCCCATAAGGCTTTGCTTGCTTTGTATTGAAGTTTTATGCAATGCTTGATTTTTTTTTTTATTTTTTTTTTTTTCTACCTTTCTTGATTACTCTTAACAGCACCTTTTGTATTTGCGATTGTAACCAAGGAAATGACGTGTTTGCTTGCCCGGACATCTGTTGATTGGCCTTAACGATTGTACTTGACAATACTAACGTGTAGGCAGTTACATTTCCTTCCTCTGTTGACTGCCTCGTAGGATCACTGGGGGTCATTTTCCTCAAAATTCTTCTAAGGTACAGTGTGCAAAGGTTATTCTAGAAATGATCACCTGATCATCTGTTCCTGCCCATGTAAAGGACTTCAGCCGCTGTGCTTAAGTCAATGAGCCCCTTCAGCTCCACTGAGCCAGTTAAGTCAATATGCAAGATACTTTAAAAAGTGATACTTTCATTAGCAACTTCTCCAAGCCTGTGGCTTGCAAAACAGATAGAACAGATACCCATTAATGTCTTGGCATTCAAGTGGTCTCAACTGTTGGATGTGTTTTACCTTAAAGGGGAAGTGTCACAAATGGATCACATCCCATTCGATTGATCATTAGACAGATATGCTATGTGATTCAGCTTAAATGTGTAAAGCTGATTGATTGTTATTGGAAAGAATTCTTAAATTATTCCTTGTAAGTTTTGCAATGTGGCTGGTTAATGTTACAGTTACCACCTGGTTTATGTTATCTAATGTTTTGAAAAGGTTTAGCCCTTGGTCCACACTGCCTTGTCTTATGAAATGTATGTAATCGATCATAAGTGTATGTAAACCCAATGGGTTTCACTCTAAAATAGTCACCTATCAGTCATTCCAGATTAACAGGGATCTTGATGGATCTTTTAAAGTATTTTTTATATTATTTAAAATCCATGATTTTAAGGATCAAAGAGAAAAGGGCGTGTTACAGCTAAAAGGAGCAAAGTAGGTCCATTTTATAGGCTTTAATGGGTTCATCTTAAAATACAGTACTGTGCAAATGTTTTAGGTACTTGTGAAAATTGTTGCATAGTGAGATAAATAATAAAAATAATGACAAATAGTTTTCATTTATCACTTAATGCTATACAAAGTCCAGTAAACGTAAAAAAGCTAAATCAATTTCGGTATGACCACCTTTGCCTTTAAAACTGCACCAATTCTCCTAGGTACACCTGGACACAGTTTATCTTGGTTGTTGGTAGATATGATGTTCCAAGATTCTTGGAGAATTCACCACAGTTCTTCTATCTATTTAGGCTGTCAATTGCTTCTGTCTCTTTATGTAATCTCAGACTGTCACGATGTTCAGTGGGGGGGGGGGCTTTGTGGGGGCTATGGCATCTGTTGCAGGGCTTCCTGTTCTTCTATTCTAATTTTTTTCTATTTGCAAAAGTAATGTTTGGAAGTCTAACATTTATATGTCCTATTGACTCTAATGTAGCAGATATAAATAACCATCATAAGACAAATAATTTTGTGAAACATCTGATGTGCCTTTACCTTAAGACTTTTGCACAGTACTGTATATTCCAGGAAATGCTGAAAAATTCGCTTAACAATCGCGTGTGCATGCGATTTATATGAATACAAGTTTTGTGTTTTACTGCTGTGATATACTTAATGCCACACTAACCCCTATTTCATGAGACACTGTGCCAATACCAGCCTCTCCGAGGCTGGATCCTTCTTTAGAGGTACGGCTGGGAAAGTGCCTCGATACGTTTTTGTAGCTTGAAGCATGTCCCGGTCCGTTCTTTTGTAGCCAATGCTCTCACAATCCCAACCTGACGCACTCAACATATATTTGGGAAATATTGTTGCCGATTCACAGCTGTGTCCCAAATGGCATATGATAATCTGTACTGAAACCCAAATGATGTGCTTAATTGCTTCTTAACCCTGATATGGCTCTTTGTTTGTAGTGTGCCAGGTTATAAAGCTATTTTTCAATTCTTCGTCAATTATTCCCATTATTTAATCAATGTAATCTCTTGAACCCACAATCCTGTATCCTGTAGGAAGTCTTCTAGTCAGTTCTCCACACCGAAGGGATACATTTTCACCATAAAATGAAAATTCTGTAGTAACAAAGTCAAACATGTTTTTTTAAGTTTAGCAGAATGGTTTTGCTGCTCTTTTCCATTCAATGGAAGTGGATGGTGGTTCATTTTTGACCTGGACAGCAGTGGGTCAGTCATGCACTTTTATTATGTGGAAACACAATAAAGCAGTGTCAATATTCTTAAAATGTCTTTGTTTGTGTTCTACAAAAGAGACTCATTTTACATCTAAATATGTTTTGGGTGAATAAACAATAACAGAATTTTCATTTTTGTGTGTACTATTCCATTAATCTACGGAGAGTGAGATAGCAATGCTCCTTTGATTAAGAAGGGAAGTCACGTGCCTGGAGGCCCCTGTTCAATGTCACGCTGTGCTCAATGAGAAATAGATTAAGATTCGACCTGCTCTTATAAGAATGAATAAATGTGGTATAAGAAGAGATTTTTTTTTTTTCTCCAAACACCTTCTTAGTATTTTCTTTCCTTTTAAACAAAAGCTTTGATTGGATAATATCTAAATGTTACACCTTTAGAGCGCCTGCTTATTTACGTTCCATAAATCCTAAAAACTTTCCTCTTTTGAGTCCCCTTTCCACTTTTTCTTTTCATGCACCCTTATGTACATAATGTAAGGTTATTTATATTTCATTCCTATCTGTTGCCTTATTTGTTTTATCTCTTTGCTTTTTTTTTTTTTTAAGATACTTGTATATTAAAACTGTATTGGGACCATTTTGAAATTTATTAGGTGTTTTCTTTTTTTCTGTTTTTAATTCTGTATTATTACTGTCTTAATTTGCATCAGTTTTCTAATGTTTTGGTATTCAAATTTGAATATATATATGTATATATATATATATATATATATATAATTATATATATGATGCAAATTATATATAATTATATAATGCCAAACGGCTTTTCTAAGCAAGATATTGTTAAAACCTAATAAACATGCTTGAGATTTTATCAGCTGTCATCAGTTCATGTAATACATTGTATATGTCCACATTAGAGGTAGACTGATATATCGGTTTTATCAGTTAATCTGTGCAGATAGTTGCTTTTTGGAACTATCGTTATAGGCAAAAATCTATGAATTATTTTAGATATTTTTATCCACACTTCAATGCATAATTTATTTTGATTAGATTAATCAGGTGTTCTAAATTGAAGCAAGAGCATGCAGAGACTTTTTAGAAATGTGCCCCACAGCACATCCATCGTGTATCCAACTTTCTTGTCAATAATAAAAAAAAAAAAGCTCACATTGTGATATATAAAATATTCAGTCTGGTGAATATAGGCTATAAAAGTGTGATTTGGTTAACTCTTATATATAGAGCATTCTAACTGAGCCAATTCTGCATCATTTCAAAATAAAAGTCCCATAATTAGTAAGTGTATTTTGGGCTTATTTATAGTTAAAAGTCCTAAATTTTTTCAATCAGACATGATTGATCCCTAAGGGAAAGTTCAGGGTGTGAGTCATGTCACCTTGTGTCACCGTGTCTGGCATCCTTCCTGGCCCTGTAGTCCTGTGTATGACCCCTGTGTGTGTTTAAACACTGTTTGACAGGAACTCAATCAGAACTTGAAACACTGCAATGAGTCAGACGACATCCGTCACTCTCCCTACTCCAATCACCACATGAGGAGATCTTCTCTGTAATTAAGACCCATATTAGGTTTGAGTGTTTGCACAATCTCTTGCTGCTCGGGGTCTCCGGGCGGGGTGTCCAAGTCGCAAAGGATGGATGTGAGATAACAATGGCCAATTTTCCCAACTTGGAGGAAATGAGCTAGACATTAGCTTTTAAATAAAACATGCTCATCAATCATCATATGATATTGAGGTCATTATTGAGTTGCCATGTCTAAAACATTAATGCATAGAATAATATATTCATTTATTTACAGTAAATATCTACAATGATCAGATTTAGATAGCTGACTCCAATGAAATAATAGATTTTTCTCTAGGCTAATACGTCATTATTTTTATTTCTTGCAATCGCAACTTTATTTGTCTTAATTATGAGATATAAACTTGTAATCACGACTATATTTCTAATTATTACAAGCTATATGCTCAAGTAGCACATTATTTGGATCTGTACATTTATTCATGTGATAATCTAATCAGACAATCGTGTGACAGTAGTGCAGTGTATAAAATTATGCAGATACTGGTCAGGAGCTTCAGTTACTGTTCACATCAACCATCAGAATGGGGGAAAACGTTTATCTCAGCAATTTAGACCATGGCATGATTGCTGGTTTGAGAATTTCTGTAACTGCTGATCTCCTGGGATTTTCACGCACAACAGCCTCTAGAATTTATTCAGAATGGTGCCAAAAACAAAAAACACCCAGTGAGTGGCAGTTCTACGGACAGAAACACCTTGTTGATGGAGAGGTCAATGGAGAATGGTCAGACTGGTTCAAGGTGAAAGAAAGGCTACGGTAACTCAGATAACCACTCTGTATAATTGTAGTGAACAGAATAGCATCTCAGAATGCACAACACATCAAACATTGAGACAGCAGAAGACCACGTTGGGCACTACAGGACCATAGTGTTCCTAATAAAGTGCTCAGTGAGTGTAAAATTGCAAATGCTAGAAAGGTTAGAACTCGAAATATATTTTTTGTGAGTTAATTTCTCAAAATTGCGAATCCTCGTGATTGAAGAAATGCAATGCAATTGCAGGTTTCTTTTTTCTCGTAATTTAATTGTGACTTTATTCCTCATTATTACAAGAGATGAACTCGCAATTGCAGGAAAAGTCTAAATTGCCTCTCTTTTTTTTAGTCCTTGGTGGGATATCACAATTGATAAAATAGCAGTGGAGTCCAAACTTTTGACTGGTAGTGCATTTTCTTCTGTTTTTGTCTGGTTCTTTTGCAAAGTCCACTCTGTTTAATTAGCACTTTGGCACATGATGTTTTTTATTGACAGTTGTTTTGAAGTTGAAAATTTGTATTGCGTAAAAGTGATGTAATTGCCAAAAGTTGCATGTTTTTTGGCAACACTGATGTGTGCATTTTGAATTGAGCTGATCTTACACATGCTCTCCTCCCAAAGGAACCACACTGACCATGAGAAGTGTGTGAGGACTGGGGAGGTCAAAGTGTGTGTGTATTTTTGACAGGGAGGAGAGATCTGGAGTGGTACATAAATTGTGAGGAAGAGGAGAAGGAATATTTCAGAGAATGAGAGGAAGACATATCTCAGAAACTGAGAGCTGAATCTCTGTGATTCCACTGAACTGTTCTGAACTGTTGAGGACAAGGAGACCCAATCAGGATTACCAAGAGCAGGACTTCACAGTAGAGGACATACTTCTAGATAATACTTCAAGAAAAGACGTGCCCATAGGTAAAAGGTAAGAACAGTTGATTTTAGTCTAATTTGGAAGTTTCATTTTGATTTGGGTAGTCATTTCAGAATTATAATAGATTGTGCTAATGTTATTATTTTAATCCTACACTAAATATTATTTTAAAAACATAACATAACTTTTTCCCTGTGAATGATCAGTTTAGATTGTGTCCATATCTGTGTGACATCTTTACGGATTTTTACTTACTATTTTACTAAATATAAATCTGAATATGATCATGATATTTAACATTGTCTATATGTAATTGTTTTAATAGATAACTATAATAATTCATGTTAACATATTACAATAAGTTAACATTTGTAAAAACATTAGGGATCAAGAACTAAAAATGACCTTTTTAACAGCATTTATTCATCTTGGTAAATGATAATATATGAAAATGAATGTATAAATATTCAATCATAATGCATTTCCTAATATTAACATATACAACTTTAATTTTTTAAAATATATTAGTATATACAATTAACGTTATATGAATGTTATAGAAATGTGTAATATTATATCAAATAAAAAAAAAGCATTAACCAAGATTAATAAATGGTATAGGAGTTAATTGTTAACTAATAGAATATTCCGGGTTAAATACAAGTTAATCTCAATGGACAGCATTTGTGTCATAATATTGATTACAAGAAAAAAAATCACTTTGACTCCTCCCTAATTTTCTTAAAAAACATTAAATACAATTTTGGTTACAGTGAGGCACTTACAATGGAAGTGAATGGGGCCAATTTTTGGACAGTTTAAAGGCAGTAATGTAAGGCTTATAATTTTATAAAAGCACTTACATTAATTATTCTGTTATAACTCATGTATTATTTGAGCTGTAAAGTTGTTTAAATCGTCATTTAAGCCATTTTAGGGTTTGTTGATGGCAACAAAGTTGTATTGGAATATATAATATAATATTGGAAATCAGAAAAGGTTAGTAAGTGATTTTATCACACTAAAATCATGTTAACGTACATATTGTTTTTATCTTGTGACTATACTTGTGAAACAGTGAGTATTTTATTGTTTACGGATTGGCCCCCATTTCCTTCCACTGTAAGTGCCTCACTGTCTCCCAGATATTTGCTATTCTTTTGGGGGTAATCAACATTATGCCACAAATGCTGTCAACTTGTACTGAACCCGGAATATTCCTTTAACTAATATTAATGAATACAACCTTCTAAAAAGTGTTACTAACCCACATAACAAACACATGATCAAAGACACTTTAATTTAGGAATTTATGGAATGTCTGATGAATAGACCACTTTCTGTATATAAATATATATAATTTTTTTTCACATACAGTATATATATATATATATATATATATATATATATATATATATATATGCATTTTAGGGTAAAACAAGTGTAATTGCGTCATTGTTATTGTGTGAAGATTTTATTAACTCAGTTTTGCCATATTGTGATCATTTTGACACCATCGTCATCATCATGTTATCTGAACCTCTATTGTTGGAAATACATATCGTCCTGAAATTGTTTGATAAATAAAGACAATTACTTAATCAGTGGTGCATCCAGGATTTATTGGGTGGCACACCAAAACATGTGCATATGTATGTATGTATGTATATAATTGTGAGTGAGTGAGTGAGTGAGTGTGTGTGTTTATGCCTAATTAAACAAGTTCAAATAGGACAGTGGTATTCAATTAACAATATAAAAGGTCCAATTTCTATATTTTCTTCCAAGTAAAATGAGCAGATTTACAGATAATAAAATAGTGTCTTACAAAACTCCAGTGAGCAAGCCAAAGGTGAGTAGTCTGTAACAAGAACTCAGCAAACACAGAACATTCCCCTAAGTTAACGTTAGCATATGTTCCTTTTTTTGTTCATTTTTGGGAACCAATTCTCTTTAGGTTATATTTTTAAAACCATAAACTAATGTTTCCAGAACATTGAAGGCAGATTTTTCTGTTGCAACCTTAAAAGCACTTATGCAGAATGTTCTCTAATGGTTATTTTTAGTTTTTATTTGTGAAACCATAAACTAACATTCCAAGGGTTTTATTTTTCGTTCACATTTTCATAACTTTTCATCATCACATTTGATTATGTGAGTTTGACAGACAACAGTGAATTAAATTAGTGAAGTAGGCTAGCATTTCATTAAATGCAGAAAATAGATAGGCCAACAGTAACTGCCATTTTAATGCATTATATGAACACATGATAAAAACATTCAAGAATGCACTTTCTACTTAATATATTATCTTTATTTCTCCCCAATTTGGAATGCCCAACTCCCAATGCGCTCCAAGTCCTCATGGTGGCCTAGTGACTTGCCTCAATCCGGGTAGCAGAGGACAAATCTTATCCGCGCATCTTATCACATAGCTTGTTGAGCGTGTTACAGCGGAGACCTAGTGCGTGTGGAGGCTTCACGCTATTCTCCGCGGCATCCACGCACAACTCACCACGTGCCCCACCGAGAGTGAAAACAACACATTATAGCGACCATGTTTACCCCATGTGACTCTACCCTCCATAGCAACCGGGCCAATTTGGTTGCTTAGGAGACCTTGCTGGAGTCACTCAGCATGTCCTGGATTCAAACTCGTGACTCCAGGGGTGGTAGACAGCATCAATCCTCGCTGAGCTTCCCAGGCCACACATAATATATTATCTTAATATCAAATCACCTAAGTTGCTGTCCGCCACCCGGATTGAGGTGAGTAACCACGCCCCCATGAGGACCTACTAAATAGTGGGAATTGGGAGAAAAAGGGGCTAAAAATAAAGAAATTGCTCAAGAGTGCGATTTTTTTTTTTGTGGATGAGTGAAGCGTGTGCAGATCAAATGCTGATCATTTACATTATAGCCTGTCCTTTAAAATGATTGTTAGCAATCACATTGACTGGCTGCTACATTATAAGTGAACATACAGTATGTGACTGGGAAAACAAAACCCCTCCCCCCGGAGGATCCACTGGTCTTAATGTGTCAGCGTAACAATAGTGCCATTCTCTCGCTCTCTGTTCATCTCATATATCTCTATTCTAACTCTCTTCTTACTTCTTTCCCCAGTAATGGTGCATATCTGCAGGCTGCTTATGGTGATGGGGATGTTGCTGTGTCTAAGTGCCCAGTTTGCCAGCTCTCAGCACTGGTCTCATGGCTGGTACCCTGGAGGAAAGAGAGAAATAGACACTTACGATACATCAGAGGTGCGTTAACCAAGTCTTATTGCTGAAACCAATGCTCACTGCCAAACCAATGACAATCAATTCCAGGCAAAACAAGATCTAAAATACTGTCAGATTAGGACTGTTTTTTGGGATGTGGCTAATTTTGCTATCTGTAACAGATTTCTGAGGAAATTAAACTCTGTGAGGCAGGAAAATGCAGCTACCTGAGACCCCAGGAGAGAAATGTTGTGAAGACAATACTGGTGGGTCTTGTATTATCCCCAATAAATAGTAGTTACATAAGCTAATATCATGTCTGGATATTGTGGGGTGTAACTAACTTGTTTCAACCACTTTAACAGCTGGATGTGCTCATCAGGGATTTTCAAAAGAGAAAGTGACATCATGATGCCTTCTCAGCCGGTGTCCAAAGAAACGTCCTTTTCAGCCAATATATTACTTTTCCGTGTAAATGGTGTTTTTTTTTCTTCATTTCTGTAAATTTGTGTATGCCCTGTGTTTTGTTGAAGTCTCATAACCACTGTTAGTATACTATCTGTGTATCCATTTGCAGAACTTCCTACAATAAAGGCTTTATTTTGGTATTTTGTTTTAGCTGTTCTGCGTCTTAAATTACAGTTTGAGGTCTGTCAGTCATTCTTGCTCAGGACAAAAAAATAAATAAAAAATAAAAAGAGAGAAAGAGAGAGGGAATTGTTTTCTTCTTCTTCTTTCTTGTTCTGTGTTGTGTTTTTATACTAACAAATTATTTTGAACTGCATGTAAAGAGAATGGTGGCAGACAAGTGTTAAAGGTGCTTTAGGCTAATTTATTTCTCCCCTTTTCTCCTCAATTTGGCATGCCAAATTCCCAATGCGCTCTAAGTCCTTGTGGTGGATATGGCTAAAGATAGTATATCACTGAAATAAGTGTCCTGAGATTTCTCACAGGTCTCTATAACAGCACTACAACTGTGTAAACTGCAAACCGAGGACGGACATGTTCGCTAATCAGCCAATCGGAAGACTTTAATTTGCTTTCTGCCTGTCAATACATTTACACATTCTCAGTGTACTAGCGGAACATAACAGTTTAATGTAATATTCAAATTCATAACAGTTGTCAGCTGAGGGAACTATTTTGCTACTGCTATTTTTGAAAACTGTGAGAAGATGCACTCAGTATTAACGCTATCTTTGCAGGGTGGAGTTTCAGAATGAGGGGGCGTGCCTAATTTAACTGCTCAATCTCCTGAAAGTTCCATTTTAGGGTGAAATCATTATTATTATCATTATTATTATTATTATTGTTTTTTTTGTTATTATTAGTATTATTATAGTTAGAATTTATTCATAAATATATTTATAATCATTTTTAGAAACTCTCCATGATGAAAGACATTTCGTTTGATTTGGCAATATTGTGCTTGGCCGCCAGATGGAGGAATTGGACGTCCTTGTCTGAATTCAGTAATCTCAGGAATGGTCAAGTTAAGACATTCATGTAAAACCATTCAGTGTAATAAAAAATGTATGCAGCTCTAACCCTAAAGCAAACAGCATAAAGTAACAAAGCATTTGCTTTCGAGTGAATTTTCAAGCCAACATTTAAAATTTTGAGTCATTATGGTTCTTCTGGTATATTTAGGCACATTAATCACTCATATATACAGCCTTGCTAAGTTAACACAAGGCTGTTTAACAGGTTTAAGAATAGAAAGGTAGACAATCTGATTCCTTTAAATTTAAAGTAGTCAAGGAACTTGTGTAGACCTTTGCTCCCCTCAGTACAGAGGACTGAAACTTCTGTGAATTTCCTACATTATTCTGCACACGGAAGCTTTTTTGGCAGCATCATAGTCACATGCGTGTGTTTACTAAGGCATGCACGCACGCACGCACACACACAGAGTGCACTTTTCCACTACACGTTACGGTTCGACTCACCTCAACTTACTTGCTTTACTTTTCTGAGCTTGCATTTCCACTTCAGTTTAGTGCCCCTCAACGTGGGTGGGATTATAGGCTGATCATCATAGTTGCACCGCATCTACTGCCGTGACATCATCTTAAAAATTACACAAACTGACCAAAACAATAACACAACTGCTAGCTGTTAGCTACTAGCTCATTGTGCTGCATAAAGCAGTTGTTGCATGGAGATTTCACACAAGTGTAACAGTTAAATTTGGCCTGGTTATTTTAGAAGGAAGCTTCCAGTAGCTGGTCAACTAAATAAAGTGAAGCTTTCAAGCGGAGTATAGAGTTAACATAACAAAACATACCATCCTCCATCATGCCTGAGTCCAGGGCACTCTCCCTCCCATTCCTCGCCAGTTTAGATAGCGTCCATTTGGTTGAACCACTTCCACTTATCCTTGATATCTCTGTAGTCACTTTTAAGGTTGTTTTTTTTTTTACTTTTCCCTACACTGTTGGTAGGTCTGGTGGTAGCAGTGTGCGGCCAACAGCTAAGACACTTGCTGAAAGACTTTTTTGTTTCGCTCATCGCTAACGAGTGGACCGTCTGCACCTCGTTTATTAACGACGGCATGGTTTTGTCTAACTTTAAAATTTGCGGGTTGATGTCGTGTATCGGAAATCAAGTGACGCTGGTAGTGATGATTCTCTCTGATCAATCAGTGATGTGCAGGATTTTGACGTCACATTTAGTATCGGCTCGGCTCGCTTGGAACCTCGACCGAAGTGGTACTAAAAAAAGTATCAGGTACCGTACTATCCACAGGAAAACCCCAAAAAAGCAAGCAGAGTCGAGTTGAGTCGCGTTTTACTGTGCAGTGGAAAAGCCCCTATATTTCATGCACAAGGAAACACACATACAAGGAAGCCTTCAAACATAGAATTCAGAAGAATTGAACAAAGGCTACAAACTTTAATACTGTTAGAACAAATAAACATTATGTGTGTGTGTGAGTTTGTTTGTGTGTGTGTGCGTGCGTGTGTGTGTGTGTGTATGTGCATGGTGGGGGTCTTCCTGACAAGCAACTCATTTGAAAGAAAGACAGGTTGTATTCAAAAATTTTGTAGTTGCCATGTTAAGTACACATAAATCTTTCTATCATGTTCAGCTCTAAAATGAAAGAACAGTTTGTTTCGTTAGAGGGCCTCGTCTATACCTCAGTCCCTACTGAGAACTAGAATATTCTTTGCAGTAACACAGAAGACCTTTCTAGTGTGTGTGTGTGTGTGTGTGTATAAGAAATATACTAAATACAATACTATATTAGTTACTATAACTATATATAACAGATAATACATACATTTATATACCTTAAAGAGCTTCAAAATCTTCTAATTTTTTTTTATATCAATTAAATGTACAAAACTGTAATGAAATTATTATCTAAATCACATAATGTATTTGTATGCACTGAGCAACAGAATTGAGAGTGGACAGAATGGTTTCTGACAAATATATAATTATTCAGATTGCAGATGCTTTATCCATAATGTATTGAAGGTATACATTTTACATAAGTCAATATACAAGGTCTCTGCTGAAATTAGCAATGCTAACGTTAGCAGCCGTGGCAATGAACAGGCAATCGTTACTATAGTTAAAAAGGCCAAAGAGTTTAAGTTACTGTAACGTATTCAGTGGAAAAGAGGAGGCGAGAACCGGCTTGACAATATAAATAATAGTTTAATTATAAACTTAAAAGACAACATAAACACACATGTCTGTAAACGATCTCTCTCTCCCGCACAATCCTCTGCAGTCGACCTTTATCCCTCTCGGAGGCTTGATTAGCCTAATACGGGACCAGGTGTGTAGGATCACGACCCGGCCCCGCCCTCCGCCCTGCCACATTTACCTAATGCGAGATACAAAAAAACTGCAAAGCTGATTCCAAACAAGTCGCGTTTGTCATTTGTCACCGTGAGAGCAAGTGGACTTTTGAAGCTGAAATAATGAGTGGATTAGCTATGCTGTTTCAGTCAACAAGAGAGGAATCACAGAAAACATGGATGTGTTTTGCCAACTTTCTTGGCAAGGAGGATGGATTTCTCGATTTGTATGGGTACAGGTCCGGTTAAGGTCCAGGTAGTATATTTCTGGGTCTCTTTGGGTTTGGGCACACATTTTTGGACCCGTGAAGACCTCTAGTCTGTTTACCGAAATTTGAACCACTGCCCCCAGTGGCTGAAGTGGGAAGTGTTGTTGAGGTGAAATGTCTACAGCAGGGGTTCTCAACCTTTTGCAAGCTGGGCCCCCCCCAAAGCTGGTTCATTGCAGTTGGGGCCCCAGTGCCCCCCGCCCCGCCCCATGCTTTATTGTTGTTATTATTATTATTATTATTATAATTGGCAGTAGCGCCAGACTTCTAATGTGAGCTTGCAGGCATTATTATTATTATGAGTAGTAGTAGGCCTATCATCATTACTAGGCTATTGCTATATAATTATATGAGGTTGCATGCTTTATTGTTGTTATTATTATTATTATTATTATTATTATAATTGGCAGTAGCACCAGACTTCTAATGTGAGCTTGCAGGCATTATTATTATTATGAGTAGTAGTAGGCCTATCATCATTACTAGGCTATTGCTATATAATTATATGAGGTTACATGCTTTATTGTTGTTATTATTATTATTATTATTATTATTATAATTGGCAGTAGCACCAGACTTCTAATGTGAGCTTGCAGGCATTATTATTATGAGTAGTAGTAGGCCTATCATCATTACTAGGCTATTGCTATATAATTATATGAGGTTACATGCTTTATTGTTGTTATTATTATTATTATTATTATTATTATCATCATCAGTAGGCCTATTATCATTACTAGGCTATTGCTATAATTGGGAATTGGCACCAGACCTCTGATATTAATTTATGCTTTATTATTGTTATTATTACTAGGCCTACTAGTAGGCATCATCTGCATTTTTTCAGAAGCTTGCTGGTAGGTGATGTTAATGTGAGACCTGAGTCTGCTTTGCCTTGCAAAGATCCTCAATTCTTGGCTCAATGTTTGATAAACATAGCCTCAAATCATCCTCGATTTGTGCACGATTGCGGTATGTCGTTTTGAGTGCAGTCATTTTTGAGAATCCTGCCTCACACAAATATGTCGACGCGAAAGGAAGGAGAATCTTCAAGGCGACGTCACAGAGTTCAGGGTATTCCTGCATCAATGCTGCCCAGAATGACGAAAGAGGGCAGGAGCTAAAGAGTTCCTTCAGTCTACTGTCACTCTTCAGCTCAATACACTGCAAAAAATGATTTTCTAGACAAGTATTTTTGTCTTGTATTCCTGTCAAATTATCTAAACTTTCTTAAAACACGATTTATTTACTTGTCAAGCAAAATGGGATAAGATATTAAGTCTTGTTTTAAGATAAATCTGACTAAATTTAGTGAACTTTAGACTCAAAACAAGAAAAAAAAATCTGCCAATGGGGTAAGCAAAATAAACTTAATACAAGTTTATTTTGCTTACCCCAAAATAAACCGTGTTTTATTAATCAATCGTGTTTTGAATGATTCAGTGTTGTGAAAGAATCGGTTGAGTCAAAGATTCAATGACCCATTCACAAACATCTGTCTCATTCTTGATGAATCGGCCGTTTGAACGAATCGTTTGAATGAACGACTCAATGACTCGCTTAATGAAATCGCTTATGCTTATCACCTGCATTTGCGCTCACTATCGACAAACCAATAAAATTGGTTCAAAAACTTTTTTTTTAAATCAGTCCAAACACATTTTAATTTGTATTCAGGAGTTATGTAAAACTATACATTTTTATGACAGTAGTTTAGTGATAAAAAAAAATGTGCCCAAAATTTTTTTTCCAGTTTTTTTCCCTTCCATCGTAGCCTACTCGCGCCCCCCCGGGAGAGTGTCCGCGCCCCACCGGTTGAGAACCACATATATTATGACCTGAAGTCTTCAGATAACTTTATTTTCGGCTGTAAAAGGACTGACCTGCTGCATCCCTAACGTCTTTATTGCCTCAAAACTGGAAAGGATGCAGTATGCAAGTATCTCACGCTTCAAAGCAGAGTCTGAATTTCTAAAGTATGTTAGGTCAGGTGGAAATATGTCATCAACCTGTGTGGCCAGGATTTTCCACTGCGGACAAACGTAGAGCTCTTTTTGCTCTAAAGGCACTTCAATGTATGAACATGGGGGACACCAGACGTCCTGGTGAAAGAAGTGGTGCTGGACGTTCAATAGCCAGGAATTTCATGACTTGGTCTGAGGATACATACTAACCGGTGAACATTTCTGACCCTGACATCACAAAACTGACATCAGAAACCTGCCTGGTGAAGTGGTACTAGTGGTTGTATTTTGAAGAAAGTCTTTACCCACCATGCACTGGGAACATATATGGACTGTGTGTATTTATGGTTCTGCTGAACTCAGATGGCTCCTAAACTATGTAGATCCTGATCTTATTGAATATTTAGAGGAGAAGCTTTTTGAAAAAATGGCTGATGTAAAAAAAAAAAAACATTATATAAAATAAATAAAAAGAAAAAACTGTGTAAAATATCTACATTTGTCACTACATGTCATCTTTTGGGTTTGGGGTTTAAAAAAATATTGTGAGATTATTGCCCATAACTACAGTAAAATCCCAAGATCACACTACCTTTTGATAATATGAAATAATGTGACATAGAAACGTAATTCGTTTAATGTAGTCGGCTACCAGTAATTGTACCTAATCACCTAAATATTCCTTGTTACCAACCCTGGAATGTGAAGGGCAGTCTGGTTCTTTAAACCAAACGAATGCCAGTAGGCCTATGTCACATATATGTGTGAGTTCAAGGTTACCATTTTCATTATTTTAAGTAGTATGTATGAATGGCAAAAAAAAAAAAAAAAAAAAAACAACAACAACAACAAAAAAAAAAACAATGTGTGTAAAAAGTAAGGTATGAATAATACATTCTCGCACTAGCACGATGTAAATATTAAGGGTCTGGTTTTACAAGTCTCTATCGCCCCCTGTCGTGTGGAAATAATGGCGAGATGTCTTGATGCTCAGTCTCAAGATGACCAATACATTCCACTCAGCAGCATGAGATACTATTGCTTTTATATCTTTATTTATTTAATTTATTATTTTTTTTAGCACTTTTTATTATTTTAGTTAAGTTTATTTTAAAATAACTTTAATAAAAATAATAATAATTTTGAGTCCAGTGTTCAAATATGTAAGAGTATGGTATGCAAGTGAATTTCTATTTATCTGTACATTAATTCGACCTGCTTGACTTTAACATAATTCAGTGGTTTAATATATTTCTTCTGATGCGATGCAATCCCTTTGGGTGAGAAACAGATCAATATTTAAGTCTTTTTTTTTTTTTTACTTTCAGAATGTGATTGTAAATGAAATTGGAGCTTTATAGAAAAAAGGACTGGAAAGGATCTGTTTCTCACCCACACATATTATATTGCTTATAAAGAAAGATTTAACCACTGGAGTCATATGGATTTTTATGTTGCCTATATGTGATTTTTGGAACTTGAAAGGTCTGGTCAACATTCACTTGCATTGTAAGACCTACAGACCTAGTTTTCAGCAGAAGAAAGAAATTCATACACATCTGGGATGGCATGAGGGTGATTAAATGATGACAGAATGTTCATGTTTGGGTGAATAATCCATTTAAAAGGGTACACGGACCTGTTAATCACTGACAGGGTATTAATCCATCAATGTTAATGTTGCAGTCCTGTTAATATTATTATTATTATTATTATTATTATTATTATTATTATTATTATTATAGGATAAGGATAAATTAAACTTGTATTATTTCCCAAAACAAACTCAGATCAATAAATAGAGAAGCTGAAGAAAATTAAGCAGTGACACTTTAGATGCTACAAAGTTATTAAAATAAATAACAATTCACACCTGGACCCCCACAAATGTTGAGACCAAATCTACACTACGCTATTGATAAGACATGCATGGTACTCCCCTTAAATCCTTTACTTTTATCTAGAGGTGATTGAGACCTCGCACATCCCGTAGATCCCACAGCCCCACGTGTGCGCGCAGCGTCGAGTGCGTCTCTGAGCTCACGCTATTAACAACAAGCGACGGTACCGTGCTTATATTGAATACTGATTAAGTTAGTCTTATAAAGGAAATATAAGACACATAAAAACATCGTCAGGTTCAGGTGAGTCAACAGTTTTCCTCCAGTCGCATGCACTGCCAATAGCTTGTTCTCGCTTGTAGTATTGCAAACTAAACTGGCACGGCCCAGTGTTTGTGAGATTGAGTAAATGAATGGTCGACGTTCCCGCTCGCATCTCTCATAATGTTAAATGTTGTTAGGAGTGGAGGAATTTGAGTCGTGGTCCTAAAATGTTGCATTATATCTTTAGGAATTTTTTTTTAAATCAAAGAACGGTAAAAAAGTGTACGCTGCTTCAGATAAGGCGCACACATATTGGGTAAAAATATGAGCGTGCGCACTCACTCGCTTGACCAAACTTGTGTTTACTTTATGGATTTATCATTTCTGCGCGTGGATTTGCGGATGCCTTTAAATGTATATCTATAGGTCTGCACTATATTTATATTTGTTGTTGTACTTTTAGTTTTGTTAAATATGCTATAATTTCTTTAGTTTGAATTGTTCCATCTTCATTATATACGTTTCATGTTAACGTGGTAAAAAGGTACAACTGCAATTCATGCATTGGTTGCTTTATAACGTGTTCAAATAACTACATAATTGTTGACACAATGTAGCCTACAATAGTCTTCAACTTTAAGCCTTCAATTTCTAATGATAAAAGTTTGTCATAGAGTAGTATTTTTATTATAACAGTGGTTTTGTTGGACATGGTACACATTGGCTGACAAGTAACCCCCCCCCAAGTAACAACCTTGGTCTCAAAATGATAGTTCTATAGTGCAGTTTGCCTTTTGGTTGTTTTCTTATGACCAGACCAGTCCAATCCAGCACTGGAATTTAAACAGTTCACACTCCCCTCTGAAACTTTTTTTTACACACAAATTTATTACACACCACCTTGTTATTATCTGAACGGATGTCCATCCACTACATCTGATTCACATTTATATTATCTTTCAATTTGCTTTGAATTATCTGTTACGGTCCATATCTTAATTAAATTATAAAGATGTAGAAAAACCCAAAGGTTGGGCAATAATAAGGGTAATGGCAAGTTAAATTTGCGTATATTTAAATATATTTTTGCATTGCCTTTGGCATGAATTACACTGACTCAACATTAGTGGTGATTAAGCATGCGATAAAGACAGAAAAATATATCTGCCTGCAGAATTTTGCTTTTGTGCTTGACTGCTAATTCCAACCTGAACTCATGAAAAGTCGTATATAATTTAAGAGTGTGTAAACATGATAGGAAGCTGTTGTGTGTGACAGAAGCAAGTAATTGTCGCAGATGCATTGTCTGTAGTGAAAGTCGTTTGGAATTCAAACGAGTGCAGTCGCATGATATCATACGAATTATCAAAATTTAGAAAATTCATACAAATCCTGACTATTTCATTGTGAGAGTGTGCTGGCTAAGTCTATCTGACACTATATAGTGCTGTCATGATTACTCGGTTTGAAAAATTAAGTTGAAAATAAGGTGGAAGTGATGTTTAAGGCAGAGGGTCCAAACACATACCGACAAGTGTCAGCTGTGTAAGAGCACTTCACTTTAGATTTGAAAAACAACGTTGTACGTTGACCTGTAAAACCATTACATCACTTTAGATTCTACCTAATAAATCTGACTGAATCATCAAACCATGACTTTGCCTCAACAACATTAAGCAATCTGAGTTATTAAATAATATTTCAGATTATTTGATTAATCGGCAGAGTAGTCGTTAGTATGCTCAATCACAAAAATAATTGATAGTGACAGCCCTACACTACTGTTTGTGTGTGTTGTAGAGCATGCAGGAGAGTGTACTGGCCTCCTTTTTATATAAGGCGAGTTGTTGTGTCACATACAAACACACAGACATGACTGTCCCCCAAGCGTGTCACGACCAGCAGTTCCCTGTTCAGCTTAGATGACTTGGTCGCTGTCCCACTCTATTATTTATTTTGCATCATTTCCTTTACCCAATTTAATTGTGTAATTTCAGCACCACTAGAGGCAGAAAAAGGAGTTGTGTCAAAATAAAAATAAAAATGTTGTACCATAGTATGGCCAAAAATGTAGTCCTGTCTCAAATTGTTGGTTGAGCCAGATGTTGGCATGTTTGACTGCTTAAGCAGAGCAATGTTTTGAAAACACCATAGAGACTGATATTTGACTGTCTCTACACAAACTGGGATAAAAATAATTAATTTTAACTAGGGCTGTTAATCAGTTAAAAAGTTTGACTGCAATTAATTGCATTTTGAGATGCATTCTGTTTAGCTTCCGCAGCTGTCAAGAGCGTGTTCTGTGTGAACAGCACGCATTCTGCGGCTGCACTTCTTGCGAACAGGGTCATAAATTAGCACCAGCCAAGCGCCAAATGCAAGTGAATTTCGCAGCGTCACACCACTCTGGCGGGTGCTTTTTAGCTTTCTATCAGTTTGTGTCATTTGTAAAATATTTTTGCATGTTCCAGTTTTGTCCTCAAGGGGGCTCTGCAGGCCTACAGTCAGTAAGGTCACAAGTGTTTACATAGAACGGCTCTTATTAGCTAGTAGTCCCGCTGCTCATCGAGAGTCTAAATGGATTGTGCCACTGGCACGTGATGAGCGAAGATGGATTTAGTGCTTTAATCACATCATTATATTTAATCAAAAGTTTAATAGATCAACACTTGGTACACCTTTTGAGCGTTTGAAAATGGCATCTGTTGGCATCTTTCCATCTGTAATCATGCATATTTAAGATGATAGCGTTGCTCGTGTACTTAAAGCTAATATACATTATATGGCAGCTCTCTAGCGTGGTGAACGGGGCTAAGCAGAATTTTTCCACATCACTTTTATGTGGTGTTTGAACATAAATGTGTGTTGGCAGTTTGTGTGTGTGTTGATCATCCATCATTGCGAAACTGCTGAAAATTTTTTTATAATAAATAAATGCATCAAATAACCATTCTTAAACTTCCTGGTTCATTCTCAAAGTTGTTACTTCTGAAGGCGTCTCTCCCTCTTCAGTGTCTGACTCTGGTACAGACATATAGGTCTGAACTCCACTATTATCGCTGTCAGACATATTGCTTATGATGTCTAGTTATCCGAAGCAGAGATGTCAAAACTCTGCCCTATTCTGGATACGGGGCGGGGATCACTAGCTCATTTGCTTTTAAAGACACACACACACACACACACAATAACATGTTGTTTTATTCCCACCAAATAATGGGCATTTTCAACATGGTATATTAAATTATCTGTAGGGTATTTTGAGCTGAAACTTCACAGGCACATTCTGGAGAAACCAAAGATTTAAATGACATCTTGTGAAAAGGGGCATAAGTTAAGTTTGGTCCCTGCTTGTGAGGTTTGTTGAGGTGCATTGAGTGCTCCCTGCAGTTTTGCGGTTCACATGGCACCTGAGATATCACATTAGATTAACCTGTGTTTATTTCCACAAGCAGTGGCTCTAATGCTTCAACACCCCCTGCTGATTTCAGCCTCGGATTCATGAGGATAATTGGCTTTCTTATCTGATCTGCTTGTGTTGTACTACACCAGTGGCAAGAATAGATCTCAATGCCCTCAGTGAACCATGGGACCTGGGGACCCACAATAGAAAGGAGTCTTGGATGGCTGGCTTTATCAGAGAGTTGGGTATTGGCTTGGTTTAGGCCAGAGGTAGACCACAGGGAATGGGAATATTTGGCCAAAAATCACACCATCACAGCAGTCTCCCATTCATTATATGTAAAGTTCTGCAAAGCTTATCAAAGCAAGCAACTGTAACCAAGCGGGGCAGAGCTTAATGAATGGTCAATTGTATTACCAAGGGTCAAATGGATCCAAACATTTCAAACTTTTACTGACAAACACTGCTTTTAGTGTTTGAATTGTTGTATTTCTTAAATATATTATATTTGATTTTCGTTGGTTTGTTAAACTGACAAAGCCCTCTCTGTCTGCCTGTATATGAGCATCAGCGTAGTGACTGAGCACATTCTATACATTCTATAGTTAGAGGACAGAGAGTGCTATGGACCCCTGTCTTTTCTGGCTTTTCCTGTAGACAGCTGTTATGCAACATGCTCTGGGATTTTTTATTTATTTTTTTGCCTTAGCTATTACACACTCATTAAGTTTTATTTTGAATATGGTGACATGTTATTGTATAACAGTTTATCAAAACTGAGGGCATTTTATAAAATGAAATGAAGGAGAGTCTTTTTAATAAAAAGAAATAGCTTTTTTGTTCTGCTAAGATGTAGTGCAGTTTTGTGGGTGTGAGAAACAGAGAGAGTGAAAAAAACAATATGATCCAGTGTATTTTGTGCGTGGTTTTGATGGATGTGTGGTGAGATCCATCAAGGTAATTGGAGGCAATTTAAGACACAAGGAAATTAAAAGTGTATCCCTGAGTGGCAGGGGCCAAAGGCTGATGCTAAATATGGACTCTGGTGATTGGCCAAAACGCCTTCAGATCATCAACACCACAAGTTTTGTGTTTGGGGACGGTGGTCCATATCACATTTATAAATAGCCAGATTCAGAAATGTACGGGTTGAAAAATAGAACGTTTTAGGCCTACTGCTGCCTCCTTTTTATTGTTTTTTTTTAAAGGTGCACTTGCATTCCACTTAAATAATGCTGGATGTGTTGGCGGGGGTGTTTGTGTCTGGTTGGGTATTTGAGGCCCTAGGCTGTGTCTGATCCAAGGCTGGTGTGTTTATATAGATACATGGGCAGCACAATATCCATATGTCCCTATTTGTGTTCGTCAGGGTTCCCACGCGACCTGGAATTCCTGGAATTTTGCGACACAGTTTTCCAGTTATGGAAAAGTCATGGTAAATAAGAAGAATACCTAAATGCCCTAGAAATAATTATTTGACCTGGAAAATATTTCAGTAGAATAAAAAGTTTTGACTATGTTGCTAGTAATGTTATATGTACAAAAACATGGTAACGATCGGGACGCGGAATAGGAGTCAAGTATACACATTCCAATAATTTTGTTTGTCATACACGGTGACTATGCATTGTGAAACAACATCAGTTAAGGGTGCTTACACCCTTGTGATTGATTACAGCAGCAGCCAGTCATGTGCTTGGCTAAAGTAGCACATGCACAATGAGAAGCTGCATTCGTGACATTTCTCACTCATTAACAAACTCCATGCATATTGTGGATTGCTCCGTACACTATATTTGTTAAGTCAGGGTATCTGCAGGTTTCAGCATATTCAATTTATTAAATTTTAAAACCCTTTTGAAGGCCTTCTCAATCATTCACATTCTTTGTTCCTCACTGGTGGGTAGCGCTTCCAACATAACCTCAGATATAGCCTAAATATTCTCCAGATATCACAAACATAGTAATAAACATTTATCACAAACATAGTGCAAATTGACTGTTTGATATGTACAGTTTTACTATTAGCTATGTAGCAGATATTAAAATTAATCTTTAATTATTTGTATTTTTTGTAAACCATATGAATATAATGTTAATTTCACTATATTGATGGATATCCTAAAATAATCTGTATTGTAAAATATTTCATTTTTACATTGTAATTCATGTTCGTATGTATTTTATTAAATTCGTTAATTCAATATGGGACTTTTACTTTGAAAAAACAATGATGTCCAGAAGCGCTTGACGGTGTCTTTCTCTCTCACACATACACACACACACACACACACACACACACACACACACACACACACACACACACATCAATGCAGTAAAAGCACAGGACGGCGCCAGTTACAACTATGCACAAATTGTGACGCCATCATTTGAGTCAGATGTAGTTTTTTGGAGAGACACGATTTTAGTCTCAGCTTTCAAATTATGTAATTTCATCTCGAAATTCGAACAATAACTGTTGTATTCATACACTTTAATGGTGTGTGTGTGACAGATTGCGGTAGCAGGCCATTCAAAATAGCGGGGAACAATGCTCTCAACAACTTATTGCATGAAAAATAACATGAATGAACCTCGGAGGTTTTGAATAATACTGTACAACTTACTGAAATGTGTTTTCTCTCATGCAATTGCCCATTCTGTTAATGTTGGAAAGACAATGGAGAAAATTAATAGGGAACATCTTGAGCACTGGAGCACTTGCAGGCTCAGATTCAGCATTTATGTACACTGAAAACACGCACACATGTATGTGAAAATTGCGCGCCCATTCTTGCTGCTATCTAGGTGTGGAAGGTTTTCATTCAACATTACAACGGAGGGAAATGTTAAAACAAAAAATATTTTGGGAAATGTAATGTAAGATTTTTTTTAATGTCATTAATTTTCACAAAATTTATGTAATAAGTTTTAATGACCCACAGATTCCTGTAAGTGTGAGCTGTGCTAAATTGATCAGGATGCTGTAGGGGCATTTACATTTTTAAAGAGACATGACAAATAGCCTGGAAATACATCTAAAAGACAGGAATAATTGTAAATAATTTCACGAAATGTATCGTATCATAACTGCATTAATTAAACTGTATTTATAATTATTATCTTTACTAAAATAAAAATATACGTTGGGTGTCGCACACCGCCCCGCAAGCTGTGTTGGAAGCATCCGTTGGAAGCATCACCACTTTCTGCCTGACAACTTGGGACTTTGAGTACCAGAGGAGACAGTGGGTATTCTACACTGACGCAAATAGATCGATTTCTGCTTTTCCAGATATTTCCCAAATCCTCAATACAGATTTAGGGTGAAGTCTCCTGAATTCCGCCTTGGTGGTTTATATATGCCACAACTGTCATGTTGTCTGAGCGAGCCAGGATATGACAGTTTGATATTTCTGACTGAAAAGCCTTTAAGGCAAGAAATGCAGCCGATGGCTTTAGGCACTGCGTGACACAGGTGGCACAACACATACAGACTATGAACTTATTTCATTAAATCACAGCTTCACAAGGATTAATAATCACACTGGGCCATGGAGCAAACTGCTTGTCTGGAGGTTAGAAACTACCATCACCACACAGAACTGCCAAAATAAAATCTATTTTTAAATGGATGCATGTGTTTTTGCTTAAATATTACACTTGTTGGGTGCATAAAATGTCCTGGAAAATTGTGCCTTGGAGAGTTGGAACCCTTGTTTGTGTGTCTGTGAAAATCACAGCTATTAAAGCTAGACCATAACATTAAAATTTTAAATTGGACAAACTTTTTTTGGGTTGTCAGTCATAATTTTCATGTCAACAACACAGAACTGTAACCTTTTTAGGGGGGGATTTTCTCCCCAGTAGTGACTCGCCTCAATCTTGGTGGCAGAGGAAAAATCTCAGTTGCCTGTGCATCTGAGACAGTCAATCCGTGCATCTTGTCACGTGGCTTGTTGAGCGCATTACCGTGGAGACATATTACGTGTGGAGGTTCACTCTATTCTCCACTGCATCCTTGCACAACTCATCACGCGCCCCAAAAAGAGCTAGAACCACATTATAGTGACAAAGAGGAGGTTAACCCAAGGTTTTTTATGTTTATTGTAACTTGTGTTTAATTATATATATATATATGGCCCCTATACAGACGTGTATGTGTGCTGTTTACTATTGCACTACTGTACTCATTCTTTATCGTTTTGGACTACATCTCTCTATTTCTTTAGTGCGGAGGAGAGTTTGCATTTGTGTGTGTGCGTGGGCATTGCCAAGTGTGATTGTCAGCGTGGCACACATAGTTGTTGATAGTAGGGGATTCATTGAGGCCAGCAAATGTTGGACAGCAGCCAGCTGTCTGTGATAGTCAGGGTGTCTGTATTTCTGGATTTGAGTTTTTCCTCAGCTTTGTTTGATAAATTGTTGTTTTATTACAGTGGGTTAGGACTGGGCGATATGGCCAAAATTGTTATCACGATAAGCTTTTTCATATTGTTCGATATCGATATTTATCACAATATACACGTTGCACTTTCTTTTTTTTATTTCAAAGTTGATGGAAAAAAAGAAGAAAAAATGCATTCTAAACAGTCAAAATTATCTCTACACAACTGCACAGGGGGTCCAGAGACGGCCAAAGCAGTGGGGTCTGCGGGATCGTATACCAATTTTACCATCTTTTACCGTTTATCAATTGAAAATGAATGTTAAAAGATCATCTGTTTGTTCTGAAGCATAGTGACATCAGTCCAGTATTTGTTGGAATATTTTTACATTAAAATGAAATATAAAAAATATTTCTTTAGATTCAGATACCCAAGTATGGGGAATAGAAGCCCTTGTGACTGTGGAATGATGCTGAATGTGGGTTCAGGCATGTCCTGAGGGAAAATTTAGAAAACTTTTTTTAAAAATATTTGTATATTTTCATTAAAGTGAGAGACTATTCTACCAACTAGTAATTTTAGTCTTTCCTTATCCATTGCAGACATCTAATTAATTTTCTCAAAATTAAAACAGAAATCAATTTTGTTTATTCGATTTATTTATTATTAAAGGCTCGTAACATGCTGATTTATTAAAGATACATTTAGAAGGGACAAACATTATGGTCTAAAAGGTGCTTTGAAACCACATTAACTCATGCGGCGCTTCATGTCTACACACATGCAGGGAAAATAGGCAATGCGTGCTGAGCGGGACGGCAGAAATTATGCATGTTTGTTGCTAGAGAACAATATTCAAGATTACAGCGCAGAAAGATCAGAGCTGTTGTCCACATCACTGTTGTTCTTTCGCGCTCGTCACTAGAGACGATGAGAGGGCGCATCCACTGTCATGAAGTCTTGCGATGCGGATGGAATCAATCCGGTGTCCGAAGTAGCCTAATCGTTAGCAAGGCAGCTAGCATTAGCTAGTTCATCCAGTCTGACTCATTAGACTGAGAGCGTTTTCAATTAATTCCTATGAAAGCTGAGCGTCATGCTCACAAGGTGGATCGTAGGATTGGCAGCGGTGCGGAGCAAGCTCTCTCCTAGCGCTGTGAGCAGATTTCGTCCGCCCCAGTGGGAAACGCAGCCTGAGAAAGCCGAACTGCTTGTGTTTTAGCGAAACGCAGTAAATATCGAAAATTCCTCAAAAGCTTATTGTGGATTATCTTTATCGTGATGTATATCGATATCGTTTTATCGCCCAGCCCTACAGTGGGTGCAAGACAGCACTATTGAGCCTCCTCAAACTTTAATTTGTCCTTCTCTTCCTCCTTTCCCCTCCCTTTCCTTTTCTTCTCGTTGTCCTCCACCTCTTCCCTTTTTCTCTTTCTTTTCCTCTTCCTTCTTCCTCCACCTTTCCCTCATCCCCCTCCTTTTCCTCATCCTATGCATAAACCTATGTAAGCAGCCCTAATGAAGCCTTAAGTCTTCTCAACACAAACACAAAATCCCATATATTGTGCCACACGGTTCAATTTGACTGCAGAATTCAGCAACATATTCTACTTCTGTGAGGTCTCATTGCAATATGCAGTTCTTCATAAACCAATCTGGCCTCCATAGGATCAGTTCTTCATTGTATCCTAATAAACCAACTTCTATTCACCTAATAGCAATAATTTTAGCTTTCTGCTGACTCTTCTATGGCTATATTGCAAAAACACCAATTTAAAGTTACAAACAAGTGGCAGTGTTCTAGATTTCATGGGGTTCAAGGCTACTTTCATTACAATATGAAATCGAACATTCTCATATTAACATTTAGTTCTTTTTAATATTGAGTTTATTTGACAGTACATTGAGGTTGTTGTGTTTGTGACCTTTGACCTCTGTAGGGATGGAGTTCCCTGTAGATTTGTTGGTGTCCGGGAGACATGAGAATTTGGAAAGTTCAGCCCAGATCTACATGAATACACTACTCTATAGCAACCCAGATAACACGCAATACCTTTCTCTGCCTAGCTACAGAAAGGTAATGAACACCACAAATCTTACATTAGATTTAAATGGATTTTCACCCCAATAATAAAAAATAATTATATATATATATATATATATATATATATATATATATATATATATATATATATATATATATATATATTTATTTATTTAACAATTGGTTGAGGTAGTGTGTGTGCAAAGGCACTGTGAATTACTATTGCCTGAGTTAACTTCTATGTTAAAGGGATAATTCACCCACAAATGAAAATTATTTCATAATTTACACACTCATGTTGTTCCAAACCTGTATGACTTTTGAAACGCAAAAGAACCTTTGGGTCCCAAGGAGAAAAAGTCATAAGGGTTTGGAACAACACAAGGGTGAGGAAATAAGTTTGGGTGAAATATCCTTTATGTTATGCCATAAACATAATTTTTTCTACTACTTTTAGATCCAGATCAGTCCTGCCAATGTCGGTTTTGTACCTCTGTATGGAACCAACCTCAGATATAAAGTCCTGGCACTGTTTGCTCCTGAAGACCAGTTCACAGGTAGCCAACTCTCGCTTCCATATGCATTTACACATGAATAAAACTCAGGTGATCTGGCTCCCATAGACTGGCTCCCATATGGACCCACCATGTTCCAATTGCTTTAATCACTTATTTCCTTCTATTTCTTTTTCCTCTCCATAGCTGTGGCATTGTTCTTGACTGATCAGTGGTACGCAGTGGAAGATATTCTCAGAACTTCCGATCCTGCAAGAGAAGGCCTTGTTAAGGTATTTTAGTTTGGTTGGATTTTTAATTTTTAAGGAAATTATAGAATTTTTTTTTATACCTGAAGAGGAATCGTTGAATTATCGAATCACTGGAATCATTCACGCATCGGTATGTTGTTTAACCCTCTGGGGTCGACGGACAGTCCTGCTGGATTTTTTCGTCATTACAGCAGAAACAACATAAAATTCTCCGTCATTTTGGGGCATACAGATAAGTGTAAGACATCATTAGAGACTATAAAGGGTCTACTTTTATTTGTGTACACTCACAATAACAACAAAACCTTGTGCTTTTGTAAAATAAAGAAAATAAAAAGGGTGAGCTGTCATCAGTCTCTGTGTCAGCGAGCATATTTCTGAAACGCGTCACAAAAATGAACAAACTCCTCGAATACTTATCACACAAACATGAAACCTATGTCTAAAGAAAGCTTAAAATGTCTACTTTTAAAACAAATATTCTCCTGCAATATAATCTGTATGAAACGAAGCAATGTACAGTTTTCCTGGCTCAGCTAATTTATTTCTAATGTGATAGCACCCACCAGCAGAGCGCCCTAGTCATACGCTAATGTGCTGAGACGATCAAATCAAATGGTAAACGTCCCTGACTGTGTCTTAAAAACAACAAGTTCGTTCACTTTTCTGCGCTTTTGAAAGACAGCATGATACACAAGTGAGAAAACTCCTGGATAGTGACGAAGAGTTACAATTTTCCTCAGAAGAAGAGCGGGACTCTGATGAACATTTGTATTTTGAAGGGAGACATGATCCAGCCGAGGATACAATCTTGGATGAGTAAGTCATGTTAGTTAATTAGTTGACATGCTTTTTTATATAAACATGTACATATTTTACTAGTGGGACAGTTTCCAGACTTGCCAGCCAGTATTCAGAATATGTTTGAAATATGTCCTAATAAGCAAGTTTTAGGTACACTGAAATGCTGTTTCGGCTAAAACAGGTATTTCAATTGTATGCTGTATGATATAAATATGATATTTAATATGATATAAAAATAATATGAATGTTTAGATTCTATTTTAACTAATGTTTATGCTGCCTCATTATCATAAACTAAGCTTGTGCTTGCAAATATGTGTTCAGGTTAAATTAGTAAAATGGACTTTAAATATACCCATATTAGAAAATCACCATTTTATAATGATTTCTGAAGGATCATGTGACACTGAAGACTGCAGTAATGATGCTGAAAATTCAGCTCTGATCACAAATTGCATTTGACAATATATTCAAATAGAAAACTGTTCTTTTTAAATGGTAAAAATAGTTCAAAATATCACAGTTTTTACTGTATTTTGGATCAAATAAATGCAGTCTTTGTGAGCAGAAGAGACTTATTTTAAACTGTAGTATAGGTCTAAAATTAAGTAAAGTCTTTATGTAAAGAAAATGTATAGTCAGATTACTTATTTGAACTTGACTTGATTTTGATCATTAAGTCTGCTCGCATTCTCTTTCTGTAACATTCCTCATTGATAGGCCCAGGGGAGGGGTCTTTTGTCTCCTCAGGTGTGAATTTCTATCAATATTCATTATAGTTCACGCCTCCACGCATATGACCTTTTCAACTCTAAAATTGTCTTTAAAAAGTTCAATTACTATATTGTTTTGTATGAATGAGTGATCAGGATGGTTTTCACATAATTTTGTAGCTACAACTCTAAGCTACAAGATCCAGTTCTCAAAAGGCTTGTGGAAAAATGTTTAGTATGTGTTATATGGCCTTATTTCAATGACTTAAAAAATTATCAGACTTGAGCCATTAATGTGTTTTTAAGCAACTGAAAAAAGCACAAATGTCAAGGCATGTAAAAACACCCTCAGACCCCAGAGGGTTAAAACCTGTACCATTTCCTTTTTTGCATGGAACACAAATCTAGTTCCCTTTCATAGGAACTCGAGCTGCGTAATCGCATTAGGACACGCCCTGAGTGTCACGTGGTCTGAAGCCCTTGTACAATCACTGGTGGTGCTTTAGTGATGCCCCAACGGAGGTATGTCACAGGCTCTATAAAAATGCTCGCTTTGCGCCATTAAGACAGATTTTCTGTTCTTCAATACGCAATCTCGTCTGGCCTGTGTTATACCAACGACTCACATTGAAGCTTGGCCGCAGAATAAGGGGGCTGGAATAAGAGAATATTCCCCAATGGAGTAATGGCGAACCAACGCGCGAGCTTTTTTTGGTGCTAATATTCTTTCGGATGCTATCAGGAGATGAGGTATTTTTCCTTTTATTTATTTTTTTTTCATTTGTTCGGGGACCACGCGAGTGCTCTGGTGAGACAAGAGATGCACACTGCCATCTCTGCTCGATTTTTCATTGGCGGCACGGATGTCGCTCTTTTCAGTCAACTGTTGGATCTCCACAATAGTTTTGCAGTGCAACCAAGCACATTGCTTTAAGAAATACTTTGAGCTAAGATCGGCTCCGATTTTAATTTCCCTCATTTTCCACCCCACGGCTCGTGCTGGGGAATGAGTTGGTCAGGGCAGTTCTTTTGTTCACAAGGATGTTTCGCGCTATTTGGATACTTCGTGTTGTTCCCCCTTTATATATTGGGACTGGTTTAGTTCAGTTTCAGTACACCAATTTAGCTCAGTCTCCCCCATAATTTACACTGGCGAATGATCATTGAAAATTTTCAGCTTGAGTTTTGGCTTTGCCCCAAGCATCTCTGGTCATGCGTAATGTAACTCAACGTATGATAAAAATGGGTCTACACACAAGCCTGATGGGCATACGAAAATAAAGGATGTGTATAATAAAGGATGAGGCCCTATTCAGTGAATTAAATCGGACTATATAAATGTATCAGTTTCTCTCCTGTATGCCCTTTGGTCGTATCGAGATGAGTTTGCAGTTGTACGTGCCTCGAATGTCCGACAAGCAGAATATGGTTCAGTTTCCCCCCGCACCTTCTCCATGACCATGGGTCTCAAATCATACATAACAGAATTCGATGTTCATCAAGCACAAGTGTACACAAAACACAGTAAACATTAGCACCACACGTTGTCCCCCCCACTAGAGTTCTGGGACCATTGTGGCAAGCATTAAATTCCCCTCCATGTTTGCACATTCTTCCCTGCTCTTTGCTAGGGAAGATGGTATATCTGGTGTCCTCTGTTGTAAATACATTCAGAGTGACTGCTTTTTATAGCTGCATAATCGAATTTGGACTCTGTCTCCATGACCAAGGGTTTCGAGACATGTATAACAGAATTCGAGCACAAGTGTACACAAAACATACAGTGAACTTAAGTATCACACGTTGTCCCTCCAAAATGAATGCCGGGGTCATTGTGGCGGACCAGATTTCTGAATTAAACGTTCCCCACAATGTTCATGCACTTCTCCCCATTCAAATACCAGGGAAAAGTTTTATTCTGTCAGCGTCCCTATTGTAAGTACATTCAGGGCACTCATCATTTATGCCTAAATAAAATAAAGGCAAAAAAATTATCAAAGTCCCTTCAACCAGCCACAGTATTAGAGGAGTGAAGGGGCAGTCGCCAAAAGTAATCCAGGCTCGCCATCTAGTGGTTACAAGTCGCACTGCAGGCAAGTGCCATTCATTAATCCCTCTATCTGCCCGTCTGTCAGCTTGGCAGCAGCTGTTGGGCATTTCAAACTGGGTACTTCAAATGATGAAGCATTGTTATGTTATTCAATTTAGGCAGGTTTCGGCGGTGTTCAATGGGGTTGTCTCGACAGACGTTTCTGTTTGTAAAGCCCAGTTTTTCGGGAAATTCTTTCTCTCAGAAAAACGGGCAATAGAGGGCATTCCCCTTTCACAGAGAGAATGTGGCTTTTGCAGCCATTATTTTCTGGTCCCGAAAAAAGACTGCAGCTTGTGTCCCATTCTGGATTTTGAGAAATGTCAATTCAGAAGGCTGATGCAGAAACAAATAATGGCACAAGTGCAGCTGGGGATTGGTTTGTGACAATAGATTTGAAGGACGTTCATTTCCATATTTAGATTGCACCGAAGCACAGGTGCGTCCTCTGATTCAGCAATGTTCAGAGTGTGACGTGTTCTCCCTTCGAGAACATTTCACCGGCTTTTGGGGTTCAAGATCGCGGCTTCCGCTGTCATTCCCCCTGACATGTTGCATACGAGACATTTTCAGACAAAAAAAATTAATTATACTTTTACAGAAAGTACAAATTAATCCCAGAACAACAGCAAAGGACCTTGTGAAGATATTGGAGGAAACAGGTAGACAAGTATCTATATCCACAGTAAAACAAGTCCAATATCGACAAAACCTGAAGGCTGCTCCGCAAGGATGAAGCCGCTGCTCCAAAACCGACAAAAAAAGCCAGACTACAGTTTGCAAGTGCACATGGGGAAAAAGATCTTACTTTTGGAGATCTGTCCTCTGGTCTGATGAAACAAAAAATCTAACTGTTTGGCCATAATTACCATCATTATGTTTGGAGGAAAAAGGATGATGCTTGCAAGCCGAAGAAATACCATACCAACCTTGAAGCATGGGGGTGGCAGCATCATGTTGTGGGGGTGCTTTGCTGCAGGAGGGACTGGTCCTCTTCACAAACTAGATGGCATCATGAGGAAAGAAAATTGTGGATATATTGAAGCAACATCTCCAGACATTAGCCAGGAAGTTAAAGCTCAGTTGAAAATGGGTCTTCCAAATGGACAATGACATAAAGCATACCTCCAAATTTTGGTAAAATGTCTCAAGGACAGCAAGTCAAGGAGTTGGAGTGTCCATCACAAAGCCCGGACCTCAATCCAATAGAAAATGTGTGGGCAGGACTGAAAAACCCTGTGCAAGCAAGGAGGCATACAAACCTCAATTACAAACACCAGTTTGTACCAAAATTCCAGCAACGTATTGTGAGAAGCTTGTGGAGGGCTACTCGGAACATTTAACTCAGTTAAACAATTTAAAGGCAGTGCTAAATACTAACAAAGTGTATTTAAATATCTGACCCAATGTGTTGAAAGAAATAAAAGCTGAAATAAATCATTCTCTCTACTATTATTCTGACATTTCACATTCTAAAAATAAAGTAGTGATCCTAACTGACCTAAGACAGGGAATATTTTCTATGATTAAATGACAAGAATTGTGAAAAACTGAGTTTAAATGTATTTGGGTTTGGTTTATGCCAAACAAATTAGTGGAAACGGGCAGTAGTTTGTGTCTGATCAGTGAAAGATGTCTTTGTCTGAGTTTGGCATACACAGGCCTGCTTTCATTATTCACCAGAGCAAAGTCCTGAAATATTCATATCAAAGTACACACACAAGCACTTTCTGCTTGCCTATTTTACCATCTCTCTCACTCAAAAATACACAATGCAACATCTTTGGGATGAAAACAGTTCTGCAAATCCAGGGCTTGTTCATTTCACTGCTCTGTGTAGCATAACATGCTCCATGTGTTGTAATATCCTGTGAGACAGACTAAATTTCCTCTCCTGGCATCTTTATAGCTTGATTTCTCTATAACAGTGTTTCCCAACCTTTTCCCAAACCTGTAAGCAACATCAGTAAGACCCAGATATGTGTTTTTCTTTTTTCTTGCACAAGTCTTGCAGAAATCAATAGTGGGCTGCAATATGATGCAACTGTTTATGTAATAATGGTTTTAAAGACCGTTTGCACTAAAATGCGCTCTGCTCGTGTTTTATGAATGAGGCATATTATTTTATCGCAACATCAATGCAGCACCTGTTGAAGAACATTGGTATATTTGGATCAGTGTTCTAGAAGTCACTGAATGACATGGCAGAGGAAGCAGAAAAGGGGAACTTTTTGCTATGGTTAAGAAGGAAGGATAAAAAGTGGGGTGTGCAAAAGTGAGAAAGTAGGAATAAGGTACAATTGCAATATGTGGTGAAGTAGCATGTAGACGAGGAAAGGGAGGAATTGTTTCCGCTGACCTACTCTGTCCTTCTCCAGGGATTTTTGGAGGGTGATTGAGTGGGGGAGCGAAACTTGGCCAAACTAGACATTGGAGGGGTGGCTGATGCAGTCTCGTGGCTTGCCTCATGTCACTCTCCTACTCAATCTGGATAGGCACAGTGCAGGTGGTACGAAACATCCTTGATGGGTGGCTCCCAGCTAAAGACCTCATAAGTGGACATCTGAAGGCACCGGCGGAGGTGCGGCAGGGTTAAAGGTGCAGCATGTAAGAATTTTCATGTAATATTTGCCTTTCTTGCCAAAGAGTGAACGGCTTGTAACGCAACTTAAAAAAATGAGCCCTTCCTGGATGTCCTAGGTTGCCTATTAAAGCCTGTAGACTGATTTTCATGTGAAGGGAGTGGGTCGGTTTTGCCGGGAAAATCCAAAGGATGTGATGTTATGCGCGCTCCTGAGAGCCTTGTGCTAGTGCTTCTCTTACACTATTCAACAGCGACAACAAACTGCAACACTAGGTGAGGTTATCTTAGAGATGGAATCCAGCAAACATCCGGCTCCCAGCACAACACCAACTTAATATGTAGTTGTATTTGTGTATCAGTATGCTATGTTAGCTGATAAGTAGTTTTAGTTTAGTCTCAGGTGTGGTTGAGAAACAGATCTATATTTATGTTCTTTAGTACCATAAATATCCACTTTCAAAATGTGAAGTAATATGAAAGTGAAAGTGGAGATTTATAGAAAAAAAGGACTTAAAAGATATTTTTCAAAAATCTTTGTTTTCTGAAAAATAAAAAGTCATACACTTCTGAGATGGCATGAGTGTGAGTAAATGATGAGAGAATTAAAATGTTTGGCTTAAATATCCCTTTAAGGCCTGATAACCCACAAGCAAGCTATTTTCACATCTCTGTTCTATTTTCCAGAAACAGCATTGGTTCTCTTTTGTTCATAACTTTTTTTTGTTTGCTGTTGTTTGGACAGGTGACGTCTGTAGGCGAGAGGATAGTCTTATATATTCTGAACCGCATAATTTACCGGACAGTGGAGATGAGTTCTAATGAGGTGCCGTTCTTGTGCCATGGTGAAGATGACTATGCTAAAATACTTTGGAAGAATGGAGAGGCGGTGGGCTTCTACTCTATCAAATCTAAAGGTTGGTCTTTCTCCCTTGAGAGTCAGGCAGTGCAGTAGGGGCATTGCGCTCATTCTGCCTTCTGTGTAAGTTTTCGTCAAAAAACTATGTGCAGTTGTACACTAGTGATGGTTAAGGAGATTCCCCCACTCTCACTGAAGTGTTTGAGTGTGACAAAGGTGCTTTATAAATGTAATTAGTTATTATTTTTAAGGATTATTGGAGTTATTAAGTACAAAGAATTTAAGCTTTCTCACCAAAATCAACTCGTTTTTAAGTGTTCAAATCCTGCATTTCTCAATACTGCTCAGGATTTTGGCTATTTAAGTTCTTTAAATAACTTTGTGCCTATAAAAGTATTTTGATTTCTTGCTCTCATACCTCACCAAGAGCACTTAAGAGAGTGCACTGTCTACCCTGAAGGCTTTGGTCACTTCTCAGCTCTCAATGTCCACACATTTTATGGCACTTCAAAAGAGCATGACCTGTTGAATGATTAATTAAATATTTAAATTTTTAGAGCTTTTTAACATTTTGATATTGGCAGATGTTCAGTCATTTTTCCGTTGTGTGTTTCAAAAGCAAGATTTAGACTAGTTTGAGGAAAGTCCTTCACTAATTATTACTGTCTTTTGTCAAGATAAGAATTTTAATTTCTCTTCATCAGTATTTTAAAGGGATAGTTAACCCAAAAATGAAAATTCTGTCATGATTCTGTTTTTTTTTTTTTTTTTTCTTCCCTGGAAATTTAGGGCAGAATGTTCATCTCAGTCACCGTTCACATTTGATGCATGTTTTTGTTTTCCATACAATGAAAGTGAATGGTGACTCTCAGGCTAACATTCTACCTTACATCTCCTTGTGTGTTCCATGGAAGAAAGTCATACAAGTTTGGAATAACATGAGGGTGAGTAAATGACAGTTTTTATTTTTGTGTGAACTATGCTTTTAAGTGAATACATATTGAATCTAATATACAGGATGTTTGATCAGGTATTCCTTATACAGGCTCATAATCTACTGTGTTTGTTCTCCCCTACAGGTAGCTTGTGTAATAGCTTTGTGAGCCAGTGCTACCTGCTTCCTATCATGGACACTATATTTGTGCGGAAGGATCACCGTGGTAACGGTCATGGCTTACAGATGTTGGAGGACTTTGTGGACTCTTTTAAAGACGATGAACTGGGCTTGAAATATCCTCTAACGCAGGCCATGCAAAAGGGTTAAAAAACGACTTAACTTCTTTTTCAATTTTAAATGCCTCTTTAAAACTAGTGTTGCCTTAAATATATTTGAATGATGGTGGCAATGTACTTAAAGGGTTAGTTTACCCAAAAAAGAAACCATCCCAGATGCTTGACGCTGGCTCTCGTATGACATAAGCACGTTGACTTGTTCATGTGAGAAATTATACGATACATTTATTCATTTGGCAGATGCTTTTATCCAAAGCGATTTACAAAAGAGGAATATATTATAAGCTAATCATCTTAAGGAGACAGTGGTACTGTATTACAAAGTTTCACTAGCATCAGAATAGTAGTATTCAAGACCGATTATAGTGCAACAGGATTTTTATTTTTTAAGTTAGTGCACATGGAAAAGGAAAAAAAAAAACTTTTAAACAAAGTTAATCAGCTTCACGGATGGAGTTGGGAAGGTCATTCCACCAAAGCGGTACAATTAAACCTGGTTGACTGTCAAAGGCTGCAGTCTAGGTCCAGTAGAATCAGGATGGATGATCTGGATCCAGCTCTCGCCTGTTTCAGCTACTCTGTGACAGACAGAAGGGCAGTCTCAGTGTCCGCTTTTGAAGCCTGACTGATTGTCATCCAGCAGCTTGTTTCTGTGAGAGATATCAGAGATCTGATCGAAAACTGCCCTGAGGTCAGTCCGATGTTCACGAAGGATGTCAGAGAGCCAGGTCTGCGTGGTGTCATAGGCATTGGCCTAGAGGAGAGAGGACAGATGCTGTCTAGACAGGTTGTTAAAGTAGAGCTTAGTGTGTCTGTGGCAGTGTTTACATCCAGGGTGGAAAATAAGTTTTGTGTGGGAAGTGAGGTAAATATAGCAGTGAAAAGGCTTGAGGGTGAAAAAGAACGGAGGTAATGGCGAAAGAAAACAAGGCAGTTTAAAAAATAGATTGGGGTCATGTTGAATTGAACAAATAGTGATCAGAGACATGTTAAGGAGTAACAAGAAAATTTTAGTTGGTACATTTACATATAAAAATAAGGTCTAGCTGGTTGCCCAATCTGTGAGTTGCTGTAGTGCTTGGTCTTTCCAAGTCAAATGATTCCAGAAGAGCATGATGTTCAGTGGCCCGGGGGCTTGTCTTGGTGTATGAAATCTCCAAGAACCACAAGTGGCCTACCATCTTCTGGGAAGGAGGACAGCAGGACATCCAACACCTCAAGAAAGTTTGCCAGCTGACCTGGAGGGCGATAGATGACAACAATATGGATTTTTGTGGGTTGCATTGTAGTAATAGGATGGATTTCAAAAGATCTGATGTTACATAGTGTGGTGAAAATGTCCAGTTTTTTTGAAAGAGCAAACCTGTTCCCCCACCCCTATCGGTGTGTAGAGGGGTGTGAGAGAAGTTGTTGGAGAGAGCAGCGGGTGTTGCTTTATCCTCTGGACGTATCCATGTTTCTCTCAGTGCGAGGATGCTGATGGTGGATTGTGTGGCGAAAGCTTGAATGAAGTCTTTGTTCACAGCTGACTGGCATTTGCAGAGTCACACTGAAAAGAGAGGAGCAGGCGCTGATGTGCAGAGTGGCTGTAGGTTGTGTTGTATCTTGCATCTATATCATGTAAACTGTCTGTAACTGATAACAGGGATGTGCTTGAGGGCACATGTTATTCGTGAAGTAGACATATTAGAATGTAGAAGGAAAATATAAGAGAATAAATACAATTAAAAGACACTTAAGTGCTATGGTGTGTGGCCTTGTCTGTGTCCTTGCTCAGTGGACTTGCACAGGTAGACTCACAGATTTTCACAGGAGGAGGGCTTTACATGAGGTCTACCACTTCCACATCAGCATTCACGCCAAATATATACAAGCTGATAACGAGCAGTTAAGTGAAAAAAGCTGGACACGCCTTAATGCTGCATAGCACAACAAAGATAATCACGTGATCAACAGAAATGATGGGTCGTGCAAGGTGACTGGTGCAGGAACAGACGCAACTTCAGTACACTGCAAACAAACAATGCTCAACATTAGCAATAAATAATATTCTAAAACTAGCGAAGCACTGTTTATAGACACACTAAAAACAATTATAGTTTTACACACCATAAACAAACAACTCTAAATATAGCAGTGAATACCCTGGGACAAGTCAAAACCATGTAGCCCACGTTTAAGTGACAAGTTCAACACAGTAAACAAACAGCACAAGCCTAGCATTGAATACTACTATAGAACAAAGTAAAACACTGAAATAAACACTTACATGCAACTGCTGACTCCTGTAGATTATCCTGAAATGACTATGGATCCCTTACCTGGTGATACAACGGGAAGTTCAGCTCAATTTGTTTATAAGAGAATGCTGTTCACAAGCTTCATTGGTTTTGCTTTCATTTGATCATGCCAGTATGTGTGAACCACCATTTACAACTGGAAACATGTCTCTTTTGACCAATTGTATCACGAGTTTGTGGAGAGGGTCTCCAATTTCATGACTGCATACATCAATCATTACATCAGTGCATCACGATAAAGCGCAAAATAGTATAACAAAAGAAGTGTAAAAAGCGGCTCATCATTTCTGCCAATTATACTTGCATTTAATATTATCACAAACACTGCGTTATGATGGAAATTTTACAACAAATTTTTCAGAGTGACGGATAAAGATTTTTCTAGCGCAACTTCTGGCCACTCTTCTTTATATTGTGCTTTTTACTGTATACAGTAATGTTTGTGCTTTTATTAAATCTTTGCTGAATGTAAAATTAAGTTCATCAAATATTTTTTTGTTAATGTGAAACGGCTTTCGCAACCCATTTTACTTATATTAGAATTAATATTTGTGATGCAGCATAATCGATAAAGGTTCAATCGTGACTTGGATTTTATACTTTGGGAATTAATTGGGAAGTTGCATAGTAAAATAGATCCAGGTGGTTAGATTTGATGGGTTGAAAAAGGGGTTTTTGATGGTAGCTGATTAGGAAAGTCGTTTCATGACATGCTTTTTTATTTTGATAAAAGATTATGAAGATTAACATTTTCTTACTAAAAATAATGAATCTTTCTCATTAAGACTAGAAATGTTAAGAACCCAGTTTTAAACAGATGTTTTTAATGTACTGGCTCAGTAATAGTATTTTGTTAATTTCGAAAAAAACACATGATGTATCCTATGTAGTGTGCCTTTAAGAAATCATATAAGGTCATTATAATAAGGTTACTTTTACACAAACACAGATGCATACTACAGTCTTTGTGCATCAATTTATGAGTTTGACCCCTTTGCTCCAGTATGCAGTCAATACCTGATCACGTACCCAGCCGATGGTGACCTTCTGTGGGAGGTGGAGGGAGTCGGAGGTCCCTATCAGAAAGTGAAAGTGGCAAGCAAACTTGGCTCACTGGCATTGCGATGTAAGTATTGGCACTAGTGCTGCCTAGATCCTATCTGTCCGTGACACTCTTTTGTGAGTCTAAAATAGAGATAGTGGATTTTTCAGATACCGATATCTAAGGTGGTGGGAAAGGCAGATAACCAATTAATCGGCTGATCGTTTTTAAAATCGATTAATTGAATCTTGAAAAATAATTTCTTTACTGTGATGAGCACAGACATAGAGGCCGCAAGAGTCCAAAATGAGTGAAATCCCAGATGTGTGTTTGTTGTGAAACCAAAATCCCAATAAAACTATTATATAATTTTTTTGGTGCATATTATGGGACTTTTAATTGTAAACAATCCCAAAATACACTGGAGACTCCTAATTTGAAATGTCTGTGCTCATACAAACTATATATGTACATGTGTATATATATATATATGCACTGGCGGACCAAGATTTGGAATAATGTACAGATTTTGCTCTTATGGAAAGAAATTGGTACTTTTATTCACCAAAGTGGCATTCAACTGATCATAATATATAGTCAGGACATTAATAATGTGAAAAATTACTATTACAATTTGAAACAACTATATTCATATATTTTTAAACTACTTCAAATAGTTCTCATCAAAAAATCCTCCACCCGCAGCAATTACTGCTTTGGAGATCCTTGATAGTCATTTTGTCCAGATACTCAAGTGACATTTCACCCCACACTTCCTGTAGCACTTTCCACAGATGTGGCTGTCTTGTCAGGCACTTCTCACGCACCTTACAGTCTAGCTGATCCCACAAGATGGGGTTACGATCCATAACACGCTTTATCAATTATCTGTTGTCCAATGTTTTTTTTGCTCACTCTGTTTCTGTTTCTCAAACTAGAGACTCTTATGTACTCACCCTCTTGTTTAGTTGTATCTGGCCTTCCACATCTCATTCTGTCCTTGTTAGAGCCAGTTGTCCTTTGTCTTTGAAGACTGTAGTGTACACCTTTGTATGAAATCTTTAGTTTTTTTTCAAGCAATGAGCAATTTCAAGTATTGTATTGTCTTCATTCCTCAAAACAATGATTGACTGACAAGTTTCTAGAGAAAGCTGTTTCTTTTTTGTCTTTTTTACGTAATATTGACCATAAGACATGCCAGTTTATTGCATACTGTGGCAACTCAAAAACAAAGACAATATCAAGCATAATTTAATGAACCAAATAGCTTTCAACTGAGTTTGATATAATGGCAAATTATTTTCCAGTTCCAAATTAGCAATTTTACATGAATACTCAAGGATAAGGTGTTGGAGTGATGGCTGCTGGGAATGGGGCCTCTCTAGATTTGATCAAAAAGTAAACTTTTCAACTAGTGATGGTGCTGTTGTTTACATCAGTAATGTCCTGACTATACTTTGTGATCAGTTGGATGCCACTTTGGTGAATTAAAGTGCCAATTTCCTTCGGAAACAGCTAAATCTGTACATTATTCCAAACTTTTGGCTTCCTTTGTTTGTTTGTGTGTGTGTGTGTGTGTATATATATATATATATATATGTGTATATATATATATATATATATATATGTGTGTGTGTCAAATTTAGCAGATTACCGATGGTTCTAAAAAGCAACTATAGGCACAAATAATATGTTAAAACTTACATCATTTGTAAAGCTTACAAAACTTACAATATGTTAAAAAAATCGTAGATTTTGCAGATAACCAGTAGTTCCAAAAATCAACTATCACCACCTTTAATCCGTAAAATCTAAATATCTGTGCAGATTTTTGCTGATAACCGATAGTTGCTTTTTGGAGCTATCGGGTATCTGCACAAATCGGCGCAGATATATTGATTTTTGCACTGATTAATCGATATATCGTTAAACCTCTAGTATTGAATACTCTACTCAAATTCTGACCTTTACAGTTATAGGATTTTTTTCTCCGAATGGCTTTTACCAGGCATGCTGGGTAGAAACCGTTAGTAGAGACCAATTTCACATGACTTAATTACACCTGATTTATAGTTGATATAACTGATTTATTTTTTGTGATGTTTGTGCTGGTCTCCATAAAGGCAACCATAGCTCATTGGTAGAAGAGCACAGCAAAAATGGAGAGGTTCCAAATATTGAGGAGAGCCTGGATATTATGGTAAATATAAAGATTCTGTGTTTTGTCCTTTTTATATGTTATTTTTCTTAAAACTATTCATAGATGCAAAGTTTTGGAGAGAGTTTTGGCGGTTTTAGCTACCTACAATCTAAAGGGGCCATTCACAAATTATTTTGCATCCGTCTGCACATTTGAAAAATAGTTTTTCTATGTAAACATGCACTATATATATGTCTTTGACCATTGTGCCACATCTCACTGTTTTTCAGTATCTTTTGTTGGAGCAGCACATTTGTAGCCACTTTAAGTAAAAAAAAAAAAAAACTTTACTATCTGTCCTATTCGTTGTGCTGTCTAGCTTTTTTAGGGCAAAAACGTGTTCACTGAGCGGCTCCTAACAGCTTATACGAACTTTAGAGAAGTTGGGTTTCTAAATTCAAGTCTGCTTCAACAAAACACTACTTAAGTAACAAATTTGCCATCTACAGAAACATTTAAGACAACTTTACTGTTACACTATCTAGTCATTCAGACTGACACTGACTAGTTAATTTTGAAAAGATGTAGTCTTGTACATCCCTACACCCCTTTATAGTTGTGCTTTATCCTCTGAATGATAAATGTAAGATTTGTGTGTAGTCATTTACAGAATTTGCAAACCTCGACTAAGTTGAATGCATTGTTATAATTTTGGTTTTGTAGGAAGAAGTGGTGGTAGTCAACAAACATCTCGCAGTAGCAGAAGGTTTGAATTTGTTTGGTCAATTTTACTTAATAAAAACATATTTTCCTGCCAATTCAGGCAGTTTAAGTGGGTGTTAAAATCCAATATTTTGTCTTGCTGTCTCTCTCCGTAGAAATGAATAAATTGCCCATATCCACACGCACGCGGAGCAGCGAGTGCAAACAAAAGAAAAGGCTGAGGGAAGAACCGGATGAGAGTGCAGAGGAGAACCAACCTGAAAAAATCAACAGGTCTATAAAATCTCTTATACATGACACCTAATAGCAGTCGATAAATGAGAGGTGGTTACAAGATTACAGTAACTGTTCTGTCTGTCACTGAGATATGCATACAATATCATAATGCAATAGAAAGGCTCTTAAAATGACCCATTTCCATTTGTCTGATAGTAATCTTTTAATATTAAATACCGACAAGCATCGCTTATTTGAAAATGTATTTGTAGTCGCATCTTTTCTAGTCTAGTAGGATCTTTTGGACTCAAAGTTGACTTTTACTGGATATTTTCTTTATCATTTCAAACCTGTAATGTGGGATCAGATTGGAGGAACCAGAAACAGAAGTAGAACCTGATGCGGTTGTATCCAAGACTAAAGAACCAGTGGACGGAGAGTGTGCTGGAGAACAAGAGGACAAAGTGGAGGTGGAGGAGGCTGTGGCCACTCTAACCCTTGCAGTTAAGGCAGAGCATAAATGTCCGGTGAGGGATGTGACCCTGTTTAACCCCTGCTAGACACAGCACACCCTTTGGTACAATATTTCCTCTTAGGTTTAGTATGAGGAGAAGTTGATAAACATGGCTGCCAGTGCAAATTATGTTTGTTTTTGTGGTTCATAAAACAGTTGTGGAATTGTGTGCTCTGTCCGGCAGAGGTGCATATGCAAATTGTGTTTGTATGGCAGAGGTGCATTATCAAATTCTGTTTGTGCACATATGCAAATATGCACACACCCAAACCACAGGTATTCAGCACATCTCTATGTACAGGTGGCAGAGGTGAATGGAGAATTGAGTTACAATCAGGAAGAAGAGAACAAGGCATCAGCAGACACTGCTGAGGATATGCTGGATCAGGAGTGCCCCCTAGAGGAAGAATCTTTTGTGGAAAATGGCACTGCAGAGGAAGAGGAGATGAAGGTAGTGGGAGAGAGAGAGAAGCAAAGGAGATGGACTTGGGAAAAGTCAAATATTTTGTTACTGATTGTTAAATGTTTAAAGCATTTCTCATACATGCTCTTAAAGGGATAATTCACCCAAAAAAGAAAATTCTCATCATTACTCGCCCTCATGCCATTGTAGATGTGTATGACTTTCTTCTGCAGAACATGAATGAAGATTTTTAGAAAATATCTCAGCTCTGAAGGTCCATCAATGCAAGTGAATGTGACCAACTTCAGCAGTTTAATCCATTTCTTCTGATGCAATCCAATCGGTTTTGAGTGAGAACAGATCAAAATGTAAAAACATTTTACTATACATCTTGACATCGTTTCCATCTTGATTGCAAGCTTGATTACACTTCCTATAGCGCCATCTAGCACTCTGCACATGCAATAACTAGGAAGTGTAATTGAGCTTGAAATTATGATCATGCCTAGAGACTGCAATGACAAGATGTACAGTAAAAACAAAATAATAATTTTGGTCTGTTTTCACCTCAAAACAAATTGGATTGCTTCAGAAGACACAGATTAAACCACTGAAGTTTTATGGATTACTTTTAAGCTGCCTTTATGTGCTTTTTGGAGCTTGAAAATGTTGTACCCCATTCACTTACATTGTGAGGACCTACAGATCTGAAATATGTTTCTTAAAATCTTTGTTTGTGTTCTGCTGGAGAAAGAAAGTCACATCTGGCATGGCATGAAAGTGAGTTAATGATGAGAGAAATGTCATTTTTGGGGGAAGTTTAAATGCACATACGGGTTATCAGTTCGACTTTAGTTTGACACAAAGCTTCATTCTTTATAGGGCTATCTATCCTAAAATAGAGAATATTTTTTGGAAGCCTACTTATTTAAAAGACATTTTCATTTATTTTTTTATGAATATTTTTGTGTTTACTTGATTTTTTTCAATTACCCAGGCTACAGATATTTCTCAGCAAAAACTAAGCAGCAAATATGGTACTACCAACAGGATCATTCAGTTAACAGTGTCAATGAGCAGAAAGCTTAAATATAACCAGTCATGACAGAGTTCCTGATAAAAGGCTAACAATTGGTATCGACTGTAAAAATCCTGATTGCATCTTCCCTAATCACCATTAAATATACAGTGCAAAATCTTGTTAACATTGCAAAATCTGTTTCTAAAGTTTAAATCGTCAACATCAACCCTTCAAATTAGTCCAGAGCTGAATTGATCGACTCTTGTTTTGCTTTGTCATTTGCAGGAGGACTTTGTCAATCCCTCAGAGTGTGAAGAACCAGATGCAGTGGTTGAGCAGATTGATCAAGAGCCTATTACTGAGGAGAAACTGGAAGCAGAGTTGGAAAATTCCCCTGCAGATGAGGAGGAAAAGGATGTGGAAGTAGCATCTGCTATTGATGAGGAAAAGGAAGAGGATGTAGCTCCTGCAGTTGAGGGGAAACATGTAGAGCAAATAGAAACCAAAGACACTGATCAGCCAACAACTGTTGAGGCCTATTCAACTGACCTGGCAGATGGGAACAGTGAAGCAGTGGTGGAACCAGTGCCTCCAGAGCCCAATACTCCAGAAGAAGAGTCTTCTGCTGCTCCTGCTGCGGCAGGGGAAAGAGAAGCCACCATGAAGACCGAGGAACCAGATGTGAACCAAGAGGATGAAACCGCTTCCAATGTGCCACTTGAGGCAAAGGAGAGCCAGCTTACCATGGACGACAAAGAAATGGAGGATGAAATTGAGGCAGGATATGAAAAGGAAGTGGTTCCTGAGGAGCCAGATGAAGATAAACAGGCTGACGCTGATGATAAAGGTGAACAAAAAGAAGAGGAGAACTCTCTTGCTACAGAAGATGAGAATGGAGAAGAGGTGAAAAGTCCGGATGAGGCCAATGATTCCACCCCTGATGTTCGAGTCCTTAGAGGAGGCAGAAGTAAACCTGTCCCTCCAACCCCCAAACGCACTTCCAGCAGACGGAGCAAAGCTGTGATCATAGAGGAAGTAGTAGAAAAGGAGCAGCTCACGAGCACAGAAGAGGAAAAGGGAAGCACAGAAGAGGAGGAAACTGAAGAGCACAGCATGGGAGAAGAGGAGGAGCCACCTGTGATTGACAGGAGGATGTTGAGACATAAAACCAAAGGGATGAAGTCCACGCCCAGAGTGAAAGCAAAGAGACGCAGCAATATCTGAGTACACACACACTGTTTCTCTGTCATTCTACAGCACTCCATTGTCTGTCTACACACACAAAAAACACACAATATATAAAGTACTACACAATTACGTAATACACTATTATAGACGAGGATCTCTACTAAAAAGATATAGAATGTCTTTTATACTTGGGTTAGGGTTTATAACTGGCAGTGTGTACAATATCAAGGTTGTGCTTTTGATTTAGATTTTGTTTAGTTTTATTACTAAAACAATTTTTATGAAAAAGTGATGTATTTCATATTTAAGGAATATTCTGCGTTAAATACAAAAAGGCCTTTGGACAGCATCTGTGGCATCCTATCAATTACCACAGAATACAATTTCATATCGTACCTCAGTTTGTGAAACCAGAAATGCATGTACAGTGGGAGTCTATGGAGCAACCGCTTTCCCATTGACTTCAATTGTAAGTGCACAACTTTAAACTTATATTTTGTTTTTGATGTTTACAAACGAAGCTATACATATAAAATATTTTCTGTGCCAGTCGACAACATGCCACAGATTCTGTTAATAAAATGTGACTTGTATTTAAAGGGATAGTTCACCCAAAAAATTTCAATGATCTCGTCATTTTCTCACCCTCATGCCATCCCAGATATGAGCTTCAAAGTTCTGGCCACCATTCACTTGCATTGTATGGACCAAAAGAGCGGAGATATTCTTCTAAAAAATCTTTGTGTTCAGCAGAAGAAAGTAAGTCATACACATCTGGGATGTCATGAGGGTGAGTAAATGAGAGAATTTAAATTTTTGGAGGAACTATTCCTTTAAACTGGAATATTTATTTAATGTGCTGTAAACACTGCCCTTTACTTGCAATGAGGGTTTACATAAATCTCAAAATTATTGCTGTGATTTTAATTTTCACATTCCTTTGTCATACATTTCCAGTTTATTCTGACCTATCCTAAACTGCAGATTAAAAAAACAGCCAAGCTTGCAAATTTGCCAGACTGAGTAGCAATGTGAAAGTCTTAAAGGTTTGGTTTACCCAAAAATAAAAATTATCTCATTTACTCACCCTCATGCTGTTCCAAACCCATATGACTTTCTTTCCTACGTAAAACACAAATATCAGGCAGAATGACAGCCTCATTCAACATTCAATTTCATTGCATCTAATAAATGTGAATGGTGACTGAGGCTGACATTCTGCCTTTTGTATCTCCTTTCTGTATTCCACAGAATGGAGAAAGTCATATGGAAACAACATGAGTATAAGTAAATAATAGAAAATGTGACTGAATATTCTTTGTTGGGTGAACTATTTGTTTAAATTACACATGCCATGTGTTGAGTTTCACCATTTCTGTGTTAGGAACAATTTCCAGTATCATCTGACACATTTAAGGTTTTAAAGAAATCCTGCCACAAATTCACATGCTTTAACCTTTCAACATAACCACATGATAATGCATCAGAGGACTTATTTTGTCTTAAGATGGTTCTGAACAGTATTTTTCCAATTTTGGAAAATTACTTAAAATGCTTTGAATTACACGTGCATAAACACTCAACCACATGCACTCGTCTATACTTGCACATAAACTATATGAAATATTCACTCATAAATATGCAGGTGTATATGACGTTTACGTATAGGTTTATATGTTAACTATATGGTTACATATATATGACTTGATAGAAGTTGCTGACTAATATTATAAATAAAGTTATACTTTTGCCTAGAAATGAATATCTTACAGTCTTCTATTTTAAAATAACACTAGATTAAACATTTAGCCAAAAGTTAATTGATGAATTGGATGCTGTTTGTTTGATGTCAAGAGCTTTAAAGGGACAGTTCACTCAAAAATGAAAATTTTGTCATCATTTACTCACCCTCATTTTGTTTTAATGCCGAAAGGCTGCTTAGAACACAAAAGGAGGTATTCGGCTGAAAGTTAGGGACTGATATTCTTTAACTTTTAATAGATGGTAAATAGAACCGTCAACATTCTTCAGAATTTCTGCTTGTCTAAGAAAGAGTCGTATGGGTTTTTAATGATACGACTAAAGTATGAGTAAATAACAATAGAGTTTTAATTTTTGGGTGAGCTACCCATTTAATAGCAATTTGGATGTTCATAGGAAGTAGTTGATTTTTGTTGTTATGACTGTATGAAGACTGTATGACACCATTAGCATTAAACCTTTAGCCTAAAATAAACTTAAGTATATTATTACTTTTTTTCTTTGTGTATTATTTTCTTTTCTAAAAGTATAAACCCACCTATGTTATTTCATTCATATTTTTTATGTTTAAGCTGTGAAAGAGACACTTTCAGTGTGTTTTTCCCCTCAAGGTTTTCGTTTTTATCTTTATTTTTGGTTGCACATTTTTAGGTGACCACAAGAGGGCTCTCTAGGATATATATATATATATATATATATATATATATATATATATATATATATATATATATATATAAAAAGGCCATCGCAAGGAGTCGAGAGATTTTGCACTCTTTCAGGGCAGGCTGTTATATGTCTCCAGGGCCATAGCAAGGAATTCTGGGCCCCCTGACAGTATTTTACTCTGGGCCCCTTAGCTATTCAAAAATACAGTTTTGAATTTGTTGTGGGCCCCTAGAATCATTACCACCTTTCACCCCACTAGTTACAGCCCTGTCTGGCTCCACTGTTATCTCACTGTGAACAACCAAGGTCTGTTGCTCGCATTTTTATAACAAGTGGAAACAAAAGACTGCGCACATCACATTTTTAATGGGACTGAATTGTAAAATTTCTCTCAATAAAAAGGGATCGAATGTGATTCCTTTTTTGTTTTGAAAAAGGCAAATAAAAAGTGGAATATTTTGAGCCGAAGTTGGAAATCTTGAGTGCTTTAAAAACTCTTTATTTACTTGTTTTATTTGTTTGAGCAATATTTTTCTGAAATAGCTGTCTGAATCTGTGAATTCCTGTAGTTAATAAATACCTTTATATATATATATATATATATATATATATATATATATATAATGTTCTTTGTGTCCTCATTTCAACAGTTTTTCACTTGAAATAGTATTTATTAATATTTCTTGTACAGTGTTTTTTATTTGAATGGCAGAAGTAGAATCTACCCCAATTATGTAGCTTTGCTGCATAGATTCTCCTTTTAGTCTTTCTCTTGGTAGACTTTTATAATGATATTGATGGGTCTTGATAAGGTGCTTAACTTTATATTTCAGCTGTGTGAACCTGCACATATGCGCAACGCCGAGTAATTTTGTACAGCTCTAGGAAGAGTTGAATAATTTTTTTGGTGTCAATCATTTGATAAGCAAGGTGTGTGAGTGTATGTGCATGTTCTTTTGTGTTTTCTAACAAAAGCCACCCAGCTGGCTTCCTTCTCTGCCTTGACCTGCCTGTTTCTCTCTGCGTCAATCTATTTTAGCAAATTTTATGTAATTTTCACATCTTTTGTATGTTGGTATTGCATTGAAAATATCTCTGTGTGTGCAACCTTGCAAATCTGCAGAGAATTGGTTAAGGGGTATTTTGAAGATGAAATGCCCAGCTGCATTTTTTGAGAAATATACGGTTCGAAATGAGGAGAGAATTCGAGACCAAACACAGACAGACATCCACCTCTTTTCACACCTTTTGAATGGTATATGGTTTATAGTTCTCCACAAGTGAGTGCATTAGTGTGTGTATCCACGCATACATCTGTGTTAGTGGTGTGGTGCACCAGGCTCTGTGTGTGTGTGTGTGTGTGTGTATTTTATGGTCCTGGCTGATTAAGCTTGGCACTATCAGGAGTGGGTTTGTGTGTGTAATTAATGATGTGTCTCCTGCTCTCTCCCCTGGTAAAGGCTAATAGGATTTCCCAGGCTACAGCGAGGAGAGGCTGAGTGCGTGTAGAAGTGTGCAGGAGAGGAGAGGCAGATTGCGAGAGGTGACTACACAGGAGGTTTGCAGCATGAAGAATATACATGTTTCCATTTGTGTATGTTATTAATATTGGAATCTACACCTGAAAAAAGGACTTGAATATTGTTCTGTTTCTCACCCAAAGTGATTGCATTGCTTATGAAGACTTATATTAAACCACTGGAGTCATATGGATTACTTTTTTACATGCAGACATACATATACTGGACCTTAACGCTTAATTTACACATTTTAAACCATGACTTGCACCGCACAAATAACTAATATTGGCATTATAGTCATGTTGTTTAGACAAAGGGGAACTGGCCCCCACAGTGAGTCTGGTTTCTCCCAAGGTTATTTTTCTCCATTAACCAACATCTTATGGAGTTTTATGTTCCTTGCCACAGTCACCTTCAGCTTGCTCACAGGGGCTCTAAATACAATTATTATAAAAAAAAATTTATTCACAATTTACAATCATATTTAATCAAACTACAAAATGATCACTAAGACTTTATAGATATTATGGTTTAATTATTATTATTATTATTTTGTTACTGCTTGATTTCCTGTAAAGCTGCTTTGAAATTGTGTGTTGTGAAAAGCGCTATACAAATAAAAATGACTTGACTTTTATGCTGCCTTTGTGATTTTTGGAGCTTGAAAGATCTTGCCACAATTCACTTGAATTGTATGGACATACAGAGCTGAACTATGCTTTTAAAAATCTTTGTTTATGTTCAGCAGAAGAAGGAAAATCATACACATCTGGGATGGCATGAAAGTGAATATATGAATTAAAATTTTTAGTGTGTCCATTTAAACGTGTAAAATGTGATTAAAAAAATTAAAAAGCAGTTTGTTGTTTAGCAGACATTCATTTGATGCTTTTTTTTTTTTTTTTTAAATGGTTGTTATAGTGATTGTTCAACCAAAAATGAAAAATAATTCATTATTGTCTCACCCTTGTGTTGTCTTTTTTGGTAAATAAAGGGAGAAATGTTGAAAAAATGTAGTGGTCTGTGATGTCATACTATGGCAGTGGAAGGCCCACCTCTTCAAGCTTCAAAAGGACTCAAAATTATAATTCAGAAGTCTAATAAATTGTACAATGTGACTCATACTTTGTTCTGAAGGCATACAATAGAGTGCAATAGTCTGGTTCTGGAATTAAAAATCCCATTCATTTGTCCCATAGATGAGTTTATTTTCAACAATATCTTTTAAATCTTTAAAGACAGACTTACCGTGAGCTACGAGGTTGTTCATTGATGAAATATGCTTCCGTTGAAGCCATCCATCTGTGTTTTCTCAACTTCATTGTTTAAAAATAGTGTTTAATAGCAGAATTCTTTGTAATCAACTACACTACCCATGGTGCATCAGAAAAATATCCACCAATCAGAGAACCACGGGCAACGAAACCCATGTAAGGTGCCTCTGACTGTGATTGACTTAATCGAGTCGGTCTCCCTTCACCCTTAAACTACTTCTATGTGTACTTATCGGGATATTTTGCAATAAACGTAAAATATAGTGTTTCTAATCTTATAAACAACAACCTAAAATCAATAGTTTTATATATTCCCATCATTTTCTATTCAATTCCATAATTTGTAATGCTTCATGGGATTGTAGTTTGTGTCCTCATGTAAGATGTTAAGTACAGTCTTGTACCTTTGTCTTCACGTCTGATTTTAAAATAAAAAAATGTTCCCTCCCATTTTTCTCCCAATTTGGAATGCCCCGTTCCCAATGTATTCTTATGTCCTCGTGGTGGCGTAGTGACTCGCCTCAATCTGGGTGGCAGAGGACAAATCTCAACTGTCTCTGCATCTGAGAGTGTAAACCTGTGCATCTTCTCACGTGGCTTATTGAGTGTGTTACCGCGGAGATATAGCGGATGTGGGGGTTTTGCGGCATCCACGCACAACTCACCACGTGCCCCACTGAGAGCGATCCACATGATCACGAGGAGGTTACCCCGTGTGACTCTACCCTCCCTAGCAACCGGGCCAATTTGGTTGCTTAGGAGACCTGGCTGGAGTTACTCAGCATGCCTTGGGATTTAAACTAGTGAACTCCAGGGGTGTTAAAATACTTTTTTGCCTCAAAACAAAGTTGGAGCTTGTTGTTTTGGTTCATCACAACTATTTTATGAAGGATTTTATTAAAAGTTTATGGGAGAAATGTATGGGGAAAATACTTCCGGAACCCAGACAGCTGAAAAAGTGGGTGGGAACTGACGCGCTCTATAAGGTTCGGTGAGAAACAAACTGAAATCTAATTTTTATTTAGTGAAAATCTTTACCAACTGTTGCGTTCTCCTGTGCATTCATGAGAGTGCACGAGAGCAGCAATTGTGCAGCCCTGCTCACGAGATGGGGCATTCAAGTGAAAACTCCCTTGTTTGGAACAATAAGACAACCATTATATTAACAGAAAACAACACTCCTTCACAAACACCAGAGAACTGTTGTTAGAAAACATGTCAGGAGTATGTTGGAAGTCAAAGAGGTGATGCATTTCTGTGCCCAGCCTTATTTGTAACTGCATATCAATGATTTATGCATTTGGAAATGAATTATTAGTCATTAATGAAAACCTTTAAAAACTATTTTTACAAAGGGAACATTAATGTAAATTATTACCATTACCAACTATTTTCAATCTTTTAAGCAAAAATCGATGAAAAGAATTATCTAATTTTAAACTCTGAGAACCATTTTAATATCGCTGTACAATGTACTATACATGCAGAATACAAATTTATAACAGACCCTAAAATATTTCTTCCAAGCTGGTTTATAGTGCAAAAATAAAATAAAATTTTAAGCTGAACTAAAAATACACAAGAACTACAAAGCGTAATCTTACATTTTCCATGAGTGTGTTCAGGCAAATCAATCAATAGTTTAATGATAGACATTTAAATCTTAAAAGCAAAAACAACATTTTAACGGTTTCATTTTTTTGCGCTAAGTTTGCTCTAACATTCAAATAAATAGTTTGTGTCACTGTAAGCGTTAATGAAGAGAAGATAGATGGATTGAGTTAACTGAAGTAGAGTGAAGGAGGGATGCTGAGAAGGTGTGTGTGTGTGTGTGGTGAAAGACGGGCGTACTTGGGGTTCCTGTGCTGTGGGGCTGATTGTGTTGCTAGGTGGAGGGGGGCATTGTGGGATAGCATGGACCGGAAAACAGGCGGGAGAGGGAAGGAGAGAGGTGTGAGAGAAAGAGCAGGTGATTTATAACAACAACAGAAGGCTTCTGCCCTCCACCTCCTCCTCGCCTCTTCTCTCACTGAAGCACAACAAGGAAATCCATTACAAAAAAGGCTTGTGCGATAATGGACTTTTCTGTGTGTGTGTGTGTGTGTGTGCGCGCGCAGAAGCAAGACACCGGATATATTTGGATAATAAAACTGTAAAGATTTTTTGAGATACGAGTGTGTCTGTGAAGCTCTGGTCCAGTTCGTAAGTGTATGTGTATAGACACATTTTAGTCCGTTAATGTGGTCCCCTTCTTCCTCATCACCCTGAGATAAAGACCCCTATTCTATCTCGGAGAATGAGAAATGGTGTGTGCAGACTCCAGAGAGCAAACAGAGAGAAGCAGGAGAAGTAAATAAGAAAGGGATATGGCACGCAGTAATGGTATGGTGGCAGGAAAAAACACGTTCTCCACCACAGGGGGGGGGGGGCAACATACGAGATCTAGTCCTGCTCAGAGTCTCCCTCTGGGGGAAGCAACGGGGTGGAAGAGCCCGTATCTGCACCTCTCACATTACCCTTTATGTTAAAATCAGTCAGGGGGAAAATTGGGGACTGCGTGGTCCTCCACAAGCCCACCTGAGCCCATTGAGACAATGAATGGAGGGATAAATGGGGGTCTATAAAAAGTCTCTAAATGCATGAGTAATAAGAATAATAACCTTGAAAACATGTTGGGTTTGAAAACCAATATGAAAAAGTAATTGTGTTTGTTAAAATGTGTCTGTTGGCTCATATACATGAGATAGTCTGAGAACTTATCCTATGTGTGTTTATTTACAGCGTAACGTTATGGAGAGTCTAATCATACCTATTCATTAATTCAAACTTTAATAGAATTTAATGTTCTTATTGTAAATTTTCTATTGTGTGTATTCAAATTTTAATTATTGGATTATTCATTAAGCACAATTACATTTCCATGTATTTGCTAGAAAATGTATTTGGAAGATGTGATTATAAGAAAACTCTCATAGCTTATCAGCTGAGATATTAGTTGATTTCATTAGCTATATCTAGGTTTTAATTTTTATTTTTAATTACTAAAAAAGTAGTTTTTTTTATTGCCTGATATCATAATATATATTTAAATACATTTGAACTCTGTCTGGGCTGTACATAAGCATATATTATACTGGAGAAAACACTGTGGATCTGATATTTGTTTTCAAAGAATAAAAAATGGTTTATTCAAACAAAGGTAATTTTTTGAGGTAATCAACTATATGTCACAAATGCTGTCGACTGAGCTTAACTTGTATTGAACCCGGAATATTCCTCTAAAATTACAAAATGTTTATTCCCACTTATTTTATAATTGTATCTTAATACCAGGTGTGATATTTGCCTAGACAATTGTTTTTCTTCCCTAGCCCATCAGATGGCGCCTGCTTTCAGACTAGGGGCTGTTCAGAGTGCAGTGGTAAGTCACAGATGTTGCCTGTCCCGTCCTTTTGTTTTCCCCCTATTGAAAAGAGAGACCTCAGCTGTTAAAGGAGATTCTTCATTATGGCTTCAATGTTCTTTTGAAAATCGTTTCCATTTAAAAAAAAAAAGAAAAAGAAAAATCCAAAGGAAGGTACCAAAGTGAGGGTTAAATGAAGTTGAACAACGCACAGGCTCGTCTGGTGCATCTATGACATTCTCAATGACAGATCGCACTGTGGGCAAAGGCCTCTAAAAGGACTACAACAGGCTTGAAAAGCGATGGGGAATGGATGGTGCTTTGGTTAAGGCAGATGTCTCCATGTGTTGCAGGTGCACTTTGTTTGTTTGTTTGTTTGTTTGTTGTGTTTGAAGTCTCAGTAAATTTGGAGAATTTAAGAAAAAAAATATGCTTTTGATTTCATCCTTTGGTATAGTAGTGATTCCTAGTATTCTCATAAACCAATGCGGAGTAAACCTGTGTTGAATTGCCACCAAATGACTAACCATTATTACTTAAAAGACAAAGTATGTTTAGAAGAGCCATTGACAAATGCAAAAATGTACCTGTGTAGTTGACTGAACTTAGAAGTACATTCATTTATTTTTAAATCAACATCAACATTTCTCTTCATTTTATGTGGTCCAGCTCAGTATAATATTTTTAATCTAAAAAAGTTATGTAGTCTCTCAATAACAACTGCAAATAATTAGCAAAAGGCAGTTTAGTATTGTTTTTGATTAAGTTTAGTATCTTCTCAAAAGCATTTCATGGCAATTACCCACATGCAGGATCAAGAGGTAAACCATTCTGATTTTTAGTTAAGCAAAGACTTAAAGGGCTATTTCACCCAAAAATAAAAATATTCTCACCCTCATGCTATCCTGGATGTGGATGAATTTACAGCATAAGGCAGCATAAGTGATCGATATGCAAGTATTTTTTACTATAAATTCTCCTACCTGCCCAGTAGGTGGCAATATGCACAAGAATGTGAATTGACAAAAAACTAAAGAAGAATGTGAAAGTTGTGATTGATTGCCAAAAAGACACAGTTGAAGTCAGACTTTTAAATACACTCATTTTTTAACCACTCCACAGATTTCATATTAGCAAACCATAGTTTTGGCAAGTCGTTTAGGACATCTACTTTGTGCATGACGCAAGTAATTTTTCTATCAATTGTTTACAGACAGATTTTTTTACTTTTACTTGACTATATCACAATTCCAGTGGGTCAGAAGTTTACATACACTAAGTAAACAGTGTCTTTAAGCAGCTAGGAACATTCCAGGCAGTTAGCCAATTAGCTTCTGATAGGCTAATTGGAGTCAATTGGAGCTGTATCTGTGGATGTATTTTAAGGCCTACCTTCCAAGTGCCTCTTTGCTTGACATCATGGGAAAATAAAAGGAAATCAGCCAAGACCTCAGAAAATTTTTTTTTGGACCTCCACAAGTTTGGTTCATCCTTGGGAGAAATGTCCAAATCCCTGAAGGTACCAGGGATACCACACTCATCTGTAAAAAGTAATAACAATAGTATGCAAGTATAAACATCATGGGACCATGCAGCGATCATACCGCTCATGAAGGGGACACATTCTGTCTTCTAGATATGAATGTAGTTTTGTGCAAAACCTGCAAATCAGTCCCAGAACAACAGCAAATGACTTTATGAAGATGCTGGAGGAAACAGGTTGACAAGTATCTATATCCACAGTAAAACAAGTCCTTTATTGACATAACCTGAAAGGCTGCTCAGCAAAGAAGAAGCCACTGCTCTCAAACCGCCATAAAAAAGCCAGAGTACAGTTTGCAAGTGCACATGAAGACAAATATCTTATTTTTTGGGGAAATTTCCTCAGATCTTATGAATCAATTGAATATCACTTTTTGGCCATAATGACCATCACTATGTATGGAGAAAAAAGGGTGAGGCTTGCAAGCCGAAGAACACCATCCCAACTGTGAAGCATGGGGGAGGCAGCATCATGTTGTGGGGGTGTTTTGCTGCAGGAGGGTCTGGTGCACTTCTCAAAATAGATGGCATCATGAGGAAGGAAAATGATGTAGATAAATTGAAGCAACATCTCAAGACATCAGCCAGGAAGTTCAAGCTTGGTCACAAATGGGACTTCCAAATGGACAATGACCCCAAGCATACCTCCAAAGTTGTGGTAAAATGGCTTATGGACAACAAAGTCAAGGTGTTGGAGTGGCCATCACAAAGCCCTGACCTCAATCTGATTTAAAATTTGTGGACAGAACTGAAAAAGCTAGAGTGAGCAAGGAGGCCAACAAACCTGACTCAATTATACCAGTTCTGACTGGAGGAATGGCCCAAAATTCGAGCAACATATTGTGAGAAGCTTGTGGAGGGCTACCCAAAACGTTTGGCAAGTTAAACAATTTAAAGAAATGCTGCCAAATACTTACAAAGTGTATGGAAAGTTCTGACCCACTGGGAATGTTATGAAAGAAATTAAAGCTGAAATGAATCATTCTCTCTACTATTATTCTGACATTTCACATTCTTAAAATAAAGTAGTGATCCTAACTGACCTAAGACAGGGAATGTATTAAATGTCAGGAATTGTGAAAAACTGAGTTTAAATGTATTTGGTTAAGGAGTATGTAAACTTCTGACTTCAGCTGTAAGTGCTAATCTGTTTCACACCCACATCTACCATATCACTTCTGAAGATATGTTTTTAATATCTAATTTTTCTATGTCAGCTAACAGTGTATTTTTTTTTCTCTGAAAGTGTTGTAATATTTGATTTGGTAAAATGAATGTCTAATTAAATATTCATGCACAGCAAGATGTTTTAGAGTGGCACAGATTTATCAGAACTCGGGTTTACTTGGTGTTCATAAAAATGTTTAATGAACCAATTCATCAGTTAATGAATTAACCAAAAATGACCAGTTTTAAGACAGAAAAATAAAACATTTAAAATGTAAACAAACTAAAGCCAACCTAACCATGAAGATGCATTTACCTTTAAGTATTAGTTCACGTTTGAAAGTAAACTGACTGTCAGATGCAATTGAGCATTCACCAAGAGTGCGGTCATCAAATGTACTTCTATATGGAAGCAGTTTGACAACTTTGCTAATCAGTTAGTCATAGCAGTCGAAAACCCTTGGAAAGACAATTGAACTATTGTTGATTATGACACAATCATAATATTAAACTTGGGGAAACCATAGCAATGGAATCAAACCATTGTGATTGGTCAGATGACAATACATATCCTTTGACAGTAGAAACTAAACAGAGAGAGAGAGTGGTAGTTAATGCCCCTCATTTTGTGAAGAGTCCTTTGTCCAAATATTGGGTGAAGTACCAAGACCAGCTAATAAGCACTCCCTCGGTTACTTATAGCACTCAGGGGATATTTCTGATAGGTAGGAAGGTTTGGGTAGACCGTTAAGGGTGGAAGAGCCCCTTTTTGTCCATAGTCCATGGCTCAATACCAGATCACTTCTCATGTCCAGAATTTCCGACCCTACCAAACTGTATTCTCCCCTATCTCTTGGCCAGGACGAGACATGGGGCCGCTGTAACTGGTGTTGTTGGCCATGGGGAAGGGGGGACTAGGACCCCCTGCGAAGCCACCCTCCCCCTGTTGATTGGGATGAAGTGGTCCAGTCATGCCTGGTTCAGGGCTGGGGGTGTCTGCATGCGAGATCATGTCCGTGAACCTTTGGTCGTCTGAGGGGTGGTGACCAGGGACCGGGCCGCCCTCCAGGGCTCCTGTAACCGAGCCTAGGATGTAAGGGGACTCAGCTGGAGACTGTGCCTGTGAGGAAGGGGGTCCGTGAGGGAAGAAATCGTAGTTGACCACTGGCCCGTAGTAATCACCCTGGTATTCTGTAGAAAAGACATGAGAAATATGAGTCCAATTCAGTAAGTGCTTCCCTAAATCTTTGTGAATTGTTAACCTATAAATGCATGGGGGATTTTCCAAAGATTACTTCCATAGGGTCTTTAGTGACCAGACACATATATTGATCAGAAATGGATCAAGAAAATGCCAAGATAGTGTAAAATTACACTAATTGTTTTTTTTTTTATGTATTTATTTTTAAATATCAAAGAGATGATGCAACAAATGATAGAACAGAATTTATTACTTCCATGCGGAAATATTATGAGACTCAACTGTCTGTCACTGAGCACTTTTTTAGGAACATCTGACATGATCATCTGCCTCAAGGTTACGGTAGCCTTTTTGTCAGCTCAAACCATTCTCCGTTGACCTCGCTCATCAACAAGATGTTTCTGTCCGTAGAACTGCAACTTACTGTTTTTGAAATCTAAACTCTAGAGACCAGGGCTGGACTGGTAATCTGACACCCCGGGCATTTTCCCGGTGGGCCGATGCACATTGGGGCCGATCGTGGGTGGACTGGCCAGCGGGAGAACCGAGTGGGCCGGTGGTGTGTCTGCGAAATGTGCCGCGATAAGCAAAAATGAGCCGCCGCGTTATGCAGAACGGACCACAAAACGGCGCCACGATATGCAGAAAACGACAGCGAACACCCCTCTTGCTCAACAACTTTTGGATCAACCTCCCCTCCACAACTTTTGGGCCAGTTGCCATGTAAAATCCCGGGCCGATTTCACTTCCCAGCCCTGCTAGAGACTGTTGTGCATTGAAATCCCAGGAGATCAGCAGTTAAAGAAATACTCAAACCAGCCTGTCTGAATCAACCATCAGAATGGGGAAAAAAATTTGTTCTCAGTGATTTCGACCGTGGCATGATTGTTGGTTGATGTGAACATCGACCACACGATTGGCTGATTAGATAATTGCATGAATAAGTAGGTGCACTGGTGTTCCTTATAAAGTGCTAAATGAGTGTATATTGGAACATTATTACATATCTTCTTGGGTCACTAACTAACCTTTTCACTTTTGTAGTCAAGCAATGTGATTTTTTATTTTTATAGTTACACTATTTATAAGAGAAAGCTTGAGGAATACTAAAGAGGTTTGAGCATAACTCCAGAACATTGATGAGGTAAAGGGGGTGGAATGAGCTCCTGGGTCACTAACGACCCATGGCATGCATTTCAGGGTTAAGGCTGTTTTTTTCTCACCACAATTATAATTTGATTAGCTCATTAGGTAATGCTATATTTATTTGATGCCCAAATTCACTGTTTTTTTTTTTCCATTGTACCACTTAATAAGTCAGAATAATTTAGCTGCGACCAAGTTATTTATAAAGGTAGTGTAATAAAGACAATATTGAAATGGAAAATGTGCTAATTATTGAAGGAAAAGACAGCTCTAATAAAAAGGAAGGAAAGAGGACCAAAATAGATTTAGGAATAGTGGAAAGGAGCACAGAGTGGCACGTGTGCATTGCCACACATACTTCATTTTTACTGACACATCCTATCTCTCTCTCTCTCATACCTATATGAGTTGGCCTATATAATTAGTGCTACAGAAAGTCATTAACCATTCTCCCAATTCAATTATTTTTCCCAAAGTTGTGATAATTTAATGTGGTAATCAATCATCAAAAGACAATTTACTGTAAAGAAACGGCAATTGCTCATAGGGCAATAGATAGTCAAATCATCGATGTCGGACATCGAGGAATCCATTTGTCCATCTACATGCAATCTTCAGCATTTGCTCCTGAAATCTATGATTTTTGATAAGGATACAAAACTGAGAATATCTGGGAATAATGTGGACTTGAAATTCCAAATTCTATAATGGTTGGTGCCATTATTCTGATTGTATTTTTATGTTCATTCATTGCAGAAATTAAATATATGCTGTAACAACTGTTAGTAGGTCAGATTCCAGGTGTGTGCTGGAATGTAGTACAACAGGTAACACAATTATTTTGCTTTTAGGTGTCTTTCAAACACATTTCTGTGTGTTTATGACTAGCACCAATGCATAATTCTCAATTAAATTATGCAGGATCCTGTGTTATACTTTTTTAGAAGTATTACGCTGGTTTTTAGGAGACAAACGTCTTTGGAAATTCAGCTTTAAAGGTATGATGGGCGAGAAAGTGGCATCTTTATACAGAGAAAGAGTGTGTGTGTGTAAGTGCGTAAATGTGCGGTTTGTGAGAACACATTCTGATTCTCCTTACACAGACAAACACAAAGAGAGAAGGGGAGAATATCTGTCTCCATACCTCCATAGTAACTGTATCCTCCAGGGCCCAGGATGTCAGGGTCCTCTAGCCTTCCTCCGAGTGGCCTCATTCTGCGGGGTCCCCTGAAAAATGCATGCCTTCGAGCACCTAGAGCACTGAGCTGCTTCATCCTGCGTTCTTTAGACCGTCGATTTTGAAACCATACCTACAAGGCAAAGCCATATACATATAACATTGTTAATGACATATTGTAACTCAATACATATCATGTGTGTCCACATGTCTGAGGAATTTGCACATATGTGCTCATCTAAAGGATTTGGATGCTCCTGAACACTTAATATTATCTTTTAGTCTAATCCATACATTTCCAATGGCTGGTCACTTTTGACCGGGAACACAACAGGTTAAACAAAGTGAAATAAAACCAATAAAATGGTCAAATTTTTTTGTGTGTTTTCTGATGTGAAAAAGGTCAGGGAATTTGATTTCAATTGGATTAAGTAAAAATTCTATAAAAATCATTACAAAAATAGTAGTCTGGGTCAAAATGACCAGAACACAACATAAGGGTTAACATCTGTGATTTACTGCACTTTGGCTAATTTTACTGATTACACTATTTAACACAATTTTTGTTCCTGGGTAGTAAGTGTTATATCCTAATCGCTTATGCCTCATAAGTATAGAAAATGGCTATTATTCCCCACAAACTTTGCTTTTGTGACCAGGACAGTGATATTTTGAAATGTACCTATTTCCAGTGAGAAAACGGACACATTTGTATCTTTTCGTTCACATAAAGTCAGATAAAAAACATATGAATCCAAATTAACATGAATTCATACTAAAGTAATACAAAAATGACTACAAAAGATTTAGAAGCGAGTAGTTTTTGAAGCGAGTCGTTTTTTTAAATCACCCCCAAATGTACTCATCATACTTCAAGGCATCCAGCAAGGTCTTGATGCTGTTGTAATCCTCGTTCAGGTGCACCAAGTGAGCCAGGGGAAGAGACGGGTACTTGTTACCATTATGGAGCAACACGGCTTTGAGGCTTCTGGATGAGCTGTCAATGAAGAGGCGCCACTCATTCTGGTTACAGGTGATTCCGATTACCTTAAACAGACTGGTCACATTGTGGCAGAAGCAGAGCCCATCTTGACAGGCAAAGAAGCTGGAAAAAGTTTGGTGATGCTTCCTCTTATCTGCGACTTGCACACTTTCATCCAACAAGTTCCACTGCCTGAGCCTAGACGTCAAAAGCTCGGCACTGGACTTGGTGAGTCCAAGATCTCTAATCAAGTCTTTGAGGTCTTTTTGGTCGGGGTAGTATGGGTTTCTCTCCTCAGCTCCACCTCTGAAATTGTCATCTGGATCAACAACGTCTTCCTCACTCTCTTACTTGCTGCTCTCTTCTAAAGACGGCTGCTCTCTCTCTGGAGGATTGGGTACGGGGAGCTCATGACAGTGTGGCACCGGGGCGATGGATGAAGGAAGGTCCGGATTCGTGATAGCAGTTGCATTCTTGCCAGACTGACGTTTGGAAGGTCCCACCATGCAGAAGTAGCTGTTGCTTGAGTGGTCACTGGGTTCCCGCAAAATCCTTGGGATAGCAAACATCATGGCTCTCTTTTCCCCTCTGTACCATCCTACAAAAATACATTTATTTCACCCATGACTAATGTGTAAGAGATTCTCGCAACTTTTTTCATATATTTATATTTTTTTAATTAACACATTTTATAAAATAAAATTCCAAGCAACAATTGTCCATCTTACCATCCAGAGTTTTTTTGCAGTGCTCGCAGGTGAAATGAGGTGCCCAGGGTTTATCTTGATCCCCGACAGACATGCAGAAATATGCCTTGTAGACCTCACACATCTAAGCAGATGCTTCCACGGAGTACTTTTTTCACTCTTGTCTTGATAAGTTGGCCGCTGACATAGCAAAATGCTTCTGCCGGATGCTTGCAGCCTCTTGATGCCTTCTCAGAAAAATGCAGATATGTATCCACTTAGGCAGCTGGAAATAAAGTGAACTGGTGGGCTTAAGGCCCCTGTATTTACACTACTATATTACTGGAACGTTCAAGAAAGTTCTAGAAGTTACTCCAAGTTTCCTCAGCACTGAATCTATCTGGAATGTTCTGGAAAATAGGTAAATGTCCAAATATCACTGTCCTGTTCACAAAAGCAAAGTTTGTGGGGAATAATAGCCATTTTCTATACGTTTGTGGCTTAAGCAATTATGAAATAACACTTACTACCCAGGAACCAAAAAATACTAAATGTTACACTGTGTTATCCTTTCAGAAAGCAGTTTTCAACATTATATAAACAATTTTCAGAGCTTGTACAGTTTGCCTGATTTCTATGAACCTGGTTTAGGTACCTTGTGTGAGTAATTAAACCATCTGGAACAGCTAAACAAGACCATGTTTACTTTCATCATGACACATCTTCAGCTGATGTAAGGTTAAAATGGTTTAAGCCATTGCAGAAGGAAAGTAAGATTTTGTGGTTTATATGTCAAAAGGTCCACAGAAAGATTAAAAAAAAAATTATTTTACCATTTTTACTCTTCTATCAACACTTAATGAGGGGAATTGCCACTCAAATGTTTCCACAGTGTTTTCCAAGTGTTGTAATTTAATAAAAGAAATAATCGTGAGCGCACATTAGCGAAGACTAGATATATGAAATATTTATAAAAGTTAACTTCACTATACCACTGTCATGGCCGTGATGATGATTTTCCATCTAAACAACATGTTGCTCAACTTCTGAAGCAGAACAGGCTACATTGCAGACAAACAAGCAGCAGGATAAACAAGAAAACAACAGAACAGCCACTGACAACAACTAATCAGTTATAAAATTATTAATGAAGAGAACTGACACAAAACTGATCATTTGAGACTTGTTAAATTCTGACTTTAAAGTCTAAACTTCAGCTACAGAGCTCAATGACAGCGCTGTAAATGCTGCCCGAGATTTATTTTCCTGCAAAAATGAATATGCTGTGAGGATTTCAACAGTCTCATCTGTGCATGCACGCACATAATTTCTGAGCTACTGCAATGCAGACAGGTATCATTTGATCACGACACCACCAACTCATTACAAAGAGAACTGATATAGAAGTGTGTGAACGATGCAATATCAAACTCATCACTGTCGAACATTGTTTTAATCTTCGACAGTGGCCAAGGCAATTTGGCATACCACTGTGCCGGTGAAACTCCAATATATCCATTTAGTCAAAAGAATAACAGTGCTTCAACAAACAGCACATGGGCTTATAAACTGCTTGCACAGGAAAACAGAAAAATTATATGAAATTGACATAAGGTGATATTGTTATGCATATTGGTATAATGTAACACGTTCATGTCCAAATCTGCATTGTCACTGCATTATATATGCTAACAACAGAAATTCTAATCTGGAGGCAGAATCCTACTGTGTTCGAAAGCAAGAGAGACTATATTGAGAGTGTGTTCGAGAGACAAAACATGTTCTCTACCTAAAACCACTTAAGCATTCCTCTCCATGCTCAGCAAAGGCAACACCTGCTTATTGAGAACAATCGACTAACTGTTTGGTACATTTTTATGGAAATGTTTTGCCTCCTCCTGAGTGAGCGTTGCTTAGGGATTACACACACACATGCTGCTGAACCGGCATGGCTCCAGAGGGCTCCCTGTACAGAACACAATCCGCATTTAACACATGAAAAATGAATAGGGATGCATGGCAAAGGCCGTCTCCATTTTGGCTCAGAAACAATGCAGTGAGCCTTGCCGGGATCGAGAGTGGGTTGTGATTTCTTGATGATGACGTGAAGATGAGCTACCTAGTCTTCTGTATGATTGAATTCACACATATCAGACACCCAAGGTACATTGGCAATTAATGATGCAGAATCAAGTTCCCTTTGTTATTATGGACCTTCCTTTATTTTATGCCAAAAAAAACCAGGTGAACAAACAAATAGAATAGGTATTTCTACATAAAATTAGCTCTATGAGGATGTGCCCTTATGTTTATTGGTAGTTTTGCAACATTTGATAGTTTCTCCAGTTATTCAATCAACATTTTCATGTTTAATTAAAATAATATTTATAAAGATCATTTTTGGTACGTTTAGAAAAGTCGTAGAACTCTCATTCTCACATAAGATATTGATCTGAAATATATGATGCATCCATTCTACAGCATGGCTGTGTTTATACCAACCAATGCTTATCCAGTTAAGTTCTACCGAACAAATTGTCTGAGCAATTTATTAACATGAAAGTATACATTTAATGAGAACAGTTGGCTGCATTTGCTGTCAGAACAGATTGTCTTTCACGTTAACATTTTCTGTCTATCGTGTGAACTTTTAGCTGATGTTTTCATCTTAACTACTTTTGCCTTTTTTGATAAAGGCCTACATGACTTAACATTAAGGAACTGTTTCACAGGATTTACAACAAAGAAAGAAATGTGCCAGCCTAAACAAGTATTTTGTAGCATGCTACACTATCAATGAGCAAATTAGTAAGCTATAGCCTACACATGACAAACCATGCATTTGCAGAGGTAAATGAAACGATTAAATAGATATAGAGTGTTAGTGTGAATGCACCAACACAATGCACAGCCTATGACAAAAGAAGGCTTAAAAGGTTGACTACATGGTATTATTTTGTTAAATAATACAAGCCCTACCAATTCAGATACTTTCATGTAAATAAATAAATAATGACCAAATAAAAATTCTAAAATATCCATGGCTATCCTTACCTGTATGACCCGCATGTTGAGGCCTGTCTCTTGCGCGAGCTGCTCGCGGATATGTCGCGTAGGCTTCGGCGTGGCCACGAACGCGGCTTTCAACGTCTCCAGCTGTTTGGCCTTGATGGTGGTGCGCGGGCCCCTTCTCTTCGTGCACGAGTTTTGCTCCTCGTTTTCGTTGTTGTTAGTGTCCTTATCTGATGATGTGGAATTGTCCGTCTCCTTCGTGTCGTCCTGAATCGGGTCCGGGAGATCCGGCGATAAACTCCGGTCCGTACACGATGACACTGAAATGATAAAGAATTAATGAGGGACTTAATACGCACATTGCAAAAGAAATGCATGCACTGAAAAAAGGTCCCAATGTTTTTATACACAATTAAAAATATACCCTTGCGAAACTATAAAACAAAACATATGCATGTGCAAATATAACAATGTCCATGCAACCTAATGCTCTCGATGAACAAATATTGAGACCTTTCACAAAAGGCTCCATTACGACCGACTGATTCGAATACACAAAAGAGAAACATGCAGAGGTCTAAACGTGAATCATACGATCACTTCTGCAAAATATCGGAGGAATTAAGACTGGTTGTCTCTTGGGACAGGCTGCTGTGTTTGATAACACCTTGTCATTGTCTGAAGAGCGGGGATAAACGATTACAGGCGTTTATCTGACAAGAACGCATGAGCTGAAGAAAATGAGATATGGACATTTTTCCATTGGTGGACACAACAACACCAAACCAAAACAGTGCTCAGCTGCAATGACAAGGATTGAATAAAATCATATTACGGACATGGGCTATCATAGTGTTGAGCGGTTTAACATTTATTCTAAAGTGTTTAAAATATTGCTAAAATATGAACTAACATTTTTTAAATAATATAATAAATCAAGCATGATTTTTAAGAATAGCATTTGAATAATTCACTCAAATATCAGGCTATCTAACATCATATTTACATAATCAATTGCAACACACCCGGTAGGGCCAGATTTTTGAATAAATGTGATATTGGGGATTTTTTTAATTATTATTATTTTTTACAAACCCTAATAAATATGCTTTTGTACAAGTTATTAAAATCAGAATCGGTATTAAATTAGCACGCCATCGATTTCAAAAGACCATTTGCTGCATTAACGAATCTGAGTGTTATGTCCCTTTTAAATAGTACAGACGAAGCACTCAGTCGCTGGTAAATTCGTTAATTGGACAAGCGCTGACCCACGAGAGGAGGCGATAATGATGTCATTGGTGTTTTGGGAAACAAACAGCTTGTTGTTCTAAACACTCGTGGCCATCTCAGTCACACGTGAATGGTGAAACAACACACCTCGGAATTAGTTTTTTTTTTTTTTTTTTTTTTTTAATGTAGCCCTTTCTTCCAGTGGATTTTACATTTGAATAGCCTACAGTATTAACTAAAAGTGCTTTGCAATGTGTATTTACATTAACTAAATTAGCATTTTAGCTAATTTAAACAGGTAATATATCAGCAATTGACAAATAAATAAATAAACAAACTTATAAAGTTAACAAAACGTAAATCTGAATTACACCCAAATTTAGATGCGATAGCAAATTTGACCGCGATTTTAAAAACGCCGCGGTCACTTTTTTTATATTTTTATTTATCTTTATTTATTTTATTGTATGTTAAAGCTTTATAAACAACAACAGCAATTGATTCAGCCTCATTCAGTCTAGCCTAACAAATATAATTTTTTCAATATTATTCAAACAACAGATTCAGACTCTACCAGAATACCCCAGTCGACTCTCTCACCTGAGTTTAAATTGACCTCTTTGATAGCGCTCGCACTCGTGTAGTCCTCTTTGCACACAAATTTGTTTTCGTCTATGACGTAGAGCTCCTCGCCCGTGGACAGCTGTTTGTTGCACACCATGCACGTGAAGCAGTTCAGATGGAACACCTTGCTGCGCGCTCTTCTCACGAGGTCGCTGGGTGAAATGCCCTGCAAGCAGCCCGCACATTTCGTACCAAAACGCCTAAAGGGGACAGACAGTTGTAAATTACGCAACAATATTTTATTAAAAGAAAAAGTGCAGCATGGTACAACTAATCGTAAAAACAAACGGTGAGGTAAAAGAAAATCATATCGTCCTATAAAATAATCCTTCTAAATTAAACAATATGACAAAATATTTATCAATGACTCCATGCAACGTCTAATGTCTAACGGGCATCTCAAATTTCTATTCAGCCTTTTAATAAACCATGCCGTGGACTCTGAATAATTCTGAAGGAATTTAGCAATAGGCTCAAGATAGGCTATTTGTAAAAATCGACACGCTTTAAATGGAAATATTATTATGGGATTAGGCAGAATACCAAAATTAAGGCGTTCAAATACTAATTCAATGTTTTGACAGATTATCACAATTGACACCCAAATACACAATTTATTTCTTCAGTATCAAAATATCGTTGAAATTAAAACGGAACAACACGCTGCAAAAAGCACGTAGCCTATTTAGCGTGCTTTTTAACACATTTAAGAATAGGCCAATTGAACCTGGTTTTTGTGTGGGCTATTATTTTATTTATTCAGCCTATGCTGTGAAATGACATATCTGCCAATGCACCTATTTTGAATCTGCTTCTGTTTAATCGAATACAATGCAGCATTACATAGAGGTCATACAGTTTGCTAAATTCATATTTCAATGACAATGAGACGGGAATGGCAAGGTATACAGTGATTTTCACCTTAAAAATGGGAGTGAGGCGCGTCAAGCGCACTCCCTTATGTTTCTCCCCTCGGGTTTATTTTAACACTAATGTACTAAATCTTCCCCCATTTGTTATGGTATCTAGTCGCTCTCGCGCTATTCAAATGCATCTCTCCCAGTGAAAGGTCACAACACTACTTACACAACAAATGGACGCATTACGGGTGATTACTGATTCGCCCCACTAATGGCTCTACATTCAAGCACAGAGCTGGATGGGCCCAATAGAACGCGATGGTCAAGTCCGTTTGGGATAACAATGGCATACATAAAAGCTTAAACAGTGTATGACATTAAATAGCACAGTAAAATGTAAACTAGAAAAATACTTAGGCCTAACTTAACTAATTTGCAGATAATAAGAATGAATAAAAGTATATAAGCGGCCTGATCTGCCTGCATACTACAACATTATAATTACAGGTGTAAACAACACAGGTAAGGCTTGTTGTTTTGAATATCTCTCTTTAAAATAATAATAATAATAATTTAAGAGTGTGTATGTTTAGTATATATATATAGCCTATATATGTCTTACGCTTGGAGTAAAACGAATATATATTCATAAGATTGCGAAAAACATGTTTGGTGGTTTAACTATGGTTGTAGAAAGCATCTTATAATATTTCAAACACAATATTATTATTTTGCAATAAATAAATAAGAACATTTCTAAATGATTAACGTGTTTAATCAATCATTATATTTGGGGGTAATGTAGATGTACAGAACTGTATGACACACAATTGGTAAAACTACACCATCATGTATACAAAAGGCCGCAAACGCTTTAAGAGAAATACTTTCACTGAAAGTTTGGAATGGGTTGGAATGATCAACATGGTGTGTTTTCGAGTAAAATGAACATTTGAATGTTATTGTTTTAAATTAAGGAACACTCTTTTCCCCACGGTCATGTAAAGGCCGCAAACGCTTTAAGAGGAATACTCTCACTGAAAGTGTGTGAACACAATAAGCAATGAATAGCCATCAATCAAAAGCTATTAATGAATGACGCGATGTTAGGGAGGATCAAAGGTTTAAAAGTACATTACACATTTTTTAGGCAGGTTAATCCACAAATTGAGACTAATCCACGCAGAGGAAAACAAGAGTAGGCAAATCCTAAATGACACATTCTTCACATTGGGATTAAAGTCCAAAAGTTTGACGAGGTGAGGGAACCCAAATGCGAGCAGCTTCATATCTTACCTGAAAAAGTCAATTTTGCAATAGAGCTTTCCGTCCCTGGAGAAGCATTTTTCAGTCAGGTTGCAGTTACATTCGCAGCATTGAACACACTTGGCGTGCCATGCACGGTCGAGAACATTTAAGAGGAACCGATCCAGAATGGGCCTCTCGCACCCCGCGCAGTGCACCATCATTACGCCCTGGAGGGGACCAAGAGCCGACCTTCCCGAACGGGCTCTGCGCCTCAGATCGCACGAATCGGTGCGGAGCAACGTCTTGGCTTCTTGGAGAGGGGGCAACGGCAGAGCAAATGTTCCGTCTTGAGAATGAGTTTCCACCACGCCTAAAGGTAAACTCTCCGGACGTGATTGTTATGCATTATACCTGTCGACATCCAGAAATCCAGGTTGTTGAAACACGCCAGTCAGAAAAACAATATCGTTGCAAAAGGGTTCTCCAGCTAGCACTATATAAATTTGATCAGATTCCGCATTTCCTCTTATTTTTCTCTGTGTTTTGTGATATTGATCCACCTGCTTGTCCACTCACCTCACAACGACACTTTTCACATATCTGTGTTCCAGTTCGCGGGGGCTCCGCGCATCCGTATTCAGATTTGGTGACGTTTTTGCTTGTCCTCGTGCCACGGTGGCCAATCACGGATGAGTTGCCATGGTAACGAGTTTAAATATTTGGCACTCTCAGGTTGCCTCCAAAGTTCCACGGTGGGGTTGCTAAAACGTCTAGTAGAAAGTGCATTAGCTAATAATTAGGCTACAACGACGAGCTGTTTTTTTTTCTTTTTCTGACAGTGTGCAACTTGGATTCGACTTAGTAAAGGCCCCAACAGACCCGAAATCTCCGTTAAAACGACACCAAATAGGGACAAGAAGACGCTGTTTAATTTCTACAATTGTTTTTGTATTTTTTTTGAACGAATGAAAAAGATGATACCGCTCAATCGGGTCTACAGTGATTTTGAGTGTAGCCTAATAATTATAACATTTCTTGTTAAACATCTAGCGACATTGACTACAAGAATGTAATAGCTTGTTCTTGTTAGAAATATCGATAAATATCTAAATGAAAATTGTTGGCATGTCATTTGCATGATGTCTACAGTGCAGTGAAGAAATCCAAATAGCCATCAATGCGTCTTAATACAGAAGGAGTGATCTGCGTGCGCGCTGTGGGAGGATCCCGTTCTTTTCTCATGCAAAAAGCTATTTACAGGGAAATGCAGTGGATTAAAATACTGGCTCGCATCAATAGCGATTACCGAGTAGCCCAGCGATTTGACAAAGTAGCCATAAATCGAAGGGATTTTAAATATTTACCCAGGTAATCATTTTGTTAGCAGTAGAAATGCAAACACTACTCGATGCATTCCAGCGCACTAGAGACTGGACTTATCATTATTTAAAAAAAAAAAAAAAAAAAATATATATATATATATATATATATATATATATATATATATATATATATATATATATATATATATATATATATATATATATATATTTTTTAAATTGTTATATTAAGTTAAAATTTGACACTACAATCTGAATTTACTTTTGTAAAAAAACAAAAAAACAAATCGCATTTATTTAACAATTATTTCACGTTATTATATATTTTTTTGCGTATAGAGGTAAACACTTCTAAAAGTAAAAATCGCCCATTGAGGGGGGAAAAAAGCACACAAAAAGCACAATATAAAACCGTATTACCAATTTGGGTCGATTTAAATTATTATTTTTTTAAACCAACATTTCCCTCTACATTATCATATAGCCTATATATATTGTAGCTGACTGAGTCATTTAGTCATTGCTGTTTTCACGGGCATGTCTGATCATTGGAATAAATCCGGATCAGGCCACCCGTGGGTTGTCTGCTTCCCTCTCTCCATGTAAACAATGCCACATTTACAGTTGTGTTAGTGTATCGGATTAAAAAGCGAATGCAAACACCGTAACCAATGTTCATTGTCAAATAGAGCTTATTCGTGGGACATTTAGCAAGCTATTAACAAGGGTAAATCGTAGCAATAACAATTATTAAAATAACAACAACAACAACAATAAGTCTACATACAATTAATTATTATTATTAGGCCTATTATAATTATACATTTACATAAAGCATTATAATAAAGTAGGCTCTTTTTTAAAACCTTGGTTTCACACAAATTGTAAACAATTATATAGCTTACAGGGTGACTAAATAAAGAAATACAATTTTAAATAATTTGAAATAGTTTGAAATAACTCACCCGCAAATATCTATCTATCTATCTATCTATCTATCTATCTATCTATCTATCTATCTATCTATCTATCTATCTATCTATCTATCTATCTATCTATCTATCTATCTATCTATCTATCTATCTATCCATCCATCCATCCATCCATCCATCCATCCATCCATCCTTTTTACATCAAGAAGGGTTTAAGCAGTGGCTACATAATAGCTTTTGGTAATATTTGGAGTCAGGTGATGCCGGTGGTCTGCATGCTGGGGAAACGGAGAGCCGCAGGCGAATTTTGGAACTCCCGCTGTTCTTGTCAGGCAACAAAGGCAGCGAGCTTGGCTTCGCTTACATTTCTAATCCCTTCGCGATCCTCGCTATTTATTTTCTCACTAAGTATTGTTTTCTTGACTTCCCATTTAAGAATTCCCCCAGTTTTCCCCCTGACGTTACCCTCAGCGAATAAGCAAATATGAGTGAAATGCACGCTTGGGCTACTTCCAGTCATTTGCATATTTTTAAATAGCTAAATGCTAAAATTAAAGGTGCCATCTGTTTACAATCGCCCTGACAGAAGAACCATTAACAGGCTGGCCTAACCTTGTCGAGTCTTTTTGGTTAAATAGCGAATCAGCCCACAGCTTGCGCTTACATACATTTTCACTCCCAAGACTACAGGCTATGCACCTCCACTGTTAATGTGCAAGTATGGAAAGCAACAACTAATTAAAAGCTGATTTTAAGTGACACATTCATGGAACTTACCCAGTCTCATTTCACCTTCTTTTTATGGCAAGCAACGTGTTATCAATTGAGGCATGGGAAAGCTAACATTTGGGACTCGAAACTCTCCAGCACGGAGAGTCCATGTTTGAGAGTCTGTTCGTCTGTATTGTTTAATCAATAGGCTCCAGTTCTATTAAGTGCTGCAACAGGAGCTTTGGTCTGCAACGTAAACAAACGGTAGCTGAACACTTGTCCAGACCCATGTAACTGTCCAAGGTGCTGAAAACAGCGGGAGGATTTGTGCTCTTCATTCAGAACTGTAAAAAGTGGCAACCTGCAATTGTTACCTTAAGGAGCTATTTCTACCCTAAAATTAGTTTAACCTAATGTATTAAAGTCGATTCAGTGATGTTAAATAATATTTTCGACTTGGAAAACAAATAGGTTAAAATTTGTCTTCAGTGTAGGTTACGTTTGTTCCTAGATATAGCTTATACATAGAGAAAACATTTATTTATATTTTATTATTACATTATTATTATTATTATTATTATATTAACAATATTAGTCTAAAATCAGCAAATATCATTATTATATAATATATTATTCATATTGGCCACTCCCCTAAATTTGGTATAACAGGAAAGCCCAGGATTTCTATTTTAAGGTGCAAGACTTACATCAATGGCATACATGCTTTAAGAGACATTAAAGGGATAGTTCACCCAAAAATGGAAATTCTCTCATAATTTACCCACACTAATGCCATCCCATATATGTATGATCTTCTTCTGCTGAAAAAAAGTTCTATACAATGCAAGTGATTGGGTACCAGAATTTAGAAGCTGCAAAAGCACATAAAAGCAGTGTTTAATTAATCCATACGACTCCAGTGGTTAAATCAATATCTTCAGAAGCGATATGATAGCTGTGGGAGAGAAACAGATCCATTTTTAAGTCCTTTTTTACCATCACTTTCTCTTTCACATTCTTCTTTTGTGTTTGGCAATTTGTATTCTTCATGCATATCGCAACCTACTGGGCAGAGAAGAATTTTTTTTTGGTAAAAACAGACTTAAATATTGATCTGTCTCTCACCCACACCTATCATATTACTTCTGAAGATATGGATTTAAACACTGAAGTCTTATGGATTACTTTTATGCTGCCTTTATGTGTATTTTGGAGCTTAAAAATTTTGGTCACCATTCACTTGCATTGTATTGACATACAGAGCTGAGATATTCTTCTAAAAAACATTTTTTTGTGTTCATCAGAAGATAAAAGTCTGGGAAGGCATGAGGGTGAGTAAATGATGAAGGATTTTTCATTTATGGATGCACTATTCCTTTAACTATCAACTCTACGTCTAATAAAGTGAATTTATGGGTCACAAATGGAACAGATCAACTTTGGTCTCAGACAATGTCTCTGCTCTGAATTAACAGTGTTTAACCTGGGCCAGCTCTCTCTATTATATTTGAATTCCCCAATTTGAACTTGATTTCCATCCCTTTAATTAAACAAAAATAGTTATTGATTAGGCTACTTATTGGACCATTTTTAAATTGGGTGTTGACTCCCAATTACCTCTGTATGTCTTTCTTCATCATGGCCCACTTTACCTATATTTTATTGGCCACATTTTTATATTAAGTGGTATTTGTCCATCTCTTTGCACAAGCAACATATATATTTTTAAAATAGTTTACATCAGTGCATTTTGGTCACATTAATTCTACAAGATTTGCCTTTGATGGACACACATATGAACAACATAAGATTTATTGAAAGAATAAATACATCTATGTATTTACATTTTGTAGTACTGGATTGGTTATTTCCGACAACATTAGGAAAACTTCATATACATTTTAAGCAGATAATAAGCATTGTCATATGCATTTCATTTAAAGGTAAATGTCCTTAATAAAAGCCTCAAAGGCTGGTTGTCTATCAAAGATATGCACAGATCAAGTGTGATCTAGTTTTGCCCTGTTCTGCATAAACAAGACATGAATACATGCATAGGAGATAAAACAGCTCTGTGTTTTTTGTGTAAATGACAAAATACTATTTAGAGGGCCTCATTTATTTGAGATTTATTTAGTGGACATATTCACATATACACACAAACCAGTAGCACAAATGAAAACAATATACAAATTCACACAGAAAGAGAGGAAGAGACTGAGGGAGAGTTGTACACAAACATACAAGTATTCAAAAGTGTATATATTTTCAATAATTCATTATATTTTCTCAATATATCATTCAGAATATATACAGAATGAATATGAAAAAATTAACATATTCAAAGCAAAAACATATGCAAAGCAAACTAAACGAGAAAGATATACAGAGCAAAAGAGATGATGTAAATAGACAAAAGGACACGAGAGGCATGAACATACACACTTTGAAATGAGCTCTACTCAAAACATGTTTCCCTGGAGACATTAGACTGAGTGGCACACTTCCACTTCCCCTGCACAGACCTTCATTCTCACTGCCAGAACTAGCCTGGAGGGGCCAAGCCATCTCAGCATGTTTTCTACCCCACACAACAATCCACCAAGACCACCACTCACACACACAGGCAGACAGACACACTCTCGGCCCAAAGTGCCATTAGTCGTGAAAGGTAGAAGAGAGAAGAGGTGAACAGGCATCTCAAGCATTCCGATTTGTGACCCCTTCCTGCCTCCACCTTCCATATCCATCCAGAGTACATGACTCCCCAGGGCTGAGGCAGCAGGCTGGGGTAGGCCTGAGGGGGGCCGTGAGCCGGGATGCGGGTGTGGGGGTCGGTTAGTGTGATGGATGGTTGATTGGTAGCTGTCCCAGGGGCCTCCCTCTCTCTCACCTCTGGCGCTGGGAATTAAAAGGCGGTTTGTCTCTAGCGAGTCCTCAGCTGCTGAAAGCAGGCTGGCAATTTCACAGAGATCAGAGAGGGCATTACTGCTGCCTGTCAGGGGAGCCGTCACACAGCCGGACACCACAGGGTGGGGTGGTAAAGGAGTGGGCTAGTACTTGCATGCATGCACATGCGTGTTAATTCTTGCACATACAAAAACATGTGAATAGATATGAAAAAGAGAGGGCTTGTTTCTGTGAAGCAAGAATTATTTAAAGAGTAGATCTGTCTGATTGGGGCAGACACACACACACACACACACACACACACACACACACACACACACACACAAACACACAAACACACAAACACACACACTCTCGCAGGGCTTTTTATCAACCGTGCTGTCCATCTCACTTATCTGTTCTAATCAAAGCTCTCTCCATTAACACCCAAACTACCTGCAGAACACCAAAGCGAGACCCCTGTCCTGATGAGTATAAATACACACACACATACATACATTCACACTTTCACACCCACTAAAACAGCAAGAAATGTATTAACAGCTAAACAGCTAGAGTTTGGTTGACACAAGCTGGTCAATAACCTAATTGAAACTATGGTTACTAATGTCTGAAAGTTTAAAATCATAAAAATTGGAATCATGAGTTTCAAATCACATGTTGTAAAGGAGTTTATTGGGTGGGAAAGGAGGAAATGGGAAATGTGGGACTTCAACTCAGAAGGTAGGTCTTTAACTAGACAAAACTCAAAATAGCTTTTCAGCATTCACTTTTAAATATTTGCTTTTGCACGGCTTTGTGTGTTTCTCTCTCGCTGTCTCTAGCAAGGTTCCTCCTTATATCGCTCTCCCTAGTGCTTACTGCAATCAGAAACAGGCGTTAGACATTGTAGTGCTCAGGTGTGTGCACTAGGGCTGGGACGACGCAAAAAATATGCACGTCGATTCGTCAGACCAAAACAAAGATGGCGGCGCCGGAGAGTAGAAGCAAAACGAGTGGCTCCTCAGACTACCAGAAGTGCAAGGCGGCACGTACTCGTTCATCTAAAGTGTGGGAATTCTTTAATTTAAAAGGAAAAAATTATGTGATATGTCGTCTTTGCAAAATGGAGATGGCTTTCCATTCTAGCACCACGGCAATGCACCAGCACTAGGGCTGGGATGACGTCGACGCAAAAAATACGTCGACGCAAAATATGCGCGTCGAATTGTCAGACCCAAAACAAAGATGGCAGCGCCGGCGCCAACACGAGTGACTCCTCAGACTATCAGATGTGCAAGGCGGCATGCACTCGTTCCTCTAAAGTATGGGAATTATTTAATTTAAAAGGAAACAATTCCGTGATATGTCGTCTTTGCAAAATGGAGATGGCCTTCCATTCTAGCGCCACCCGGGAGCAGCCGCAGATGACAGAGCACCGTAAGTTTTTTTCAACTCCCCACTTTGCACTCGATGTTGGAGTAGGCTATAATACGTTGTCGACACCTAAAGTTTTCGCTTATAGCTATTAATAATGCGCTTATAGCTATGAATGTCGTGAAAAATACATAGAGGACACTGACAACGCGCTGACAGACAGGACCAAGCAGGTAACATTTAATATTGTCTCAACTTTCAAATTTGGACATTCAAAGAAAATTAAACCATAAATAGACCTACTATTTTGTGGCTCTTTAATGTGTCGTGACAGATTGCCTCAGTTAAAGCTGCTCGTGAACCGATCATCTTTTCCTTGGTTAATTTATAGCATCAAATAGGCTAAACATGAATGTAGCCTACATTAGACAGAAGGACTGTCGTTTTAACCGCGGAAAGATGTCAGTACAGTAGCCTACAATCCATTATTCAAATTAAAATCCACCGACGTTAATCTTCTCTCTCCTGACTACTTTGTCCGACAAAAATGGCGTATTATGATTGATTGATCAGATCGCCAGTCAATCAAACTCCCAGCAAATGTTGTTTTTTTTTTTTTTTTTACATTTTATACACCCCCACCCCCCGATGAAACCGGTATTACCTGTGTTGTCACAAGTCGATTAATCGAATCGAAATCGAATCGGACTGAAAAAATGAATCGTTAGATTAATCGATGCATCGGGAAAAATAATCGCTAGATTAATCGTTTAAAAAATAATCGTTTATCCCAGCCCTAGTGTGCACCCTTACCGCTTTCTCTTTCTCCGGACGAATGCTTGACCACACCCCCACCACCACACATGTCAAGTCATTTTTATTAGTATTGTGCTTTTCACAACACCCAATGCTTCAAAGCAGCTTTACAGAAAGTTATGCTGTAACAGAATATGGTGCTAAAATGTCTTAAAGTCCAAAATGTGCAGTTTAAATTAATAATGCATCTCAAATGTCTTAAAGAATTAGTTCCAAGTAAAAATTCTGGTATAATTTAGATACTCTCATGTCATTCCAAACAAGTAAGCTAAACTTTTGTGTTTCACAGAAGAAAGTCATGCAGGTTTGAAATAACATAAGAGTGATAAATGATGACAGGGTTTTAAATTCCTTTAAATTACATTTGAACCAGATATGTTACCACAGTGTCAACATCCAACACAGAAATACCACAAATCTCACTAGTTTTGTGTCAGTGACTGAATACAACTATGTTATGAGCATTGAACAAAGATGACAACAGATCAATTAGAGTGAAAATTTGTCTGTCATCATTTACTCATCCTTATTTTGTTGTAAACATGTATGACTTTCTTTCTGCCATGGAACATAAATGTGTCGGCATATGTCTCCATGTGAATGCATACCGGTAAGTGAAGTCCTTCTATGTTTTTGAAGACTACACATGTGTATGTGTTTAAGTGTGTCATAGGAACCCTGAAGTGAAGGGAAACCCCACTATTGTAACGCATTGTATCTGTCGCAGAGTGCACGCCGCTTTAGTGTCTTCAGCAGCTTTTTTGCATTAAAAAGCTTTTGGAATTTAATATCTGCAGAAGTTATTACTCAAGCCCCTGCTTAACATAATTATCGACAACTCTATATTGTTGAACCAATGTGGTTAGAATGATGGATGTGTGATACAGTTACTACATTTTCATGAAATAGTTGTGACTAGCTATTGAATTTCACCAACGATGCGTCGTACAATGGTGGTTCAGCTGTGAGTTATGCAATTGTATGGAAAACGCTCCCCAGAATGACAGCCTCAGTCACCATTCACTTTCATTATCAACAAAAGAGACAGATAAACTTTAAAAAAAAAAACCTGTATTTGTGTTTCATTGAAGAAAGAAAGTTATACAGAGTTGGAACATCATGATGATGAGTAAATTGATGGCAGCATTTTCATTTTTGGGTGAATTATCCCTTCAATAAAAATTGAGGGTCAGCTTTTGTGCATCAAGAGCATATGATATGCGAATATATGCTGCGTGCCTATGCACATGATTGTAAACTGTTGTGCTAGTTGAATGAATGCAATGTGCTCATAAGTCTGTTTATACAGTATATGTATTTGATCATTTGATTAATCAATGCAGGTTGGCGGGGTCAGACACCACGGCCAGGGTCCTAACCCACCCCTAACACACTAATGGACTGACCGAAGGTGCATTTAGTTAAATGGCTCTGAATGCTTAGCATGAGGGAGAGGAGTAGTGTCAGAGACAGAGGAGGAGGATGCATATAGATGACGGCTGAGAAGCGAAAAACAACTGCAAAACAAAACTAAACAAAACAAAACAAGAAAACAAGATTTTTACATATTCTGAAAATGTAAGTGGCGCTTGCCCTTGCAAAACTTACTGTAATGATGTTAGAGTGTGGTGTTTGGTTGTCATGATGTGGCTATTTGGTTGCTAAAGTGTTCCGAGTCTTTTGGTACATTACTATGTGGTTGCTAAGGTGTTTTTTGGATGGTTGTTTGTTGGTTTTTTATTAGTATAAGTCAAATAAGTCCATCATCGTCAATAATATTCTCCCTTGATTTGGCTTGGGTTCCTTTTTCATTTTAGGTCTATGTGACTTTTTGACCATTTTATCACTTGCCAGGCAAAAATCATAAATCAGATTGCTTAGAAAAGTAACAGCACATCTTTCCTCAACAAGCGGCAGGATTTGAGGTATCATTAATGACTGTAAAAAAAAAAGGTGCGGGACGGGGTACACACCAAAGTTTCATATTAAGGGTCAGTGATTAGTTTAAATCTCAAAAAGTTAAAGTTATTTTCCAGGTTAAATACAAGTTAAGTTCAATCGACAACATTTGTGGCATAATATTGATTACAAAAAAAATATTTTAACTTGCCTATTCTTTAAAAAATTCTTTCAATTATATTGAAACTATTATTATTTAAATTATATTGTATGTATTTTAACTTATGGACTGGCCCCATTCACTTCCATTGTATGTGCCTTACTATAACCGCAATTTTTAAATAAACAAGGGACAAGTCTATTTTTGTTTTCTGTGGTAATCAGCATTATGCCACAAATGCTGTCGATTGAACTTTACTTGTATTGAACCTGGAATATTCCTTTAAGAATGAGCAATAATAAAATTCCACTGATTGCACCAGTTCTCAAAGTGTAATGTGTAATGTTAATAGAACCAAAAGACATTAAAATCACACTGTATTTTTCTGGTATTATGCAAAAAGAAAAGGAACTCATTCCAAATAAAAAATGGTTCTTGGTTCTCGGTTCCCAACCCTTGAACTGAGTGTAACGGTAGCCAGCTGGTAGGTACAGTAGCTGTGCAGTGTGTAAACCTTTCTCCCCTGGCCTCAAGAGGCACACTATCGACTGACCCTACAGGCTGTAGCCTTTAGCCTCCTCGTTAGAGTGCCCGCCTCCAATGCTGGAGACCATGGTTCAAATCCGTTTGGAGTGGGTTTAGCAGGACAAGTTACATGAGCACAAAGAGAATAAGGCAGGTTTGTTGTAAAAACACTGAAAATAAATATTAAAGGTAAAGTGTGTCATTTCTGAAAGTTCAAATACTTTCTATCCTAATGTAGAGACAACAATAAGTAAGATGTTTGCAGGTTGTTTCCTTAAAAACATGGAAACACTGCAAACCTGTGGCACTTATGGCAAGGTGATATGTCTACAAAAATTATATCTTGATACTGTATTTTTCAGACAATAGACAATTTTTAATATACACTCAGTAAGCATTTTATTAGGGACACCTGTACACCTACGTATTCATATAATTATCTAATCAGCAGTGTAATGCATAAAAGCATGTAGATATGGGTCATGAGTTTCAGTTAATATTCACATCAACCATCAGAATGGGGAAAACATTTAATCTCAGTGATTTCGACCATGGCATGGTTGTTGATGCCAGATGGGCTGGTTTGAGTATTTCTGTAACTGCTGCACAACAAAAACAAAGCAAAAAACATTCAGTGAGTAGCAGTTCTTTGGACGGAAATACCTTATTGATGAGAGAGGTCAACGGAGAATGGCCAGACTGGTTCGAGCTGACAGAAAGGCATCAGAAACAGAAGATCACATAGGGCACATTATGAGGACAATAGTGTTCCTAATAAACTGCTCAGTGAGAGTATATCTAAAATATATATCCCTGAATTGGCTTAAAAGTATTATTTTTTTTTTTTTTTAGAGAAACCATCATTTCAAGCCATTGTAGTCAAGTAGATTAAAAATGTTAAAGAAGTAATAATATAAAATAATAAAGACATATTTTCAAAATTTTCTAATTCACAAAAGGAAGAGTTATATTTAATTGTTTTCATTTATATGCACACAATGATACATTGTAGCCTAATAAAAAGCATTATTTACCTAAATATATTTTTACTAAATCATTTTTGTGATTGAACATCCTTCCCTCACTTATTTATTTATTTTTTTGCACCCAGTTGTATATTTTATAATACTGAAATAGTAAATTATTATTACTACTATTTTGAGGATTAGATTTGATTTATACAATAATAATGTTTTTCTGTACCATTTATTTCACCTGGAGCCTTTATTTTGGTGGAACACTAAAAGTGCACTGCAGTGTCAATGTGGATATTTGACAGTTTACGGTGTTCAGTATTACAAATCTGGCGAGAAGCTGTGATTTCCTTCTTTTCTCTGATACTGTGTCCATGTTTTTAGATTTGTATAATTACTTGCTCTGGTCTCAAATGTTTGGCATTGTGTGATTCTGTGAACCTGCAACACTTTGCTTTTACAATGCATGTGAACCGCTCTGAAAACAGCGTATAACGCGATCTCCTTGGTATCATTATAACTGCTCATGCACACAAACAGCACTTTACCCAATCGCTCTGTTGCACATAGAGACCATGTATTTATATCATAAATTCACAGACTTTTGCAGTTTAATATTGACATACTGTATGAATACACAGCAGTTCTTATGTTATTTTGATTAATTGTGCAGACCTGAAGGATCGTGAAATTTAATGAAGTGCTCTTTAGGAAATGCAGTGAAAATGTACTGAGCACCTGCACCACAGAGTGGCTATTTGCACTCAAATAGTATGGTGGAAACACAGAAATGGAAAACAATCCACACCTGCAAATGTTGATAAATTAGCATAGTGTGTAAAAATGTTGTGGATGTCGCTGACCCGGGTTCAATTCCGCACTTTTTTCCATTTTGTTTCTTGTTTCCACTCTTAATATTTCCTTTAATATTACTTATTATACTAAATAAAAATTCATATGAAGGTCGATTGCCTCGCAGTGATTTGATCATGGTGATGGTTGAGGAGTTGAGAGAAAGGTTTAATTCAGGTAAAATTAACCATGGTTTTACTATAGTAATATTGTAGTAACCATGTTTAATTTTTCTGATCACTTTGATTTGACTACAAAATACCATGGTGATACTATGGTTACTGAAGTAAAACTATGGTACATTTTTGTAAGGTAAGGTTAGGGTTTGGTTTAGGTTTAGGGGTAGTGGTTGGGTAGTGTTAGTCATTTGAAAACATTAATAGCTTTTGTAATACAGTTTGGTGCTGCTAGTTGCACAGAAATAACTTCACATTTCAAATGAGAAATTATGGAAAATAAGTTTACAGTGAGGGCAAAACAAAATGAGGATAAAAAGATGATAGGACAAAATGAATCAAATGGATAGATGGCAGTCACGATGGAAATGAGCAAGAAAACAAGAGTGTGAAAGAAACTGAATCAGTAAAGAGGTAAAGAAATATTTTATGTAGGTGTGAAAGAGAAAGAGTGAGCTTGTGAGAGGAGGAATAATCTGAGCTCTGTATGTGTGCTTGTGCCCTGTTCTCCCCTGGCTGGCTGCCCCAGCAGCCACTTGAATTAGCAGCCGCGGATTATGGGGGAGAGGCTCATTAATGGGGCAGACAAACAGCAGCCAGTGTGAATATTTGCACCCAGAAATTGAAAAGATTAAGTCCTATTTGACAATGACTGGCAGGCTATGTGCTCGGAGAGAAGCTACTGTTAAATATTCATATGCTGCCCGCAAGGCTGTCTATGCGTGAGTGTGTATGTGTGCGTCCTTCTCTATACATGCATAGATGTGTGTACATACAACACGGTCTATGCATGTCTTTCTCAGTGCATGCTTTAGATGTTTAAGAGCATCTGCGCATTTGTGTGCTAGCGTGTGTTCTTTTGTCAGTGCAGATCCTTGAAAATTCTGGGCATGTTTACTGGAGGTGAAGAAAGTGGCAGCTCAAGTTCAGCCATTTTCTAGCCTTTGGTATTACAAACGTTCATATAAAAAGGGGCTACCTGCTTTTTTCCACCATATGTCTTGAAGTCAGTTAGCAAGGACAGTGATGCCAGCATAATAAATACGACCAACAGGATTCATTCTCCATCTTTGGGCCCATTGTAGACGTGTACTGGAGAAAAAAGTGTTCCAAGAACCTCTGAATGCCCTTATTTCCTCTATGCTTTTAAAACTTTTTCAATTACCTTTGACACGCTCACAAACTAAAGTGTGGCCTTGGAGTTTGAAACAAATTCCTGGCACTATTGTGTCCAGCACTGTATTGTTTGTGAAATATGATGAAATATGGAATGCCTTTTTCATATAAAGAGCATTATTCATAAAGAATCTGCAACTGGATAAATGTGTCACCTGTCTTAAAAAATGGGAAATATTCCAACAAGGAAATGAGGATTGTTGGTTTTTCAACAAGGACTGGTGGTCCAGGCACTGTATCAAGAGTATAAAGCCCTGCTGGGGTAAAGCTAGGTCTGCATTAAGACTTCAACCTCTTGAAAACTACAGTAACACAAAAGCGCTGCAGAGGAGCTAAAACAGGCTCACCAATTTTGATTAGTCTTTCATATGCTATTTGTGAAAAGGGTCTGTATGATGTTACATGCAGATTTAGTGGTTGGTCCTGGTGCCCACCTACATAGGATGGTGATTAATGATGTGCCCTTTAGGTTTGTAGTTAATGCCAACCCCCCATTGGCACTTCCCTTTAAATGGCAAACTCATGACATAAAGAGGGTGCTGATCTGACAACTTGAATTAATCTATTGATCCTTTTTCCAGGCCCACCATCATGACAGAAAGCATCATTTGTGAGTAAAAGTAAAGACTTATTTGGGTATTTGGGACACAGAGAAAATGTTAATTGCTCTTTCATTGCTCTTTCATTGCTCAGGAAACTTAAAAGTATATTCCGGGTTCAATACATGTTAAGCTGAATTGACAGCATTTGTAGCATAATGTCGATTACCACAAAACAAATATTTTGACTCATCCCTCCTTTTTAATTTTATTAATTTTTTTTAATAAGAAGAAGAAACAAAAATCGTGATGACAGTGAGGCACTTACTGTAAATTAGAAGTGAATGGGGCCAATTTTTAGAGGGTTTAAGGAAAGCTTTTTCATTTATAAAAGCACTAACATGAATTCTCCTGTTAGAACTTGTATTTTCTGAGCTGTGAAATTGTATAAAAAGTTGTTTGTATTGAATTGAATTGAATATAACTTTACAAAGAAAATGTTAGTATGGGTTTTTATCACACTAAAATCAAGTTAACGCACAAATATTTTACATATTGTGCCTATACCTTTGAAAAAGTGAGTATTATAACATTTACGGATTGGCCCCATTCACTGTAACTCAGAGTGACATGTTACAAATGATATCATTGACAACCTTTGTCTGTTTATGTGTCCAAAATTATTTTGCATGCTCTAAGTTTCCATTTGCTCCATATTTAATCTCATGGCTGACTAAGAGAAACATAAGAGATACTATAGAGATTTTTCTTCCCTGAAGACAACCTATAAACGTACAGCACAGTTCAGTCCAATTCCTTGGGAAAAACACAATTGGGGTTTGCACATCTATTCATCTGGAATCAAAATGGAAATCAAAAACTACGATGAAGGGTTGTCAGTTTCCTGTTAGATGACTGGAGTTTATGCTAAAGATGAGGCAATTTGCACATAAATGGCCAAAAAACGAACAATATATATAGAGCAATAGAGTGCTCAATGAAGATGCACTTTGAAAACAATCACATATAAGCATTCACACATAGACGCACACAGAATTCTACAATGCAGTACCAACTACTAGCATTGTGTCTATGTTGCACAGTGTGAAGCCACTCTGACACCCTGTCGATCAGCCTGCTGTGAGGCTGCATAGCTGGAGATCACCTCAGGCGAATGCTTGGCAAATGCAGCACCAATTCATATCCTTGAAGGGACTGGATTCTTCAGACCTGACAAAGATATTTACCTAGTGCGCCCTGGTGCTAGCCCACGCTAGCGCTAATGTTTTCCCTCCCATAAAGGATCAATATCTTTGGAAGTGTACAAACAGCAATCCCTTGGTGGAACAGATTCTGATGTGAGCAGCTAAAAGACTGCCATAGATGGCTGATAGCAGCTCGGCTCTGAAGAATCAACAGCAGAGAGAAATCAAATCAACAGCACATGCTAATGGACCTCAAACTGAATCAACATCAGTGAGCTGTCAAAAACACTCTGCTCCTTGTGCTAATCAAAGCCAAATTAGACAGAATCAACACAGTCCACAATTACACCAGACTAGATCAACAAGTTGTGCAAATCCACATTTACTGAGATACAGAGTCAAATGGGTATTCTAATTTGATAGTGACTGAATTAAAATAATAAAGGTGAATAAAATAAATAGATAAATCTCAGGTAACTTTTTAGTTATTATCGCATTTATGGAGCATAATATTAAAAACACTTGCATCCACACTACAAAAACAGACTAAATATTTAGATTTTACAGTGTGAAAGGATACCAGCAGAGATTAATACTAGTCATTTGAACACAACATTTGCAAAACCAAACATACACTCACTGAACACTTACTACTTACTCATGTGATTATCTAATCAGCAAATCATGTGGCTGCAATGCATAAAATTATGCAGATAAGGGTCAGGAGCTTCATTTAATATCAGCATCAACCATCAGAATGGGGAAAAATGTGATCTCAGTGATTTGGACCGTGGCATGAATAATTCAACAATGGTGCCAGATGGGCTGGTTTGAGTATTTCTGTAATGGCTGATCTCCTGGGATTTTCACGCTCAACAATCTCTAGAGTTTACTCAAAATGATCCCAAAAACAAAAAACATTTAGTGAGCAGTAGTTCTTCAGAGCTGACAGAAAACGGTAAATGGTCTGCCCTTATATAGCACCTTTTTAAGCCTTAACGGCATTCAAAGCACTTTACACTGCATCTCATTCACCCATTCACACACACATTCATACACCAATGGTGGCAGAGCTGCTATGTAAGGTGCTAGCCTGCCATTGTGAGCAACTTGGGGTTCAGTGTCTTGCCCAAGGACACTTCGGCATGTGGAGTTGTGTGGATGCGGGATTTGAACCACCAACCCTGCGATTAGTGGCTGACCCGCTCTACCAACTGAGCCACAGCCGCCCCGAAAGGCTACGGTAACTCAGATAACCACTCAGAGCAGAATTAAATCTCAGAATGAACAACACATAGAACATTGGGGCGGATGGGCTACAACAGCAGAAGACCACATCTAGACCACCACAGTGTTCATAATAAAGTTCTCATTGAGTGTATGGTCATATAAAAAATCTCCAAACCGATAAGCTTCAAAACTAATATATAAACCTAAAATCCTTACGTTTACATGCAGCCTAATAATTCAATAATAATTCAGTTGATAGCTCCAAATGATAACTCAAAACCTCCATGTAAACACCTCATTTGAATGACAATTTCCGATTGAAAGAGGTGGTGCAGATCGTAAATAATTTTTTAAAAAGAAGTAGAACTGGCAAGAATATCTTTAAAACTGACTACTATTACAATTAAAAATATCTTACATACATGCGATAGTACTGTGTCTAAGCCTAAACTGCATGGACATATTTGTGCAACATGACTACAGATGACCTATTTGCTGAAAATATTGAGAGATCTTTAGAATTTCAGGAAACTTCTTCTAATTTGAATCTATTTTTAAGTTGGAAACCCAAGAAGAATGCTTTTTTGCCACATTTTTAGATATGTTAGCAAGGTAAACATGTCAGTTAGACACTTGAGTGCCATGTTGAATTGCCTAACTTGTCTAGTCAGCCCACTTGGTGGCTTTCTATGACAGGACAAACTGACAGGACCCGTTGCTATGGTAACGTTAAAGCTGCTCTTCCCAAATTTTGCCTGGAATACATGTGATGCACATGTAAAAGAATATTTTAATCAGATTGCAGATTAGGGTCCATATAAGCAGCACATTTGGAATCTGCATTCATATTGAATTGATTCAGATTGATGAAAATGACTTCTACCACTACCACTAAGACTAGAACAATAACCACAAGTAATAATAATGATGATGATAAAATGGCATTCCATATATACAATATAAATGCCATTGAATTTGTTTAAATAACATAAGCCACTCACCGCTGACCTAACACACACAATACTACAACAGTAGTATCATTCATTTTCATATAACAAAGCATCTTCTGTCAGTCACCATATGGCAGCAAACAAGGTGAATGGCATATGTCAAATAACGAAAAAAAAAAAAGAAGTGTGTGATGGAGTGCATATTTTGCACACACATCAAATTGTACAGTATGTGTGAAATTGGAAAGGTAGTTTTTCACAAATGTGAGTTTTTGTCTGCATATCATATGTATGTGTGTGCAGTAGTTAGCATGTGTGCACAAACAAGGCAAGGTGAGCTGGTTGAGTGTGTGTGTGTATGTGTGTGTGCGAGGGTGAGTGTGTTTAATCGCCTGCTCAGCTGTGATAATGCTGAAGCCTGTTATCTGGTCAATCTCTGCCTGAGGACTCAGTGGAGGTAGGCATACACACACACACACACACACACACACACACACACAAACAGACACACAATGCTCTGCATATCTCTAGCTTACACAGCCCTCTCTCGGTGCGCAGGGACCAGGGGGGCCAAGACAACCGCTGTTCTTCATAAACCTCTGACACTCATTCTGTGTCTGTCAGTTTTAGCATTGTGCTTCGCTTAGAAAACACCTGCTTCAATCAGCACACTGAACATTATCAAACCGGCCTTTACAAACATTTATTAGTCATTCTGAATATATCGTAAACAACAATGACTCTTATAGAATGTGGCCCCTTTGACCAGACGCAAGACTGCGGGCAGCTTACATCTCCATGGTAAAGCCATGTCTGTTTAAAGTACTGTGACAAATAGGGGAGACCGGGGAAATTGTTACACTTTACACCCCATTGCATATTTTTCAGGATAGGTTAAAATTTAAAAAATATATTTTTTTAATTGTCATTTATTTTGGATATATACAAATCAATGAACACATGTTAACCTTTTGTAACATCATGCCCCAATAACAGGGTATATTGTCACATTATATGGGGTAAACACCAAATAATTAATGAAACGGCAAATATGTCAAATGTAATGCAGAAAAATATCAAACTTTACCATTGTTTGTAAATAATATCCATGGGGCATTTTGTGACTTTCTTGGGTAAGTTGTCACTTTGAAACACAATATTATTTATGAAATGGAAAATATGTAAAATGAAACAAAATTATCCAGTTTTACAGTTATTTACAATTATAAATATTAAATAATCATGGGGCATGTTGTCACACTTTGTGGGGTAAGTTGTCACTGAAACAATATGATTCATGAAACAGCAAATATATAAAATGTAACAGACAACATTTATCAAAAATACTCTTCTGGTTAAAATCTACCTTCACTATATAGTTGACCCTTGTCTGAATGTATGTTAGTGTGGTGTTATTGTGCTCACTTGTTTATCCAACAGCTATTATGAAAAAATTATGATATTGGAGTTTTAGTTTGGAGGATATGAGAAAAAAAAAATTATTGTTTTGAACTATTGTATGTTTTTGAAATCATAATGTACAAACCCAATGCTAGGCAAAACACACCTTTAAAGTACTGAGGTGTTTCCCTTGTGACAACTTGCCCATGTGACAACTATCCTCCGCAGGGGCGGACTGGGACTTTCTGGCCCAGAGTGGCCCACCAAACCAATGAAAGCACAAGGGAAAGTGTGTATTTTAGGTGCTGTGACAAGTCAGCATTTCTTCAAAGTTTTTAAAGATCTTATCATCTTTCAACTTTTTTCTAGAAGTGCAAAAAAACTATTGTCATAGTTAATGTGAGGTTGTGGAAACAACAAGTATAATAATAATAATAATAATATATGATATACTGTATGCATATATAGCTATACAATATCATACAATGTTGTTTAAAATAGTTAGATGAAGAAAGTGTCACACAGCTGGACACTGATGACAATGCTTACAGTTTCATGTCAGTTACCCACATAAATACTGTAAGTGTAAATGTTTATTTAAAAACTAAATCTATGAAAACAAAGTTGGCCAGAATATTTACATATATAAATATAACCAAATATAAATATACATATAAAAATAAATAAATATACCTCTTGATGTGTAGACCTTTGCAGATCTTTTGCAGGTTAATTGCTCATATTTTCACTCTTTTTGAGTTTTTTTGCATCTTTATATCTGCAGTGTTTTAATTCCATCCCCAGAATATTCTTGTGAAAAGTGAAAAGACCTAATGCTTTGACAAGCACCTGTTCTGCTATCCTTTAAACAAAGTAAGCCTCAAAACCTCAAATAGCCACAAAGTAATATTTTTCATTACTTATTTTCTGCATTATTATCAGGCGTGATCATTATTCAGCAAGACGCACTTAAGCTCCCAGTAATGCTGTGCGGTATGAATAAATTATGCAAATGACTACGTACTGCTCATAACGTTAAACTTTGCCGATTTTATTTTCACTGCTGTTATTGTATTTGTTGCAACTTGCAGTTATTTGTCATTTTGTGATTATTCAGAGCCCATCTTATACTCAATATGCTGTTTTTGGTTTTCACTATTATTGTGATTTGTATGTCAAATAATGAGGTTCATGGGAGGTAGGCAGTAAATGCGCACATATGGAAATACGCTCCGATGTGTAAGTAATTTAAAAATAAAAGCTATTCAATTATTTCAAAATTAAAACCAATGTGTTGGCTTCATATTACATAGTTTATTGAACATTCACTCTTTAATGGGGTGTGAGCAGGCATGTTGGAGCCCAGGGCGGCCGTCTATATTGCCTGTAGGATGGTTCGGTACTTGCGCACCAGCGGGCCAGCCCAAATTACCCAGCGGCCCATCGGGAAAAGGCACATTGGTCCCGATGGCCAGTCCGCCTCTAAGCCCTCGTCTTAAATGCCAATGGAGAGAAGCATTTCTCCTAGAGCTCTCAAACAATGAAATATTTCTGGAATCCACATCTAAGACAGGTAGATTTGATTGGAGAAGAACATAGCTAGCATGGGGGCCCGATCTTTCCATTCAACTAATCACCCCCCACCCAACGTGTACCCAATCCCCCATTCGGCTAATTATTTGCTTTTTCACATGCAAAACATTTGGAGCAAGTGAGATGATTTCTCTTCAGCTGCTTAGGAGGCTGAAGAGTGAAGGGAAGGAAAGAAAGAAAGCCACCCGCAAAAAAGGGTAAGACGGAGGAAAGTATGAAAGAAATGACTTTCTCCTTCATAAGGCGGAGGTCTTTGAAGTTGAACATGATTGGAAAAAAGAGGGAGGGGTGGTCTTGGAGAGGGAGGTCCGATAAAAGCGAGGAAAGATTGTGTTAACGAGATGGCCTCTAAACATGAATTAAATGGTGGGAGAAAAGAAACACGATCAATCCTCTCCTACTTAGGCTGCTTACAAACCCCTTTCAGTGCCGATGAGGTGTTTCAAAGCCTGAATTCCTGGCCACGGCTTCTTAAAGGAGCATGGTGTTGAAGAGCTTGTAGGAGAGGGTGAGTTTTATGGATGGTGGGTGATAGACTATAGACATACATCATAGGACCAGAATAGGGAGGTCAGAGACTTACACGTTGACACCAGGTCAGAAGTTCTAAAGGATTACAAGCTCACTAAGCCCTCAGGATCCCTTGTTTTCACTCCTACTCAGTGTTTGCTGTTTTGTTGTGGCACAGACGTAGGGAAGAAAGGAGAGAGTGGACCGACGGACGGGAATTAGTGTAAAAGCCTGCGGAGGAGAATGGCATCTCATTCACACCTCTTGTTGGCTGTTTTCGAGGCCCCCCCAAAACAGCCCTCCCATCCCTTGTTGCTGTGAAAGCACGTTAGGTTGGCTTTGTGCAGACAAAAGGAGACACCCCTCCCTACTCTCCGGACCCCGCAGGAGCAACAAGAGGATTTGGCACGCCACGCTAAACCCTGAGCCGCTCTCACTTTGATTGGCTTCGTTAGGAGAGCTCCCTCTCTCTTTGTTGAGTAATCAAGAGATTTTCCAACTCTCTCTCTCTCTCAAACTCTTTCTCTCAGGCTCCAACTCTCTCTTTTACTTTGAAGGTATTTGTGTACTATGACATCATATTTGGGGGAATATTAGTTTTAGCAAGTTATGCTACCTATAAAGGGCACCTGTTATATATTTTTTTTCTAATTAGGATTAGAATTATTATTAAGCCTTTTATATTCTGCAACTACTTTACAAATGTTGCACTGTGTTGGAACAACTCCAAATGTTGCAGATTTCTTTATTAGTTCAAGAGGAAAATGATGGAATGGAATGCCATTAGAATGAGATATTTATCAATTTCCATATTTTTTCATGAATAATTAATAGTAAAAGAAATCATGTATATCTGAAATCAAAATAAATAACACAATTTCATGGTGCATTAAAATCTAATTTCTTGCATTGTGACACAGATACAGTTATATATGGCTGCCATTAATGAGCACATCATATGTGTGTAAATAATTATACATGAACAAAACCACTATCTGTAAAAAACACTATTTGCTCACATAAATATACAGTATTGTGCCATGAGTGGTCTAAAAAAAATATCAAAGCTTTGAATTAGAGATTATTTGAAACTAAAGAAGAAAGAACAATTAAAACTGAAATTATAAAACCATGTCAACTGAGTTCAAGACTTGCTGTGTGTATTAGACATCTCAGCATGATCTTCAGGATAACTTTCCAGACTGTTTGGTAGCAAGGATGATATTTAGGCACGATATTAAAGCTATTTTTGTGGCCTTTTCTATTTTTTATTCCGAGGACAGTAAAATTAGGACAAAAAATGGGTGCGCTAGAGGTGGCATGGGATCAGGGAATGTCACAAGACAGATTCGAAATCACATTGCCAATACGAGCGCCAAGGAGCGTATGCACTAACCACTGTGTCACTATGTTAAAGTATCACACTAAATGTACAATTTTAATTTCTGTGTGTGGATTGTTTTCTGAGCATTTGTGCCCATGTGGGTGTTCGAGCTGGAAAAAGAAGAGGGAGTCAGCGAGAAAAAGTGAGAGATTGAGCGAGAGAGATAAACAGAAAAAAAAAGGGGGTGGGTTTCAACAATAAATCAAGTTCCAGACTAATCTATTTAGCATGCTTTCACCATTACCCTGTCAGTGAAACAGCTAATTAATTAACTGATTCTACAATGAAGAGCTTTTGAATGAGCCCATTTAGGTAATTACTACCAAGAGCTGTTTGGGCGCGTCATTTACTGCAGTCACACAAGCACGCTGGCAGCTGCAGTAAAGTCCCTATCCGGTACAATTAGAAAAAATTAAAGATAATATACAGTAGGTTATGGGTGTGTAGGTGTGCCTGTGTTTGTATTTCTCCAGCGTTTGTGAGAGTGAGAGAGAAAGACAGAGAGAGACCAAAACATTTTTGTACTTGAAGAGCTAATGATAGCACTGTGTCTTATCCAAGCAAGTATGAAGTATACCATATATTCATGTAATAAAAATATCTAAAAATAATAATCATTTTCTAGACTAAAATAAAACATAACATGACTAAGAATGAAAAACTACTGTGCAATACCCATAAGAACATGTGCTGTGTAGATGCAACTTTCTTTATACAACAGTTAGTTTCAGTTCTTTATCTTATTGGACAGTGGCATTTCAAGAGTGCTGATATTTAACTGCACTGGGATGCTTCACTGTATCACTCCACTTGTCTGTGCTCGCATCCTTCCAGACAGGTTGTCAGTCTGCACAGTGCTTAGCAAAACGCATAGATTGATCCTGCTTTTGCTTTGTAAGGAGCATTTTTTTTAAGTGGAGCAAGAATAGACAAAATAGCTGGACAAATTGTCTAAAATGCAAAACAAACTTTTTATTGCTTTTTAGTTTTTAAAATTGTTCTATATCACACTCTTAATCATGCTAAATCACAGCTGTGTTGATATTCAATTCAAGACCACACTTTGTCATGTGAAATTGTTTAAAGGAATATTCCGAGTTCAATACAAGGTATGTTCAATCAACAGCATTTGTAGCATAATGTTGATTAACACAAAAAATATTGTTAATGTTTTTTTTTTTTAATCCCCTTTTCTCCCCAATTTGGAATGCCCAATTTCCACTACTTAATAGGTCCTCGTGGTGACATGGTTACTCACTTCAATCCGGGTGGCGGAGGACAAGTCTCAGTTGCCTCCACTTCTGAGACCGTCAATCTGCACTTATTATCACGTGGCTCACTCTGCATGACACCGCAGAGACTCACAGCAAGTGGAGGCTCATGCTACTCTCCGCAATCCATGCACAATTTACCACGTGCTACATTGAGAGCGAGAACCCCTATTCATTACCACGAGGAGGTTACCCCATGTGACTCTACCCTCCCTAGCAAACAGGCCAATTTGTCAACATGCTTTTAGTGTGAAAAAATTATGTTCTACGTGATATATAGGATTTACTGGCATCATGGCAATGAAGATGTAATATTGAATATAACTGTAAACAGATATGGTTAGTTAGTGATTTTATCACACTAAAATCATGTTTAATACGTATAATGTTTACATCATGTGACTATACTTTTAAAACAGTCTAATGCCGTTGAAGCCATTTTTTCCAGATTGAGTGTTGCCGTAGTTACTGCATTTTGCCTTTGTTTGGCAATATACGATGTGCGCAAAATACATCTTTACTTAAGAATTTTCATCAAAACAGTTTAAATAATTTTGTGCAAATCAGTCTAAATCCTTAAAACCTAAAAACATGTTGGACACAAAGGAACACTATTCACAATGGACCCAAACAAAAGGTTTCAGTACCAGGCTATTGGTTCACTTCAATACGCAAGACAGGATCAAGACAAGAGATAGGAGGGGGAAGATAAGAGCTAAAAGCTCAAAGTGTGGGAAAGCACATCATCTAACTCTGACAATGCTGACATCAATATAAAGAGAACAACACACTGGACAAAAGACCTCAAAGGAGATCTTTTGCACCTGACATGGTGTCTGTGGTCAGAGGTTCATCACCTCTGGATTTGAAGAAAAGAGAGAGGACAAACCCTTCTCATCAGATCAGCACCTCTTCTTCAGTACATCTCTATACTGCATCAATGAGCGGGTACCCCCTTTTCAGTGCCCTGCTTTCAGGATGGGCATTTTCTTGTTGTGCCTGGGGCCCTTGTGTTTGTTTAAGCCCTGGATGCAGGGTAAAGGGAAAAGGAAATTAATGGAGACCAAAGAGACCTGTGATAAGGGACGGTAATCAGAGATTTGCGATTTGAGAGCACAATGGGTGTGTTTTAATGCAGTGGTTCTCAACTGGTTCCCCTTCAGGACCCAGAATTATCATTGGACATCAGGTGGTGACCCAAAACAGTACCAACATTATTTTAAACAAAAAGGCCTATAAAATTAAACACAGATATTTATTAATATTACCATGAGCTAAATTATAATCGAAACCTGTCAAGAAAATGTTCTGGTCATATATATGTAAGGACCATTAACAGTTTTTTGCATTGTGACATTATTTTAAGACTTAAGAACATTTTACTACAATTAAGCACTTTGGTTTTTGAAGACTAGGGCATGACACAATCTGTCAATGCTAGCATCTGCCTACATGGGCGTAGATTACACAGGGGACATGGGGGATGTGTCCCCCTCACTTTCAATAAAACCAAATTTCATCCACCATTGTTTTTTTACAGGGCAAATGCATTTATGTTGTGTGTTTCAAACATGTAATAGTGTATACAGTATGTGAAAATGCAAACGTTAAAATTCTCTGATCAATCTCTTAAGAGACAATAGCTGCGCTACCACGTAGGCTACTACATGAGCACGTCATGTAGCATTGTTTCCATGGTGATCATGTCCCTTGCCCGAACTGGATCTCAGTCACTGGTCATTGGTCACCAACTCAACATGTCAAAATACTCTCCACTCATGTTTCTACTGTGACATAAAGCAATTCAAGTTGTTTTATGACATTTGTTGATGTTTTTGATTAAAATATATGATATTATAATGGCATTTCATCCAACACTGTATCATAGTGGGTGACACAACTGAGCCAGAGATTGCCTGTTCATTTGCCCACTTTGATGATTGTGTGAGTTGCTCACGGCAACAAAGGCAAAATACAGTAACTATGCCAACACTGAAACTGAGAAAAATGGCTTAATTTTTTTTATTTTCCAGACAAATTGTACATTATAACATTTTCACACTTCCTTTTCTCTGAATCTGAGGATAGTTGAGGCAAACCATCAGTCACAGGACAAATTACTGTAAAAAGTTGTAACCTGCAATTGTTACCTTAAGCTGCCATTTCTACTTGATCTAACCCCCAAAGCTAGCTTTTTGTGGGACACCTAATATAAAGTTTATTCAGTTATATTTCATAATATTTTTGACTTCAATCAAACCAATTACCAGTAATCATGTCTTTGACAAAAATGTTATCTAAAGAGACCCAATTCCATTCATATACAGAATATATATATATATATATATATATATATATATATATATATATATATATATATATATATATATTCTGTATATGAATGAATAGTCTCTTGATATTTTTGTATATATATATATACAAAATATATATATATATATGTATGTATTACCAATTTCGTATATACTGCATTATATACAGGTATTGTGTTAAAATGTGCTTCATGTAGTATTGTCTAAACTAACTGCTTTTTTAAATGAAAAATAATTGAATATAATTGAATCAGCCTGATTACATTAACATACCAATAAATTATTATTATTATTTTAAGGTTAGATCAGGTAGAAATAAATCCACAATGTAAAGATTACTCCTTTTACAGTTTAGGCAATAAGAAACCTAAAGCTTTCTGGTAAAGAAAATAAGTACATTTGATATGCTCCCTTTTAATTTTACTCAATATTGGGAATTAAAGCAGCATAAAGTTGATTCTGGACTTAATTAATATAAATATATGGTATATACAGTAAATCTCTTAAGTAAAGATTAAGTAAAGGATTAAGTAGGATTAAGTAAATCCTAGAGTTTGTCCCGCATAGGTGCAGGTACGCTTTGTGATAAGTATGCATATATATATATATATACAGTGAGGAAAATAAGTATTTGAACACCCTGCTATTTTGCAAGTTCTCCCACTTAGAAATCATGGAGGGGTCTGAAATTGTCATCGTAGGTGCATGTCCACTGTGAGAGACATAATCTAAAAAAAAAATCCAGAAATCACAATGTATGATTTTTTAACTATTTATTTGTATGATACAGCTGCAAATAAGTATTTGAACACCTGAGAAAATCAATGTTAATATTTGGTACAGTAGCCTTTGTTTGCAATTACAGAGGTCAAACGTTTCCTGTAGTTTTTCACCAGGTTTGCACACACTGCAGGAGGGATTTTGGCCCACTCCTCCACACAGATCTTCTCTAGATCAGTCAGGTTTCTGGGCTGTCAGCTGAGAAACACAGAGTTTGAGCTCCCTCCAAAGATTCTCTATTGGGTTTAGGTCTGGAGACTGGCTAGGCCACGCCAGAACCTTGATATGCTTCTTACAGAGCCACTCCTTGGTTATCCTGGCTGTGTGCTTCAGGTCATTGTCATGTTGGAAGACCCAGCCTTGACCCATCTTCAATGCTCTAACTGAGGGAAGGAGGTTGTTCCCCAAAATCTCGCAATACATGGCCCCGGTCATCCTCTCCTTAATACAGTGCAGTCGCCCTGTCCCATGTGCAGAAAAACACCCCCAAAGTATGATGCTACCACCCCCATGCTTCACAGTAGGGATGATGTTCTTGGGATGGTACTCATCATTCTTCTTCCTCCAAACACGGTTAGTGGAATTATGACCAAAAAGTTCTATTTTGGTCTCATCTGACCACATGACTTTCTCCCATGACTCCTCTGGATCATCCAAATGGTCATTGGCAAACTTAAGACGGGCCTTACATGTGCTGGTTTAAGCAGGGGAACCTTCCGTGCCATGCATGATTTAAAACCATGACGTCTTAGTGTATTACCAACAGTAACCTTGGAAACGGTGGTCCAAGCTCTTTTCAGGTCATTGACCAGCTCCTCCCGTGTAGTTCTGGGCTGATTTCTCACCTTTCTTAGGATCATTGAGACCCCACGAGGTGAGATCTTGCATGGAGCCCCAGTCCGAGGGAGATTGACAGTCATGTTTAGCTTCTTCCATATTCTAATGATTGCTCCAACAGTGGACCTTTTTTCACCAAGCTGCTTGGCAATTTCCCGTAGCCCTTTCCAGCCTTGTGGAGGTGTACAATTTTGTCTCTAGTGTCTTTGGACAGCTCTTTGGTCTTGGCCATGTTAGTAGTTGGATTCTTACTGATTGTATGGGGTGGACAGGTATCTTTATGCAGCTAACGACCTCAAACAGGTGCATCTAATTTAGGATAATAAATGGAGTGGAGGTGGACATTTTAAAGGCAGACTAACAGGTCTTTGAGGGTCAGAATTCTAGCTGATAGACAGGTGTTCAAATACTTATTTGCAGCTGTATCATACAAATAAATAGTTAAAAAATCATACATTGTGATTTCTGGATTTTTTTTTAGATTATGTCTCTCACAGTGGACATGCACCTATGATGACAATTTCAGACCCTCCATGATTTCCAAGTGGGAGAACTTGCAAAATAGCAGGGTGTTCAAATACTTATTTTCCTCACTGTATATATATATATATATATATATATATATATATTTGATTTGGAAGTTTTACGCCCGATTATACAGTTATGTTTGGCGCACTTAGTATTCTGTCTGTCCCCCTCACTTTGAAAACGATTACTATGCCGCTGTCTACCTAATTTAGCTATCTTCTTCCAGGAGACATGTGAAAATGTGCAGAAATACAATAAAGTTTGACTGGAAACATGACCATTGACGTCAACAAAAGCTATAGGAAACATATTCTCCTTCCTTTTATGGATAAGTCTATTTATTTTGCTATCATATCTGTGAACAACTATTTGGTAAGTTGCATTTTATTATTTGCATAAAGCTTTTTCCCTACTATCCACGACACTATCAGAACAGAGCTGCATTTTTGGCAACCTCTGATAACCTCTGTTTTAAGAGGTGCAAGGCATGTGACGTGTGTGTAGAAAGTGAGTGGGGAGGTGTTGGTTTGTAAAGTTGGTCTGAATGGAAAGCTCAAGAAAGGCCATCCTTAGTCTATGAATGTCAGTTTCCACTGACTGCATGTTCACATCATGCTTTGTTTCTTCATTGTACAGTGCAGGCTGCGTTCAATACCTCTTCACCCGGAGCTTCACGAAGAACACTGGCCCTGCCTCTCGTGAATGAACCACTGTCAGGGCTTTTCTTTAAGCCGTCATTCGTCAGCTTTCCGAGACATTAAAAATTTGGACAGAGTGTGCAAGATGGAGATAGAGAAAGAGAGAGATACTTCTAGCCTTATATGAAGCCATATTTCACGGGTTATATATCCAACCGCCACTTGTCACTTCAACATATATAGGCAAACATCAGCACATGAACATGCGACACACAAGTGTGGAATCATATACACACTTTCTTTTCTCCACTATCACAGTGCACACACACACTGTACTTATTGCACCTTGTGAAGGACACAGGGGGCCATTAATTACTGGAATGGGCAGTTTTAAATCTGGCAGAAGGACGCAGTGTTGTTCCAGCAGAATGGAACGTAATTAAGGGGAAAGGCCAGACGTCAGCGCCGCGCAGCCCACGGACAATGCTGATGGGGATTTATTACTTGCCGAGCTCGAAGAGAGGGAACGAGAGAAAGAAACTGCATTGGAGCAGCAGCCAGGGCCTCACACGCTTGCACATATATGGGTGAAAATACACACACACAGCCACACAGTCGTTCACATGTTTATACAAATGCTCTCACATTGGCACACAACAAACTAAGTTGCACTCACGGTCTCTCTTTAGCACATGCAGAAACACAGAAGGTCACAAATTCCCATCAAGATTTCCTTCAGCTAATTAAGTTTTTGGAGGAACTGCATAACGCTTGCAGAATTTTTTGACCCTGTGTGAATAAACAATTTATCGTCACCTGTGCTCTCAATACATTACTGAATTTCTCACTTACTGATGCTCTTGAATGGTTACCTTGTTGCATGTGCTCTGTGCTTATGTGGCACACACAAGTCATTAATTGCCTGTTTTGTTTACCTTTTGATTGAACAGTAAACAGCTAGTAGCTAATTCATTCATTTTTGCACTGTGGTAAAAATTATTAGATCTAAAGCAGAGATGAAACAAATAACATGGAAAATGTTTACATTATTGCATGTCAGTCCTCTGCAAAATCATATAGATTTAACTTAAATAGAACACAAGCAAGTGTTGCAGCATTTATTAGATATTTATAAATGTTACGTGTTAACCCTCAGTTAGTTTTATATTTTTTCATCTGAAGGCATTTTATGGTATTCTTAAATTGTCGATGGCCAAAACATACTCATGTTGAATATTCACGATTTATTAGTAGATGACATTTTATGACTTTCATGAAATCTATGTAATAGCAAACTCTATATTTTTGTAATTGCACCTACAGCTGCCAGAAAATTATGGCCATCAAGATTTTTCACATTGTGACATTATTTTTATGACAGTTGTGCAACACCCTCCCCCCCACCACCCCCCCATACAATGGAAAATAGGTGGTCATTATCATTTTCTCATTACTGCAGCAACATAAAGATAAATATTATTTAAATTGTAAATTATTAAAACATCATAGTAGAGATATCACAAGTACCAGTACTTTGGTACCAAGTCAATACTTAAATAACGAATAAGTAACGAAGATGTTACAGTGTTTTTGCAGTACCAATAGTACAGAGCACCAACTCAATTCGATACCTGCATGGTGTCCGACTGTGTCAAATGCTCACACACAAATGAGGCATATTTGGAAAAATTTAAACACAATTAATAATATAAAAATGTTGATATGTCCTAGTGTGGTTAATAGCCACTCCTCATAAACACAAAACTCCGCATTATGAGCATCACACGTGCGTTGCATGTTGTAATAGATGACAGAGCAGAGCACACATTCAATGTGAAGCACACAGAACATGCAGACTATATATTTATAAAATTAAATCTCAGCATTTGCACTTTAATAATCACACATGGGTCATAAAGCCAACTGCTTTTCCAGAGGTGTAACGCTACTTTCAAAAACATATATAAACTGAAAAGCAACATAAAAATAAAAGCTTCCACCAAAATAAAAGCTCGATTTAAGAGTGCTGTTGCACAGAATCAAAGTTTTCATCATTGTTTTCATTTACACTGTGATGCTCTGATATGGCAAACAATTAATTTGGCAAACAATAAGACCAATGTTGTGTTTAATATTATGCTGTAAGGATCTTTACTGAAGCACTTCATTTAATAAAAGAATCATCATTGAAAACAATGGGACTAGTAACAGTAAAATGTTCACATGCATTACAGTAATGATAATTGAGGGGTACACTGTGCTTAAGTGTCCTGAAAATAATTCACAAAGAAAACGTTTTAATAGTTCTAAATGTAGGCAAATTTTTTTTAATGCAAAATATACATATATTTTTCCAAATTTCAAAATGTTTTGTATTGATTGATTCGGGATTAAATATGACAAGGGCATTTCCTTGACAGGTTTCATGAGAATCACCACACTACTCCTTGAATTAATACAGTAATACACAATACACAGTAAAATACAGTGCAAAAATGGCGAAATCTTTTATGTCACATATGCCCTACTTTAACAATGCACATTAAGTTCTTCCTGTATTTTGTGCTCTTTTAACTGTCATCAGATGTGTAGTTAGACAACTCCATACATACAGTACTTTTAATGAAACTTGTAAAGATTTACCTTAAATTCTCAAGATGATTTGTTGTGCATGTTTGGTGTTTATGCCTCTAATCAAATTACCTGAACAAAGCCAGAAAGCATCATCCTATGCCGTCCACTAAAGAAACCTTAATTAACAACATCTGTTTGCCCAAAAGACACCAGGTCAGTTCTCATGTTCCATGGAGCTGCAGTAATTTCATCGGGCCTGAGGAAACAGTAGAGGAATGTCAAGATGATGAACCATATTAACACCCCTCTGTACCTCCTCTGGTGCTCTTTAGAGCATGTTACTTCCTCTGTGAATATAACCCCAGAAAAGAAGTTATAAATTGGCAAAGGAGGCAGAAGAAACCAACTTGTATGCTTTTTAATTTCCTTCCCCAGCTACCTTCAGAAGTAAAGCATTTTCAAATGCACGTTGACTCAAATTATACCTGGACTACAACTGGGAAGTTTTTTTTTTTTTGGTATTGTATGAGCTAAGCAATCATCTATATCAGTGGAAAAGAAAATTCATGAGTAATACAAGGGTTTATGGATTGAGACCGTTTTTCCCCCCACCGCTGTCATAATCTCGCGCACAGGCGCAATTGTTCGTCCTCACAGAAGCGGAACACCTGAGACGAAAGACTTTCCAAAGAGTCTGTACAATGTGGAGATGGGCCAGGTGTCCCGAACATAACACATTTAGCAAGAGTGATGATTGTTGGTGAGCTTTGATGGCACAAAAGCCAATGAATTCCACAGATGGAGGCATTTCTCTTCTGCCTGAAAGCTGACTTTTATTGACAAGAGGGTCTGCGTGTTTCTGCCAATACAGCGCACGCTATTCTCTCGTTCCCCCCCTCCCTCTTTTCCCACTCTGAATGGCTTCACCCCTCTCCGCTCTGTGTTCCACCTTCTTCATCTCTCTCCAGCCATTCCTCTCTTTCTGCTATCGCCCCATAAAACACTCCCTCCCTCCTTCTTGCTCTCGCCGTCGCTCGCTCGTGAGATTTGCCTAACAAAGGGTAGCTCTGCCCAAGGTCAGATAAGAAGGCACAGTCAAGAAGCCACAGTCACTGTTTCTTTCATCCGTCTTTTTCCCCCTCTCTCTCTCCCCTCACAGCTTTCAAATTATCTCCGCAGCACATAATAATAATTACTGAGGACGGTGAAGAGGAGATAAGGGAGAGGCGGCAGACGAGAGAGAGAAGAGTGGGTGAGTTAGGAGAGGAGGAGACTGAGAGAGGGAGTGTGAATAAATACGACTGCCAGTGTGAGGAGAGAGAGAGAGAGAGAGAGAGAGAGAGAGAGAGAGAGAGAAGTTGAAGAATTATAATTTCTAGTGTACTGGTGATGGAATGGGTGGGGGGGTTGGGGGTTAATGAGCTGATCTCTTTTTCCTCATATGAAAGTTTTTTTTTTCTATGTATCAATACATGTAAAGCCCCAGAAATCTATTATTATATTCATTTAATGTTATCTCCATGATTTCTGCTAGTTCAGTAACACACTTCTTATTTTCAAGGTTATATCGAGTTTAATACATTTGAAAAGTTTCCACGTCATGTCACGAGGTGAAAAAAACAACAACAGTTTTACAGTTTTATATAAAAAAAAGCTGTTCAAGTTACCGTCTCGGTTACTGTCGTAACCTCCATTCCATGATGGAGGGAACGAGACGTTGTGTTTATGTAGTGAACACAACTACTACACAACTCTTGAGAGCCTCAGTTACCTCTATCTTTGAGAAATGTCCAATGAGAATTGGCGGACAGAATTTGCATGCCCCTCCCCTAGACATACGGGTATAAAATGAGGGAAGCGTGCATCTGTTCACACAGGTTTTGAGCTGAGGAGCCGAGAATAAGGTCCTGGCCCTTTCAGCGGCTTAGTACAGTGTTGTGGCAAGAGGGACATAACGTCTCATTCCCTCCATCAGGGAACGGAGATTATGACAGTAACCCTTACTGGTCACTCAGATGTTCCCCTTCTGTCACTCAGTCACCGCGGAGACCACATCCTGCCCAGCAGGGGAGGTAATCATGTGGCAAAAACGTCACATGGGCTTACCAGCCACATATGGAAGTGGCAAGGTGGTAGGTCCTGCCTCGACATTGAGGAGCTCTACAATCACACTGACCAGGGGGCAGAGGGAACTCTGCCCAAGGGAGACGCGTGTCCACCGACAGGGGGACCGTACCACGGAAAATACATCACAGGAGATATTGGAATAATCCAAACCTGTGGAGCACCTGTTCCAGTACAGGCAAGCCGGTGCCTGCAGTGGGTCTGGCTGCAAACTTCCTCTGCTGAATTCGGAGCCAGAAGAACACGCAGGGTCCGTGACTTGTGGACTTGACTGGGGGAGTAGAGCGCATGTCTTAACCTCAGGGGAGGGGAAAGGTGCATTACCGTATTACCGAATTCTACGTGTTCGGACCTGTCAAAACACGGGACGAGACCGGCTCAACCCAGAGATTGTAAAATCTTGTGAAGGTATTGGGTTGCCCAGCCCGCCGCTCTGCAGATGTCTGCTAGAGAGGTGCCACTGGCTAGTGCCCACGAGGATGCCAAACTCCATGTAGAGTGTGCTCGAACCCGCAAAGGGGTGGGCATGGCCTGGGCCTGGTAGGCCAACGCAATGGCGTCCATGATTCAGTGGGCAAGCTTCTGTTTGGAGACAGCATTCCCGTTCCACTGTCCACCAAAGCAGAGTACCTTGTACTGATATGCCTGGCCGTCAAAAGCAAACCGTAGAAAGGGTCTGTCACGGGGTAATATTGAGACGTGAAAGTATGCATCCTTCAGGTTTACCGCCGTGAACCATTCTTGATGCCGGACGCATGTCAGAATACGTTTCTGAGTCAGCATCTTGAAAAGGAGTCTGTGTAAGGCCCGGTTCAGAACTTGCTGTTCCAAGATTGGATGCAACCCACTGCCTTTCTTGGGTACGATGAAGTAAGGGCTGTATAATCCCTTCTCCATCTCGGCTGGAGGGACAGGCTCTATCGCATCCTTGCTCAAAAGGGTTGCGATCTCCGCACGCAAGGTGGAGGCGTTTTCACCCTGCACCGAGGTAAAGTGGATGCCACTGAAACGGGGAGGTAGCCTGGTGAACTGAATCGTGTAGCCAAGTCAGATGGTCCTGGCCAGCAACCTCGCCGGGTTGGAAAGTGTAAGCCACGTGCTAAGGAGCGAGTGCGATGCAGTTAGTCACGTGAAGGCGGAAGAGCCGCGTTCATGGGGGCCGGACTGCGAGTGCTCTGTGTCTGATCGCCGTGAGAACGGCGGTTGTGGGCACCAGCTAAGTGACACAGAGAGTGAGGAAACTGCTCTTTTTTTGACAATGTGGGTACCGCAGCCCGTTGGGGGTGCAGCAAACAAAGAAAAGGAACCATAAGATTCTCCACACGGCCCTCCACTGGGGGATGGAGTGGTCTGGATACCAGCTCCGTACCAGCCATCTATCTCCCAGGGTTTTCCATCTCAGGAGCGCTTGGGTGCCATCCGGGTCCGAGAGGGGGTTCGTGAGACAGGGGACATCCGTCTCCTACGGGGAGCTCTATGTTGGGGCTGAGAGCTGGGCCCGCCTGGGGTGGAGCTGCCTGGGGTTTTGCCGCCGCAGGGGGATGCCATCGGCAAGCAGACGGGGTGCAGGATCTTGAGCCGCGGTGGGGCAAGATATGTTTAATGGCCTCTGTCTGCTTCTTCATGGCAGAGAACTGCTGGTCAAAGTCATCCACGGTGTCGCCAAATAGGCCGATCTGGGAGATGGTGCGTTGAGAAAGCGAGTCTTGTTGAGGTCCAGCATCTCGACCAGATTCAGCCACAGGTGGCGTTCTTGGACCACGAGGGTAGCCATCACCTGTCTGAGTGCACGTGCCGTGAACTTCATGGCCCGGAGGGCAAGGTCGGTCGCCAAGCACAGTTCCTGCAGCACATCAGGATCAGGACTACCCAAGTGTAGATCTCTTAGTGCCTTGGCCTGGTGGACTTGCAGGAGGGCCATGATGCCAACCTACAGGCCTTGGAGGGGAGTGACGTTCAATCCAGCCAGGTTGCGGCGTTCCGTGTACCTGTAGACCACCCCGCCATCAAGGGTAGTGAGAGCGGATGAGCGAGGTAGTTGTTTTCAGACAGTAAAAGGTGCACTCCACGACTTCACCAGCTCATCGTGCACCTCCGTGATCAAAATAATGGGGGGGTCTGGGGTGTGAAATTTTATATAATACCAAGCTACTGAAAGTCTGATTTTTTTCTTCAAAATATTTATTATGCAGTGTTGATTTTTATGTTTTTGAGACATTACAGCTGATTTTCTGTTAAGCTTATAGAATTCTGAATCTATGTGATTACCATTTTCCCATGTCTGCCAAACATGTTGAGTGGTCCAAACATCATCTGCAGCCTGAAATGTAACTTTTGGTTGGATTTTAGAAACCATGCAGCCAGTATAGAAAGCTGTAGGTTGCTCCCTTGCTTCCTATTTAGTGAATGACTTAACCTCCAGTGTGCTGTCTGTCTTCACTGGTCTCAGAACAGTTTGAAATGCACCTTATTTACATCCTAACTCCATATAAAGCCTCTGAAAGCAAAATGTTTCAGCTTTTGAATGAACCCATTTATATAGGAATGCATTAACTAATGTTAATCTATAGACTTGTATTGGAAAGTGATAACAAAATTAAACATAACAAAATGTATATTAAAATGAAGCTAAATTACCCACAGATGTGTTAAAGTTGAAAGCTATAATTTTAGAAGAAATAACTAACATGTTTTTCTTCTTTTGAGGAAATGCAGTGCCAGTTTCCACATATATGGACATCGCGATTATCAGGCAGCTGACATAACAAACAAAAATAGAGATGATAATCTTTACAACCAAACAGGCTTCAATTAAAAACTTAAAGAGATTTCTTACCAAAGGCACCTTTGTTGTCACTGTGTCCATAGGAGCACTTCAAGGAAATTGATGGCAAGCTGTTGTGTCCATGGTGCTATAAAATAGCGGTAGAGAGCTATATGTTAGCTTCCCCATTAATCTCTATGGCTTTGCTCAGCTAGCGCAGGATTCCCAGGAAGCTTGCGAAATGGAGGCTGCCATCTTTGCTCATGGGCGCTCAGTCTTGGGATCGGGTGTCACGTGACTCATCACTCGTCAATGGGAATAGATAGGGGAAAATGTAAATGGTTATTGGAATTTTTTTTATTTCATAATAAAACAGCTACTTTTGAATGGCTGTCCTTGGAGAAACATGCTTTTTGCCATAGGGTGTGGTTCCAGCATATACCATCAGGGACTAACAGGGACCTTTTAACCAGCCAATTCCTGACCCCCTGGTTGTGTCACGTGACTCGGTGCAACAGACGTTAACACTTTAAATGTCTAGAGTCTTGTGAACATTCAGTTGGTTTTTAGTCTGGGTCACATGAGGTTAAAGGTGCACTCAGTAACTTTTGTCTTTGTGTCATCTTGGACTTACACTGACACCTAGTGGCTTGGATGCAGCATCTTTTAAAATCTATAGTTTTCAGTTTCAGATGTCATTGTGGAAATTTTGTATTCACAGTCAGCCATGATTACTTTAATCAATGAGTGAAAGTTTCAAATAACAGGACAGTTACTGTGATTAAACGAGAGGTATTCGGCTGGTCATGTGAATCTAACATGGCAGCCCTGATGCAGACCCTCTCCATGTAGAATAAAACAGCTTTTATAAGGTTACTGATATGACTTGAGTCTTTGAGTAATGTGAGTGGTTATGATTTCCTACATATATTGCAAAACTACAATTCATGTCTTTAGGAGTTAAACTTTTTTAATGAGGAAAAAAAAAAGAAAATTAATGAGTACAACTTTATAAGTAATTAACATGCATGTGTAGTACAAAACCAAAATCGGAACGTTCTATTAACTTAAACTTGGGAGATTATTAACTTACTTTTTTTTTTTTTATGTAACTGATAGTCTATGCTTTTTTTCTCTCCTTTTTGCTTTAGTTCTGCTAACTTATTAGTGTTTAGTTGAGTTATTCATAAGACTTACTGTTATGTTGAAGTTTTGGGGTGTTACCATTTTGGTGAATAGTGGAGCTTGATCTTAGGTTGAGGACAGGTACAAATTAAGATTGTTCTGGAGTATATTGCTTTGTTCGTTGAGCAATTGCTATTCTAATGAAAGCAAAACATAGTGTTTCCAGTAGCATTCACTGTACCAGCTAGATCAAGCTACTTAGGTTCCCTCTACTTGAAGTATTTAAGCTTATATGGTTAAAGCCAGAGTTAAGTAAAAAGTTAAGTACCATTAAATGTATGAGTTAGCTTACTCAATATTTCAAGTTAAGAGCAATTAACAGGCATGTGAGATACAAAATAAAAATCTGAAAATTCTACTAACTTAAATTTGGGAGTTTTTTAACTTGGAAATAAATTATTACGTTTTGTAATCATCAATGATATTGATTCTTTATGATGAACACACAAAGTCACAAAGTCTTAGTAAACAGACCCAAATAACAAGAACTCTCTACAAGAACACTTTACAATAATTTTAGATTCATTAACTTTGGTAAATGCAGTTAATGAACTCATAATGAACAATATATTAACACCATTTATTAATCTTGGTTAATGTTGTTAACTCCTGCATGTATGCATTTTTAACATAAAAGTTACCATTAATACCTTTACATTAACATTATTTAAAGCATGACGAGCTCTTCATTAACAAAAAAATAACAATAGTGTTTTGCTAAATGAACAATAACCAAACTTTATTAATGCTGTAATAAATAAATAAATAAATAAACTTGTTAGTTGGTGGTTCATTATACCTACTGCATTGACTAATGTTAACGAATACAACCTTATTGTAAATTAGGGGTGTAAATCAGACGTTTCATCATGATCCGATCTTATATCGATTATTTTGGCCTGCGATCCGATATATGTGAACACTTCAAAGTCTGCCGCGATACAATTTCGATTCGATGTGATTCAGGGCCCTGTGATAGATATTCTGATATGTGTCTATTCTACACATTCAATTAAAAAAAATTTGCTCTTAAATGAACCAAAAAATGATTTGAATAATTTAATAAGCTCTCTGAAAAGAGCAAATTTAGAATACACATTGAGACATCCACAACAAAATAAGGTACTTCAGACATGGAAAAAAATTAACAGCAAATAATATAAAAAACATAACGTCACACACAAGTGATCATCACTCTGTTGATGACAGCTAATTTTTCAGTTTAATCCAATTCAAAGTATATATATACCCATGACTTGTTTCCAACTATCTGTGCTATCTGCGGTTTTCTTGGCTACAACATCCACAGTTAACTGAGATAAATGTTCGTAAGAGTGTTGATGCATAGATGTGTAATTAAGCAATATCACATGAGCAAGAGTTAGATATGGCCCTACATCAGCACTGCTGCTGCTGTGATTCAGCCGCAGGACGAGTGCCGAAGGTAATTACAGCAGTGCTGATGTAGGGCCATATAGCACGATTGCTAGTGTGATATTGCTTATATACAACATTTCAATGAACAAGTACATTTTAAAAAATTAGGAAAAACCGAGTATGGTCATAAAAATGGATTTGTGCATGGAACTACTTTCTTACAACAACAGAATCAGCCGTTGCTGGTAAATGATGCGTCCAAGCCTCCGTTAGTAATTCAAAAAGTTCACTTCAGAAATAGTATCATGGCTTGTGCTGCTTCTAACAAGTTATTGGATAAACAAGGATAGACGGCTGGATGTGTGTGTGTGTGTGTGTGGGAGAGAGAGAGAGAGAGAGAGAGAGAGAGAGATAGATAGATAGATAGATAGATAGATAGATAGATAGATAGATAGATGGATGGAGTGTGTTCAATTACCTGTTGCCACACCCAATCAGAGATGCTGTCAACTTTTTCAGTGGAAAATAGATGCCCAAGCGGGGGTACTATTTTGCGGTAGCCGGTGTGCAAGAGTCATTCACTATAGAAACAGCGATGTCCTCCGCCATTTTAAACAGTATGTATCCAATGTGGAAACTCCAATAAAAGATAAGCACTTAAGTTCTGTAATAAATCAGTCTGTTGTGTCTCTCAGCATGAGCCGTAATCCTGAATTTGTCTGTTTAAAACCATTTAAAGCTATTTCCTAGCTTTGGTAATGTAATAGTAATACAGCGATTCAATTCACTTTATGTCACCAACTGGCTCATATCACACACAAAAAATATATTTTGCCACCACCTGCTGGCTAACATATGTAATTTAAAAAATAAAGCCAGTAACTCCTAACAGAAACACTTTAGTTTAGAACAGCATGAACGCAGAGTGATACACAGTCAGTGAAGCGTCTGTGTGCTGATGGTGTCACACCATCAGTGCTCATGGAACGTCTCTTATCCAATCAGATTCGAGGACCGGAACTAACTGGGGTATATAGTCTTATAACTGATGCTGGAGCTGAGCAGGTGTTTCTCTTTCCCTCATTAGCACTGTTCAGAATGTCGGGGTTGACAAAATGTTTCACGTGGTTGAACTTCTCCATGCTACTTTTAAACATCAAATTCACATGTAAATGTGAATGGGTCGCATGTGCAACGATATCAATGGAAGCCTGATTAATCGCACATGTGAGCCGCTTGCATTTTAAGGATGGCCCAGTTGACGTGCTCACACTGATCCTGTCACTGGTCTGGAGATTGTGTTTCGCGGGAAGCTCAGTTGACGCACGTGCATGGATAGCAGAGCACAATTTGGCTTCACAGACCCTGCGCAATCCTTGTCCCACATGAAAAGCGTATTTAGCGCTCATAAAGTGAAATTAATATAATATGGTTACTTCATCGACTGACGGAAATGTGTACAGACGTGGTTGACATGAGTGTATATTAAAATAAAGGTGCATCTTAAAAAAAGTCTATATCAATATTTAAGCGGTGTATTGATAACATTAGATCGTTGGTTATTGGATTGATGCATAGATCCAGATCGATGGATCGATGCACCCCTATTGTAAAGTGTTACTGATCTCTCACATATTACATATAAGAAATGTGTTTATATACTGTATATAATGTATATATTAGAATTTTGTTTATACAAATACATTTCTTTGTCAAATTTGAAGGGGAAAAAACAATGGTCTCCATTCTAAGTTGAATGTAAACACCCTAAAATCTCATCCTGTGCACCCTGAAGCTCCTTTGTAAATCACCTGTTTCCACACACTTCCACAACCCTAACCATTCTGACCCCATAATGTTATTGGGAAGCAGGGTAAGCCTCCTAATCCTGGGTCTTGTGGTGCCCCCCAGAGGAGCTAGTATCTGCCGTGCTGAGGTGCTCTGTGCTGGGCTGAGACTTACAGGATGAGAGGGGTGTCAGACAGCCTACAACACACACACATACACAGATGCCACCCCTGACATGTAGATCGCTGGCCATTCTGAGCCTTATCTCTAAACTCAAGCTCTGTTGTCTGGATGACCCATAGAGGACTGATGACAAGGTGGGAGGGGGATCAATCTATGCCCAGCCCAGCTGCTTCTCATTGGGGCAAGACTTGGCTATCTTGGTTGTGGTTGTCTTTATAGATAATGCTGGCCATCAAATATGGTTGCATTTGTGTTAATTTAGAACACTTTTATCCAAAGCGACTTACAGTGCACTTATTACAGGGACAATCCCCCCAGAGCAACCTGGAGTTAAGTGCCTTGCTCAAGGACGAAACGGTGGTGGCTGTGGGGATCAAACCGGCAACCTTATGCTTACCAGTTCTGTGCTTTAGCCACTATGCCACCACCACTCCATAAAAAAGTCAGAAGATAACATACACCTCAGCCAAATACATTTTAACTCTGTTATTCCACAATTACTGACATTTAATAGTAGAAAATGTCCCTGTTATTACATCAACAACTTTATTTTAAGAAATTTCAGAATAATATTAGCAGAGAGAATGATTTATTTCAGCTTTTCTTGGGTAGCCTTCCACAAGCTTCTCACAATAAGTTGCTGAAATTTTGGCCCATTCCTCCAGACAGAACTGGTGTAACTGAGACAGGTTTGTAGGCTTCCTTGCTTGCACATGATTTTCAGTTCTGCCCACACATTTTCTATCGGATTGAGGCCAGGGCTTTGTGATGGCCACTCCAACACGACATTGTTGTCCTTAAGCATTTTTGCCACAACGTTGGAGGTATGCTTGGGGTCATTGTCCATTCGGAAGACCAATTTGTGATGAGCTTTAACTTCCTGGCTGATGTCTTGAGATGTTGCTTCAATATATCTACATAATGTTCCTTCCTCATGATGCCATCTATTTTGTGAAGTGCACCAGTCCCTCCTGCAGCAAAGCATCCCCACAATGATGCTGCCACACCCATGTTTCTTCAGCTTGCAAGCCTCACCCTTTTCCCTCCAAACATAACAATGGCCATTATGGCCAAACAGTTAAATTTTTGTTTCATCTGACCAGAGAACATTTCTCCAAAAAGTAAGATTTTTGTCCCCATGTGCACTAGCAACTTGTAGTCTGGCTTTTTAAGGTGGTTTTGGAGCTGTAGCTTCTTCCTTTCTGAGCAACCTTTCAGGTTATGTCAATATAGGACTTGTTTTACTGTGGATATAGATACTTGTCTTCCTGTTGTTCTGGTATTGATTTGCACTTTTTGCACCAAACTACGTTCATCTCTAGGAGACAAAATACACCTCCTCCCTGAGCGGTTTGATGGCTGCGTGGTCCCATGGGGTTTATAATTGCGTACTGTTGTTTGTACAAATGAACATGGTACCTTCAGGCATTTGGAAATGTCTCCCAAGGATGAACCAGACTTGTGGAGATCCACAATTATTTTGTTGAGTTTGAAGGTAGGCCTTAAAATACATCCACAGGTACACCTCCAATTGACTCCAAGTAGCCAATTAGCCTCTCAGAGGCTAATTGGCTAATTGCCTAAAGGCTTGACCTTTTCTCTCATTTTAAAGTCACAGTTAACTTAGTGTATATAAACTTCTGACCCACTGGAATTGTGATATAGTTAATTAAAAGTAAAACAATCTGTCAGTAAATAATTGTTGGAAAAATTACACGTGTCAAGCACAAAGTAGATGTCCTAAACATCTTGCCAAACTTATAGTTTGCTAAAATAAAATCTGTGGAGTGATGAGTTTTAATGACTTCAACCTAAGTGTATGCAAACTTCTAACTTCAACTGTAAATCTGATAAGTCCACAAGCATAAGTATCCACTCATACCTGCAACAGTCTGGTAAAGTCAAAATAATTCTAGAAGTCACCTTTTGCCAAGACTAATCCACAGCATAATTAGTAGCACCACTGTTTGCTTAAAGCATGAGGAGATCTGGAAAAGTCATAAAAAGACCTGATGCCTTTACTAAAGACAAACACCTTAACTCTTTGCCAATTCAGATTTGTTATACATTTTTAAAAAGTATAGGGCTCCACAGAGTGTAATCCTAGGAGACAGTACAGTACTAACACAATGTGTAGCTAATTCACCCCAACTGAGTGTCTCTCTTTGAATGTTTATATTTTACTGTAAAGGAATATGCCAGGTTAAATACAAACAACCTATATTGACCATTGCTATATTGACTCAATCCTCCTTTTCTTAAAAACAAAGGAAAATGTGTACAGTAATGCACTTACAATGGAAGCCTATAGCATATATGGGACATACTGAGGGGTTGAAAGCAGAAAATGTTAAGCTTGTAAGTATTTTCTTGAATTGTTCAGAAAAAAAGATATACATATTTGAGCTGTAAAGTTAATACAAATTATCCTGTGGATAAGTGAAAAACTTTTATAGGGGATAAAACATCTGGTTGTGTGCTAATTACAGTGGGTGGAGTTTGCTCCTTTTAAAACATGATTCAAGCTGATGGTCCATTTTTTGTATCCTTCGCAGGCAATAAGAATGACTGGATTTAGCAGATTAATATAGTCATGACATGAGTTGAAATTTCTTTTAAAACAGTGGGAGAAATACATATTTTAAATGTGTATTTGCATGCTGTAGACTTGCCCTCTTGACTTTCACTGTAAGTGATTTTAATTTTAAAACAATTTTGAAAATTGATGGATGAGTTGAAATTTTATTAAAGCAATAGTGACCCAAACATTATTGCTTATCATATACTCACCCTCATTCCTTTCCAAACCTGTATGATGCTTTCTTTCTTCTGCAAAACACAAAAGAAGATTTTTTGAAGGATGTTTGAGTTGTTTTTCTTTCTATACAATGCAAGTCCATTATCAAGCTCAAAAAAGCACAAAAAGGCAGCATATAATTAATAAATAAGATTCAAGTGGTATTTCCACGTTTTCTGAAGTAATTTAATAAATATGGTTAAAACAACAGACCAAAACTAAAGTACTTATTTGCTATAAATCTTGACATCTGGCTCAATTGGAACACAGTCCAGGCTTCAAGAAGATGATGCTTTGCGAATGTCAAGATATTTGTGAAAACTGACTTTTGGTCTGTTTCTCACCCAAAGCTATTGTATTGATTAGACATGGATTAAACCACTCAAGTCATATGGATTACTTTTATGCTGCATTTATGTCCTTTTACGAGCTTGAACGGTTTGGACCCCATTGACTTACATTGTATGGAAAAAATCAGCTGAGACATGCTTCAAAATATTTTCTTTTGAGTTCCGCAGAAGAAAGAAAATCATATGAATTTGAGACCGCATGAGGGTGAATAAACGATGCCTGAATTTACATTTTTGGGTGAACTATTCCTTTAAGTTGAGCTTTAATTCTTCAATTCCATGAACTACATACCTCATGAAATGCCCAAAATTAACCCCCAATATATTTGAATTGAAATAGACACATTTATATCGGTTTTCAACACAACTCTAAAAGGTGACGGAAATGACATCAGGAGCATAGGTCTTGATGGCAATGAGTGTGGATTCATGTGACACAAAACCTGCATGCAATACCATTCTGAACTTTACTGATAAAAATTGAAAATGCTGGGTAATAATGTTCAGATGGAAATAGAAACACATAGTTAACGAAACTACTTCTAACATCCAATAGTTTACCTGCGTGAAAATGTAATTTACACAAAGAACCATATTTCCCAGCATTCGAGTATTTCTGCATATGTGCTTATTGTGTGATTGTTCAACAGAAATTCCTCATTTGCCTGTATTAATTTAAAAAGGGGGAAAAGTGTTTGTTTAATATGCATGAAAGCTTTCCGCAGACCTCTGGAAAAGAGAGATAAAGTGGACATATCTCTGAGAGTTATGATAAGTGTGTGTATTTGCTTGCACGCATGTGTGAGCATGTGTGTGTGTGTGCCTGTGTGGCTGAGACATATCTGAGCTGTATGATAAGACACATCAGCACGTAACAACACGGCAAAACTGAGGGGGGTGGAGGGAGAGATTGGGGGAAAAAATGAATGACACAAGGGGGCGTTTCTATTTTTCTCTCTCTCCCACACATGTCTCTCCTCCATTTCCTCTCTCTCCCAGTGTGGGTCTTCTGGGAAAGGTCGTGCAGTACAATGCAAACATGTCTGTATGAATAGCTGGATGGGAAGAGGACAGCTGTTTGAGATGACTGCGATGGCTGCTAATGCTCAATATGTCTGCCTCCCCACAGACCTATTCATACACGCACACTCATACAATGACCACGATGAGCTAGCAACAAAGCACAAAAGTGCTACTAACACGTGTACTGTACACTCTTGCCACTTGAGGATGACAAGCTGTGTGCCTGTGTTTTGCTTTAATGGGCAAATTATCCTGTCTCTTACGTTCACGGTCATATAATACATCAGGACAGATGAGAGGTTTGTGTTACAGAATGTTGTGACTTGCCTATTATAGTGTCTTGAAAACTTTCACAGGCATATGTATTTTTGCAGATATAGATTTAAGGCTACGTTCACACCACAAGCCTTAGTGCTCAATTTGGATTTATTGCTTAGATTCGATTTTTTGGTTTGTCTATTCACGTTATTTTTAAAATGCGGCCAATATCAGATTCCAGTACGAACTGGTCATGGTCCTGAACTGACCTGCATGCGCAAAGAACAATAACAAAGACGTCACTCGCAGCACGCTGCCACACGGAAGTAAACATGGAGGCCACTGAAGTCAGTGCTTACACATTCATTTATAAGGTGATGTGCAGTGGAAACCAGCGGATTTGTGCGCAGGCGATAAGACTGACGAGGATGAGGAGAAAAAGGACAAAATTAACTAAGGTCGTACTACAAACGAACAGACCTGTATCGGATTTAGGACCCCATATGGAAGTCTCCCAAATCAGAATCGAAAAGATCAGATTCTGGTTTGTGCTGTTCACACAGTTATGAAAAAAACAGATCTGAGTCACATAAGAGCATAAACAAATCTCATTTGGGTCACTTTTGTTTGCAGTGTAAACGTAGCCTAAGACTGTGCAAACACTTTCTGTCACACACTTTCTCTCTTGTCCTAGGCCAGTAACTTACTCAGTGCAAATACACAAATGCAGACGCTAATGCTTGGTAAATGCACTGCTAGCATAAAATGATAGTTAACCCAAAAATGAGTCATATGGGTTTGGAGTAAATGATGACAACATTTTCACATTTGAGTGAACTGTCCCTTGAACACGCATTCTTACATTACCGTTGCTATATAAATGCAAGAATTTGAGAGTTACTGTCAAATGTAAAAAATGTAATTTTTTTCATGTAGCTAGCTATAAATATGCTGACAGTTTAACAAACCTTAACTAAGCTGCCCAGCTGCACAGTTATTTTTAATTAAAATTTTTTTTTCTGAATTCCATGTTTTGAATTAGTTGAAAGTTGAATTAAATGTTATCATCAAAAAACTGTCCAATTAAAATAAAATTCATAGAATTTTAATCACAATATTGGAGGTTTTTGTGTCAAATACAGTTCTGCACTGCAGAGCATCACAGTATTAATGGATAAAAACTTTAATTCAGTACAACAGCATTCATTCTTGTATTTACTACTTAAATATAATGTAATTAGTATGTAATTATTATATATATATATTATAACCCAAAGATGAAAATGCCATAATTTTCTTACTCTCGTGTTGTTCCAAACCCATATGAATTTCAGAACAAATGGCATGCTAGGCAGAATTTTGTTTCATATTCACATTTGAGTGAACCTTTTAAGCTAAAGGAATAAATGGAGTGCTGTAATTTATACTTTTTACAATGTTAATTGTGGCAGCTGTAATTGTAATCTTGATAATTTATTTCGTTAATTTGTCTCGACATTCAGCAAAACTTCTCCTTTTGTGTTCCCACTGAAGAAAGACAGTCATATGGGTTTGGAGCGACACAAGGTTGTGTAAACAATGACAAAATTTCCATTTTTGTGTGAATTATTCCCAAGATGAGTATAGTGGAGGTAAAGAACCTCAAAGGACAGAGAAAATCTGCAAAGAAATATTAGGAATATGGTGTGAGGGAGAAATAGAAAGAAGAAAGGGAGAGAGAAGGTAGTAAAAAAGAATAAAGAAGTGCCAAACTAATTAAAGAAAGCCCACAGGCAAAGCTAGGGGGCTGGGAGAAACATTGAGGAAGGTGTCATCACACACACACGCACACACATGCTTTCCTCTTCTTCACTATTCTGTTATTCTTCCTTCTCTGGCCTTTGATAAGACAGAGGTGCTAGACGGGACCTCACTAGCATATATAATGTATAATAGCAATGGAGAGAATGTGTGAGAGTGTGTATGAGAGAAAGAGGGGTTTGTTTGGCTGTTTAAAAAAGTGCTGCTCTGCTCTTGGCCTTGTTAGTGCTCATTAATGACTGGCTGCTTGTTTCAACTAGCTGCATATCTTTTCTGTGACCTGTTTTTATGTTTTATTCAATGTGTGTATCTGTTTGGTAATGTGTGTGGCAGAGTGCAGTATATGTGTCAAGAGGTACAGTATGCTTTCATTTCGTAGTCATGCATACAGTGTGTAAAAAAATACAAAGGGGGAAGGGTTATTATTTGGGTTAGGGTTAGGCCACATCCACATTTATACACTTTTGGATAAAAACGCATTGATTTTAGGGATGGGCAAAATTACCAATTTTCATAATCGACTAGTTGGCCGGTTGTGTGAACGAATAGTGGACTAGTTGGTGTCAAGGATAATGTCTATTAAGTGGGTTTTTGGTGAAAAACAGATTAGTGAGGCATGGCCTTGTCCTATAATAAATAGTTTTATATACACCATAAGAATACTATGGTATGTCCCTATTTAGCAACGTAAATATGAGAGTGTGTGTGAGAGAACGAGACATAAAGAGAGAGCGAGAGAGAGATTTAAGGAGAAATTCTGAGATTAGCTATTTACATTATACCTTTTCAGTGGTTCTGTTTTCTTGCACCCGTTTACTCAAAACGTGGTCAATTGATTGGTTTATTTGTTCCTGTGTTTACCCGTTATTTTGTACTTGTTTATTTCTTTTCATTAAACTCTTTTGCCGCACCTAGATCCAGCTCCTGAACTTCCTTCCTATTCGTTACAGAAATGAGTAAATGAAACACAGGTGAGGACAATAGAAGACAGCTGGCAGTGATGAGGGCAGGGAATTATGGGAAGTGTAGTCCATGGGGAACAGATGACCGAAGCAAAACACAGGGCAGACAACAGTGAATCGTGACAATAATATTATATTCCATTAAGTCAAGTAAACATTAGTGCTATACAAAATACAGTATTACTGTACTATAACTGAAATGGGCCTAAAAACCAAACAATAAATTATTAAAAATTACACTGTTTACGCAGAAATTGAATATGAGCATTTCTGCTTACTTTTGCCTGCAAAATTTCATATCGATGTACGCACAGAAAACAGTTTTATTTTTCAGAAATTATACAATTCTGATAACATTGAGGAGAAATATTTGTACATTTTCTTCAATACAGTATGTGTTCTAAAAGACTAGAGGCTGTTCAGACCAATGAAGTGCAAAGAACCCTGATAGCACACGTATGTCTCCGAGATGTCTGTTTTAGATCTTTATACCTGGAAAGCAGGTATAAATCTGCTAAACATCTTTAAAAAATCTGATTTACAATCATTCTAAATAATAAACGTCTCAAAGACATTTGCTGAATGTCTTATTGACATCTGAGACATACTACTTGACATGTGCCTTCTTGCAAACAACATAAAATAGACGTCTTCTAGATTTAAGCTTACACATTAAATAGATGTCCATGACAATACAGAGTCCGGTCTCGAGTACTACAACACTGGCATGTTGCATCAGAATGGTGGGAGTCCTGGGCTTGGATCCCGTGTTGAAACCAGGAAGTAATCGCATTCGCATCATCAGTGATGAGTGTGATTCGGAGGTTGCATTTTCCCCTCTAACATTACATTTTCACTCCACTGATGGTTAGGTTTGGGGGTACAGTTTATAAAAAATGCATTCCTCTTCACTGTATTACAGCCTGTACAGCTGAAAACTACCCACTTTTAGCGCCCCTCTTTGGACTTTTCACCAAGAATATGGAGCTCACATATGCCCATTCACCCAACAACACTTACTGCTTTGGCCACTGGGGGCAGTGTTTCACATTTCTGCAAGTACAGACCGATTTTAGCTAAAGAAAAGGCAACCAACTGTTTCCGATTTCACTTTTTCACAGTCTGAAAAAGTAGATACTTCACCTAAGATTTGCCCTTTTCTTTAAATCTTCTGATGACCATTATTAAGAGAAAAAAATTGTTGAAGTACGTTTGCACATGCTGACATTTTTGTGTGGGCCAGGTTTTCGTTGTTTAATTGCAATTATGTTTAAAAATGACAATTACAATCCCACTCCTGGCATCTTAGGACCTACAAAGACAGATTGGGTCTGACACGCTCACACCTCGGCACCCAGTCATCTCATCCCCCACTTTTCCTTTCCTTCACCCCCTCCCTCTGTAATGAGGAGAGAGATAACAACAGAAAGTGTCTTTCCAAGGGCTAAACAGCAATCCAGTCCAGAGAGAATTTAATTTCTAACTACATTTCTGGAGAAGAGGCAAAGAGAGTTATTTCTGGTAAATTTTTGTGTCTATTAAGAGAAATGTGCATTTCTTCACCTCACAAAATGCAAACAGGTAAAAGTCTTCAGACTTCTCTGTTTTAAATTTGAAATCTCTGTAAACCTCTTTCCTTATGTGATTATGTCTGAATAATGGCAGAAGCCACTGTACCTATGTAACAGTGTATGTGTGTGTGTTAGAATGAAAATATGCCCTGCCACTTTAAGGATCCACCACCCAAGCCATAAAGAGTGTGAGTGAGAGTATGAAATGGCAGCTCGTTAAAGTGTGCCAGGTGTTACACGTGTGAAGTAAAAACAGAGTGGTGCAAAGACGGTAGAGGAGAAAGTTTGCCAACATGTACTGTGAATACTAGGGACGCCATTGGAGAGAGAACCAAACAAAGTAGGGACTTCTAATCAGCACTTCCCACTTCAAAGTGTAGCCAGGATTATGGACAGAGCTACCATATAGACAACTCTAGTTTTAATGTGGTGGGGCGTGAGTATGGAGCATGCTGACCTGCCGAAATGCTCTACAACGAGTTTAAATGGAGCCAAGTGTCAGTGATCACTGATCTTTTGACCTTCCAGGATTCCCTCATTTTTGACTGTAGACCCTCACATCAAGGTACACGTGACATAGTCCAGAACCCCCCTCCCACAAAACCTAACCCTCACAAAAATCTTTCTGCATTTTTTCATTTTCAAAAAATTAAATAAAACCTTTGTAATTACCAGTTTGTAACCTAAAAGAAAGCAACTAGCTGCAAAGGCTACTTTGTTGTCAGAAGGGTGCTTTATGGTGACGCAGCTTGAGATGGAGAATCAGCGGGACAGCAAAGAAACCCTTTTGAACTCCCAAAAGGGCCATGATAAGCTGCCAGTACAGTGATGGAGGTGTAACGAACATCTACCTAGCAACTTTCCTTGCTTCACTTCTTCTTCTCCTCCTACTCAGACATCAGATAAACATCCCACCATTACCAATCTGGAGAGTCCTAAGCATTGCTTTTTACTCTCAAGTTCTATTCCTCCTCCTAAACCTGAATCTAAATCTCACAGGGAAGCTTACTTACCTTCTAAAACCCAACCACTACATAAAATACATGAGACTAATGTTCAGACGCATGTATTCCAACCAGGCCCAACAAAGGTTCACAATCGGATCCACATCCCCAGCCACCTCATTCCCAGAGTCCTCCAACAGTATCATGCCATCCCAATGACATGTAGAAGTGTACACAACCTACAACAGATTCAAGGAGGTACCATCCTGGCCAAGGATGTTGACCGATGTGAGGAACTTTGTGAAGAGGTGTGTGAAGTGTCAAGCAGACAAATGGCAATCAATAATGGTCACCTGGTCTCTAGAACATGACAATTCAAGGATGAAGTCTACAAGGAGGAAAAGGAAAGGAAGATTCCATTGAAGATGCCAAACACCTGAGGTGAGACCCCTTCAGGGTTCAGTGCCAATTAAGGGTTGTCTTCTACCACCTACCACTTTAAGGATCCTCAAGCCATAATAAGTGTGAGTGGGATTATAAAATGGCCGCCCGTTAAAGTGTGACAGGTGTTACACGTGTGAAGTAAAAACACAGTGGTGCAAAGACGGTTGAGTAGAAGATTTGCCAACGTGCACTTTGAGTACTAGAGACGCCATTGGAGGACAGAGAACCAAAGTAGGGACTTCTAATCAGCGCTTCCCACTTCAAAGTGCAGCCAGGATTAAGGACAGAGCTACCATATAGACAACTCAAATTTTAATGTGGAGGGGCATGAGTACGGAGCCTGTTGACCCACCAAAATGCTCTACAACTGAGTTTAAATAGATCCAAGAGTTCTGCAGTGTCGTGACTTTTTCTGAATGGGGTGGCCCATGTGGGGAACAGACTTATTCAAGGGTGGAATGAAGTTTAACTTCATTTATTAATACATTTTCAGTTTTTAATAGTCTAATTGACTGATTAACTGTTCGTTAATGTTAACACTGCAAAACACAGGAGACTCCAAATAGGTTTTATTTAAAAATGTCGTATTTATTTATTTCACTATAATTTTTAATGTATGTATTGTCTCTTGAAACTGCATAAATGCTATGGACACTGATAATATGGACACGGTAGTTCCGTGCAATTTTGTTGAGTTTTGGGATTGATGATGCTACTGTAAAATTATATAATATTATCAAGTAGGATATTGTTTTATTTTATGGCAATACAGAATATATTGAATATAATTATTAATCTTATCATAGACCTACACATAAAGAATGTGCATGGAATTCAGTTTTGTGTAGGCTGCTAAATTTAGCCATATATTGGGACTGCCAAAGGTAATTTAATAAATGAAACAGTGCTTTAAAAACAACTTACTTAATTTTATATTAAAACTGTTTTCCTGCTCTTTTTAAATTTGACATCTTTTGTTAAGACTGAATGATTACATTATAAAAGGAAATAAATATAGGCTATATAAAGACTCATTCTGCTTATTAAAAACATTATAGGTTCATTAATTTAATTTGAACTCCAACACATGATTATGATAAAAAAAACCTGCCAAGGTTTGCAAGGTTCATGATAATGTGGCATTGTATCTTTAAAGATTTTTAAAAACTTTGTTGAGACACATACAGTAGGTTTAAGTAAACAAGTTATCCCCGCATGTTTAAAAGAAAATACTTATCAGAATCAGCTATATTGCCAAGTATGCTTACACATACAAGGAATTTGTCTTGGTGACAGAAGCTTCGAGTGTACAACAATACAAACAATACCAAAAACAGCAGCAAGACATAGTTAATTAAAACAAAAAAACAAAAAAGAATAAAAAATAAATAATTATACATATACGTACATACACTCACCTTCATACATACCCACATACACACACGTAGTGCAAATCTATTAAAATCTGTTATATAAAGAACAAAAATACAGTATATTATGTACAGAGCAATGTGAGTAATGGCAGAAGTGGATATGTTGGATAATATAAATAGACTTAAACTGTGTATTGCACATCGTTATTGCTCAATGGGGCAATTTAACTGTTCATTAGATGGATAGCCTGAGGGAAAAAACTGTTCCTGTGTCTGATGGTTCTGGTGTTCAGAGCTCTGAAGCGCCGGCCAGAAGGCAACAGTTCAAAAAGGTAGTGGGCAGGATGTTTCTTGCTGTGCGGGATTACGTTTTGTGGTTGAAGGTGGGCGGTCAGAAAACATCCTGAAAAATCAGATGTGGATTTTTCTTATTTGATTAATTAATGCAAGAAAAAGCAAAAAAAAAATAAAATATTCTTTTTTTACCAGGTAAAATAAATGTGTACAAAGCACATGCATCAATTTACAATTTTTTTAAAGCAGGCAGGTAGCAGGGGCGGAGCCAGGAGTTTTTCAAAGGGGTGGCCAGGCAGGGGCAAGCGATCAGTCGGCACAGAAATGTTCAGGCTGCATTTTTATATTGTCAGACTGTGTGTGTGTCTGTGTGTGTGGGGTGGGGTGGGGTGGGGGTGGGGGGATACACTGACAGAGAGGTTTGGCAACCTTCGTGTGCACACATGTTAAGTGTGTACATTTGTTCAGAGATGATTTCACCTCTAAAGGACTAAACTGTGCCAAACAAATGACCAAAAATATGACTAAAACAGCAATTGCGAGAGGGGTGGCCAATGGGGTGGACAGGCTTCGGTCCATGGTGGCTACGGCCACCCCCTAACTCCACCAGTGGCAGATAGTCAATGGGGCTTTAGAAGAATGACAGAGCAAAGCATGGATGTGAATCTTGGGCAAGAAAATGGTCAATTAGTGTTAAGAAGCCAACCTCAGTGAAGTCAGATGGGCATCATGTCACACGTCATCTGATAATTGCAATAACAGAAAAATATACTTACTTACATACTGTATGTACACTTGATCAACATCTTATGGAGTTTTGTGTTCCTTGCCACAGTCGCCTACAGCTTACTCACTGGGGTTATTAATACAATTATCATTTAATTATTTTTAAACACTATTAAAAATCGTATTTTATCGAAATTACAATCGACTTTATAGACATTACAGTTTTATCGTCTGTTAATGCTTATATTCTGTAAAGCTGCTTTGAAACGATGTGTGTTGTGAAAGGCGCTATACAAATAAAATTGAATTGAATTGTTGTCTATTTGTATGACTTTGTATGAACAAATTTGCTCTCTTTCACTGATGTTTGTGATTTTCTTCCTTTTAGTCCTTTCACATCTTTTGACTCCACAAAACACTGTAAGAGCTAAAACAAGCAAATAAAATAGTTTGGGAAATGTATTTAAACAAACCAATGAGAGAACACAATTGGCTATTTTACAACAACATCACATATTACCCAAAACCTAAGCATATACAACCTAAAAAAGATCTTCTGACCTGCCTGGATTCCCTCATTCTTGGAAGGCTGCATCCTCCAGAGGTCGCATCTGTCGGCCACAGACATCATCAAGGCTGTCTCGTTTCAGAAAAGCAAGTAGGACACTTCGATTTCGACCTACTCACGATTGCGACCTACTTTCACGGGAATTCGGAGAATGCATGAGGTGTATCCTTTGTGGGCACTCACAACCCATAATTCTTTGCTTCAACTGAAATGTCTAAATAAAATGATGCCAATTTGCCCGTAAATATGATGTTCAAATGAAAGGAATTTTAATTCCCAAGTGGAAGTACCTCAGTAGACGGGTGCAGATTATATATATTTGGCAAAAACATATATTTTTTTAATATAAATTCTTAGACTAAAAGTACACCTGCAAAATCTATTTTCTTTTCTCTTTACATCATTATAACTCTTCTAAAATGTACCTTACATTCCCTTCTAAAGGGACTTTGTTCCCTTCTCACTCAAAGCCCTGGCTTGTTAAGGATTGGCGCACTGTCATAGCAACCATGTTAGGTTCCGTTTCCGTTTGTCCTACGAAGGCCGTCTTGTTTAAACGAGGCTTGTTTAAAGGAGGACTCTTCTCACTCAAAGCACTCATGCTTGTTAAAGAGTTTGTGCTGTCATAGCAACCATGTTATGTTCCGTTTCCATTTGTACTACAAGGCCGTCTCATTTAAGCAAGACTTGTTTAAAGGAGGACGATCGGTATACTGCAGCCTTCAAAGGATGCGTCCTACCTAGCACGCATACTTAGAAATAAGACACAGCCTTTGACTCTCTTTGCTCTCCTGCGGCTAGTGCTTGATAACTTTGTTTGATATTTAATGTCTGATGTGGTAATTGTTTGCTTAATTTAGAGGACTGTTTGTTTTATTTTCATTGAATTGTTTGATTTACATTTTTCAGTATTATTTGAAATACAAGTTTTTAAGAGTTCGATTCACAAATACTTGTGTTTTCTGGTTTATGGACAATATACTTTCTTCTTTATACTATTTTCTATTATTGCTGTTACTGTTGGCTTGTAAAGCGCTATCCTGGGTCAATGTGTATTTTGACTGACCTAAATCTGTCTGGTGCCCGAATATATACATTTTTGTCATTTAAGTTTGGGTGCACCACCATTACTCTGTGTGTGTGTGTGTGTGTGTGTGTGTGTGTGTGTGTGTGTGTGTGTGTGTGTGTGTGTGTGTGTGTGTGTGTGTGCGCATGTGTGTGTGTGTGAGTATTGATCTTAGAGAGTTATTCTCCAGCCAGGGTTTATTAACCTCTGTGATAATGACAGAGCATTTATGTACAGAGAGTCTCAGATGAATTGTGGGATTCTAGAAGACAGATACTTATTGGCAGGCAGAATGTGTAAACTTTTGTGAATGTAACAGGGTTTGCAATTCTGCAGAAATCTAGCCTAAATGTGTAGTATACAGCCAGAATTCACTGAATGGGACACTTTATCCCATAATGTAATGCGCTTGTATTGTACATTATTTTTTTTAATGTGAAGAATGAAACAGAATCAAAATAGTTTTGACTGCCAGATGTTTTACAGAAAATGTGAAAAAACGTCATTTCTAAGATGACACCACTCGTTGATTAAAATGGTCAACAATATTACCTACGTTTGAAACGTACTATAGTAAAATATCATTGCATAGTGCATACTGTGTCACATACCATTTTTTTAGAAATGGTGGGCAGTATAGATTACATACAGCACAGTATTACTGTATTCCAAACATAGCAAACATTGTATCAAGGTGTGTACAAAGACCCAAGAATGGAGCCCCAATCTGTGATGAAATTACTCAGATAAAGACTAAAAAAACACTTTTGTAAGAAATATTAAATAAAATAGCAAGTAAAGGAGTGTTTTTCTTCAGTGAAACCTGAGCTTTTTAATGAAAATGACAGAAATGTTTAGGACAGCTCTCTGACACTACAACATGACACTAGATTAACTTTTCTCCATTCCTTGTATCCATCTATAAGTCCCCATCCCCTCCCCCTTCAAGCTATACGGAACCAGCTTCCCCTATAATTACCAGTTATTAATTTTAAATGAGTCTGTTAAGGCGTTGCATGATTTTAATACTGCCTGTTAATATCAGATCAGATGAGACTGGGGGAAGAGGAGATGAGAGTGGAATGATGGAACGAGTGTCTTCTCACTGCCATCAATAAAGAGGGACGTCATTCGTCCATCAGTCTACCAGTAATAAAGGTGCTGTAAGCAATTTTTTATGTAATGATATGCAGAAAATGTTCCTTCTTCTAGAAAGCTATCACTGAAATAAATGCCCTGAGATATCTCACCAGTCTCTGTGACAGCACAAGTCTGTGTAAACAACAGCAAACAAAAATGATACAGTGGGCAGATAAATATTCAGATTCATAACAGTTGTCAGCTGAGGGCAATATTTTGCTGTTGTTGTGTTTGAAACTGTGAGAAGATGCACTGCTGCTCTAGTCTACTGTTCAGTGACGGTTTCACCCCTTTCTTGGAGGGCAATGTTTTGGAAAAAGGGGGCATGTCTATTTCAAATTCTCAGTGTCGTGGAAGTTCCAGAACAGCTAAAATTGCACCTTTACTCTTTGGACATTGACACTTTTGTCGAGAGGAGAATAAAAAGTAGACAAAAAAGGCTAGGGAGAGTCAGAAAGTTGGGCAACCCAACTTTAAATCCAGCTCAGGTTGTTTCCCGATAAATCCACTTCTCTCCCTAGAGCTAACTGTTTCCTCTCCAACATCCTATCATCAAAGGCACAAACTTGAAAAAAATGGCAGGGAGAGAGAGAAGGTGAATATATCAGGAAATGTTGCAAGTCAGATTTTAAATCGCATTGCCCATACGAGCACCAAGACTCAATATGTCAGAGCATGTGCATTTCAACATGATCACACAGGAACTCGACATGTTGTTACTGAATGTTCCAGTACCCTGACATCAACCCCATTCTGCTGAGTGACTGACCAGAGTTATCCCCCATCAGACATCTTTGCATCAATTCACATGTGTTTATCTTTTCCTGTTGCCCAACCAGGAAGTAATCATGTTTATAAAATCAATGATGTACACGATTCTGAGGTTGCATTTCATCTCTAAAATTACACTTTTACTCCACTGATGTTTAGGGTTGGGGTATGGGCTAGGGTTAATAAAATATGCATGCCTGTTGAGTGTGTTACATCATTTACAACTAAAAACAACTTGCTTTAAGGAAATTTCGGTAAACATGGACCAATTTCAGCTGAAGAAATTTCGATCTACTGTTGCCAAATAAAAAATGAGATCAGTCTGGTGCGATTACCACTAGGGCACCGCCTCGATTGAACCCAGATTTTTACATTATGTAGTATTGAACCAATACATTGAGAACACATCCACAATAACATGTATTCAGTTGAAAACTAACTTTTTAAAGTTTTTAAAAAAGACATATTTTTTACGTTTCCATTTTTTGTGGAGGAAAACGCGGTTCCGGTGCCAAACGTAGCAAAATCAATGCATTTTCAAACAAAACCATATTAGTGTGGGCGTGAACTGAGTGAAAAGGTATGGTGATGCACACACAAATCTACGCCAAGTCCTAAAAGCAGACAAATAAAAAAGAAAACAGGTTTGCAGACAAGGATGCGCAGAATGAACCGTATGAAATGTACCTGGTAGAGCATAGCGCAAACATTGCTAAAGTAATGGGTCCGATTCCCAGGGAACACAAATATTTATAAAATGCATACATTGAATGCAAGTAAGTCATATTGAATAAAAGTTCAAGTAAACATGGTGTGACCAGCTCTGGGGAATATGGGAGAAAGAGAATGTGTAAAACCAGTCTGCTCATATGGAGAAACTCTCTCTGTCTTCTCACATCTCTTTCCCCCATCAAACCCCCCCACTCTCTCTCTTTGTGTTCTTTATTCCAGGGTCCTTTCAGTGCCTAAAGTGGCGCTTGCTGCAGCTGAAGTGTCTGTGCATGTGTGCCCGAGCCTGCAATTCACCAATTTCACTGCTAATTAGCCTACAAAGCCGGCGCCATGCAGGGGGAGTAGAGGAGGGGGTGGCGCACGCGGGGGGTCTGGGGCCTGGAGGCTGAGCGGAGGAGGAAAGAGAGTAGGGGAGGGCTGCTGGCACAGCTGACACATATGGCTGGGTACCAGAGACTGGGTGAAAAGACTGGAGGTGGAGAGAGATGGATGAAGTGGGGTGGAGGAGTGAGCTGTTCTTGTAAGAGTCAATGATATAGAAGGAAATGCAAGGAGAGAGGGTACAGATGGAGAAAGTGCTGGAGAAGATTGAAAACAGGAGCAGAAAGGGAAAGGAGTAAGGGCATGGCGCCAGAGAACCAAGCAAGAGGGGAAGATTGTGAAGGCACTTTCATATGATGTCCATTAGGGCTTTAACACACCCCTCCACGCAAGCGTTCATCTCTTTGACCTCCACATGAAAACTGTTGCAGATAGCGTTACAGAAGGGCAATTTTACGAGGTTACCAAAACATTGGAAAGTGTGCACAGTAACAAGGGAACACATGTAGTTTAGCTTAGAATGGGAGAAAATCTTGAAAACAAACTTTGATACAATGCTGAAAGAAAAATATTAGTTTACAAAACTTGACGACACCATGACGACAAAAATGCAAAATTTACAACACCCAGTTTGACCTTCTCGTATGAAAATGTTGACTTTTTTTTATTAAAGTGACATGAAAGAAATGTTGACAATTACAAGTTACAGGGAAAGCATACCAAACATGCTTTGTAGTCTAAAGGCAAAATAATGTGTGAAAATGACAAACTTTGGTGCAAAGTTGGACCTGTTATTGTAAAGAGAGACATGCATCATGTGAATTGTTCGGTAATCATCACGTACATTGTTACAATATCATGAGCTAAAAAAACATAATGCAGCGCATCCCCAGAAAAAGTGTTTTTGTATGAAGTTTTAAAACACTCTCAGAAATACAGTTCAAATTGAGCCATATCCCATACTCATTATTTTCCATACTCAACATTTGTTACCTTAAAAGTTAATCTTTTAATTAATGATGATTATTATTAATATTTTATTTTAGTATTTTATTATTGTTACTTGAATTATTGCTTTGGTGAATATTTGTATTTTCCACCACACTTTTCTGTATGATTTTTACAGAGCAGGAGAAGATTTGGACTACAGAATTGTAAATGGATATTCAACCCGACAAAACATCTAACTCGTCGCTGCTGAGTGAAACGATGAAAAACAGCGAGATGCATCACAACGGTCAAAAACGTCCGTTTAGTGCATGTTTAAGTACAAAAACAATAACAAAAACATGTTATGTGTGAACTGCCACATCGAATATCAATACAGTACTACTGTATTTTAGTCAGTACAGAATATAAATTTAGATTCATTCAAATCAAATTTTATCCAACTCTACTGAAATACTAAAAAGACTCAGAAACTCAGAAAGGTTGAAATGCACATAGACAGAAAGAGTTCCTGTTGGACACAAGGGTGGCCACAGGGGGTGCTGTAGCACAGTTTGACTGGAGTGGTTACAAGTGGAGTAGCAGGGGAAGGCTGAGTGGGGATATCCAGTCTTGGTAAGCCTAGGCTGGGCACAGCTGCACAACAGCAAGCCCTGGCACCATCCACTCGCCCTGGCAGACATAGCAGGTTCTAGAGCCTAACTAAAACACAGACACTCACACACACACACACACACACACATACAATCCACCCAGTCTCTTAGCTGCCAACAGCCCTAACACCGTCTCCGCCATGCTGGCATTCGTCCTGCCACCTATCGCTGATGGCGACGGTTTCCACAGAGACCGGAATTTGGCATAATGCCCATGAGAGCACTGGAGTATTGCATTGGTAGTGTTTGTGCTTAGGCTTGTCTCTCACTCTCTCTCTCCTGCTCTTATTCACATTCTCTCTCTCTCTCTCTCTCTCTCTCTCTCTGATTTGGTGTTTGTTTGTTGTTTTTGTTTGTCGTCTCCAGACGCTTGTATATTAAAGGCTGTGTGTGTGTGTGGAAGTGGAGAAAGGGATTATTCTGAAGGCACACAGGGGTCACACGCCTCTTGGGTAACACCACCACCTTGAGCGAGCCGAGTCTCCATGGAGAGAGGGTTGTAATGCACACAAAGACACAATTACACATGCACTTAAAACACTATCATGATGAAATTTACACCCTAACAGCTCCTGTCACAACATACAGTATGTGACTACATATGAGCATATGTATTTGTTTATATCATTCTTGGAGAATATCATACATTAAGCACACTTTATGAGACCAAAGCCTCAGAGGTATAACATACTGCTAAAAGAGAAAAAGGGAAAATGCCAACTTGACAGCTGTAACTGTTTGATCTGAAAATGTTCACCAAATCCCTCGTCGTAATTCCTAGTGGACAGATGCCATATAAACTCCCTCTTTAAAATGAAAATGAAAACAGTGTAAACATTCCATCGACCAATGCTGCCGGCCAGCCCCATACGGCAGACTTATATGGATCATAGAGTCCAGGCAAATAAAATGTTACTGTGTAAAGCTGGCCATAATTCCAGCCTTTTTTCATCCCAAAAAATAAAGTGTACATAAAGTAAAGATGACAACTTTGCTAAATTTTTGCTGCAATTCTGACTGCCCACAAAAGCAAGATTTCATACAAAACAACCATGCCAAATACAATCAGATCAGTCACAATTACAAGAGTACCAGTAGTAATTGTACATATCTGGCAATTGCTCTGATAATAATAATACATTTTCAGAGCAATTGTATAGATTCATAGCATCATGAATCAAGAGCTTTACATATCAGAAATTAAAAACCAAAAAGTGACTGCATTAAAATAAATACAACTTTTAAAAACTAAATTAATATTAAATAAAACTTAAAACAACAACAACAATACAAAATACATGAAATTTAAAAACAAACAAAAAAGAACACAAAACAAAAAAACTAGAACAGTATATTCTTATATTTTATTATATAGGAAATATACTAAATCCTGTTTGGATTTATTTGTATATTATTTCTCTCTCTCTATATAAAGGCAATACATCTATGAAAGCTATTATATATGCCAATTCAGGCTGATTTTAAATCATCCGTCAAAGGCCACAGACCTAAAATCCACTTCACTCAATATCATATTTGGACAGCACTGTGGCACCCCTCTGTCTGTTCAAACCCTTACTGTATTCCAAAATCATGTCTTCCCCTATTATACTCCCTTCAGACAAGCTCCAAAATTAATGAAAAGGCAGATCTATCAGAAACACTCCTCCCTGTCGCTCTCTCTCTCTCTCTCTCTCTCTCTCTCTCTCTCTAGTCTGCTTTATTTTATTCCTGGGTGCAAGCTGAATTTAATAAATATATGCAAATGTGTGCGGCGGAACATGACGAGTTTAAATCAGTCGGCGCTGCTCTTTGAGCGCTGCTGAGATTGAGGCTGAGAGCTGACCCCAGGTTAATCATTTTTCACTTCCCTATCGTATTCAATTCTGCTGCTGCCGTGGATGTGCGTGTGTGCTTGCCTGTACGCATGTGTTTAGGTGTGGGTATAAGTGTGTTTGTGTATCCCTGTATGTGTTTGTGTGCATTATTAAACAGAGGGAGGTAAGTCATGTTCATGTTTTTTTAACAGATCAATGAAGATAAAGTCTTTTCATTTGTCTTATCACAGATGAATCTTTAACAGTAAATAAGGAATTTTTAGTGAAAGAAAATATTGTCTCTCACACATATTTACACAGCGTTAAAGTGACAACCCTCTGACCTGCTGTTCTCACCTCTCTCTTTATATTCCTCACTCTATCTGTCTCTCTTGATCGCCATCTATTCGATTTTTCTCTCCTTCTTTTCCTTCAGAAAGCACCAAATTTAAAAATGCAAAGTTTCTGGTTTTAAGTACATCTTCAGGCTTCTTGTTTCTTTTTAATTTTATTTCTTATTTTCTCTTTCATACATCTCTCTGTTCACTCCATTTTTTTCAAGCAGTGACGTTTTATCCGCTCCTCTGCCATCATATTGTAATTTTTAGCAAATATGTGTTCTATTTTTTTTTGTTTATTTAAAAAAAAAAATGTATCCCCTTTTTCTCCCCAACTTGGAATGCCTAATTCCCACTACTTTGTAGGTTCTCGTGGTGGTGCGGTTACTCACCTCGATCCGGGTGGCGGAGGACAACTGAGACTTGCCTCCACTTCGGAGATAGTCAATCAGCGCATCTTATCACGTGGCTTGCTGTGCATGACACCGCAAAGACTCATAGCATGTGGAGGCTCATGCTACCCTCCGCACCCCATTGAGAGCGAGAACCACTAATCATGACAACAAGGAGGTTACCCCATGTGACTCTACCCTCCCTAGCAACCGGGCCAATTTGGTTGCTTAGGAGACTTGGCTAGAGACACTCAGCACGCCCTGGATTCAACATGCGACTCCAGGGGTGGTAGTCAGTGTCAATACTCGCTGAGCTACTCAGACCCCCCATATTTTTCTTTTTAACTGCCTAGAGAGAGAGAGCGAGAGAGAGCGAGAGAGAGAGAGAGAGATTGTTTTTTTGAACAGATTTTTTTATGTACAATCATATATTTGTTCTGACATATTGTGTCCTATTCAGATGATTACTTATGGTACCAAGGAAGGAAGTCTATAATACCTGGACGCTCAAAAGCATTTGCTTGCTGGCGTATGCACCCCAAAGGTACACAACCTGCATAATTTTACATCCAAATTTGCTTGAGCCAATCACCTGAGCCATAAATGCAATGTGATTCTTCACTCTGGAGCTGCAGGAAAATTATGTACTGAAACACTGATTGGCTGTTGGCACCACGAGAATGTGCACAGACCCAAGCCCTTGTCTAGCAACTATTCTGAGCTGTAATGTCAAAAGTAGCAAACAGGGTATTTCCAAAAAGCAAATTTCATGATTTTAGAGACAAAAAAGAGAGAGAGTTTATGAGATTTAATGCACATTGCAATGAATAAATGCATTGTTCTTTTAGTTAGTCAATCTCCCACTTAGAGTTTAATGTTACTTGAATAGGTCCTATTTTAGTGCATTTCTATCTTTATACTGTGGTTTATATTGTGGTACTACGCTTTGTTGGAAAATGTTTATAAAGCATTATATTGTTACATATTGTTTTCTTTTCTTTTCTAAGAAGGAAATATACATACAATAACATTTCAGCACTTTCAAAAGTTATGCGATTAATAGCGATTAAAATGATAATCGACTGACAGCACTTACTATAATATTTAGATTTACTTGCGATTTATACAATATGCTATGGCAAAACATTTAATTTAATCAGGAAATATGGCTTCTTTTGAATGGCCATCAATGGAAAAACAAGTCTTTTGCCCATAGAACTGTCCACCTATATTGCCATCTACTAGTAGGAGCTAAATGTCCCTGCTAACCAACCTACCTTGAACCCCCTAAGGCCGATTTATACTTCTGCATCAAACATACATTGGTTCGGGGTAGCCTGATGTGCAATTCTTAAAACATTTAACTGTGCGGCAATTTGACGCAGATGACAACAGCTTTGATTGGTCTGCTGTGTTACCTGCAGGGTTGGGGAGTAACGGAATGCATGTAACGGGATTCCTTATTTAAAATACAAAATATAAATAACTGTATTCCAATACAGTTACAATTTAAATCATTGGTAATTAGAATACAGTTACATTCAAAAAGTATTTTTGAAGAGATTACTTTGCATTTTATTGTCATTTGTTTCATTTAATATTTAGTTCTTTCAGATGGAAAATATTTATACATATAAATGATGCGATCCAAAGTGCATTTGCACAGAGCCTACGTCGTAGGTTTGATGCAGAAGTATAAACTGGTCTTTTGGTGGCATACATAGTATATGATTTTAAATAACCTATGCAAACATATTATCCTTAGCATATTCATCTCAGTCTGTCTCCTCAGACACTATATAATTCATTACAAGACAGTGACTAGCGGCCCTATGACCTTATCTCAAAAAATAAGCTGAATGAATGATTCACATGCATGAGTTAATGGACCACTGGAGAGGTCAAAGGTCAAAACTGTACTGTGGTTTGTCTCTTCCACTGCAGCTCCATCTGTAGGTAAAGAAAGATAGAAAGGTTCTAAGAGGGCTCTAAATAGCATGAAATACATTTAAAATTTCTAATATAGAAAAAGTCACAAGGCATTTTTACAGAAGCAAATATGGCAGCAACCAAGTTGTGTTTTCCTGGGGCTGTTTGTGCCAGCCTAGCAACTACTTTAAACATTATAACCACCTTGTATAAATCTTTGAACTGGCACTAGTGCAGTATGGAAGAAGGTATTTATTGCTCATATAATTTTTTGCCAGTTTCACATTGAAAGTGTGACCTCTCTCAGATTGTCATAGAAGATCTTTTTTCGTTCAACATAAAACAAGGATCAAATATGAAAGAACTGAACCTTGAAAATGTGCATTTGCATGCTCTCTTTCCGTTTGTTATACTACACACATCGCACCCACATATACTTCCACCCCCCCCCCCCATCCTGTCGTCAAATGTGTCTGTACCCGCCTAACTGATCTAAGTTGTAATCAAACATTATTTAGACTGCATCTCACCCTATTCCCGCGGGAACAACCACCCGGCGACAGTCGCCAGGCAACCACCCTCTCATTTCTGAAGTGTCAGTTTGCATTATTGTCTTTGCTCTCTAGTGATAGCCTGAGTCTTGCATATTCACACACACTTTTACACACACACACACACACACACACACACACACACACACACACACACACACACACACACGTGTACCTACATGCAACAACTTAAATATGTTTCTTAACATAAAAAATATATGCAAATGAAAGCATATTGTTTCTTTAAACTTTTTTTTTTTGTAAAAATTATGTTTTTAATTGTTTATGATTTACTCAATAACTTGAGTTCTGCTGAAGTTTCTGGAATTCTGCACATTGTTTTTATATCAAAGAGAAACACATAACTTTCGAATTAAAGATTTAAATTCTCTTACCATTTACTCACCCTCATGCCACTCCAGATGTGTATGACTTTCTCTCTTCTGCTGAACAAAAACAAAGATTTTTTGAAAATATTTCAGCTCTGGAGGTTCGCACAATGCAAGTGAATGGGTACAAAATTTTGAAGCACATAAAGGAAGCATAATCTATATGACTCCAGTTGTTAAATTCATATATTTAGAAGTGATATGAAAGGTGTGGGTGAGAAACAGATCCAAATTGATGTCTTATTTTTACAAAAAATTACCCTCCTTGCACAGTAAAATAATAAATAAATTGATCAATTGTCACACATTATACATACATTTCTGCATATACATGGTGAAATTATTTATTTTTCACATATCCCAGCTAAGCTGGGGTCAGAGTGCAGGGGTCAGCCTTGATACGGCACCCCTGGATCAAGGGCCCAACAGTGGTGTCTAGGTGGTGTTGGGGCTTGAACCCCTGACCTTCTGGTCAGTAACCCAGAGCCTTGACCACTGAGCCACCACTGCCCACGAATCGCCAGTAGGTGGCGATTCGTACAAAGAATGCTAACTGACAAAAACAAAAGAAGAAGTATGTGAAAGGGCAATTGGGGATTGTTCGTCAAAAGGAATTAAATATTGATCTGTTCCAAACCCTCACTTATCAAATTGCTTCTGAAGATATGGATCAAAACGCCAGAGTCCTAAGGATTACATTTACAAAACCTTTATGTGCTTTTTGGATCTTCAAAATTTTGGTCAACATTCACTTGCATTGTGAGGAACTATAGAGTTGAGATATTCTTCTAAACATATTTGTTTGTGTTCAGCAGAAGAAAGAAAGTCATTTACATTTGGGATGTCATAAGGGTGAGTAAATGATGTGAGAATTTTCATTTTTGGATGAACTATACCTTTAAGTTCATATAGCTTCAGTATCATCATATCATCATCTTACACATACATACACATCCACTGTACTGCTGTCACACACAGAAAGGGGTGTAGATTATTTGTGGCACAAACATACACTCTAAAAACATTTGTGTTATTGCCAAAGTCAATATTTGGCACTAATCTGCTAGAAATTGAATGGAGCGAAGCCCAAACAGAGAAGAAGGATTCACAAACCTAGAAAAGGTTGTGGAGAAATGTATACATAAACACAAATGCATACAAATATGCTAAGTATGTATCTCTGAAATAATTACACACCTGAAAATCCATGCAGAGTGTATTTGTAGATCTGTGTAGAAGTGTAAAATGCCAGATAAAGATAATCATTTTACTGACATCACTCACAAAAATACAAAGAGAGAGAGAGAGAGAGAGAGAGAGAGGGAGAGAGAGAGGGAGAGAGGGAGGGAGGGAGGGAGGGAGGGAGGGGGGTAAATTTGTTGATCCTCTGTTGAAGAGTCCAAAAGTTTAATTTGTGGCAGAAAAAGAAGTTGTAAATTCTGTGCTAATGGAGAATATTAAATAAATAAACTAACAACTTAAATTAACATTACTGTGCCAAGTATATCTATATCCTTATGATTTAAGGTGCAATCCTGTAAATTATTATGGCTAATATGCAAAGGTCTTTCCATTATCGCAATATAGACACAATATAGAATACAGTGCATTAGCAGGTACTATATGCTCTTATGGTTATTTCCTTAAAGACCTCATAAAATGGCTTAACAAGTGCAGTTTTCTTTCCTATGTTGACAGACTTCATATTGAAACAGAGGTTTAGGGTGCATGGGACATATTAAAGGGCTATTTATTAGCTATAAATAACTAATAATCATTAGCTTATGTCACAGTCAGTGTTAATCTCATCAACGAAATCACTGGCAAAAATGTTAGCTGACGAAAGTTTTTTGATTTCATCAACATTAACGAATATGCGACGAAAAGGACTCATAATGCCGATAATTAAACAATATTTATAAAGCTGCGACTCAGATCTGCTGAGAGACGGGGCGTGTGCTACCTGCGGGGCGCTCGATGCGCCCAGGTTGAGGTGGAGCTGCCGTTGGCCAGTGCCCACGAGGATGCCACACTTCTCGTTGAGTGGGCTCGAACCCGACATCTGCAGAGCGGCGGGTCTGGGCAACACCCACAATACCTTTATGAGATTTTACAATCTCAGGGTTGAGTCTGTTTCATGCCGTATTCTCCCAGGTCTGAGCACGTAGAACTCGGTAATACAGAACGACTGACCTGGTGTTCCGCTTACACATAGCGGCCTTCTTCTCCACTGAGGCAATCACGTGCGCTCTTTCTCCCAGGAGAGTCCACTAAACTCGCGCTCCCTGGATGTCTTTCCTTCCTAGCCCTTTGTTCTGCGAATTCAGCTGAGGAATTCCTGACCAGACACACTATGGGTACTAACTACTCTGTACTGCAAAGGGCTTGGCCATCACAGATTAATCCCCCTCTGTGTATTTTCCGCGGTACGGTCCCCCACTTGGCGGACCCGCGTCTCCCTTGGGCAGTCCCCTCTGCCCCCCGGTCACTGTGTTTGTAGTAACTCCTCCATCACTAGGCAGGATCTACCACCGTGCCACTTCCACATGTGGCCTGAAAACTCATGTGACGTATTAGCCACATATAACCTCCCCCTAGCCTGGGCAGGATGTGGTCTCCGCAGGGTCTTTTCCCCCTGAAAGAATAGGAGTTGTAAAGAATGTGTGTTATAGCCCAGCCCCTTTAACTCTATGCAAGAAACGTAGAGAGCGATAAGGCGTGGCTGGCACAGCCTGCTCCCATGCTTGGCACATCGCCCTTCGGGGATGCCACGAACCTAAAAAGTTTATGATGTTTTTATGGGGGTTTGGGGAAGGGTACGTGCAGTGTGACACAGCCTGCTGCTTTTGTACGCTACTGCCTGCCCGCACCTGCATCGACAGTTCACGTACACGGTTCAGCGCATGGCGTGATTGAATAGGGACACCTAGTGTTGCTTCATTCGACAAAACGTCGAGCGAGTGACAAAAGGGGAACGTCTAGGTTACTATTGTAACCCCCGTTCCCTGATGGAGGGAATGAGACGTTGTGTCCCCCCGGCCACAACGCTGTACCAAGCCACTGTAACGGCCGAACCTCGAGGGCTGGATGGACAGACGCAAGATTCCCTCCTTTTATACCCATATGTTTGGGGGAGGGACATGCAAATTCTGTCTGACAATTTCACATTGGCCTTTTCTCAAGTTCAGAGGTAACCGAGGCCTTCAAGAAAGACCCCTAGTGTCGCTTCATTCGACACAACGTCTCATTCCCTCCATCAGGGAAGGGGATTACAATAGTAACCTAGATGCTTTTATGATAACTTATAAATCTTTAAATACAGACCTACCATGAGCTCCGAGGTAGTTAATCAATGGTATATGCTTCTGCTGAAGCCACAAGTCTACACGATCAATAATCCTGGAAAGAAAGATCCACCATCATAGAATCGCTGCAAACAAAGCGTGCCAAAAGAGCTCTACAAGTGACCACCCACTCCACAACAATCTAAAACTACATATTAGTTGACTGTATATATAAATATTTTGCACTAAAAATCAAACATATTGTCTGATACTGATAATCAACAGCTTTAAATCAGTAGCTTTATAGTTTTTCCATAATTTTGTATTTGAATACGTCATTCGCAATGAATGCATCATGGAATTGTAGTTCATCCCCTCATGAATGACGTTAAGTACACATTCTTGCACCTTTGCCTTATTGTTTGATTTTCAAATACATTTTTGCTTCAAATCAAAGTTTTAAATATTGTGATTCACCTTAGAGCTGGTTGGCTTGATTTATAACTCTTTATTGAAGGATTTTAAGAAAACCCAATGGAAACATTTATGGGAAAAATACTTCCGGGCGGGGGCTGTTGCGCTTTTTTAGAGCGGGAACATTCTCATTCAAGAAAGCACTTCATTAACCAAAAATTTGGATATGCCCCATAAGTCATCAATTTTGACCAAAAATGTTCTATTTTTCCAGAAGAGAAAGACTGTAAATTTTACATGCAATAATATGCTTTAAATAAATTGTGTTAGAATACAAGTATATTGATGACCTCAAAGCAAACAGACAGGGACTAACAGCCACAAAATCTTTTGATTTCATGGGGTCTTAAAAATATTGACAGCATATTTTCAGAAACAAAAAAAGAGATAATTTGTTTCTTTTTTGGAGCTTGTTTCGAGGGAAAAAAAAACACATGCACAGGGTGGTGGTGGAAATACATAATCTCACAGGTGTGGTGTATATTAGGAGATGTGTGAATATGACAATTGAAATGTGTGTAATATATGATAAATATCTCACTTTTTTGCAATCACAGAAAAATACTATATAAACTCTTTCATGCTGTCTTTGCGATCCTCCACCCCTAAAATATAGGTCAATCAGAAGCAAAAACCTTACTTTAGAAGTGCACATTTTGTTTAGGTGGATTCATTAAGTCCATTAGCTGTCTCTCTACACCTCTTTCCTTATCCATCTATTTACTCTCTCCACCGATGAGAGCTTGTCCTTGGAAAAACTACAATACCAGTTTAAGCATAAATTACAGCAAACTGAAGGGGACTGAACTGGAGGAAACAAAATAGTCCCAAAAAAAGGACGGAAATGACCTTGAAATAAAACGGAATCTGAGAATAGAACAAAAAAATCAAAACAGTTGAAACAAAAACCAAAAATAACAGACATCCTTTTTAGCAACAACAATGTCAGGTGTGATCTGCGAAGGCTTCAGACAAACAAGAAAAATCCATAATGACACGTCGTCTCTGCTAGATTTAACAGTCTACAAAGCAGCAATCTCATAACATCAATATCACATGTGAGGAGACTCGTCATCTGCAAGGGTGACAAAATTCACTCTGAATTGTTCACTAGGTTTCTAGAGAACATTCCCAATTTGCAACGCATGGCCTCCACGCACCTCTAAAGTGTTGACAGATGATACAATCTGTTTTGTCTGTGTACATCGCTAGCCATACAATTGTGTATACTTTTATATTTGTGCAAGTGTAGCTTTTGCAGTCTATATTTTTTGGAGTGTTTGAATCTGGTGCCAGCTAGCAGAGAGGAGTGAGCTGAATGCATTAGCACTGAGTGAGCAAGGCTGCGAATATTGTCATAGTAAATATGATTCATAAAGAATGTGGTAGCTTAACAGCCCAGCGCTAGGTGGGAACACGTCAAGGAGGCTAGCCCAATTACCACACTCTTAGAGTGTGGCAGCTGTTCACTTTTAGGCCTCTGGAAATGTGTTAGATGTGCCACATAATTTCCCCGCTGTCAATTTAAACCCTAGGATATCATGTTCCTTTTTTCGCATTATTGTTGTATAATTTCTTTTCTCTTGGCTAGTCAAATATTCAGAAACGTACAACCAAAAATGACCCTGTATGGCATGAAGAGATCGTTTAAAAACATGTCAGTACAAAGGAGCTAGCCAGTTAGCAGAGAAAATGAACAAATAAAGGACGGAAAAGAAAGGCAGCGTTTTGTCCGAATATGAAGATCATATTCTCAGAGACAGAGGCCTGTTTTGCTGTTGAAACAATAGAGGATTGTGACCTACTGTGTGTATGTTAAGGCCATGTTATGACATGGTAATTAAAAATTATAGAAATACATTTGGTTTTTAATTGTTTTTATAAACTTTTGTCAATGCCTTAGCTATAATAGCAAGGTAGTTATGAAGATACACTAACAAAAAAGTACAAAACACGATTTCTTACCTTGGAGAACGGTGCAAATACAACCCCATTTCTGAAAAAGTTAGGACAGTATGAAAAATGCTAATAAAATAAAAAATTAGTGATTTGTAAATTATAATCACCCTTTGCTTTATTGAAAGCTTGATAATATTATATTTTTACTATATTGTGTGCTTAATAATGCAACACATATTTTCAAGTGGAGACAGGTCAAAACTGCAGGCATGCCAATCTAGCACACACACTCTCTGCTCACACAGCCATGCACATCCAATCTGGGCAGTAGGTGATTTGAAGTTGTCCTGCTGAAAAATGCAGGGACGTCCCTGGAAAAGACAGTTCTGGATAGCAGTATAAGTACGAAATTTGTACATATCTGTCTGCATTCATGTGTTCTCACAGATGTGAGAGTTACCCATGCCATGGGCACTGACACACCCCTGGCCCATACAGACACTGGCTTTTGGACCTGACACTAATAACAGCTTGGATGGTCCTTTTCCTCTTTGGCCCAGATAACATGATGGCTGTGTTTTTCAAAAACTTTTTGAACTGTTGGCTCTTCAGACCCAAAAACACAGTTCCACTGTTCTACTTTTCATCTAAGATGAGACTGAGCCCAGAGAATTCGGCAGCGATTCTGGACAGTGTTGATGTAAGGCTTCTGCTTTGTATAGTAAAGTCTTAACTTGCGTCTGTGGCGCAACGGCGAATGGTGTTGACTAACAAAGGTTTACTAAAGTTATCCCAAGCCCCTGTTCATGATATCCATTACAGATGAATTACTTTTTTTAAGACAGTGACGTCTGATGGATCAGGATCACAAGCATTCAGAAGTGGTTTTCATCTTGCCCTTTACGCACCAAGATTTGACCAGATTCCTTGACATCTTTTAACTATATTGTGCACTGTAGAGGGTGAAATTCAAAAATCCTTCCAATTTGTCTTAGGGGAACATTGTTCTCAAAGTGCTGGATTATTTGCTGAAGCATCTGTTGGCAAATTGACAAATCACAAATGATCCTTGCTCTTAAACGACAAGGCTATTTTTGGAGGCTCCTTATACTGTATATAGTACTATGATACAATTGCCTCTCCTGTTTAACATCTCCTGTTTCACATCGCCTTGTTACAGTATTTCAACTCATCAAATTGTTATTAGTCTTAAATTGCCCCTGTCTCAACTTTTTTGGAGCGTGTTGCAATCATCTTATACAGTACATTAAAATAAATAAATAAATAAATAAATACAATTCACAAGGTAAAACATCATATTATGTGTAGTGATAAGGGCGAATATAATTTACAAATCACTCCTTTTTGTATTTATTACCATTTTTCATACTGTCCCAACTTTTTTAGAATTGAGGTTGTACCATGGTATATGAATATGGTAATCATTCGGTACCATAGCATATATCAAAGTGCCATGGTATTGCCACCAGATACCATCGATGTACTTTGGTACTACCATGTTGTTTTTTTTTCTTTTAGACATTTACCACTGTAGTATCATGGCATTCTTTTAAGTAACTTGGAGTACTTTGCAATACCTTTATATGAATATGGCAATATATCAAAGTACCATAGTATTACCATCTGATACCATTACTTTACCATGGCATGACCAGTTATTCTGAGTTACGCTTATTTTCGTAACCACATGGATACTACTAATTCCTATACTGATCAATAAATACTACACATTCACCATAAAAGTCTACTTACCTCTCTATGCCTTTATATGAATCAGACATGTGCCGAGATATATTAAGTTGTAAACAAACACATGCACACACACACACACACACTCATACACACATGCACATGTAGACTCACACACAGGGTGACATGTGCAGATGGCACGCAGGGTGTATTGAGAGGGTACAAAAGGTGCAAACATATTTTGTGTGACAGAGATATGGAGTTAGAATCATGCCAAAACCTCACACACACACACACACACACACACACAAAACGTGTTTTACTCACACCCAACGATTCACAAACAAACTCAGTGTGGTTTGCAAATACAAAACATCACTCACAAACTAATGCATTTTGTTCTGCAAATAAAAAACGTACCTATCAAACAAATACAGTATGTTTTACATATACATAGAAACGTATTTCTTCAATGACAAAAATATCCTCCAAGTACAAACTAAAATCTTTCAAGTACAAAAAAAAATTCTACAAGTACAAAACAAAATTCTACAAGTACAAATCAAAATCCTTCAAGTACAAAACAAAATTCTACAAGTACGAAAAACTGTCACGTGACTTTTGGCACTAATTTTCCGCCTTCCTGATCCACACACATGCTAGTAAATTGTCATGTAATTCGCACTCCACAACATCAGGTGGCGCCGCCACGAACATGGAAAGAGAAGAGAAGAAGAAACGTTAGCGTGGATAGGGTGTTTTGAACAGGATGAGTGGCCAACAGGTGAGTTTGCAGTCGTTGCTGGTGAAAAATCAAATGTTAACTAACTAAACTCCAGAATGCAGCCAGTTTGGTTCTCTTTAATCTTTTTTTTGTCGTCTTTTTGACACCTTCAAAATCTTTTATTTCAACATTGTCTCCTGGGTTGTTTGTTGTCAGTTAAACAAAGTTATTGTATTTTTTTGGTTGTTCCAACCCCCCAGATGTTTTAAGATTGTATTCACACTACAATAAAAATAATACAATCTACATGTCTTTGGTTTGAACATTCATTATGATATTAAGATAGCTGAAAGTCCGCTGCTAGCACTGCTTGAGGAAAGCTATGCTTCCTGCTGGTCTGATTTGATTAAACAGAGAAAAATTAAACATGAGACAACCTCACTGATTCTGAAATATTTATTTGGTTTTAGTGTGAAAAGAAATGATAGGCCTATACTGTAACATCTCTTATTAGCAGGGGCACTATTCTGTAAATAAGTGTTCTTTTTGTTACCCAAATATATGTAGAGAATGTGAGAGTGTATTTGTGCTACAATTGCATCGAATCAGGTCCTTTGCTGAGTACGTCCTTTATTTGGACATACTGCACAGTAAGTAGGTAGATGTCTGAGCCATGTGATTGGGAGTGTCCCAGGGGATTTATGGCTGCCCTTAGTGCTGCCATTTGCTCATCACTCAGTACATCGCCCATCTCAGGAACAGTGACACCATGGTGTGGCTCATCAAGCAGACCACTGTCCTCCCAGTCCAAATGTGGTAGGTACAATCCCTGAAAAGACATGTAAAGTGTTTATGTAGAGCAGTGGTTTTCAAACATTTTTACATCAAGGACCCGGACCACATTTGATAACATTTTGAAACAAACTACAGAAATACACAATATTTATTCTGAGACTGAATAACATTACTTTCTGTCAATGTATGTTCAAATTAATGTCAATGGGATGCATTTTTGGTGAAATTTATAAAGAAATTTGTGGAAAAAGTCTATTTCTAGAAAAAGTCAGAATTAAAAAGTTGTGTGTATATATATATATATAAATATAAAAGACCCCCTTGAACCTCCCTCAAGTTTATTCTTAAAACTGATTGAATATACTTTAATTCAATTAAAATCTTCGCACATACTTGGCGCACTGTGGCTGTTTCTGCTTACACTTTAACCTCCTGTAGTATTTATAACTGTTCCGTGAACATATTAGCACCAAATATCTCCACATATTTTCACGTGAATTAGCGCGAGCAGCGTCGCTAAAAAAAAGTTTGCGCTAATGACATTTCAACTCCTATAAACTCTTCACAATTAAAGCCTCCAGTTACTTTGTTATTTCAGTGACTTAACATGACTCCTCAGATGGTGCTTAAACAAATGTGTGTGGCCTGAGGTGGTCTTCACTTCAAAATTCCGCCTTAAGACCAAGACGTATCAAGTGTAACATTATATGTGACCATAGTATAGTTTAATTTAGTTAAGTTAGAAACAAAATGAAAAATTAGCCTAATCGGTGTAAGCTAGGTTAGCTCCTGCGGTACCATAAGCTACACACATATAAATATGTATATGTATATATATCTCACCCTACCCACGACAGACATTCCTGGAGTTTAGTTAGTTAACATTTGATTTTTCACCAGCAACGACTGCAAACTCACCTGTTGGCCACTCATCGTGTTCAAAACATCCTACCCACGCTAACGTTTCTTCTTCTCTTCTCTTTCCATGTCCGTGGCAGCGCCAAGCAAATCGGTACCAGCGCCACCTGATGTTGTGGAGTGCGAATTACATGACAATTTACTAGCATGTGTGTGGATCTTAAGGCATTTGTGTGTGGATCAGTAAGGCGGAAAATTAGTGCCAAAAGTCACGTGACAGTTTTTCGTACTTGTAGAATTTTGTTTTGTACTTGAAGGATTTTGATTTGTACTTGTAGAATTTTGTTTTTTACTTGTAGAATTTTGTTTTGTACTTGAAAGATTTTAGTTTGTACTTGGAGGATATTTTTGTCATTGAAGAAATACGTTTCTATGTATATGTAAAACATACTGTATTTGTTTGATAGGTACATTTTTTATTTGCAGAACAAAATGCATTAGTTTGTGAGTGATGTTTTGTATTTGCAAACCACACTGAGTTTGTTTGTGAATCGTTGGGTGTGAGTAAAACACGTTTTGTGTGTGTGTGTGTGTGTGTGTGTGTGTGTGTGTGTGTGTGGTTTTGGCATGATTCTAACTCCATACAGAGAGCAAGGCTTCAAAAGAGGTTTGATACCCGGCACAGCACTATGATGTCAGGTAAAGCTGCTCTTTTGCATTGAGCCAAGTTCACATAATGAATCAAGTGTGTGCAGTTACAAAAAATATTAATTTGGTGCAAATTTGCCGCAAATTTGCAATAAGTTTGCCACTCGTTATTTTCACATGTAAATGAGCTTGTGAGTCACCAGAAGTTTGCTGCTCTTTACCGCTAGTGGTGAACCACCAACAAACCTTTCACAACAATGGACTAATTCGCAAATCTAATTTGCATTTGAAAGTCATCAGTTGCGAATTTGCTGCAAATTTGCCATGAACTCTCAATTTATGTAGGCCCCTAAGGGTGGAATCATAGTGAAAAGACAAGTTCTGCTTAATCTCCTCGCATACTTGATTCCTGAGGAGCAAACAACTTTACTAATTCTACACTCTTAGAAGAAAAGATTCCTTATGGAACCTTTTTAAGGGTTCTATCAAAAGAACCCTAAAGGGTTATTTGAGCCAATTGAGAAGGTTCTATATATAGAACCTTTTAGGGCAGGGGTGCCCACACTTTTTTGCATGATGATCTACTTTTAAATGGCCCACTCAATAAGATCTACCAACTAAAAAAAAACACAGTTTAATTTTTTTTTTTTTAATGCTTGTTTGGACTACTGCATGTATCCCTACATGGAATTAATCTTGTAATTAATAAAAAAAAAAATAGAATATATATATATATATATATGTAATAATGTTCAATGTTGATATCATTCAGTTTTAACGCTAAATCCAAAACACCTACAGCACAATAGATTACAATAGCCAGGGCATTTACCTTATTCTGATGATTTGCACTGAATGGAATCAGACAGTAGCTGCTGGTAGCTAGCCTCAAACACTGCTAGCTTCGCAATTTCACGTTCTTTTCTCAGAAGCCCTTGGAAGGCCCGAGCCTAGTTGTCATGGCAACTGAATAAACATGGGGGTTTCCAACATGGAATCCTAACATTTGTTTTTTCTTTAGTTTTAACATTTGTTTTTTCTTTAGCTTTTACATTTTGTATTGTTTTATTACCAGAAGAACGTTTAATGGACATGTGAATTAAGTTGTTCATTTAGATACACTAAGAAAGATATAAAACACATTTAATATTATTTACTAAAGTGTTTTTTTAATAGATAATTTACTACAACACAAGCAATAAATAACACAATTCATAGTGCAACAGTTATAACAATTGAATTAATAAATCAACAGGTTTGTAATAATAAGCTAAAAGTATAAAAGTAGGCTAGTAATATTATGTATAATCTAACGCTAACCATAATTTAAAATTATAACCATAAATAGGATTAGGCCTACTAAATAAGTACAAAACTAAGAAAAAATAAATAAATAAAAACAAATGACCTATGAAAATATGTTAAACAATTCTAGCACTGCATGGGGCAGATACAGAATAATTTTGTTACCTTCCTACAGCATGGATATAATCAAACACGCTGAGTGAGTTCTTTTGGGTACAGCAAATTAAACTAAATTTCACTTCTTTTCAGCCATCTCCATGTCATCAGTTTGATGCCGACTATACACTGAGGGGTCTGGACACCATATGAAAGATCAGGTTGAGGATGGGTTCATACTGTACATATGTTCATTAAGCTACTGTCAGCCTAAAGAACCCTGTTGTGCAAAAAGGGCTCTTTGGAGCTGAGTAAATTTCCAACTGTATAGAACCCTAAGGTTCTATATAGTGTTCTATAAGAGTGTAGCCTGAATATGCAATACCACATTGTGCATGGCTCTTTGAAATTCTGATTGGTCAAACGCAGCATTCTGCTGTCAAATATAAATAATATAAATATAAATAATCGATTTAGAAAATTTAATGAGCGCTCGACCCTGTGTGAGACAAAACAGCATGTGTAAAAAAAAAAACATGTGTATCCAAGACTTTACACGTAACAGCTTTGTTCCTGATGTGGCACTAAAAGAAAGTTAAACAGATGAGGTTTATAAGATGATTTTTAAATCAACAAATCCAACATCACTACTCTAAACCCTAAACCTAACCGATAGTGTCATAAATAGAAAACGTAAGATGAAAAATGCATCATATTGTGGTGCTTCTATGACACTTTTAACTCATGACTAGATCCAAGGGATACTTTACTGGCCACTGCCTGCACCTCGGACTTTAAGGGTTAGTTTACCCCAAAATGAAAATGTTTTTGTTATTTACTCACCCTTATGTCATCTAAGCTGCGTATGACTTTCTCTTTTCTTCTGAACACAAACAAAGTTTTTATGAAAAATATCTCAGCGCAGTAGTTCAATAAAATGAAAGTGAATGGTGATCAGGGATTTGAAGCTCCAAAAAGCAGATAAAGTCAGCATAAGCATCCATCAGACTCAAGTGGATTTATTAATGTCTTCTGAAGTGATACAGTTGGTTTTGGGTGAGAAAAGACAAAAATATATATCTCCTTTTTCCCTGTACATCTTGCCATTGCAGTCTCTAGGCACAATCATGATTTCAAGCTCAATTACACTTCCTAGTAATTGACGAATGTGCAGAGCACTAGATGGCGCTATCCACAATTTTCCTGAGCAACCATTGGTCAGCACCATGATGATTCTAACCGCTTGTTTTCTGTTTCTGTTCTCAAGATGACTTGTAAAACTAACCGAAACGAGCGATTAAGATGGATAACAACAACCATTTAAGTGTTATTTGGAATAAAAGTAAATTTCACGCTCAACTTGTGCAGTTGTGGGCTGTCATAATAACTGAAAGTAGTTAATGATATCAACGTCACTGACCTCAGACCATTGCTTCATTTCATCAACTTAGGTGAGGCATTGTCAAAGAAAATAAGGTCATCTCAACTCTGTAAAGAATCGGTGCTATAGATTCACATGTTTTTTGACAACTTCTACAAATGTAATACTTTAGCTGCATATATAGAATAATTACTACAGACCAGAAACTGAAAACATGCAAACTGTGGAACACTTCCGCGTTCAGGAAAAAGGTGGATAGGAAGTGTTACATACATGATCGACAAGGAGACTACTGTCTCATTTTGGCCTGTTCTCACCCAAAACCTACTGTATCACTTCAGAAGACATTGATTAAACCACTGGAGTCTTATAGATGGATGTGAAAAACTAAAATGGACTTGACGTGTCGACTCAAGTGCTCTTCAGGACTTGTACCCAGGACCATGCTCACAAGTACAATGCTCTATCTGTTGACTTACTGCACAATTTAATCACATTTGATCAAGTAAAGGTAGTTGGTTATGTAATGTTATAAATGTTTAATTATATTGCCTTACAAGTGATGCAGTATAGTAAAAGGTTTTAGATGAGGAACAGGGTGTAAGTAACTGTTTATGTTTTACTTGTGATTTGTGTTAAAGGGAATAAAAGTCATTGTTGTTGTAGCGCCTATAGTGTTCATTTCACCAGGAAATGGCAACAATACATGCAATGAGCCATGTAAATATTTGACAAAAATGTTGATATTGTAACATGATTCTATGAGACCAGATTGGATCTGCCAGAATATCGCTTAGATATAATAATAACAAAATATAATAATAGAGCCTTCACCATAGGCCCTGGACAGCCAGTTACACGCTTATCTTTAACGGAGCTGACAAAATATCCACATTTATTGTGAAAAGGCAGTTAAAGATCCCCTCTGCAACCCTCCTTTTACTCACCAGGGCCTGTCCCAGCCCAAAAGGTTAATATTTGAAGGTGGATGGCCATAAATATGGAGAGAAGGACTTTTAATTAAATAAGCACTTCTTAAATGCTCTCTCGGGCAGCACTGCTTTTGTTTAAAGATGATTGATTGACCGCTATCTCTCCAGGCTAAGTCATTTGTTTCCCCTCTCCTTCCCTCCTCCCTCCTCTTCTTTTCTCTCCTTTTGCTCCATGTCCAATACCTCTCCGTCCTACTCTCTCACTCTCATTCAGTCATTTACGAGGCCAATATTTCTCCTCATCCGTGACACAATAATGAGCTCGCTTTGCGGCCAGCGGCCACGCCCCATCCCTTTTCCCCGCGGGCCACGGGGCAGGGTGCCTCGTTAAACATGAACTCAATCTAACACCCCAGGCAGTGTCAAGTTATTTATTTTTCAGGAGGCCATTGAGCGGTCAAATGAAGCATTATGATGTTATTGCTCCCATAGTCTTGATAAACAGGGTAAACAGACTTCAGTCCACTGTCACATTCTCGCCTATCTCTCAAACACACTGAACATTATGTAGGAAGTGGATTATAAATAACTATTTAATCTGAAATATTTGGCCACCATAGAGAGTGACCCATAACACTCTGAGTCTCTTATCACTTGTCTCTCTGTTTTCACCCATTAGACTATTTGTTTGCATTGTCCTCCTTTTCCATTTGTCAGTTTTTCACTCTATTCTGTATTATTAATTTTTCTGTTCTGTACATAACACTGCATATTAGATAATTCGTAACACAAGTTAATTGAAATGTTCAAAAATATTCAGAGAACTTTACATTATCTTTAACAATTCACACCTTAACTGACATGAATATAACTAATAGCACACTTCACAATAGCAAGCATGTGGGCTCTGTTCCAAAGTCTAGGAAACCGCCTTGCTGTTTACTGCCCACAAAGACAGCTGCATCCTTGATTCACAGTTGATTCTGATTGAGTGATGTAGGCATGTTTCTAAGCTAATATCGTGACACTCCAGTACATTTTTGAATAAATGATGTGTATTATACACAGTTTAGATTTGTTACAAATGTGAAAAATGTAGCATTTGAGAAGCAACACCAAGGGTTTTCAAAGTCAAAGACAGTGCCCCCATCTTAATCATTTTTATAATTTAAGTGCATAAGTTATTAACTGAATTATGACAGTGCATGCACAACTTTTGATATTATACTTTTTATATTATATAATTTTTACAATGGTGGAAAAAAATGGAACAAAAACAAAGCTAGTTCCTAGCAAAAAATAAAAAAAAGAACTAAAAGAAATAATTTGAAATTCCAATAACGGTCCATCTCAGTCAAACCAGTCAGAAGATCTGTTTCAGAGATGAGGAGTGTGTGTGTGGGCAGGCAAAGGACTACTGCATAGAAACTCTTCTTGAAAGTCCATGTTTTTCACATACCTCACATATGGGCACATCGGTGGATTCGTCGATCTGGAGTGCAAAAAAATTGGCTGTGCCTGGTGCTGTCTGACACATGCTCCTTCACATCCTGTGCCATATCAAAGATGCGCCGACCCACTGTGTTGTCGGAGAGTGGAATAGAATCAAACTTAGAAGCCGCTGCCTCTCCAACCATCAAGGAACACAAATCTTTGGCTACCGGAAGAATCAGTGTCTCTCTGATGTTATGTGCTTTGCCCGCCATGGCAATACACAGTGCAACATGATATGAAGCTTCAGTGGCCTTTGCATTTAATTTGCCAAATTCTCAGACAACTTTTTTTCTGCCCTTGAAAGGCTTGCAGTTTTCTTTGGAAAAACTCAGGAGGTTTTCCCGCAACCTCAGCATGCTTGGTGTAAAGGTGTCTGCAGATTTTAGCAGGTCACATGCTGTCATTAGCTAAAATCTCCTGACAAACGACACATCAAGGTTGTGGTGCATCAACTGATCCTGTCCATGTAAATCCTAAACTTAAATACTGCTCATTATATCATCGAATTTTGGGTTTGACCCCTGAAACTGAATTATTTGAATTTGGTGGTCTCAGAAACCGCTCCATTGTAATTAAAGTTTAATACGTCACATCTGCTTTATTGGTAGGCTTTACAAATATCAGAGAATCTTCACAAAGATTCTTGATATATATTTTAGATTTTATTTGCCTATTATTTTCAGAACCGTTTAAATAATGTTTTAAATATATAATATAATAGCTAAACTCATCTGACATGCTCTAGCACCCCCCTGGGGAGGCATGCCCCAGACTTTGAAAACCCCTGCACTACACTACTGTAAAATGTAGCTTGTTACTGGAAAAGCTATACTATGGACTTTTTTCACAGACTGCAATGACGTTTTGCTTAATTTGTTAACATAAATCCAGCACACTTTTTAATATTTAAAAATGTAACAAATATTTAATGCAAATTATAGCATTATACATTGTATTAATCCAGATCCATTTGAAAACAGCGTTTTTTTTTTGCTAAAACACTTAAATCCATGTACGGTCTGCAACAGCAATTTTGATTAACCTTTCAGTCGCATTTGAAGGAATGCATAGTGAAGGTTGTACAAAGTAACATTCATCTTTAACAACGTAGTCAAAGTGGTTAGCAGACACAACAACACTGCTACAACATGGGCAGCCATCTTGATTGTTTTGGGTTGAATGGATCACATGACTGTGTCACATGACACAAATACATCTACATTTACAGATATCTCTGCTTTTTCTGTCCACACTACAACTTCAAGACTGCATTTTTCAAATGTATTCACTTAGGAGAACTTTCTGAAAAGGTCATTTTTCACTGTCAAAATCGCCAACACTGAAATGTGTCTTAAAATATTTTGTTTTGTTTCTTTTCAGTTCACCTCTTTTATTGCCTCTGATTGCTTCTCTACCCAATCCCTTCCTCTTAACCCTCTTCCTCTTTATGCCATTCCTGCCTCCCAGCATTAATATTTTATTCTTTGCAGTCTCTCTATCACTTTTTCTCTCCCTCCTCTCTTGTTCCTTCACCCTCCCTCTTTATTCTTCACTCTCGGTCTCTTTCTCTCTCTCGCATCAGGCTGATAAGGTCTGATGATTTCTAGCTACTCTAGTGCCAGCAACAGGGGACTTCCTGCCGCCTACAGCCCAGGCGCCCAGTGACACACTGCCGGGATGGTGGGAGCTCTGATTTTTCCTCTGCTGGCTTTTTACACAGGGTCTTCTGGTTTCTTTACTATGCTGAGAATGAGTATCTCTGGGGAAAGAGAAGGATCTCTGCATAAGTCCTGAGCCCAAATCAGATCACATGCTTCATCTTCATCTCACATCTCTGCTGCAGCACTACAGCCACTCTGGGGCTGTAGATCACAGACAGACTGCCTGCTGCTCCATTAAGACACAGCTTACTGTTTCAAATCAAATTTATTGGGCCTGTCTGATGTTGCAGCCTTTCTAATCTGATGCAACAGAATGCTTTTGTAAGTGGTCAGAGACAGACAGATGTATCTATACATTTCTAAATTCCTCTGACAGACAGACAGACAGATCCATCTATACTTTTCCAAATTACTCTTACAGACAGACAGACAGATATATAGACAGATATTAATTTCCAAATTCCTCTTATAAACAGACAGACAGACAAACAGGCAGATCAATCTATACTTTTCCAAATACCTCTTACAGACAGACAGAAAGACAGAGAGATCCATCTATACTTTTCAAATTCTTCTTACAGACAGACTGAAAGACGATGGATAGACAGAGTGATGGATGAATCAGGAACTTTTTGCTGGCTTTGTCAGGTTGTGTGGCTCACTGTGTGTGTGTGGTGGTGGCCACTACTGAGAGGACATGCATTGATAACGTGGAGAGAGACTGATAGAGGTGAATGAATGAGGACACACACACAAGTTAAGAGACAGAGAGAGAGAGAGGGCAGGCAGGAGAGAGAAGCGCAGGGCTGTCAGGTGGTGAGAGAGAGAGGAGAGGATGGGGGGTTAGGGTTGTTTGAGTTTGGGGAGTGGACAACCCGGCTGGCAGGCAGGCTCATTATAAATTCAGCAGTGGGGAACAGGCCGGGGATTCACAGTAATTAGATGACAAAACGGCAGGCTTGCTGGAGATGAGAGAGAGAAGGGTCACACAATGCCTCCACCGCGGGGTAATTTGTAAGTGTCAATCACTACCAAGCCATGTAACGAGAGGGAGAAAAAGAGGGAGGCGAGGGAGGGAAAAGGATGTGGTGGAGGGAAAAGTGTGAGCAGAGAGAAGAGATGGAGAGAGGGAAAGAGAACAGATGAGGGGAAAAGGAAGAGTAAAAGAAAAATGGAATCACAGAGGAAAATTTTACAGCTCAGTTTGCACTTGCGTAGCTCAGGAGACATAATTGAGTTCTCAGTTATGTTCAATTTGAATATCAACTTGTCTCACTCGCATTCACCAAATTAAAAACTAAAAATGTATGTGATAAGCCACTACCTTGCACATTTTCACCATGATTGGGTAATATAGTGGCGAAGATGTTCAATACCGAGATCCTTTCACTGTGCGTTGAGTGTAAAAATTTAGTTTGACACAGTCTGTGTAAAGGGCTGGTCACACTAGGCTTTGAGCACACAACGGACCATGATCTCACGCTGGAGGGCATATCAAAATGTTATAAAATACCATCTACTCACAATAAGACCACACAGCTTTGAAATATGTATATTTGAATGTATGCATGTATGTACGTATGTATATATATATATACATACATGGGCAGTCAAAAGTTTGGAATAATGTACAGATTTTGCTGTTTTGGAAGGAAATTGGTACTTTAATTCACCAAAGTGGCATTCAACTGATCACAAAGTATAGTCAGGGCATTACTGATGTAAAAAAAACAACACCATCACTGGTTGAAAAATTACATTTTTGATCAAATCTAGAGAGGCCCCATTCCCAGCAGCCATCACTCCAACACCTTATCCTTGATCAATCATGTTGAATAGCTAATTTGGTACAAGAAAATCCCTTACCATTATATCAAACACAGTTGAAAGCTATTTGGTTGATTAAATGAATCTTAACATTGTTTTTGTGTTGCCACAGTATGCAATAGACTGGCATGTCATAAAGTCAATATTAGGACAAAAATGCCAAACAAGAAACAGCTTTCTCTAGAAACTCATCAGTCACTAATTTTTTGAGGAATGAAGCCTATACAATGCTTGAAATAGACAAAAAACTGAAGATTTTATACAAAGGTGTACACTACAGTCTTCAAAAACAAAGGACAACTGGATTTAACAAGGACAGAATGAGATGTGCAAGGCCCAGATGTACAACTAAACAAGAGGATAAATACACCCAACACCAGTTTCATGTAAAACAGTAAAGAGAAGTCTCAGGGGTGCAGGCCTTATGGGGAAAAAATGCAAAGAAAAAGCTACTTTTGAAACAGAAAAACAAAAAGAAAAGGTTAGAGTGGCAAAGAAACACAGACATTGGACAACATATATTTGGAAAAGAGTGTTATGAATCGTTCCCCATTGAGCTTTTGTGGGATCAGCTAGACTGTAAGGTACATGAGAATTGCCCGACAAGAGAGCCACATCTATGGCAAGCGCTACAGGAAGTGTGGGGTGAAATGTCACATGAGTATCTGGACAAAGTGACAGCTAGAATGTCAAGGATCTGCAAAGCTGTCATTGCTGCACTTGGAGGATTTTTTGATGAGAACACTTTGAAGTAGTTTAAGAAGCTCTGAACTAAAATTGTAATAGTAATTTTTCACATTATTAATGTCCTGACTATACATTGTGATCAGTTGAATGCCACTTTGGTCAATAAAAGTACCAATTTCTTTCCATAAGAGCAAAATCTCTACATTATTCCAAACTTTTGGCCGCTAGTTTGTATATGTAATTTCAAAAAGGTTTAAATTTATGTTTTTGTAATGTACCAAGCTATAATGCCCCCTGTTCAATTAGCAGCATTAGCAGAGATAATTTATTTAATTTGTAAGCCAAATGGACATTATAATTGAAATATACCCAAATTAACTGGAATCGAATCAAGAGCTTGTAAATCAGAATCAAATCGAATAGTGATGTATCGCAATATATTGAATCATGAAATATGTATCGCAATATGTGTCATATCATGAGGTGGCTGGTGATACCCAGCTGTGGCAAAGATAATGTGTTCTTGGGAGAATTTAATGAGAAATGTTCATAAAAAATAATAGCAGTCTTTAGAAATCTATTCAGAAACCACCAAGAGGAGGTCACAGCCTCGTGATCTCCAAGAGTCTAAAGGCCACCACTAGTGCACACAACAATTCAGGAGTGGCCTTCAGAATTTAGTTTATGTGTTGATTTGAAGTCTGTACGGAGGTTACAGATGGATGTACCTCAAACAAAACAGCACTGTAAACCAACACTTTTATCTCTGATAGCACCGAGCTTTGCTGAGATGGTTCATATCAGACTGGAAGACACTCCATTTCATATTCAGTTTGTAAGAAAGACCAAAGAGAAATTAAATGAGTCATTTGAAGGAGAGGTCATACAGAGCAGTGCTTGTTATTTACTGGTTTTGTGTGAAAGAATGCAGAGAAGTGCAAGAGGTTTAGTCAGGGATGGTGTAAGTCAGGCAGACAGGGCTGACTGGCGTGTTTTCGCTGTAAAGACAGGAGCTCTATTCATGCAGACTCAAAGAACAGCGACACCAGCACAACGAAGCAGGCATGTTAGCATATCTCTACAGACACAGTGCTTCTCTCAATCACAAACACACCCACACACACTTATTGATGCGGCTATCCTTATGAGGACTCTCCATAGACATAATGATTTTTATAATGTACAAACTATAGATTATATCACCTAACCCTAACTCTACCCCTAAACCTCACCCTCACTGAAAAGTTCCTACATTTTTACATTTTCATCATTTCGTTTGTTTTTTAAGTGATTTAAATTATGGGGACACTAGAAATGTCCACATAAATCACATTTATAGCATAATACCCTTGTAGTTACCAGTTTATAACCTAAAAAATGTCCTCGTAAACCCCCAAACCCTAACCCTAACACCCCCAAACACACACACTGCAGGGTTCCCATCTTTTAACATATATCCTTTTGCACTCTTCCTATGTTGCATACAATTGAACACACACATATAATAGCAGAAAAAAAAAGAATATTGTGTAATGATATACATTAACCTGCCTCTTGACATACATAGAGTTCATTGCAAAAACAGATCTCAATAAATATACGCAACATTTCAAAGCGATGTCACCTTTTTGCCACAAAATGCTTTCGATTTGCACTTCAATTACACGCATAATCTGTATTCAATAAACTCAGCGGTAATGATTACACATGCTTAATTGGATAAATTAGCCCATTCATATTCAAAATCAGAAACATGGCCTAAAAATGGAAAAATATTATCAAGACCTGCTCTCTCACCTAGTTAATGAGTGGGAGTCTTTAACTGTAATGCATGGTCTCCAAACACCTTTAACATTTTATTTTAATTGCCACATGATTAAACTCCCACTTTTCCACCTTATTTATAAGCTTCCCTATATTAGCAGCTTGTGAACACTCACATTGTACTATATATTTGTTATATTACAGACAGACAGACAGACAGACAGACAGATAGATAGATAGATAGATTCTCTGCCTGTGTAAGACAGAGAGAGAGAGAGAGAGAGAGAGAGAGAGAGAGAAACAGTTTTGTTAATTGAATGTAATTGTTTAATCTCAATTGATGTAAGATCGTGCCTGTCTGCTCATTGACATTGACATGCAAGAGGACTAGAATTGGAACCCTATTGGATTTCACTTAGTGATTTGCTAACCTCTGAACTTCCATTATAGGCACATGGTGAAAATGCTGATTTACCCACTTCTTACCTCCTTTTCCTGCACGCTCTTGAACGTGGTTCAAGCTAAATAATTTCTTAAAATGAGACTGAATAGAAATCAGAATTTCTAAACTGCCCTGATAGCTTTACTCATGTCTGAGAGTGTGCTGTCCATTTTTACAGGGTTGATGTTAAACCTCACAGTCAGAAATGTAAAAAAGGGAACCTGTATTCTTTGAAAAAAACATAAAAGACACTACCGGTCTAAAGTCTGGACACATGTAATTATTATTTATTACTTCTACCTCCCACATTTTCGAATGTTAAAGTCATCAAAACCATAACACAAATGGATTTTGGAATCCAATACACTGATAACTACAATAAATAATCTTATTCAAAGAATAAAACCTTTTAATGCTTCAAAATGTTGGTACCCATTCACTTGCATTGTTTGGACCTACAAAGCTGAAATATTGTTCTAAAAATATTTGTTTGTGTTTTGCAGTGGAAAGAAAGTCATACACATCTGGGATGGCATGAGGGTGAGTAAATGATGAGAGACTTTTCATTTTTGTGTGAACTATCCATTTAAGTGTAACAAGTTATATTTTAGCTTCTAGCCTCGGTAAAATGATCTCGCTCTTTTCTTAAAGATTACAGCTCAGCACATTCTACACATTATAATGTCTTGAAACATTATTTTTAGACAGTACTGAAGTATAAGTTCTCATCTGTGCTGGGAATGTGTTGGCTGCTTTTTTTTAATAGAAAATTGTAGGTACGTAAAGAAATTCATGCCTTGTCAAACATAAATTAAAGGAATATTCCGGGTTCAATACATGTTAAGATAAATCGACAGCATTTGTGGCATAATGTTGATTACCTCAAAAATTCATTTCAAATTGTCCATTAAAAAAAGCAAAAATCTGGGTTACAGTAAGGCACAGTAAGGAAGTGAATGGGGCCAGATGGGTTTAAAGGCAGAAATGTGAAACTTAAAAAAGCACTTACTGTACTGTATTCTACTGTTAAACATCATTTATTATTTGAGCTGTAAATATGTTTACATAATTACATCTACAATTTTATGGTTGTTTTTTTTTTTAGCAATACGTTGTCATGGCAATGAAGTTGTAAAATTGGACATAGCTTTACACACAAAAGGTTAGTAAGTGATTTGATCACACTTAGCATAGTCAGTTGAATCTATTTTAAATTTAAAGGGGGCCCAATAAAGTCTAATCATCTTTTGTAGCTTTGGTATAGCATATCATTTGGTATAGCATTTCAAGCTTGTAAGAATAAGCCATCAGATCAAACGTTTTTTAAGATCATGAGAAATTCAGTCCAAACTTTTTACCGGTAATGTAGATCCAACAACTGTTGATACAGTGTCAAGCTATGAAAAAAAAAAAAGAGAACGGAGGAAAGGAGGACGTTGATGGGGGAGAAAAAAATTATGGGATGGTAGTGAAAGAGGAAAAGGAGGACAAAATAAGAGGGAGACTGAAAAAGGGAGGGAGAGATGGAGGGAGACTGGCTTCACTAACTGTCGAGGCAGTTAATATAAGGTTTTGGAGATAAGGCCTCACAGACAAACATTGACAAAATCAGGCGTTCCACCATAAAGCCGGAGCTGTCACTCAAACTGAGAGACAGGCCAACAATCAGCACTCGCATTCCGATAAGCATGCCAAAGAGTGCGTGCAGAAACAGGCGCAGGGTAATGGAGAGGGGGGAGAAAGGGCACAGATGAGGAGAGAGAGAGCTAGGGTGCCAGTAGTCTACACCGTGCAGGGTAGCAAAAAATGATGATTAAACCAAAGAAAATATGAAAAAGTGAACAGTTGATAACAGATGTTTCTCACAGAGGTTGAAAACACCTGAATAACTTAAAACACTCTCAGAAAAAAACATACCGGAAAAAAGCCATCACTGGTTTGGTGCCATAGTTTTGGGTACATATTTGTACCCTTAAGGGATAGTTGACCCAAAACTGAACATTCTCTCATCATTTACTCACCCTCATGCCATCCCAGATGTGTATGACTTTCTTTCTTCTTCTGAACACAAACAAAGATTTTTAGAAGAATATCTCAGCTCTGTATCTCAGTACTTTGCAAATGAATGGTGGCCATACATTTGAAGCTCCAAAAATCACATAAAGGAAACATATAATAATCCATACAAATCCAATGGTTCAATCTAGTTCTTCACAAGTGATATGACAGGTGTGGTAGAGAAACAGATCAACACTTAAGTCATTCAATTTAAGTCCTTAATCATTAATATCCCTTTAAGGAGACAAAATGGTGTTTGTTTGTTTTTTGTCACCAGAGGAACAAAACATGTAAATGTACCTTTAAAGGTGCACAATAGGTCCTTGGGGTACAATTATGTTCCCAAAATGAGTTATACATTTTAACTAGTTACAAAAGAGGTGTCTTTAATGTTTTCACCACAGTGACTGCCCTTGTACCTTAAACTGTACCTTTTTTATAAGAGTGTAGGTTTGTATCAAAAGCTGGCAGAGGGTTGAATCTGTGTATGTTAAATTCAGGCCTCTCATCAGATCCATCCATACCACATGTGCCTCACACCGAGGAGGAGGGTGAGGGAAAGGGGGTGAGAGAAATGTGTGAGATCAGACTAGTAATAATAGCACTTCCTATTTTGGCCTCAACACCTGGGGAAATGCCAGAAGGAGGATGAGGGTGAGAGGGACAGAGCAAGAAAATACTTTGAGAGTCTGGGAGTTTGTGAGAGACAGCGAAAAGACAGAGTGCTTAAAAGAGTTGAAAGTTCTGTCATCATTTATTCACCCTTGTGTTTGACTTTCTTTCTTCCATGGAACACAAAAAGTAGGCAGAATGTTAGCCTCAGTCACCATTCACTTTCATTGCATATTTATTTTCCAACGCAATGAAAATAAATGGTGATTGATACAAAAATTCTGCCTAATATCTCCTTTTATATTCAGTGTGAGAAATAATAAGTCATATGGGTTTGAAACAACACAAGGGTGAGTAAATAATGACAGAATTTACATTTTTGAGTAAACAATATTTTAAATCAGCTGTTTGAAAAGAGGCACTAATAAAACTGCTGATCTAAAAGTCAGTGCACTGATTTTTCTTTTAATTGCTTTCTCGTTATGATTCACTCTGCTTAGTTAAACTGTGTCCACAAAAGCTGCTTAAACAGTGCAAGTTCTTCTGTTTTTCTTCATTAAAAGGGCACATTCTGCAATTTGGATGTTTGCATATTTAATAAGCAGGGTTGGGAGGGTTACTTTTGAAATGTTTTCCACTACACAATACAGAATACATGCTGTAAAATGTCATTTATAACATATTCTGTTAGATTACTCAAGGCCAGTAATGTTTTCTAAATAATTTGGATTAGTTCTTTAGCACCGGTAGATTTTTTCACTTGTTAGACAAAATACACGTTAAAAATACATTCTCTAAAAAACATAAATACAAGATAATCAAACTGATCTTGTTTTAAGTTGTTTTTGTTATATTTTTACAGGAAAACAATAAAAAAATTATTATCAAGAATATGGTATTTGCCCTAATATCAAAGGTCTTTGATCCTTATGTCCTTAGGTCTTATGATCCAACGGGAATTTTCTTGATGTAAAATATGATCCTGGCTGGTAACATGTGCATGTAAAATGGCTAGAAATAGCATTTTAGCTTAGCGTAAAGCTGACAATTTACACAAGGTTTATTTCTATTTCTTCTGCTCCAAATTTACTTCAATCTTACTTCTCTGTCTGCTCGTATGAATTTAACACATCTTAAGAAAGTGTTTCACCGCTGTTCAAATGCACTTTGGATCACATCATAATGTATAAATGTTTTCCATCTGGAAGAACTAAATATTAAATGAAACAAATGACAATAAAATGCCAAGTAATCTCTTCAGTAATCAAAATACTTTTTGAATGTATCTGTATTCTAATTACCAATGATTTAAATTGTAAGTGTGGTGGGATACAGTTACTTATATTTTGTATTTTAAATACGTAATCCCGTTACATGTATTCCCTTACTCCCCAACTCTGTTAATAAGTATGAGTTTTAGTTTAATGTATATCTGCACTGATATTGTTGATGTCAGTGCAGATTGGTGGATCATTTATTATTAAAGGTTTCTTTGAATTGCATTTATTTATATTACATTTTTGCTATGATAATAGTCATGTTGTTATTCTGTTAGATTAGTGGTGCTCAAATTTTACAAACCCAGTTCCCCCATTCAGACTCTCAAGCAACCCAATGACCACAATATAAAAAAGGGAGATGTTCTGTAAACATTTCATACTAACTTCAAACTTTAACAAACATTTAATTGTACCTTTTATAATGCTTTTGATCATTAATGTACCATTTAGAAATACAGATATTTGTATTTATTTTTTTAAAGGAAAATCCCAACCCTATCTGTCCATAGATCCCGGGTTGAAAACCATTATGCTAGTTAATCAGTATAATATCTCTGGTGTACATGAATACATTTTGCAACAAAGTGACTGATTTTGTTTTGCAAAACTTAAATAAATAGCCTATCACTTCAGCAAAGTTATGACATATTATTTTTTTTACCATTATCATATATATATGTGATATATATTAACCTATTGTCTGTTAAATAGAGCCGAAGAGAGCTTATTTTGGAGATAATGTGTAAATAACACACTGCTTTACATGAGAGTGAATAATTGGGTATTGTCAAGTATCATGCGATTATTTTCCTTTTGCAATTTCTAGACAATTTAAAAACAAAAAACAGCCTCAAACTATTTTTATTTTTTGACTAAAATCATTCATTTTTAGATAGAAGCCAGTCACTGACCATAAGAAACCATTTAAATCCATTTACCTGTTTTTTTTTTTTTTTTTACATTGCTAGAGGGTTACTTGTTTTGTAATTATTTAAATAGCAGTGGTTGTTTAACAGTTTGTGTTAATCTGGCAGTCTAGTATTATCAAAGTTATGCTTCTGTTTATGTAAGGATATGTAGACCCACAGACTTTTGATCTGATATATTTTAAGAGGCCTCAAAGATCTTGATTCTCGTGATACACACCATCTCTGCATAAATTATCACTGTCACCAGCACTATGGAAGCATAAAGCTCCATGAATAAACATGTGAATAAACAATGAAAATTACCATAAATCTGCCCTGCTAATGACTAAGGTTATGTCAAACTCTCAGAAATAGAAACAAACAGTCAAGCAAACAAATATGTTCACAGCAGTAGGAGCGTGCTGGCTGACGGGTCCTTCCCTATCCATGCTGCCAAAGATATTTGTACAATGAAGCATGATGCCACAGGCAGGGCACATGAGGAGGGGAAAACTGAGGCATCTCAGGCATCCAACTGGAAAGTCATAATAGAGACACAATGCCCCCTATTGGCTGGTTTTGGAAGATTAAAATTTGTTTGGTCAATTTGGAGGGAGTTTTGGCAAGATATTAGAGAAAACCTACCAAGAGAGATGCATAACATGACAATACAATTATGCCAAAAGTACGAACTGTTTCATTAACTAAATGTGTTTCAAAGCAATTTTCAGGGTTAAATATGTTGTACATTTGACTTCCACTGATTTTGCATTTTAACTGTCAAGACATTTTCGTTTATTTTGACAAACTGAGGTACGAGCCCAGAATCTTCCTTTAAGAAAGTTCAAAACAACGCATGTTTCAGTGTTCTTGTGTTTCTTGTACAATGGAATCGAAGTGCCATTCTATGGAAGAAAATAGTGCTTTGTGTCATTTGCATGCAACTTCAAATGGAGCAATATTTCAATGTGATTTAAAGTAGAGGGATTCAAGATTGATCTACCTGTAGTAGAATTAAGCCACCCTTCTTGTTCCCTCATAGAGACCCAAACACACACACACATTTGGGGGTATGAGTTTGTGAGCGTGTAAAGAGTTAAAAAGGGTTCCTGCTGTGCTCTCTGCTTCTGTGTCTCGGCCCATTACACTTGCCGGAGTACAGCAATATGGCGCCATCAATTACAGCCTGGCTGCACTGCCATCAATACAGAGAGCAGGAGAGAGCAGCGCCACAGTCACATAAACACGACAAACGGCCACATTAAAACCTCCAGCTCACCTCTTTCACTCTCTCCAACTCCCTCTCTCTCTCCCTCTCGAGGTTTCAGTCTCTCTTACTTGCGCGCGTACACACACACACACACACACCTATTTTCTTTAGCTCAAGCTCTAGAAGCTCCCGTCATTTTTTTTGCTTTCTCCACAAGTGTACGTCTTTGTACTCATCCCTCTCAGTCTAGCAAACAAAAGCTTTTCTTTTCTGTCCCCCTCATGAGTACTGTTACCTTACCAGCGATATCATACATCGATTGCAGTATCTCTCCTTTTCCTCAAAACATACATACAGTATTCTTTCTCAGACCTTCCTGTCATTGTTTGCTCACTACATACATGATTGTCACAGGGATCAATACATCTATTGGCATATAAATCTCTGACCACAATCAACTCTGGATAGAGATTTATATTTATAATGTGTAAATACATATATTATACACACATTCTGCACACATATATGCATAAATACTAATTCATACATATTTATAATAATTTAAAAAAACAAAACAACCTTATATGCTTTTTCCAAATGTCGACATCACCATACTTCACGTCGCCCCACAATGGAGGTTTTGTCATATTTAATTAAAGGGATAGTTCACCCAAAATTTTATATTCACTCATCATTTACTCACCCTCATGCTATCAAATGTGTATGTCTTTCTTTCTTCTACAGATCACAAATGAAGATTTTTTTTAACAATATCTCTGCTCAAAACGCAAGTGAATGGAAATGTTAAGGTCTAAAAAGCATATAAAGGCAGCATAAAATTAGTTCATTTGACCAAAAACAAAAAATGTGTGAAGGAAGAATGTGAAAGTGGAGATTTATAGTAAAATAAAGGACTTAAATATTGATTTGTTTCTCACCCACACCTATCATATAATTTCTGAAGAAATGGATTTAACAGCTGGTGTCATATGGATTACTTTTATGCTGCATTCACATGCTTTTTGGACTTTCGAAGTTCTGGCTACCATTCACTTGCATTGTATGGACATATGGAGATATTTTTCTAAAAATCTTTGTTTGTGTTCAGCAGAGGAAAGAAAGTCATATACATCTGAGATGGGATGAGGTTGATTTAATAATAAGAGAATTTGTATTTTTGGGTGAACTATCCCTTTAACGTCTAGGGACAATTTTGTCTTCAACATATAGCAAAGCAAACAAATACATAAAGCTAAAGATAAACATGTCGGACTAAACAGAATCCAAAACCTAGTACCCCTAAAAGACTATTGCATTATTAGGGGCCGTTCACACCAAACGCATATTTTTACATACGTCTGCGTTGTTTGTCAAATTAAAAAGAACTTCAACTGTTAAAAATGCATCTCGACACACCTGCGTTCTGTTGTATGTTTTGCACTGCATCTATCTTTTTGGCACAAGAATGAGTTTGGTCTTAACGGCCCCTTAAAACTAACTGTAAAGCTGTTCAATGGAAAGGAGGAGGCGAGAACCGGCTTGTCCATATAAATAATAGTTTTAATGATAAACTTAAAAAGATACAAACACACACATGACGGACATGTCCGTAAACTATCTCTCTCACTCATGGAGACAGACTGCCCTCAATGTGAGGGCATGAGTCTTTCATACCGATACAGGGTGTGTGACGAGCTTCGGTCCTCTGCAGGAGCGCACAATCTCATCATGCTCCGGGGTTCTAACGCTGGGGATGATGTTGTGTCTCTCGCTGCATCTGGTGAGTGGCCAATGGAGGACGTTGCCGGCCCTTCCCCCAGTGAGGGCGAGGAGCGTGCATGTACCACTGACAAGGAGATGCTTCGCGTCATTTCAAGGGCAGTCGAAGAGCTTGGTCTCGAGTGGTCTCCTCCAGAGGAACCTGAGAAATCTCACCTTGATGAATGGTTCTTGCAGTCGAACACAATCAAGCGACCACAATCCGCAGATCTGCCCCGTTCTTCCAGGAAGTTCATAAAGAAACTGACAAAATCCTGGCACACCCTATTCAGCTCGCTTACACAGTGATTTCACTCTCCTCAGTAAATTGGACCATAGGGAAGACAAAGGTTATGCCCAACTACGCCCTGTGGAAGAGGTGGTAGCGGCACATCCGCTTCGCGTCGGGTGGTTCTTCGCCGCTACGTCGTGCATTAAAATCCTTTAATGCATGGCTAGCCATGGATTATCCCTTACATGTAGCAGGGTTTGGAAATCACGCCCGTTTATCCTTCCAAGCCATGTCGACTGCTGTCTGCACTGGCTGGAAAAGCATACTCAATGGCTGGTTAAGCTGGTTCGGCACTCCATCCGATGGCGGTGCTCCATGTTTTCAAAGCTAAGCTACTCAAAAATAGACGCAAGGCTACGATCCAAAGATGTTCAAAGAAGTCCTCACCACTAGAGACTTTGCGCTGCGAGCCACGAAGGTCAGTGCACAGGCCATTGGTAAGTCAATGAGCAAACTGTTTTTTTTTGGATCGTATATTACGGGAAAATCCGCCATGGCAATAATCAGTTTCTCCTCCATTTTGTCTTCAGAACTAATCTTTGGTGGGAACCAAATTTACACTTTGTGTTCTCTAGACTTCGCTAGAGCAGAGCACTTCTATACTCCAATAGGTTGCCGCTGAACCACGTCAAAGCTCATTACCATATTATTGCCTGCACTGTGGTCCTCTGACACCCACACCGCCCAAGACTGCCAAATGAATGACTTCCGGTCGATTTGTCGCTCTCGACGCCTCTGGTCTGAATGCACCATTAGGTCTGTTGCACATGAGACCTCTCCAGTACTGACTCAAGTGCTGTCTGGCTGTCCTAGCACCATGGACAGTGCCGGTCTTCTACCAACAGGGTGTTATGCTGGCTCAAGTGTTGACCACAGATGCATCCAACACAGGTTGCGGAACGGTGTGTGAGGAACACCTGATTTTTGACACCTGGACAGGTGCGAAACGGGCGTGACTTGTCAACTGCCTAGAGTTAATGGCTATCTTTCACTTTCTAGCTTTGAGCTTTTCATTTGGACATCATGAATCACCACATTCTGATTCATCTGGACAACACAACAGTAGTGGCGTATATAAGCCACTATATCGCTGGTGTAATGCAAGTATTCATTGCTCCAGGTGCGACTCCTTCATTCAATCATCAGCAAAGTTCGAGTGGACATGGAAACCATTCTGTTAATTATGCCAAAATGCCCAATCAGTCCTGGTTTCTGGAGATGGTAGAAAAACTGGACGGGCCTCCATGGGAAATACTGCTGAAGAGAGACCTTCCCTCTTAACACAAGGCACGATTTGGCATCCCCAGCCAGAGCTGTGAAGCCTACACATGTGGCCTTTGAATGGAGCACAGCGGACCGGCCAGAATTGGCTCAGTCGGTTATGAACACCATTTTACAGGCTAGATCACCGGCCACAAGACGCCTTCACGCACTGAAATGGAATGAGTTCACTAATTGCTTTTCGCACAGTAAAGTCCCAGTGAACAAACCCATGCCTGAAATTCATACATTTCTTTTAGAGCAATTGGATGCAGGGCTCACTCCATCAATGCTCAAAGTTTATATGGTGACAATATCTGCATATCACACACCAGAAGCCGGCACCTCTATAGGCAAACGTGATTTACTCAGCAGTCCTCAAGGGGGCGGGGTGGCTAAATCCCCCTCACTTGTCTACAGTCCCAACTTGGGATCTAACTTTGGTCCTAAAAAGTGCTCGCGGGGCCTCCCTTTGAGCCTCTAGACAATGTTGAATTGTGTGTGCTTTCTCTTAAGACCGCATTACTGCTGGCTTTGGCCTCAGTAAAACAGGCTGGTTATTTGCAAGCACTGTCTGTAGACAATTCATGTCTGGAGTTTGTCCGGGTCTTTCAAAAACCACTGTCAAACCCAGAAAAGTCTATGTGTCTAAGGTTCTAACCACACCCTTGTACAGTGGTTCACCTTCAAGACTTTTTCCCTCATCCATTATATTAGGATGAGGAACAGTCCTTGCATTCCTTGCATTTGTCATGCCCATTGCAAGCGCTACACACATACATTGAGTGCACCTGCCAATTCAGACATTCAGACCAGCTCTTTGTGTGCTACGGAGGACACACAAAAGGAATGTCCTTCTCCAAGCTAAAACTTTCTTATTGGATCGTTGGTGCGATCGCCCTGGCATACGAGTCGGAGGGTGCGAATTGACCAACTGGTGTTTAAGGACACTCAACTAGAGGCGTGGCCTCTTCATGGGAATGGACTAATGGTGTGTCCTTACAAGACGTTTACAAGATGTTTTGCAGCAGAATGGTCTACTCAAAACACATTCGCAAGGTTTTACAACCTAAACTTAATGTCTCTATCATAGCAAGTCATCTCTGTCTAGAGTGTTTGCTATTTCATTGGCCAAATATGTACTTTTTAAGTAGGGCTCCCAGACTTTTTACACAACTGCCTGCATTTAGACCGTTGTATTTCCCAAAAGTCACAGGCACTTCTATTACAAATAAACTTCCTTCCCGACTGGGTTTGTGAAGGGTTTAATTCATACTATATAACTATAGTTCATACAGTATATCCATTCTGAGTGTTCCCCTCCTGGTCCACCATGAGGGTCATTCACTTGTGGTCACAGGACTGCGGCATCATGTTTCCTCTCTGGAAGGTTATGTCGTGTAGTGTGGCGTGATGGGTCAGCTTAGTTTGTGATGCAATTGTGTAGTGAGACGTATGGGAACTTCTCGATTACGTATGTAATCTTGGTTTCCTGAGACAGCAGGAAAGAGACATTGTGTAAGCTGGCCGCACTACAAATTCAGAGTTCGTTGAGGTGCGAGTGATGTGCTCTTGTCCCTCAGTCAGAGAATTCTGAGGAATTGTGTTTGCGTGCCTGCTTTTATACTGGACAGCTCCATAGCCAATTTTAGAATTGCCATTATTGTAGAAAGGTTTCAACTAGATTGAATAGAAGGACACTCCCCATAGCATCAGCTTCCTAACGAAATGTCTTGTTCCCTTCATCTCCAGGAACCGAGGTTACATATGTAACCAAGACCATTTTTAGAAGAGACATAGACCATAAATTTGCAAAGCACCAAAAACAAAAGAAGAAGAATATGAAAGTGAGGCTGCATTCCATTCAGAAGGGATCAACCCTATGCACCATTCCCTTCAAGGACTTTAACATTCACTGTGAGAGCTTTGGAAGGCTGAATGGTGTGGGGTTCAAAAATTATTTTTATTCAGAACTCACCTTATAAGTAATTTTTTTTAAGGTTACTAATATGACTAGAGTCTTCATCTCATGTGAATGTTGATGATTTGATACAGTACATATGTTTTTAAAATTACTATTAATTTCTTTAGGAGCACGTTTTTTTAAATTAGGAAATAATGACTGAGTGCACCTTTCAATACCGATCTGTTTCTGAGTCTTATGGCTTTCTTTTATGTTGCCTTTATGTCCTTTTGGGGCTTCAGAATTCTGGCACCTATTCACTTGCATTATGAGGAAATACAGAGCTGAAAAGTTCTTCTAAACATCTTTGTTTGTGCTCAGCAGAAGAAAGAAAGATGTACACATTTGTGATAGCATTAGGGTAAGGAAATGTGGAGAAGATTTTCATTTTTGGATGAACTATCCGTTTAAGATTGGGTTAAAGTTTATTTAACCCAATCTGGGGATGCCTCTCATTTCCTAAATCATGCATCCTCGTTTCCTCACTCCTCTGTCCTTCAGCCCAACCGATCAAAGTCCACCATGATGAAGGACGTATCAATTCTCTAAACGCACTATGAAGATTGAGGATCAAGGAAGCTTCCCCGAGGATGCATGAGTGAGGAAACAAAGGAGTATCCTATACGCAAGACATTTTGTTCGCAGCACCTGATGCATGTATCAACTCACCCCCCCCCCCCCCTCAAATCTGACACAACAGTTTTAATTCATGTATCACCTTTGCAGTTTATATAACCCATAACTGACACATACTGTTTTGTTGGGTCAGGCTAGTGGTGTAGAAATGACGCACTTTGCCCAATTAACTGGTAGTCAACCAACCCAGCAAGGTTCCATTAAAATTGAAGATCACAGCAAACCTAATCTTTATGGTGGAGACACTTTTGAGGTCACAAATGAAGACCTTCAAGATGGTGAAATGTAAATAAAGAGATTACTGAAGGACTTACGAATAGGCTACATGAGCAATGAGAAATGTCCCTTAGGTCGCATTCTGGGAAAAGCAGTTGTACAGTATGTGAATCTGTATGAATTCACTTCAATCCACTTACCTTGGAAGTGAAAAGACTGTAAGCCTGCCATTTAGCAAAGAAAAGCACAGACTAAGACACAGTTGTTGTATTTTTTTTTACATGTATGTGGTGGCTTTATAGAATTTTAGAATAAAATATTACAAAACAATAAACTGAATATGGGAACTTAAGTTTATTGGTTACACTACACAATAAGGTTGTATACATTTACATAAACCTTCTATAACCAATTCTTTTACAGCATTTATTAATCTTGCTTAATTTCAACATATATTTGCTGATACATTTTTTAAATTATAAGTTCTATGTTAACATTACTTAATGCATTATGAACTAGCTTAAACTAACAATGAACAATTGGATTTCCTTTTACAAATATGAATAAATGCTGTTACAAATCGCTGTTCATTTTTAGTTCTTGATACCTAATGCACTTAATAATGTTAACACATACATCTTTATGGTAAAGCGTTAATCCTGCAGGATTTAATGATTCTTGTTTAATCCAATTAGACATTAGTTCCAAAATGTAATATCAATTCCATGATCATTTCTTTAGCATTTTTGACAATAAGGAACAGGGGCCAGATTTTCTAAATATTCTTCAGAACAAAAGTCTTCTTAACTACTATTTTCTTCTTCTTTTATAACTGCAGGGGAAAAAAAGTTAATAATATTTTGCATTCCCAGTTTCTATTTTAAGTGTTTGTCCTCTTTTTAAAACAGAACCAGGCACATTGTTCCCAAGTTTTTCACATCGCGACTGACATAATTTCTTTCTGAAACAACCCATTTGATACTTTATTTGCCTTCAGTTCATTATTGAAGAGACACTCTATAATCATTGTGCATGGCGTAACGGTCTTACCTTGGCATCCACTCTATCACCAACTGTGACCAAACATTAAAGAAACTGCAGTATACATGCAGAAATGCACTTTCACTGACCACATCTCTTGTAAGCTGACCATTTTATGCCACATGTTCTTTGAAGTATGCTGATCAAGAGTGGAGATCTTTCTGGTACAAATTCATCAAGAGAGCAATCACACTTCTAAGAATGATTGTAATCGCATGTTGAAGTGCTTAAGAAGCTGGCATGAGAAACAAAGGCAGCACTGCTTAATTGGAAGAAAGTGTTTATTTTGCTTCATATACATGAATTAACTTCAAGCACAGCCAAGTGCTTCATCATGTCAAATTTTAAAATGTATCTGTGTTCAAAACACGAGATGTGTTTACCAGAAGCAAAATGTAAAAGAGCTATTTGAGCAACACATTTGAAAAAAAAAAAATAATATAAAAACAACATTTCACATGTCAATCTACATCACAGTATACATTTCAAGACAGGTGATTTAAAGTGGATCACAAAATAATAAACAGAACCAGCATATGTATTCCTCTAAAACAAAATATCAGGTTACATACATTTCAACAGTGAAAAGTCTAGAATAAAATTTGCTGCATTTTCCCTCAAATTATTATTTTTGTGTGAAAGTGTACACACTATTTGGGTCTGGTATTCCCACTTAAAACACCACAGCTGAAAATACACCATACATAATTACATACAGAAGCTTCAGCTATGGTCTTTCTCTGAACAAGATGCTAATTTTATGCAAAATGTGGCTTTTTCAAGCAAAGGAATCCCAATGGAGAGACTATAAAGCCATTAAAACAACTTTATTATTTACAGTGAAAACTTTCCATTTTAAATTCTTCAGGAATCTCAATCACAAGAACAAAGGAGTGCAACTTGAGCGAGTTTAGTATGCATTGTTCAATGTAGAATTTCAGTTGGAAGTGAGCTGAGAAGAGGAGCTGCTACTGCCAGAACTCTTGGCACTCTTCTGCCCCCTGGTGGCGCTGACCTGCCGTGGCACCCGCTGGCTGGAACCATCTCTAGCAGTCTTCTCCCCTTGCCCTGAACTTGTTTTACTGCGTACTGAATTAAAAATACACGCAAGAAAGAAACGCATGTGAACATAATAAATAATACACCTAAATATATCATGAGAATATAGGCAGGCCTAGACAGAATCTGCTTTTTTTTTTCGTCTTTTTTTTGCATTTTTGTTTACATTGATTTTGGGGTACAATTAGATTTACAAAAAAATTATGACAAAATACTACACTCTTACTGTGCGATTCTTACGAAATAATCTCTCACCTGTAAAGTAATTGTCCTGGCCATATTTAACTCTGAATTGATATGAAAAGAAATACGGAATTATATTTTGGGTCAAGAAAATTAAGCCTACATTTAGGACCATTAAATATTTTTGCATTGTGACATTGTTTAAGGACACTTAATGTAAGCATATTTTACCTTCCAATTCTCAGTATCACAATGCTTCCAAACATTAAGCTTTTACAATTCCTTCCATTGTTTTCAATGTTGATTCTCAATACCGTAACACAGTCCTTTTGTAACTAGCCTATATTACAGTAAAAAAAGTTGCAGTTGTATAATGACTTTCTCAATTAAAACCAGTGAAAATGAAAGGCAGTGCCAAGGGAGTACTAATATGATTTTTAAATATTATATAATTTAAATAATCTTTTTTTATGTTGCTGTAATTATTATACAATAATAAAGAATTGGAGGGTTAACTGTGCGCAACTGTCATGAAAATGTCACACTTTAAAACTTCTTAAAGGAATAGTTGACCCAAAAGTGAAAATTCTCTAATTTACTCACCCTAATGCCATATTTTTTCCAGCTGAACAAAGATTTTTAGAATAATATTTCAGCTCTGTTGGTCCTTACAATGCAAGTGAATGGTGATCAGGCTTTTGAAGCTGCTAAAATCACATATAGGCAGCATAAAAGTAATCCACAAAACTCCAGTGGTTAAATCCATGTCTTAAGAAGCTCTATGATGGCGTGGGGTGAGAGACAGATCAATATTTAAGTCCTTTTTAACCATAAATCTCCACTTTCAAAATGTGAAAGAATGCAAAAGTCTGTTTCTTACCCACACCCATCATATCGCCTCTGAAGACATAGCCCCTTAAAGCATATGGATTACTTTTATTCCTTTGTTTGAATTTTGGAGCTTCAAATGTCTGTTCATCGTTCACTTGCATTGTAAGGACCAACAGAGCTGAAATATTCTTCTAAAAATCTTTATATGTGTTCTGCAGAAGAAAGTCAGTCATACACATCAGGGATGGCATGAGGGTGAGTAAATGATGAGACAATTTAAATTTTTGGGTGAACTATCCCTTTAATGGCCCTAAAAATATGCTTTATTTTCTACATGCAAAACATAATTTCTGAAATGTTTCTTTTTATTTTTGGAATAAAATATGAGCAGGAAATTTTCGTGATGGGCGTTCAAATTCTGTGGAAATCAGCACAGCATTTTGAAGACTTCTGGGTGTACAGATTCCATGTGGGCCTGGGTAGTTGGTATAAGTACTTTAGTGACTTTTAAAATAAGCCCCATTTCCCCAAGGAAACCAGTTGTATAGTACATAGTTACACAGTAATTAGTGATGGCAGAGTGAGCAGAAACCAACTGTTTCAAGCTTATGATGTTGACATGTCTGCAATCGAAGTTTAAACGAAAAGCATGCAAGTTTGCAGGAAGCTGGTTCACTAGTGCATTACAGCGTCACATTCGACGAACACCATTTACAGACACTCATTTACCATGAAAGCAGGACTCTATTGCTGGATGAGTCAGAGTCCACGAGACATATGAAGTGAGCAGATCTGGGGAATTGAACCCCAAAGTTAGGAGCATTGAGCCCGCAAATGACAGACACAATCAGCGGCGCATGAGGATGAGAAATGAAGTGCTATGAAACTGAGGCAGGAATTAGTTATAAGAAGTTCATTATGTCAGCGTGAGAAATGTTAAATAGTACATCATGGATGTGAAAAGAAGACCTTGAACTTGGTAGCGTCAGTATTAAAAAAGGATGAAGGACCCAAGCTAAAAGAGAGAGAATGTGGAAAAACCTTGAGCGCTTGTATCACCCGAGCTGTAGACCACTATCTTAGCCCCTCCCCTTGGTGGGCGGGATGCAGAGGCAGAGGGAGGGGCTGCAGTTTTAGTGCTCTTTGCAGAGACCACACACTCCTCTTCTATAGGAAGTCACACAAAGATTAGAAATACAATGGCACAAACAGCAGAGGAAACATGGAAAGGGTAATCTGAGGAAAGAATCTGAGAGGTTTATGTGTAACAAGACCAAAAACAAAGTATTACCTGTTAAAAACAAACTATTAAGCTCAAAGTATACTTCGGTCTGCCTACAGTCGAACGCTAGCCTTTCAAACTACACTTCATTTGTCTATGTGTGCATACACGCTATGACTGCTATGAGAGACTTGACTATTTATGAGTCTTTCTTTAGACTCGAGTAATACAAATGCAGGCATCTCCAGACCTCCTCAAACACACATTCTTGACGTGGACATCCACTGTTGTTTTTACAGCCATCTCCTGATGTTTAGCAGCCATTACATCTTCTAGTGCTTCTTCGTGACAGCAAAAGCTCAACTGTGAGTGTTGCCACCTTGTGGACCCACTAATTTGTCTTTATTACAGTCCACATAATCAAATATCCACCAATAGTTCTGTCTATGGATGAGCGCCAGTTTTTATAAATAAATTAAAGGGTTAACTAACCCAAAATCAAATATTCTCTCATAATTTTCTCACCCCCCACAGCATCTAAGATGTGAATAACTTTCTTTCTTCTGCTGAACGCCGTACATCTTGCAGCAATCTCCTTGCCGATCGTGATTTCAAGCTCGGAGGTTGAAATCATGATCGTGTCTAGAGACTGCAATGACAAGATGTACAGTGAAAAGAGAATTATATTTTGATCCTTTTTCACCCAAAACCAACTGAAGACATTAATAAAACCACTTGAGTCATATTGATTACATTTATGCTAACTTTATCTCGTTTTTGGAGCTTCAAAGGCCTGATCACCATTCACTTTCATTTTATGGACCTACTGAGGAGAAATACTCTTCTACAAATGTTTGTGTTCAGCAGAAAAAAGAAAATCATTCACATCTGGGACTTCATTAGTAAATGAAGAGAGAATTTTTATTTTTGGGTGAACGATCCCTTTAAAATAACTTCGATGCACTTGGCAGAAAACATCAACCGTTTAAATAGTTTCTTTGGCTCAATGCAGAACTTCACAGTGTTTGTCATCTT